>NC_083355.1:3127500-3831666 GCF_030254825.1 Meriones unguiculatus | reverse complement strand
ATGTCCCTGGGGACTGCTGCTCTTTCCTGGACTCATGGTCCCCATAGGAACAGCCTTAAACCCAGGTCCAGCAGAGCACTATGGCCACCAGACCCATAGCTCAATGTGGCGAGTCCAGCCTGACCAGCTGCCACCCTGCTTGACCATCAAGCCTTACAACCTGAGCCCAGTCCTCAGGACCTATGTGATAGAAGGAACGAACTGATCTCTAAAAGTTTTCCTCTGACCTTCATATCACACCACGGACTGCATGGCACAGCCCCTTGCTACACACACACACACACACACACACACACACACACACACTAAATAAATAAATAGATAGATAGATAGATAAATAAATAAATATAGAAGAAGGACACAGCTGCTCTGGTTGCTCACTTTGCTAAGTTAGTGGTCCAGGGGATAGTGAGTTAATGGACATTGAGCTGACAGTCCTAGGGAGACAGAGAGTCAAGATCCTGTGAGCTTCTGGCTACACTGTTCCATCCATTAACCCATTCCCTGCCTTATCCCAAGGCTATCCCTTCACAGACGCTGCATTCAACATTACTGCAGAAGCCTTAGCACCAAACTCAGCCCTGAATGCTTTGTACGTATGTCTAACACACACGAGTCCTCCGTTAGGCATCCCACAGCCTCTTTGTGCTCTGAGACAGCCGTTCAGCCCTGCCGGCATTTCAAACAGTGAAACCACCCCCAAAAGAGGACATAAACCTAAGAGATGTAGCAAAAAGACACCAGAAGAACACTTCTATACAATATTGCGTGAAATGGGGAGAGAGAGAGGGACATCACCTAGGAACACACATGACCTAAATTCTCTCCTGCTCTACACATGCCCGTGAGTGACCATGAAAGTGATGTTGGCCTTGATCCTGAGACTGACAGATGTTGACAAGAAGGTGAAACATGCAAGACTCCCGGATGAGGTGAGAATGTGAGCATTTGAAGCCACTGAGCAGTAGGGTTGTTTGTTACATAGCAAGAGCTAACCGTTACAAATATCCAAGCCCCTCCAGACCCAGAACCCCTTAACTTCCAAGAAGGAAATGTTGCAGAAACTCCAGGACAAGCTGAAGAGTATGGAATGGGTTTCTCCAACAACAGCCAAACATGCAGTGTTTAGGTCACGGTAGGAAAGAAGGCCTCCCCAGGTACCCTCTCTCCCCTGTTCAGTATGGTCCAGCAGAATTCCATCTGTAGATTGGAGCCCAGATGCAAATCCATGAAGATCTGTGCCCTGCCCCCATCCTCAGGGGCTCCAGCATCTTAGGTGTTACCTTGACAACTACAAGGGACTTAGCAGCTGCTCTCGTGCATCAGCTCCGACTCGGGGAGTGGGGAGTTTTAGGACTTGAAAGCAGAGAGCAGGGTCACACCAGGGTTTCTGCCAGGTCCTCTGCAAGGAAACAGTGCTCCTCTCCGTTTCCACTGCCTACAAAATACAAGTGGCTCCTACTGAAAGAGAATCTAGAGGAAGGCAGAAGCGCGGGACTCTAGACAGACTGACTGCAGGCTGTGCCCATGGGCTAATAGTACGGGCTCAGAGCACAGGTGTGCTTCTGTCCCCCTAACCATTGGGAGGCAACAGACCTGCCCTGAGCTGAGAGGTTGAGGGTGGTGAAGGTGGCAGCGAGGCAGACAAGCCGTTATGAAATTGGCAGATCTCTCTAGCGAGAGCACTGTAGGCCTAAGCGCTCTGGACCAGCATGGCTGACCCCAGCTGCCTTTGGTTCTGGCTGAATGACTGACTGTACAGGCCTTTGACCCAGATATCTCTACCATGCTCAGGACAGTAGTCAGCTGATGCATGCTGCTCAGAAAGGGTGTTGATGGTGATAGACATTTTCTCTGGAGAAGTGTGTTAGAACCGAAGGTGGGGGGTTGGGTATCGGCTGAGCACTGCTGGGCTTCGGAGGAACGGGCCACCGCTGCTGATGTCCCAAGCACTGAGATGTGCATGGTGTATCTCGGTCGAAGGGGAGAACAAACCAAACCATCGGGGGCCTAGGGAATGGGTCCTGGGAGCTAGGTAGGCAGAGGAACTGGTCACTCCGGGAAATACAATGCTAGGGGTTTAATATCCTGAAACATGAAAAGGCACACTCACAAACCCCCCAAGCCTGAGAGCTGCCATTCTCCCTGAACCCCCATAGTTGGTTCTATGGGTACTTTGTGAGTATCAGTGTATTCCCCACAAAGGTGGGTGGGGATTTCTTCTTTTGGCCTTGTCTGGTGGCCGCCTGGGATTCTCACACCAGAATGCACTAGGTTTTTTGTTTGTTTTTGTTTTTGTTGTTTTGTTTTTTCTTTCTTTCTTTCTATGAGGTAGGGGCTCATGTAACCAAAGTTGTCCTCACACTAACTATGTTGTTAATGGGGACCTTGAACTCCTGATCCTTCTGCCCCCACCTCCCAAGTTGGTGGGATGAAAGGCATTGGTTATCATGCCGACGTCAGGCAGCTGGAGATGACTCCAGCCTCATGTGCCAGGGAAATGTTCTCCGGACCCCATCAGTCCAGAGCTCCCTTGTACTTCAGCAAAACCAGGGCCCCAGGTCTACTTGTAGCTCATCTTTGTGACCCCAGGCCTGTGGCTTCCTGCTTCCTGCCTCAGTTTACCTCTCTGTAAAACCATGGCAATAACCATATCTGCCTTACCCGGGGTGTGGCAGGCATGAATGCATCAACAGGGTCAACAGAAAGAGAAGTTCTCAGCCCCGAGGAAGCACTGAACACTGGTGGGGTTCAGCCGGTACCCCATCCCGAGTCCTGTACCCTCTCTCCAGCTCTCTCCCACATGTTGTGTCGAGGCCCACCTCACCTCACCCCTGTTTGTTTACAGGGCTCTGCCGTCTTGATTACCAGTGTGTGCCTTATCTGTGACAGCCTTTAAATCCCAGCGTCTTCTCTCCACCACCTCGCACGTCCCCAGCCACCTCCTCCCACGCCCTGGCTCTGTGTACTCAGGGAACGCAAAAACAATTTTAACATTGTTCTAAGCCAAACATAATTAGAAAGGTAAACCACGGCGGCGGCAGCTAAATGGCACAATGCACTCCGCAGCCGAGGTGCATGCCCACCGGGGGCAGCAGGGGTCCCGGGAGCCAGAGGCCCACAGGAGAACCTGCTCACCCCATTCCCGCAGCCTGCTATCTGCTGGCAAGCTCCTGCCTCCGAGACATGGCCTAGCGGATGCTTCTAGAAAGACCAGCAAGTAAACAAGTATAGAGTCACACCGGGCAAGGGCTGCCAGAGGGACACGCGGCCCTGTGGTTCAGGCAGACGCCTTTGCGCTCTTCGGTGGCTGGAAATGGCATGGGGTGGGGAGCCAGGCCACACTGGAGCACGCGTGTGCAGATGAATTGGTGTGTGCAGCCGGGGGAGGGGCATGTGACCGCGTAGGGAGGGAGGAGCCACGCCAGGGCACACAGGCCTGGCGGCAGAGCTGAGCATGGGAGTTCAGCCATGTGGCGGGATCCAGGGTTGCAGGTAAAATAACAGAGCTGGATGGCAGCCGGACAGTGGTGAGCAAGACTCCTACGGAAGGGCTGGGCCTGCTGGCCAGAGAGCAAATAGGGCTGAGACAGGTAGATTTGTGTTAAGAAAGGACACAGGCTACATCCGAGCTACTCTGCGATGGTCTAGGGAAGGGATGCCGTGAGCTAGACACACAGAGGGAGCTGACTGGCCACCCTGAGGTAGAAGATGTCCATGCTGAGGCCCAGCACACAAACAGCTTCCTATTGCAAGGGCAGAGTCTGGGAAGATGGCTCAGCAGATAAAGCGCTTGCATTGGGACTGGTGTTCTGACCCCCAACCTCCACATAAAACCCCCTTGTAGTGGTGCAGTTAGCCTATAGCGGACTGGGGGTGAGGGGAGGTGGAGAAGGTAGATCCCCAAAGCTCACTAGCCAGCCAGACTAACTGAAAGGGTGAGATCCAGGTTCTGAGAAAGATCCTGTCTCAAAAACAAGGTGGAGAGGGATTGAGGAGAAGGACGTTAATACAAATCTCTGATGGCCACACATCTGTGTATGGGTACATGTGCAGAGCGAGGAAGGGGGGGAGAAGAGAGACAGAGAGATAGAGACAGACAGAGAGAGACAGAGAGATAGATAGACTTAGACAGACAGAGAGAGACAGAGACAGATAAACACACACACACACACACTCCACTGCAAAGGTTCTTTGTGGAATAGAAATAAACACCACGTTTAAAAGCAAACGGCTGTCTTCCCAGCTAGAAGGCAGGTCCCTATAGGCTGGTAGCAGCTTGGCTCCATGGCCTGCAGACCTGCAGTCCTCTGACTTATCTCCCACAACACTAAGAAAACCGACCCACCCGGCTGTCCATGGAAAGATCTAGAAGTTACCCATCCCCCTCTACCTCAGCATCAGCTGAGAGGCCGCAGCCTGTGTCTGGTCCTGGCTCGGGCTTTGGCTTCACAGGCACGTTCACCCTGAGGTAGGGAGCTGAGCATCTGTGGTCTTCTTCCCCTTTAGACACCCCCCCACCCCCAGGACACACGGATGTGGAGGAAAGGGCTCCTCATGACAGGCTGAGGTAGGCTGAGACCCCGGGAGTGTCCCCAAGCACCAGAAAACTGCTTGCCTGAAATCTACTGCAGCCTGGGGTCCCCTCTCCCTGCTTTCCTCCTTTGTCAGGGCTCACTGTCACCGGAATGTCCAGCAGGAAGGACCCCAGCTCGGAGCAGGGGCCTCAGCAGGAAGGAAGTGTGTTCCAGCTGCTCGGTCTGCTCTGTCCTTGCATGGGGCAGGGAGCTAGGGAAATCTCCCTTCTTCCCCAGCCCCAGCTTCTATGCCAAGTCCCCAGTTCCCATGGTTTTAATTTTACGGTTCACATTTTCTCCCAGCAGAATCCAGGGATGACAAGGTAGAAAGTCTGCCTTGATTAACTGTCCCTCTGGTGCTGAGGCAGGGACCAGCGTGATAAATAGCAGGAATAAAACCGAGAGAGGCGCGTGGCAGGCAATCGGCAGGCCAGGCCGTAAATCCCAGCTCTGATGGGGCCGAGAGGAGCTGGTTATTTCATGAAGGGGGGAGTGGGGATGGGGACAGAGGAGGCTCGCAGGGCTGGGGCCCCAATCCTTCGCGCTGGGTATTGTTTAAGTAAGACGGAGCAGAATCGCTCTATCGTGCCATTGATTTTTAATAAAAACAGGTAACACACTGCAAATCTCCCCGCTATTTCATTTCTCCTCTCTTTCACCCAGATGTCCAGTAACTTCCCCCAAGGGTTCCATCCAATGAGCAGCAGTCATGACTGCTGGGTCTGTCAGGGTCTTGAGAGGTTTCCGGAAGACGTGGGTTCTTCCCTTCCTGTGTATCTATATACATGCACATATATGCACCCATATGCATGCAGGTAGCACAGACTCAGGGGCACACACAGACACAATGCAGATCCACTGAGACGGTGGGACTCACAGTTCATATGTGTATGAGCATGACGACCAGTGCACATACAGGCATCGGACACGCTCTGCACATATGTGCGTGCCTACATACATGTATGTGCACGGACACACATGCCCCCCCACCAGCCTGACCAATGAGGAGAGACAATCCAGGCCCTATTCATGATTCATGTCTGCTCTCTGCTGACCTTGATTCTGACATGAACGAGCCAGAACGTTCCAGGAGTAACAAAAGGCACCGGGTGAGGGGAGACAAACAGGTATGGCAGCAGGAGACCGTGAAGAAAAGGCAGGGCTGCGCCCACTCTGGGTTCACGGGCAGCCCAAGTCCCACACAGCCGAGACGGTGACTCAGGATGCGTGGGCTGAAGAGCACCGATGACACCAGTCAGCGGAGAGCCAGGCTATCTCAGGCAGGTGCCCGTCAGTTCCCCCGGAATTACTGGACCAAGGTGACACTCTGCTAATTCCCGGCTACCGCAGCCTGCTGCGCGCCTGTTATCACCAGCTAATAGCATCCATCTGAGCTGAGGAAACAGCCATGTCCTGTGGACGTGCCGGTGTCTCCATGGTGCCTGCTGCTTTCAGAAACGGTGCCGCCTTCCTCCACACGCTGACCAGCCCCCAGGATGGCAGAGAAGGCTTCGCCGACGTCCCTTCCTCAGGGGTCCATCTGCTGTACCTGAAACTCCACCCCTGTGGGGTCAGGGCAGACAGCCCTGCCACCCCCCTACTGCCTCTACCCGCCAACTCTCTCTCCAGGAGGTCACATTGGCATTCCCCTTCAGGCTTTGTTTTAACCAAGGAAACTGTAGCCAAACCTCACAGGGAACTTGAAACATGTCCCCACACCTACCAACTCTGACCATTGAGACAGCAGGATTCATGCTGGTTCAGGTGGCACCTAGGTTGGCCTCTACACGGTTGCTCTGGTTCCCCAACTCACCCCTGCTAACGTTGCTTCACCCTGGAACCCATCCTTACGCACACTCTCTCCACCCTCAAGCCCACCCACACTGGTGATAACCAGTTTCCACCAGTCTGGAGACCAGCCCAGAGATAACCAGTCTCCACCCTACTCCTTGTCTCTGCTCACTGCCCAGTGTAAACGTGCCTGTGGCATCCCCACCCTATGTGGGAGTTCATACATTCTCTTTAGATCAGCAGCCCTTGGCAGGAGCAGTTCAGACCAGATTTGAAATGTCACTGTTGTGCCTTGGTTGGCTCTAGCCTGAGACAGATCCAATACCCCAGGGGGATGAAAGCCAAGAGCACCAGGAGGTAGAGAGCGTCTAGGAAGGGAAGGCAAGGGGCTAGGCCACCAAGAAAGGGAAGCAGAAGGGCTGGAGATGGATCCAGGCATGGGAGGGGCTGGGTGTCTGCTGGGCTGGAAGTCCAATCCCCAGTCCCGTGTGCAGTCCTCAGGCGGAGGTCTAGTAGTCTTGGGTGCATGTTCCTTTAAAATCTCCCCCATACCCCAGCCAACACTCCTCCCAGCTCAAGGGCCTTCTCCAGACATTTAGAGCCCAGTCAGGCTGAGAATGGCTACACACATGACCCACCCATCCTCCCTTCACTTGTGACAAGAAATCTGAGCTAACAGCCTAAGCAAATGACACCATGACATGGAGTCAGCCAGAGCCCCACTCTGTCAATTCTGAGCCACAGTTACAGGGCTCTGCACCTGTCCCTCACCCCGGCAGCTCCCCATGGCGCCAGTGACGGTGAGTCTTCATTGTCAATTTGATTAGATTCGGAATCAACTACAAGGCAACCATGCCCGGCACGGGCAGCGCCACCTGGTGTCAGCGCAGACGAGAAGAGGCCCGGGAAAAGCACAGCAAGGCTTGCTTGCCTGTATTTTCGGCTTGCCAGCAAGTGTGTCTATCCCGCTGCTGCTGCTGCAGCTTTCCGCTGACACCAGAACCCAGTTTCTTCAGCTGTGGACCGAGGACCAGCGGTTCTCTGGGAATCCTCCCAGGCTTCAGCTGAAGCCAGACAGGAGCTGCCGAGGTGTCTGGCTTTGAGGGTTCAGCAGCTACCAGGCTGGAGGCTCTAAGACCCCGTTTTAGCACACAGCACCAGCTTTGTCCCTGTAGAGAGCTCTGACTAACACAGAGACCAAGGCAGCTTGCATTTCCCCACGTGTACCTTCTTAGCGCACCGTGGAGACCCTGCCTCCCCTGGGCCTGCATCTGGACAGTAGGTTATAAGCCTTTTCTATGCCCAGCTGCACAGCGAGCTCTTCACAGCAGAGACTTCTACACTTTCAGCTCTGATTCTAGGATGTTATGGCTCCCTCCTCTGCCCGCCACTGCCCTGGCAGCCTCAGACTCACAGGTTCTTGTGAGGAAAGAATCGCGCATATGGCCCGGACATCTGGATTCCGTCACTGACACAGTGTCTCCAAGGCTCACCCATTCTGTATGGCACCCGGAGCTCCACACCCACCTCTAACCGTACACCAGCCCGTGCCTGGTATACATGGCTGGCTTACCCTTTCTGGCTGGCATGAGCTGCCTCCACTCTGGGGCTATTGCTGCTGGCTGGATGTGTTTTTGTTTGGATGCGTCCGCTGGTCTTAGTATGGCAGGGAGAGCATTTTCCCGCCAGGCAGGCTCACTGTTAGGTGAACACAGAATGTGTTTCTAAAGGGCCAGTGGCCTCAGGGAGGAATCGTTGGGCTTCTGATATCCAGGGGCCTGCAGAGTACCAGATTCCTGAAAGAAAAAGCCTGTTTTTCTCTTGGCGTATCACTACATCCTGGAGAAGGCCCCATCTTTGAGATGGGGGAGGGGCAGCGTCCCCAAGGCTGCTGACCAGCCTATTAACACAGTGATTCCTAGAGTCTTCAGACCCGTGGGGCCAGCTCCCCTGTACCCTCTCATCACAGGAACTTCCTTCACAGTGGCCAGCTGGAGCCCTCCAGGAGCATCCCCGGCCAAGCTCAACCACTTTGTCCCAGCAAAGTCACAGTGGAAGGCATGGGTGTCAGGGTTAAGGGCGCCTATGAGGGAGCTTTCCAAGCCCACCTGGCCTGTGAGCCTGAAGTCAGACTCTCGGGAGGCTGCCTGGCTGGCTGTTGTCTTATTTTATGGCTGAGACCGTCCACCTTTCTGGGTCTGCATGAAAATCCCCAAAGCATTCAGCTTTATGGAGAAGGGAGGTGGCAAAGGCCGGGAGCTCTGTGTGTGAGGGGCAGGGCAGGCCCCTGCTGGCATGGCTCTTCTCTCTGGGACACCTGGAGATGCCTGCTTATTTGACTGTCCCACTGAGCACTCCTGAGGCACCACAGGATATTGATAAATACCAAAGGAGCAATCTTCCTGGCTGTCTTGGCCCTGAGGCGTCTGGGGAACAAAACTGCCCAGAGGGCCCCAGCCTGGACGACCACGGTCAGTGGAGATTGCAGGTGCAGGCAGTCCTACCATTTCCAGAAAGCTCAGAGGCCCCTCTCCCCATGGCGGAGCCAGGACTCTTCCTGATCACTGGAAAGCAGAAACGTGATCAGATCACAATGCTGGGAAACGCAGAGCCGTGCGGCTGTGAGCAGGGTCCTGCACACACCCCCCACCTCCTCACACGAAGCACACTGGGCCCACTCGGTGAGGACTGGGCACGCTAGCCACCCTTGCTTGCCAGCCTCCCATGCCACCCGGGGCCTCTACCGTGTGTCCAGCAAAGACGAGTTTGTCATCAGTCAGTGTTTGAAACAGCCTGTAGCTTCTGCAGCCTGCCTTTGGCCTGGCTCTTCTGCTCAGCCTATTTGCAACGTCTGCAAGTGGACAGAGTCAAGGTCTCTGTTGACTTCTGGGAGGCCAGCGAGCCCCAGGGAGATCAAAGCAGCAGCTTTGCTGTGGTGGAGAGCGGCGCAGACAGCCCAGAGAGTGCCGTCTCCGGCACACACACCCGTCTTTTGCCTTCTGGCCACCCCCCAGCACTGAGCACATTACCATTCTTTAGTATTGAGGCCAAGTGGCTACCGGCACCTATGCCCACCTACAGAAGGGCCAACTGAGGACAGAGAGCAAGTATGTATGGGACGGGGCACCGAACTAAAGCCTTGGACACATAGGAATAAATGAAGCAGGGTGGTGGGGGCGGCGGTGCCTTTAATCCTAGCACTTGGGAGGCAGAGGCAGGTGGAGCTCTGTGAGTTCGAGGCCAGCCTGGTCTACAGAGTTCAAGGACAGCCAGGGCTGTTACACAGAGAAACCTTGCCTCAAAAAACCAAAACAAACAAACAAACAAGTGTCTCTTACAAAGATATGCCCAAGACCTGGTTCTTGACTGTATTTGAGATGAGTCTTTTCAGGAGTTACTTTATTATCATTTTTCCATTTTCATGTGTATGCAGTGTATACTTGCATGCTAACGCATGTTTACGTGTGTGGGAGCACACACGAGTGGAGGTGCACATGGACACATATGCATGTTGAACCCTAGAGCTGATGTTAGGAATCTTTGTCTACTGTTCTTTCACCTTATTATTTGGCTCAGGGTCTGTAAATCGAACCCAGAACCCACCCACGCCATTCAGTCTGTCTCCTCAGCCAGCTTGCTCTGGGGGTCTCCTGTCTCAACCTCCCCAGGCTGGATTTCTGTGGGTTAGGGGGACCAATGCTCTAGTCCTCAGCAAGTGCTTTAACCACTGAGCTATCTCCCCACCCCCACCTCCTCCTTGCAGGTGCCTCTGAGGCAAAGATCTCAGAAGATTAAATCGTCCTGGATTGGAATTGGTTCCAAATCAACAATAGCACCTGGTAAGAAGCTAGAGGGAGGCCAGTGAGATGTCCCCCCGGGGAAAGGTGATTGCCACGCAGGCCTGACAGCCTGAATCTAGTCTCTGGCTCATGTCTTGGAGAGAGAACCAAGTCCGAAAAGTTGCCCTATGACCTCCGTATGCACGCTTCACCACCACAGCCTTGGGGGTACAATGCAGAGCTCTTCAAAGGCCAGGGTCTCATGGAGGGCGTGGCCTATATCTGGTCTTTCCATAGACAAGGGAGCAGACCCCTCCTTGCCAGAAGTGCCCTGTGGCTGATGGGAACAGCTCCAGAACAGTTCTCCTGGAGCTCCCCACAGAGACGGGAAGGCATGTGGCCGGGGTATGCTGGCTCAGACCACATCTTGGCAGAATGCTAATAGCATCCTCATGGCCTCTGTGGCCTGGCTTCAGCTAAATACTGGGCTGGGCCCACTTTTCTAGACATGAAAGGCAGGCAGGCAGGTCTCTGAGTTTGAGGCCAGCCTCGTCTACAGACAGCTAGGGCTACACAGAAAAACCCTGTCTCAAAAAAAAAAAAAAAAAAATCCTAAATATATAAATAAAATAAATAAATCTGTTTTCATCATTTTATTATGTCCAAATATTTCTAAGTGTCTGCTTGAAACATATACACAGGAACACACACACACACACACACACACTAAATGTGAGCACCAACAGAAACTCAAAAACTCTTGACAGACACTGCCTAGAGGATGCTGGGTGGGTACAGGCCCCAGGATGCCCTGCACCTGTGTGTGCATGGGTGTGAGCTCAGCACAAAGAGTGGCTAGTGTGACTCCTTAGGAGCAGATGTAAGGGCTGAAGTCACATGAGCTGCACCACTGGGCATTGCCGGCCAGGTCTCTCCTGGCCATCGTTCAGTGGGGTCAGCATATTCCCATTATCTAGCCAGCCTGCTCGTTAATTAATCACTCATTAGAGTAATCACAGCTATCTCGATTCCCACTAGGGGGGAAGATGTTAGCATAGTGGAACTCGGGGCCCAGAAGCAGCTAACGGCTCTGTGAGAAGGCAAAAGAATCACTGCAGAACATCTGCTGTTTCTGACGCAGGATGCTTGCACACACGTGCACACACGCAATGCCACAGAAAGATGGAAACCGAACAGAGCATAACTGTTCAGACCCCAGGGCCTCAGACCTGCCTGTGGGATGGCCCGGCTCTGAGACAGCCTCTGGCCGTCTTCTTCCTGAGAGGCAGGCAGCAAAAGGAAGAGGCAGATCCACTTTCATTTCCAAAGGGTTCCCTCTCAGGCTGGGAAGCTGGGTTTGGCCAGAACACTAGCAACTCTGAACACAAAATCACAAGAGGAAGAGAGGAAGCCTCCTGCAGAGACGGTAGGGAAATCTCCCTGCTTAATCCAAATAGACCAACTCCAAGACATTGACCCCGATGTCCCCATTGGGCTGGTAACTCCAAGAGGAATTACAAATCTATCAAAATCTATGACTGAAGAAAACCAGTACATCAGGGTTAGAGAGCAGACGGGGGAGGGGAGGAGATGGCTTAGCAGGGAGAGTGCCAGTCCCGAACGGAGTTTATGAGGGGTCCACGCGGTGGAAGGAGAAAATCAATGCCTACACACTGTCCTTTGACCTCTGCCCACATCCACACATTCTCTCTCTCTCTCTCTCTCTCTCTCTCTCTCTCTTACACACACACACACACAATAAGTGTTTAAAAGGCTAAAGGAACAGAACAGGAGCTGGGAATGTGGCTCATCCGGTAGAGTGGCCATGTAGCATGTACAAAGCCCTGAGTTCAATTCCAAATAATCCAAAAACAGAGGGTTGGGGTCCTAATGCACTTGGGGCCTGAGGCAGGAGACTGCCCCAAGTTCCAGGCTAGTCTAGGCTCCTGCATGAGATCATGTAACATGAAAGAAAGAAAGAAAGAAAGAAAGAAAGAAAGGAAGGAAGGAAGGAAGGAAGGAAGGAAGGAAGGAAGGAAGGAAGGAAGGAAGGAAGGACCAGAAAACCACGCAGAGGTGGGTGATTGCATGTGTTTGCTTGCCTGTTTTCGACAAGGTGGCCGGGACTCGCTGTGTGCGCCTTTGGTCTGTGGCTCCCGAGTCCTGGAATCATAGGTGTGTACCATTGTAGCTGCTAATTGCCATTGTCTCTGCAAGTCTAAACCTAGAAAAGTGGCACACACCTGCAGCTCCAGTACTTGGGAAATGTGTGTATACCTGTACGTGTGTGTATGCGTGTATACATGTGTGTATGTGTTTACCTAAATATCAGGAGTTCAAGGTCACCTTTGGCTACACAGTGAATCTGAGGCCAGCCTGGGCCACACAACATCCTATTTCAACAAAACAACTGAAATCTGAGGAGATGAGTCAGTGGGCAAGCGATGGGCGCTCCTATAAGATCTTAGAACCCCCTGGTGACCTGTGACCCCAGCACTGGGAAGTGGAGACAGACAGATTCTGGGAACTCAAGGGTTATACAGCCCAGAAAAAAAAAAGGCCTACTTCACGTTCAGTGAAAGACTTTGCCTCAAGGGAATAAGGTGGAGGAAATGGGCAGGGTGAGAGGATCTCAGGAGAGAGGGAGGGGCGCTGATGTTTTCCTCTGGCTTCCACATGGGTACACACACATACGCACACATACACACACACACATACACATATATGCATACATACATATACACATACACTCATGTGAGTATACACACACACACACACACGCATGCGTGCATGCACACGCACACACACAGGAACAGCGATGGAAAATTCAAGGCCACCCATTCTGGGCAACAGCCTGGTTCATGGTGTTTTTATGGGTAACAAAGACTCACTCTAAATGCTTGTGTCCAAGAAGACTGACCCTCAGAGGCAGGGCAAACAGATCCCTGGCTGAAGAGACAAATGGGGAGGAAAGACCTAGGTTTAGAGAAGCGTGACAGGCCTCCCTAAGCCGGGCCAGCAGCCTTCCATTAGAGCTGGTGGGATGGCAGCATCTCCAGCACGCCAGCTCCCCGTCACCGCCTCCTCCAGGCCCCATGGCTCACCCAAGTCCGCATTTTCTCCAGAGAAGTCTCCACTTGCCTGCCTCGATTCATTAGGGCTGTTTGCCATCAAAACACACAATTATTAGGACGTAATGATGTTTAGGGATATCATTTGGAAGAAATTAAATCTAAACACCTGGGTAGCAAATGAGAAAGAAACTACATTAGGAAATTGGGTTTTACATGTTTTATGCTAATTTATTCGGCTCAGTCAAGTGTAGTCAACCCTGAACCCCGGGGACTGTCAGTACGGGTAACAATCACCGAGGATGACGCGCCGCGAAGAAGTTGTCACCTCCACCATGCTCTGAGCCTGGCAGACAAGCGCGTCAATGTCGCAGAGGCATCATCCCAGGGACGGGAAGAAGTGTGTTCAAACCCTCCCCAGAGACAAACCTTTTCACCTTGACGGCAATTCAGCCCTTCAGCCTGAATCGTGGGGCTCGGCACAACCTGAATCAAAACTGGCAAGAAGGAAAAACACCGTTTACCAGTCGGGGAGAGCCCGCGAGCCATCATGTCACCGTAAGCCACGCACCACCAGGGTATCCGGGAGCACTCTGGCCCCCCGGGGTCGTCTCGGCTGTCAGTCATGGCGCTGAGATCCGGGCAGTGCGACTGATCTCCCAACTTCCCACCGAATCCTTTGGAAAGTGACGGTGATAATGGTCCCTGCACCAGCGCAGACAGCCCTGCGGCAGTGCGTGAACACGCAAAATCTGAGCCACATTCTCAGCAGGCGGATGACACTTGCACAGTACCTCCTCCCATTGCTGTCTGGCATTGGGGCACTGTCCTGGCATTAGCTCTCCTGGGAGCTTCTCGGCTACACAGAACAAGAGGCAGCATGAGAGTTCTTTGAACATTTGAGGACTGTTTTAGGGTAAAGCCCGGCTAGCCATTAACTAGGGGTGCAATTCTGACCGCTGTGGTGGTGTGGCGCCCTTGGTGGGAGTGGAAGGGCTGAAGGGAGGAAGGAATTTAGGCACCTGCATGATGTGAATGTGATCCTGCTCCTCTAGAGGGGCGGGGCCTAACACCTGGAAAGCCGGAAGCTCAGCTGGACTCATGGGGTGGAGATATGCCCCATCTGCCTTTGCTGGAGGGGAAGGCCGCAGCCTTGCCTGTGCCAGGCTGGCTCAGCCTTCTTGGTGCATTCACCCCTGCCAGCTGCTCAGCAGAGACAGGTGGTAAGTCAGAATCAGAGGGGCGGGGCGGCCCCACCCAAGCAGAGGCGTGAGCTGTCGTATTGTGGGAGACATCACCTGCCTTCTTGGTGTCTGGCACGGGGGACACTGCCCAAGCTTGTACCACGCAAGCATATGAGGTTCTTTTAAAACGGTGGGAGGTGGCTGGAGTGAAGAGCACTGGCGGCTCATGCGGAGGACCCGGGTTCGGTTCTCAGCACCCACATGGTGGTTCACGGCCTCCTGCAATCCCACTTCCAGGCGTTCTGATGACCTCTACAGGCACCAGACACGCGAGTGATGCGAACACATGTGCAGGTAAAACACCCACACACATTTTTGTTGTTGCTGCTGTTTTTAAGATGGAGAAAAGAGCTCCCTCGCCCCCATCACCTTGAGAGGAGTATGACAGAGAAGTCAGGGCCACATAGGGAGACAGGGAGGAGTGGCTGGAGTCAGGGGGCGGGGCTTCAGGGAAAAAGGAACTACTTGGTGGGAGGCTGGAGGGCAGTGGGAAGACTTTCAGACCATCTCAGCTTCTGCCTGGAGTGCCCACACAGGTCAAGGGGAAGGCCAGTGTAGGGGAGGAGGGGTGGGGTGGGGTGGGGGTGCAGCGTGCTTCCTGGCCCTGGAGGAGGGACCAGGAGGGCTTAAGGCCTGGAGATGGAGAAGCACAAAGAGGGAACCAGCATAGACTTCCAGCTACCTCCCATTCCCATCACCTCCAGTGACCACCTGTCCATCCAGATCTCTCTTCGGGGGACCCTGCTGCCATTGTCCCCTACCTCCAGCCCCACTCACAGCAGCATTACTGGGACTGGGCCATTCCCTATGGTCACCAAGCATGCTATTGAATGCTCGGGAGCTGCCAACAGTCTCCGCCATCCCAGCTCCGACAATCCCAGACATTGTCATGAGGTGCTAGGATGGGAACCAGCCCTCAGATGAACGCTGCGCCATTCACCCAGGCCTTCCGCGGCTTCCTCATTCTGCTGATCCGGTTTCTTTTGAGCATTTACCATGAGCTTCAGAGAAGCTATTGTTTTAAGAAACCTTCCCTGTGTGCCAAATCAGAGCCTGCCATCACTAGGACACCGATAAGTCCTAGTACACGGCAGACACTGCAGGGAGGCCTGCAGTGTTTGCTCTTGTGGGAGAACTGTACCTGTGCTGGGCAGTTTCATGTCAACTTGACACAAGCTAAAGTCATCCGAGAGGAGCGAGCCTCAGTTAAAAAATGCCTCCATGAGATCAGGCTGCAGGCAAGCCTGTAGAGCGTTTTCTTAATCAGTGATGGATGAGGGAGAGCCCAGCACATTGGGGTTATTGCCATCCCTGGATTGGTAGTCTGGTTCTGTAAGAAAGCAGGTTGAGCAAGCCTTGGGGAGCAAGCCAGTAAGCAGCACCCCTCCATGACCTCTGCATCAGCTCCTGCCTCCAGGTTCCTGCCCTGACTTTCTTCCATGACGAACAGTGCTGTGAAGATGTAAGCCAAGGAACCCTCTCTTCACCAAGCTGCTCTTGGTCATAGTGCTCCATCCCAGCAGCCGTGACCCTGACTAAGACAGTGCTTATCACAAGATGAGAACGGTGTCTGAACAGCACTTTGTGCTCAGTCTTTTCTATCTGTGGTCTGCCAAATTCACAGACACGGATCTCACAGACCCGATGGCTGAATGTGCCCATAGGATGTACACAGAACACAGTACAGAATGCACTGTAGACAGACACACACATACAGAGAGAGGGGGGCTCGGTCTTGTACAGCCACCATGTACCCAGATGGTCTGCTGCTCGTGGACAGCGTCAGACTTATTTCCTGGTTGGAGTCTTGCCATGTTTCCGGCATGAGCGGAAAGAAGTCGACCTGGACTCTAGTGCTAGGACCACATCACCAGTGGCATCACACAAAGCGGAGAGCTGTCACCAAGGCGAGTTCTGTGACTCTTTGCTGGGGTGTCTGCCGGCGGGGGAGGGTTGATATGGCTCATGACAGGGAGCTGGCCTTTCTAATCTCTGCGAATGTCATCGACTTCCCAGAGAGCTGTGAAATCGCCCAACCGAGACGTGTGGCTGCTAACTTGCCCAGCATTTCAGCGGCTCTTCCCACCAAAGCTGCGGCTGGAGCTCTCCACCCAGTGCCCTCTTGCCCCGGGCAGTGGCAGCACCCATGAAGGGGCATCTCCTAAACAGATGCGCTGGAGCCCAAGCCCAAGAATGGTGTGGCCACTGCCCACAACCCAGTGCCACTCAGAGAGCAGAGACAGTTGGAGTATAGCGGACAAAATGCCATTCTACCAGGGCCACCTAGAGAGTGACAGACCCAGAGCTTCTGGATGGAAATGGTGGCTATGGCTACCACTGGACCCTCCAGACACTTCAGCTACCATCGGGCATAGAGGTACAGCCCCTCTCTGAGGTAGTCAGAGCGAGCATAGTGGGGCCGGCCTTGTCCAGAGCAGCATAAGTGCCCGAGAACTTGTGCTGTGTGATGACATCCAGGCACTTCTGTGTGGTACCCCCAGCTCCATGCCTCCTGGGTACCCTAGAGTAGGACACAGGAGAGAGGAGGGTCCTGTCTCTCCAGGACAGTCAGGGTGCACTGCACCCTCGTCCCTCCCTGGCCTTTCCCACCTAACTCCAACACCCAGCCTTTAAAAAGAAATGTTTTCTATGTAAATGTGAAGGTCCCTCCTCTGACCTCAGCTGTGTTGGAGGCCCCAGGAAGCCGGAAGCCTTGGGCGGCTGCTCCAGTGCTCACTGCACTGCCCTTTACTCACCCTCCAGTGACAGACTTTGTGCTTCTTGGGCGAGCCGAGGCCCGGGGATCCCAGGGTGGCCAGATGGCATGGGCTCTGTGGGGATGGTGGCACAGGAAAACGCCCTGCCCCGGGTAGGAAAGGGATGCCAGGGAGCAGATGGTGCCTGACTGGAGGACAGCAGGAGAAGATAGGCAACCAGAGGGCTGCTCCTTGTTCCCGTGGAGGTCACATCTACCAGCCCCCACCCCGGAACTCAGAGCCTTCCAGGCTGCCTTTGACACAGGCTACACACACACAGGCCAACAACTAAGTCCCTCCACACCGTGTTGGACATTGGAACACTTTGTTCTTCAAAGGGATCATTGACATAATTCTAGGGGAGCTGGCAGGAGGGGTACTAGGGGGCTTTGTGGATGATGGGGTTTACGCCTACAATCTAATTTCTATACCCCATAAATATGATGACAGAAGCAGAACTATTTCTCAGAAGTCTGGTCCTTTGTAGCAGTCAAATGCCCATCAAGGAAATGAACGGGCGCCCTGAGTGTCGTCTATCCGTGTACTAGAGCACTACTCAGTGTTGGAAGAGAGGTTATGATGCATGCTCTAATGGACTACTAAAGGCCAGACTCGATTTCATACACGTGGAATGAGCAGAGGCGACAATCCACCCAGAGAGAAGGTGGACTGAAGCCTGCGGAGGTGCTGGGAAGGTAAGGGAAGCTTCTAGAGGTGAGCTTGCATTTTAGGGTGAGAAAAATGTTCTGGACTTAGAGGTGATGGTTGTCCAGTGTAGTGACTATACCAAATGTCACTGTGTCACACACTTTGAATGAATAAACCAATAGTTAATTTTTATCATGTAAAGTTTAACAGGTTTTTATTTTTGTTTTGGTTTTGGTTTCTGGGACAGGGTTTCTCTCTGTAGCCCTGGCTGTCCTGGAACTTGCTCTGTAGACCAGAGCTGGTCTCAAACTCACAGAGATCTGCCTGCCTCTGCCTCCCAAGTGCTGGGACTAAAAGCTTGTCTATCACCACCCAGATTGTTTAGCAGGCTTTTTTTTTTAAGATTTATTTATTTATTATTTACTCAGTGTTCTGCCTGCATGCACACCTGCACACCAGCAGAGGGCACCAGATCTCATTATAGATAGTTGTGAGCCACCCTGTGGTTTCTGGTAATCGAACTCGGGACCTCTGGAAGAGCAACCAGTGCTCCTAACCTCTGAGCCACCTCTCCAGCCCTGGTTCAGCAGTTTTTAAAAACACCTAACTGTCAGCTGAGTCTGGAGTCTCATCCATCTGCTTTGACTCATCCAACTCCCTAAAGAGCATGAGGTGTGGGGTCCGTCCGCTCCCCAATCAGCTTCCTCGGCTGCCCAGAGCCAAGCGCTGTGCCTGACACTGGCAGGAAAATCAGGATCACCGAGGAGGGAGGACAGAGGACACACGCCAAGTGCCTCGCAGTGAGGACTTCCTACTGCTGCCACCCAGTGTGGGCCCTGATAGGTCAACCTTGCTATGGTGGATGGCCACACACCCATGGTATATGGGCAGCTCACACCCATGAATATACAGACAACTCACACCCAGGGTATATGGGCAGCCCAAACAAGACTCAATGGATTATAAAGAAAATGAAAAAGAAGGCTTGAAATTGGGCAGGGGTGGGGAGTGGGTGCAATTTGGGAGGAGTTACAGGGAGCAGCAGGGATGCCTATAATAAAATATATTGTACACACATGATAAAATATTATGTCAAAGAAAAGACCGTGGCCCCAGGCTTCAGTTCTGCCTGCACCAGAGCAGAAGGGGGGAAGGGAGGAGAAGGGCCCTCTCCTGCAGCCCCTCTCCCACTGAAGGTCAAGGGCACATCTGGGGGAGGCAGGACCATTGTCAGCTGTACAGCGTCTGTATCTTCACCTCCATAATGTGTGACTTGTTCCAACCCTACCCCCAGAGGCCTCAGAAGGTGAAAATGGACACAGTCTAGAGGCACGTAGAAGAAGGTCTGGAAATGTTCGTGAGGGATTCTCTTAATTGCATTAATCAGTGTGGGAAGATCCACATGGGCAGTGCCATTCCAAGCTTGGCATCTGAGACTGGATGAAAGGGAGCAAGCAGGCTGGGCACCATCATGCTCACTGAGCCCTGCTCCCCTCTGCAGATGTGATGAGTAAGCTTCTTAAAGTTCCTGCCTCGACTTCCCCACAGCGATCGACCATAACCTGGGATTGTGAGGCAAATAAACCCTCTTTTTGTCAGGATATGTGTCCCAGCAACAAGAAACAAAACTAGGGCTCAGAATCCAACGGCTGGTTGGTCTCTGTGTAAGAAAAAGAGGGAGCTGGGCCTGGTGATGCAAACCTTGAACCATGAATCAGGGCCACGAGGCCAGCCTGGCCTACACAGCAATGACCTGTCTCAAAATCCACTGATTGAAAAGAAAGGAGAGGGAGTCTCGGGGATAGACACAGACCACCGGGTTGCGTGAGGACAGCGGAGACAGACTCAGGAAGGAGGCAGCTGCAAGCCAAGGAACACACGGCTGCAGTGGGCGGAAGGGCACCCTTCCTTCAGGCCTGCCGAGGAGCTGCTCCGCCATTCTTCACTCTGCTCTGCAGAACTGCAAGACAATGGAAGGCCGAGGTTCGCAGCCACCTGCGCGGTGAGACTTCTGTGCCAGCGCCGGGTGAAAGCCACCTATCTGACGCACACCCTGTCTCCCTGCTCTCTAGAAGGGAAGGCCACCACCAGTGAGTCCTCAGCTTCCAAAACGGCATGCACTGGGCAATCTATAAATAGCTGCCAGCTGGGATATGATGCCATGATGAAGCTCACAGGGAGGAGACTGTGTGGAGCTGCTTCCGAGATTAAAAGCTCGTGAGGACACAGAACGGGGCAGGCAACACCAAGAACACCAGGACCCTAGGTATCAGGGGTGGGGTCACCAGGGCTATGCTGGCAGCTGTTCACTGCTTGACCACTGTGGCCTTGCTTGGAGCCATGACTGGCTTTCACAGCCTGTGCAGCACGGCCCTGTGCTGGCCTCTCTACGTGAGACCAGTGAGCACACAGCTCAGTGTCCTGCCGTGTCCGGGACAGTTCCCCAACACAGTGGGCCATCCAAGCCCAGATGCGGACAGTGCTGAGGAGGAGAGCTTCCTCTGTGGGACAGAAAAATGCCTCTGCAGAAGCAAGCTATGAACACGAGGCAACGGTACAACAGGAATGTGGACCGCATCTGTGCACGTTTCTGTGTTCCCAAAGGCTGCCCGAGCTGCTGGCTTCCGTGCTGACAGCTCACAAAGGTCCTCTTCCACCCAGACATTGGGACATCTGGCATCTGCCTCTTAGGGACTGTGGGCCTGTGTCCACCTCTAGGTAGAGGGAACAGAGACACATCCTCATACTGTGATATCATTGCCCTCCTCCTCCTCCTCCTCCTCCTCCTCCTCCTCCTCCTCCTCCTCCTCCTCCTCCTCCTCCTCCTCCTCCTCCTCCAGCAGCAGCAGCAGCAGCATCTCCTTGCAAATAACTCCTCCAGCTGAACCCTGAGCCCTTGGCGGAGCCTCCAATAGGGAACATGATAGTGGCTTTGCTGGACTCGGATCAGAAAATCCAGGTGGGAGGACACAGGAGCCAGAGACCTCAGAGATGGGGGTGTGTCAGGAAGCCTTCCCTCCCCACTTCCCACTAAGTGGACCAGTATGTCCTTTCTCTAAGCCACTTCTAACAGCAGAGCAGACAAGCCACCAGGAAGGTGGAAGGGGGAAGTGTGAGCAGCGGTCTGGAGGCAAGGAGAAAGTGTGTCATGGGTAGTCTCCATTCCTCATTCCACCACAGAGACCACAGGTGTGGGGAGTGATGCCATGATACCTCTGAGCCTGGAAGTCCGGTGTCGGTGCCTGTCTGTGATTCAGGTGCTGAAGAGGTTGAGGACCCTGCCTCAAAAACAGCAACAATCAAAAGCACAGCACAGGCACAGCAGCCAGCGCCCAGCAAGCCTGGCGAGGTGCTGCACCTCAGCCCGCAGGGGAAGGGTGTCCCTGATAGGGACTGATCTAGCCCCTTGCCTGGACGATGGGTGACAGGCTCCCCCGCAGATATCTACCTGTGGGGGGAAGGGGCTGCTGGCTGCAGACGGTAATTGGAAAGATAAGTATTTTTATAGCAAGCAAACAAACTGTTTTGTTCTAAGAACCCCAAAACCAAAAGAGAGAGAGAGAGAAAGAAAGAAAGAAAGAAAGAAAGAAAGAAAGAAAGGAAGGAAGGAAGGAAGGAAGGAAGGAAGGAAGGAAGGAAGGAAGGAAGGAAGGAACGAAGGAAGGAAGGAAGGAAGGAAGGAAGGAAGGAAGGAGGAAAGAAAGGAAGAAAAAAAGAAAGACCACATGAGAATCTGTCTTTGCTGGCTTCCGGGGCAGTAATAAGAACTTGCCCGACTGCCCAGAGGCGAACTGCCAGGCATGTGCAGCCAGGCCTTACCCATTTCCCAGACAGCTGGGATCAAGGCTGGCCCTGCCCTCGGGCCACCAGCCTGGCTGGGCATAGCACTTCTTTGTGCACAATGATCTGTTCCTCTTTGCATGGTGAAGTCAGATGGCCACGGTCCTGGACTAAGAGTGGGGGGCAGGGGGGATCTGGCAGTGGGCAAGTAGGACCCAGGGCATGAGCGCATGCCCACCTGCTATGGGCTTGAGAGTCGGGTAATCCGGAGTCTGGCTTCCTGGGGCTAGGAGAAGTCAAGGACAGCAAGTCCTGGCTTGCTCCCCCACAATCTCCATCTCTACCTCCCCACGTCCTTCTGGGGTCTCAGGACCCTCAGCCTTGGCTTTCCAGGCAGCCTCCCTCGCCTTGCATGGAGCTGGCATTTTGCATTCTGTTCAGCTCTCCCTTTGTTCACGGCACATAGAAACCCAGGCTGCTAGTCAGAGAAGAGCTCCATCCCATAATAAACAGCATGAACTATTTATAACCCTGAAAACATCTTTATTATTATTTTTCTTCCCTCCAGAAACAATCTCACACAATCCTGTTAAGTACACACCACCAAGGAATGGCGGGCCTCGGGACGGGGCCGCTTCCCCCCGGCCCTGCCCAGCCGAGCAGATGGCGGCGTGGGCGGTAGGTACCAGCCTCCTGGCAATCCGAACATCTGTTCCCGTTAGAAAATGCTAATTGCCATCAATCAGGACAGCACCTACCCACATTTACATGCAAACGCACATGCAAAAAAAAAAAAAAAAAAAAAAAAAGGTCTAAATTTCTCCAGGATGCACTGCCTGCATGTTAACTAGACAGAATAGCCTGAGGGCTGCTGAGCCAAAGCCTGCAACAGTGGCCTGCCAGCCTGAGAGGCCCCTAACTCCAACCAGGCCAGTGGTGATGGAGTCGCTCTGCAGGTAGCCTGGTTTCAGGCCCTGTGGATCTTGTCTGCCTGGTCCAGGGTGGACACGGGTCACTGGTGCTGGGTAGTGCAGTCACCTGGGTGGGGAGGCTCCTTTCTGAGCACCCTCTCCATGCTGCTTTCCGGTTGGATCTGGCTTCTGCACCGTGGCCCTCTGTACCGCAAGGTTCTGGTGCTCTACGCCATAATGCCCAGGGCCAATCTGGCCTGCTGTTTCCACCCAGAGGCCTCTCTGCATGCACATCAGAGTGTTCCAGAAACCTCATCTGTTCCCGTGGCTGCTGAGGCACTGAGAAGTGCATCCACAGCCCAGGGCCAGCCTCCCTTGGCTAGGGTTTTCTACCTGGCCCTCCTGGCCATCCTCCATCCTCTGGTCCCCAGCCAGAGCTTGGGCAGTCTGCCTCATTCTTCCCTGGACCCTGTTTGATTGGTAATCACGGGACTTCCCTAGCCCCTGGTGATCTGGGTTTGTTCTGAGAATCAGGGATAGATGCGGGCTGTCCAATCAGTCCTGCCAGCATAGGCACTGTCAGAGGCAGCACTAGTACCCATTCACACCCACCCCTGGGGGAGAGGGGATCAGAGCCTCTCCCTCCTTCCTCAGCTTCCCACAGGGCCTCATGCCTCCCAACAGCATGCCAACCAGCTGCTCCATGGCACCTTGGCGGGGGGGGGGGCGGTCACCTCAGCTCTCAGTCAACCCTCGGCCTGAGGATGGGACATGTCGACAAAGATTGTCCTGTTACATAACGAGAAGCCATGATCCTCCTCACCCCGCCCCTCCAAAGGAAAGTGATTTTGTTATTTTTCTCACAGGTGCCAGGCACTGTTGCCAGCCTTGGTTGCTCTGGGGCCGGTGACCGGCTGCAGGACAAGCTCATGGGACTGGACAACAGTGCCCCCCTCACCCGGGGTGAGGGGAGCCACCAGTGGGAAGGACCTCCTAGGCTCGACCTGGCAGGTGGTGTCAGAGTGGGGGCCGGCCACGCCATGATGTGGCCACAATGGCGGCCTCCCTGCCTGTGAACACGCTATACGGCGGCCCGTGTGCACGCATACGGTAGACCTTGCACACGAATGTTGAGTCTCTGTGTGAGCTGTGCAGTCAGGCCGGCTGGCCAAGAGGACAGTTTCTCATTTCACCAGGCAGGCTGTCCTCCTGAGATACTGGGTGACACTGGGGCACGGGGCCTCATGGGAGGGGCCGGGAGGAGGGGAGGGGCGGAAGAGCCCACTCATCCTTGCCAGCAGTCCCTCCCTAACTGATGTCTCCTCTAAGAAGAGTTCTTGTGCCAAGAAAGAGCACCAAGAAAGAAAGAAAGAAAGAAAGAAAGAAAGAAAGAAAGAAAGAAAGAAAGAAAGAAAGAAAGAAAGAAAGAGAAAGTGTACCAGGATGTCTGGGATGTGAGGTCACTAATTATGTCTGTGGAGCATATCCTGGGTGTCATCTGTGGTCAGAAAGCATGTCCCATCCCCCACTCAGCCTACCCAACAAGTGGCTCTGCTCCCCATGCTTTCTGACTTGCAGAAGACTGCATCTGGCCCTCAGGCCCATCCCAGCAGGCATCGGCACTCACTGGAGTGTGATCTACTTGTTTCTTGCCAGATTCTGGCAGCCAGGGCCTCTGTTTCCACTTTAACAGCACTCCTCAGGATGAGAGTTCAAAGCCAATGCTTCTCTCTAGCAAGGGCAGAGACTTTGAGCAAGGTCTCCAGGAGGCTGTCTTGCTCCTTTACCTCTACTTCCCTCCCCACCTCTTTTTTCCCTCCTCTCTCTTCCTCTTCTTTTCATGTCCCAGCCTCAGTTTCTCTGCACATGCTCAGCATGGTCATCTTCCCTACCCAGGTTCCTCCTGGGGGACCTGGAGGTTTGTCCTTCTCCAACACCAGGATAGAGCGATGGACCGCCTCTGCTATCTCACCTTCACTGTCTTGTCGGCTGAGTCTGGAGAGCTGAAGGAGGCCCCAGTGAAGTCTGAAAGACTCTAGCCCGAGGAGGCATGAGCTTGATCTTTTGCCCTCCCCACCCTGAGCCCCCAAATCACTAAGACCAAGAAGGGATAAAGTTTTAAGGTAAGTTTTACAGTAATAATAGCAGTCAGTGGCTTCCCCAAGATAGAAGGATAGCAGACAGGTGAATAGATGCATGTTTATATTCAAGGTAAGTGATAAATGGCTGAGAAGATGGTAGAGGAAGAGAGACAGATAACAGACATGTGGCTAGACACAGGGGTAAACAGAAGTAGATGATGGACAAATAAATAGATACATCATCTTGGAAAACACACAGCCCAGTGGATAGACAGAAAGGTAACAGGTACATCGACAGATTAATAATATCTCTACATAAATACAGATGGGTGCTAGGCATATGTACATACACAGAAAGATAATTAAGGTAAAAATGGTTGGATATACAGACAGATAATGTATTCATGAAGAGAGAAATTGATGGGTAGTTAGATGGGTGGATGGGTCAATGGATAGGTAGGTGAATTAATGGATAGATGGATGGATGGATGAGTGGGTGGGTGAATGGATGGATGGATGAATGGAGGATGGATGGATCGATGGGTGGATGGATGGGTGATTGGGGTGGATGGATAGATGGATGGATTAATGTACATATGTATGTATGGATGGATGGATTGATGAATGGGTGGATGGATGGATGGATGGATGGATGGATGAGTAGGTGGATGGATGGTGTATGGGTGGGTAGATGGATGGGTAGGTGGATGGATGGGTAGGTGTATGGGTGTATGGGTGGGTGGGTAGATGGATGGATGAGTGAGTGGATGGATGGGTGGAAGGAAGAAAGGAAGGATGGATGGATGGATGGATGGATGGATGGATGGATGGTTGGGTAGATAGATGGGTGTATCCATGGATGGGTAGGCGGATGGATGGATGGATGGATGAGTGGATAGATAGATGGATGCATTGATACATAGATGAGTGGATCTATGCATTGATACATAGATGAGTGGATAGATTAGTGGATGAGAAGAGGGTAGATAAGTTGAAGACTAGATGGGTGGGTGGGTGGATGAGTAAGCAGGTAGACAGGTGGGTGCATGGGTATATAAGTAGATTAATGATGTGTGGATGGAATGGTGAGGGTATAGGTAGATGGATGAAGGAGTAGATGGGTGGATTGACATGTAGGAAAGAGGAGTGGATGTATGGATGTGTGAATAGACGGATAAATGGCTGGAAGAAGCAGAGGCAAACACAGAGATGGGTGTAGAGCCAGAAAATAGAACAGCTTTTCTCCATGTCTGCTTTATAGTTCACTTCAGAGGAAGTGGTCTGAAATCTAGGGCCAAGATGGTGATAGGTGCACCAAAGGTTCAAGCTCAGATTAACCTTCATTAGACACAAGGCACCCAACACTTGTGCTAGCTGGCCCTAAGCCAGGATTGTGTCCCTCATATGTCCATAGTTTCAGGGGCCCTGGCTCCACCCCAGTGTTGCAAAGTCACTCCAGCCCCAGGGACAGTCTAAGCTGAAGGTGGACGTGCCTGAAATCGCTGTTCCCTCACCATGTCAAGTTACCTCATCCTGCCTGTGGCTTGGCCTGGCCTGGACCACCCTGTCCTAAGCCTCACTCTCCTGCCCCAGTGTTCTCAGGGCCCCTGGCAGGAAGGTTAGGGTTGGAGTGGGGGTAGGGTTAGAGTTATGCTGATTTAGGGTTATCTTACTGTTGTGATCAGGTTAGGGTTAAGGTCATGTTTAGGCAAGGACTGAGTTAAGATTGGGCTATGGTTAGGCCTATAGTTGGATTAACATGGTTAGGCTTAGTTTTTGGATTAGGGTTAGGTTAGGTTAGGTTAGGTTAGGTTAGGGTTGGATTAGGGTTAGGGTTATGGGTAAAGCTAGGGTTTTGTTAGGTTCACATCAAGGTTAGAGTTAAGGTTAAGGTTCAGATTGGTTTAGGGTTATGATTGGTCTATGATTAGGCTAGTTCTAGATTAAATTTGGGTTGTGTTTATTGTTTAGGTTGGGTTATTTTACAGTTAGAATTAGAGTTTGGGTTACTGTTTGTGCTAGGTTAGGGTTGAGACAGGGTTAGATTAGGATTTGGGCTAAATTAGGGTTAGGATTGAGGTTAGGATATGGTTAGAGTTTAATATATGGTTAGGTTTCACTTAGTTTTAGTGTTAGTTATGTCAGGGTTGTTTTAGGATTATGGCATGCCAAGTGTAGAGCTGGGTTAAGTTGCGTTGTGGTTAGAATAGGGTCTACTGTGGTTAGAGTTAGTGTTGTACACAGAAGTAGCTTTCACTCACAATGACAGCTATGGTAGAATTAGTTTTCATGGGACTAGGGTCTGGCTATGGTTAGAGTTAGGTTGGGATTATGGCTATGGGTTGACTATGGTTAGAATTAGTGTTAGTTATATTGACCTAGGGTTAGTTTTGGTGTTGCTGGTCCCAGCTCTCTGTCTCTGTCTCTCCCCTCCTTCTCTCTCTGTCTCTGGCAATCCTTAGTCATTGCCTGATTGCTCACTGTTCTTTTGACTGCCCTGAAGGCTGCATTGATCTTACTGTCCCAGGCCTCCATCTTGTCTCGTCTGTATACAGCTGAACCTTGCATCTGGAACATCCATCTCCATGTGTGGGTGTTTCCTGATGCACCCTCTCTCCCGTGGACTAGGTGTTCCGAGCCAGTGCCAGTGTAGCCAAGAGCCCATCGTTACGTATGAGTGGAGTCTGCTTGTGGCCCGGTGTGGAAAGGACAGTCATAAGGATGGAGTGGCTTGCCTTCCCTCCCTCCAGATTCTATAGGCCCTGGCTCTTGCATGACCTCAGGCCTCCGTGTACACTGGAGTGCTAACTGAACCCAGCATGGGGCTCCCATGCGTCTATGCTCTATAGACCTTGGGAATCACAGGAAGCCTGTATCTGGCCCGTCCTGTTATTGCCCCCACACTTAGCCCACACTCATAGAAAAAGGCCTCTTGAGGGCTGAAAGACACTGTGAAGCTGGAAGTGGCTGTGTTTGCTTCTCACCCTATTCCAATGGGTTCCTTACACAACCGTGCAGCAACCTTGCCCTACTGAATATGGGTTGAGTGATGAGACTCTTTCCGGAAGACACCACAGCTGCTGAGTGAGGTGGGGCTGGAGTGCCTGTGGTCATGACTGCTATTTTCTATGGGACTTCTGTAAAATATTACAGTATCACACACAGCCTAATAAAGTGTCACATAGAGATAGTATTTACATCCTTGTAGTCCAGGCCACCCTTCAACACACACCTTATATAGCAACCCTTCCATGCAGCCCTACCAAGAGCTTCATTTCCTCTCCACCCTTGGCCCTCAAGGACATGAGATGAGGAGGCAGATCACCCCACAGGTTAAGAATTGCATCTGTCTAACGCATTGGCTTTAGTTGAATATTTTGTGAGAGAATGCAGTAGCGTTACAGCTAGTAAAGGCACACTGTGGGTTCCATGTAAGATGCATGTGTGTTTTTAAGATAACAAATAAGACTTCAAGGAAATGCCATGCTTCCTTTGGCCTCCATCTGGAAGTGGATCCCCCTTCCCCAGGGGCAGAGCTTTAATATCCCCTCTCACTGGGATCCCTCGGAGGGAAAATGCACACCTCCAGTGTGGTAGCACATGCCTCTCCATCATCCAAGACAAGCCATTTACTCTCCTCTCCCCTGAGCGAAGCCCGCCGCGTGCAGTGTGCACTGCAGCTCCGAGCGGCACCGGCGTGTTCACCACAAAGTCAGGCCACCGCTTCTGTCAATCCACTCAGGGGAAAGCCCAGCGGGACCAACTTCCTCATGGATGACGAAAGAACTCAGCCAGTGTCAGCAGAAGTCCTAAGCAGCAATGTGAGCAAAACAGAGACAGCCATGAGTCCCATGATACAAGACCAGAAGGAAGATGCGCCTCCTGGAACAGTGTCTCCTGGGGTGGGGTGGGGAGGACCTCAGCTCAGAAGAACAAAGCCAGGATGGCAGCTGATGCCTGCAAACTCCGTACTCAGAAAACTGAGGCAGGAAGATAGCCAGGAGTTCAAGGCCAGCCTGGGCTACAGAGTGGGAGCCTTTTTCAGTGATAACAAGATTCAAAACTGTCATTTCCAATCTGCTCCCCCTCTCTTTAGGGCACAATAACCAGTGATCGGGCCAGTCCCTGAGAGGGAAAGTGAGGCAAACAGCTGGGGGTATTGGAGACTCCAGGAAGCAGGCTTCCTCGAGCAGCTCATTGAATTGGGAGGAACTCCTTTGGGGGAGTAGAGGTAGAGGCTTCTGGGGTAATCATACATCATCGGCCAGGGCCAGGGTGCCGGGAATGCCTGACTTGTGTGAAGAAGAACCAAGGGGCTTTGCTGGACGTGACCATGCAAGGAGAAGGGAAGTGTAACCTGTGACCTGGCCGCCAAGCTACGTGACCACCAGAGGTGGAGGCCGAAAGACTGCAGGACATGCAGGCCCAGGGCAGGGAGGGTGGGATCCTGCTTCTGCCTGGGATTTTGGATAGGCCTCGACCTCACACAGCCGTGCCCTCCTGCCCCAGCCCCCCCCACACAAACAAAAACAATATACCTGAAAAAGCACAAGAGCATCCTTTCAAAAACGACCTTCAGAGGGCCATCATGGAAAGCTGTCACAGACACACAGCTACATCCCGAGACGCAGAAGCCAGCATCGCGATAGACCAAAGGCCTGAGTAGGAGGGAGTCAGGACCAGGCCACTCGACCACACTAGGAGGTTACTCAGTGCCAGCTGCGGCCACCACCCCACTGCCGTGGGCAGCCAAGGACAGAGGTCCAAGAGAAGCTGTCACCTATCCCAGGCATCTAACCCCAAAGCAGACATGAGGGTGCTGGGACTCAGCCACACACGCTATGGCAGCCATGCTGTGAGAGGATGTTTTTTTTAACTTTCATTTTTAAGCCAGGTGTGGTGATACATGCCTACGACCCCATCCAGGGTTGAGCAGCAAGGTTGTTCTAAGCTGGGACCACCTGGGCTAGAGGGTAAGACCTTGACAAAAGTTAGCCCTGCATGTTAAATGTTGAAATAAAAGAAGACTCATTATTAACTGTAAAAATACAGTAGAGAATTCTTATGCGCCTTTCTGAGATAAACTAAATTATGTTTAAAAATTCATACAGTAAGCCAAGTGTGGTGGCACATGTCTTTAGTCCCAGCACTGGGGAGTTAAAGACAGGCTATCTTGGAGAGTTCGAGGCCAGCCTGATCTACCTAGTGAGTTTCAGGCCAGCCAGGGCTACTGAAACTGTGCCTCCAAAAAAATAAAATAAAATAATATGCTAAAGTCCTAACCCTCAACATTTAGCCAGTATGTTTGGAGACAAGCCAAAGAGAGGGGAAGAGGGTAAGGTTCGTCGCCATGTGGGTTTCGGTCCAATGTGACCATGATTCTTAAGAGACGAGAACAGACATGCACAAGAAGGAACACCCTGTGAAGATGGAGAAGACGGCTTCCACATCCAGAGGGAAGCTTTGGAATCCAGCCCTGCCAAGCACCCTATCTTGAGCTTCAAACTGCAAGGAACTGGGCTTGTACGGCCTCAGGGCTCCAGCGTATGCTACTTGGCTCCAGAAGATTTAGTGGGCTCAATGCCTTCCCACCCCATCCAGGCCACCTCCCAGGACACACCAGTAGCAGCCAAACTTAAGCAAATGCCAGCTTTGTGGGCCCTTTCGGATCCTGTGCAGGGTAGGTGGCTTTAATTCCCATGGGCAAGGCTCACATCTTATTAGATTCCAGCATTATAACTCCATTTTCAGTATGTTATAAAAGAATGTAAACGTTGGGTGTTATGGTGGTTAGAATATGTCCCTACCACCATTGCCGCCACCATTGCCGCCACCACCACCACCACCACTGCTACAACCACTAGCACAGTTCATGTGTTGGGCACTTGGTCCCCAGTGGGGCAATGCTGAGAAGTGGTGAGATCTTTAGGAGGTGGGTTGTCCTGGGAAATCCTTAGTTTACTGGGGTGCTGACCTCATAAAAGATTAGGGTAGCTCTCCCGTGACCCTGAGTCACGTCTTATGAGTGGGAGCTGTTATAGCAGAACCCCTCTCCCCTCTGCCTTCCTGACTGCACATGTGGTCTCTCCCTCCTGGAAATGCGTCTGCCACTATGGTCTCTGCCAGAAGGCCCTCATCGGAGCCAAGCTGATGCCAGCCATACTCTTGAACCTCCATGACTTAATATACCTCTTTGCTTTATAAAGCAGTCTGGCCTCACGTATTTAGCTATAGAAACAGAAAACAGACTAGTGCACTGTTCTCAAGTGCAGTATTCAGTCACTGGGCCAGTAGCCACGATCCAGAGGTGGACCCTGGTGCGTGGACCTCGCCTTGAGCCGTGTAGCACGCATGTTCTGAGTATCAGTTGCTGAGAACTGAGGCGGGGGTCCATGGAAAGGCCCAGTACTCACAGCCGGCCTATGGCCCTGTTCTATCAGAGTTGTGATGGCTGATGTGGTGAAGACACCCACAAACACTCCAGACAAGATGGGCTGCCCTTCTTCAGCCTCTGCACGGTCTGAGGGGCTCTGGGCACAGGAATGCCCCCTGGAGTGTCAGGAGCATCCTATTTGATCCTTGTTGAACTTGGTTCAGCTTTGATTGCTCTCAGGTCCTGCCTGGGTGGTGACATCCGATTGACACCCAGAGGTAATTGCAGGAGGCCACGCCCTGCAAGCTTCCTGCATTTCCAGCCTTAACTCAGCAGCAGCCATTGGTGTAAGGTCAAGGATGGAGCAGTCTGTCCCAGCAGAGGGCAGGCTGACCCTCTCTCTTTTGTTTCCTCTTATACTACACACATGAAGGAGCGCGCACACACACACACACACACACACATACACATGCAGACATATGTATATGCACAATATACACATATGTACACACAACACATACAAACACACACACACACATACAGAATCACAAATACAAACATATACACACACATTCAGCTCAAGCCAAGCTTGTGTTGTCCCCTACTCTTTCTTTCTTGGGTGTGTGCCAGCCCTCAGGTGTCTTTGAAAGCTCCAGTCCTGAACCACTTGGTGGAAACTTACAAACCATAACAGATGTCTTTCTCCCAATTGTTTCAAGCTCCCACTGACCTTCCCCCTCTGCATGGAGTCACCGCTGTCCCTCTATGGTCTGCAGTGCCTGTGCGTAAGGACAGGATGGAGACTCTACACAGCCAGACTCGGGACCTCATCTGGGTTTCTGAGAGTCAGGCCAGCAAGCCCAGTGTCTGACCTGACACAGAGAGGGGAGCTTCAGGGCTTCTGATGATGAGACATTTGACCCCAGAATCAGGGAGGCAGACATACCCACAAAGAACCGTTCTTGCATCTCTGTTTGTGGCTTGTCTTTTGGGCCACAACTTCTGCCCATAGTTGCTGTGGGACAGGGCTGCCCAGGCCCTGTGTGCAGCTTGGTGTTGACTCTAAGGCTGATGTACCAAGATTCTTGCTCTGCCACTTCCCTGGGCAGTGGTTCTCCCTACGGCTATGGCCCTCGTCCCCAGGGAGTTCATCAGCTCAAGAGAAAGTGGGACACATAGGCAGAGAGAGGACTGAGACCAGTGTCCCCAAGGACACCTGACTCTCCTGTGACCTGAGCATGTTAACCTGGATGCAGCTCAGAGCTGCATCTCCTCCAGTCTCCTCTGTCCTCTCTCCCAAAGACATCTGTTTCATCTCTTAGAGTCCTCACTCTCCTCCACTATTCAAGTTCTGAGCCCCAGAGCCTCCACTTGGCCTTCCCTACCCTCCACCTCTGGCCTCCATATCTGCAGGGCCTGCTAACTCCCAGCATTCATCTGTCCATTCAGACACCCATTTTACTTTCTCCCCATCCAGGGTCACTTTCTCCCTCTCTCCCTCTCTCCCTTATTCAGAACTGCTACCCAACTTCCTCCAAGCTACTCTCTTCAGGCCTTTCTGTGCCCCTGCATGACCCGGATTGCTCTCTCCTCGCATCAGGAAATGTGTTTGGAATCATGTTACGAACAGCCTGTCATTAGATTAAGGTCTCACTATTTCACTCTTAACTGGCTCTCAAGATGGTTTTCCAGGGCTAGAGAGACAACTCACCAGAAAAAAAAAAAAAGTTTGTTGAGCAGATATGAGGACTAGAATCCGGATCCATAGAACCCACATAAAAGCCAGGCAGTTCTGACAGTCTCCCAGAATCCCAGCACTCAGGAGGCAGAGATAGGGCAGCCCTGGGGCAAGCTGGCTACCCATTTGCATGCAAACACACAACTATGATGCACACACACAACAAATGCATAACTGGCTGAAAGAAAAGAGAGGTATAATTTTCCACCATGATATGATGGGATGTGGAGGAGGTGTGGCTAGGCTCTCTCAGCCAATTAGTACCAACTATCACAGCTTCCTCTCTGTCTGACCAGGACCTTGGGGTTCTCAAGATTTCCCTAGTGGTTGAAATGTGTCTCTCAAATTCTTTTTTCTCTTTTTTCTTTATTTTATTTATCATTATTTATTACAATTTATTCACTTTGTATCCTGGCTGTAGCTCCCCCCAACATCCCTCCCCTAGTCCACTGATAGGGGAGGTTCTCCTCTCCTCCCCTACTATCTGACCCTAGTCTATCAGGTCTCATCAGAATTGTCTGCATCCTCTTTCTCTGTGGCCTAGTTAGGCCACCTTGTCAGGGAGAGGTGATCAAAGAGCTGGCCACTGAGTCCATGTCAGAGACAGCCCCTGCTCCCTTTACAAGGAACCCACATGGAAAATGAGCTCCCAATGGGCTACATCTGAGCAGAGGCCTAGGTCCTCTCCATGCATGGTCCTTGGTTGATCATCAGTCTCTGCAGGACCCCCTGAGCCTAGATTTTTGGCTCTGTTGGTCTCTTTGTGGGGTTCTTGTCCCCTCCTCTCAAATTATTATGTTGAAATTTATTCTCCAGCACCTATATTAATAGGGTGGGGCCTTTGGGAAGGAATTAGGGTTGGTTGAAGTCATATGGATGACCCCAGAATGCCACGAGAGACTTTTCAAGAAGAGATAGATCCGAGCTTTGATGCTTGCTTGGTCTTGCCTGCCATGATGCCGCAAGGCCTCCCAGTTTCTGGCGCCATGTTGTTAGACTCCCCACTCCAGAACTGTATGGAATAGCTATTTTCTTTACAAGTAGCCTGGTGTCAGGTATCCAGTTACAGCTCATGTCGCTCGTCTTTGTCCTGTGGCCTGCCTCATCCTCCTTACTTTCTTTTCTCTGTCTTCAAACAGGAGAGAGGCAGCCACAAGCCGCACACACTGAAGCTACAGTATGGGAGCTCAGAAGGGCCCTGGGCATTGCGCCTGCAACTCCTGCAGTTTCTGATCTCCAGGACAGAGCAAGAATAAATCGCTTCTGTTTTAAACTACTGCCACCCCACCCCCGGCTGCGCCCCGCCCCGGCTGCGCCCCGCCCCGGCTGCAGTGCTCTGCTGCAGCCGCAGGACAGTAAGACCCGGCCCAAACACAGCCAGCCCACCTTCCCTCCGCAGTAGCACCTTGATGCTCTGGGATCCACCCAAAGGGCTGGCTGTCACCCTGTGCCTCCCATCATAAGGGCTAGCGGCACCCAGAGATGCCTTTCCCACTCCGGGGTGGGAAGCTGCATTTGGAGCAGCCTAATAGTTACTAATGCTTTAACACTCCAGCGACTAATGTGCTCTAATTGGACAACTTCGCCTAGGAGTCAAGACCTGGGGGACTCTCCGGCATCCTCCATGACCCTTCCAGCCCCTTCCTAGCTCCACTGCAGAGCTCAAGGGCCACCAAGGAAAAAGTATTGACCTGGTCCTCTGCTCTTTAAAAAGGGTCACACCAATGCCAACGAGTGGTTTTATCCTTCAGCTAACAAATTCGAGGCAAAGAGGACAAAGAAGATGCTGAAGGCAGATGGAAGAAGATATTACAAATGCCACCAAGGCCTGTGACATCTGTCTAGAGACCAGCAGGCAGCTCCTGGAGCAGACCCAGCACCAGTCGCTTAGGGAACATCCCAAAGCCTAGAAGATTCCAGACACAGCTTCTCCAGGAGAAGACAGCATCTCTGGATCCCTCTCACCTCCCCTGACACCTCTCGGATGTTATGTGACCGTGAGCCTCCCAGGACTACAGGGAAAGGCAGATGGCAGTGAGGCCAAGCATGGAGCTGGGCTAGCAGGATTGGGGAAGAAGGCATGGAGAAGCTTAAGGTGGAGGAAATCCTCCAGCAGGAGTGGAGAGGAAGGCAGAGGAAGAGGAGGAGGGAAAGGAGGAGGAAGGAAAAGCAGAGGCAGAAGGGAAGGAAGGAGGTAAAGATTGAGGAGGAATAGGAAGGATGGAGGAAGAGGAAGAGGAAAAGTCAGGAGGAGGCGGCAGGGGGGGTAGAAGAGGAGACACAACCATGGGTGTCTAGGTCCCTGGGGAGGGCACAGTCAATCTCCCCTGAGCCCATTCTGGTGGTAAACATCTCCAGAGGAGGAGTTGAGAGGCTGAGCTCCACACCGCTGAGACTTCTCCAAGCACATTTATCAACAACTACCGGTGCTCTTAGGCAATGCCCTGATTAAGCCATCAGGAACTAGAGGAAGACCAGCTGAGCACAGGAGTCCTGCCTTGGAAGCCCTGTGAGCATCGGATGGGCTCCACCCTTTCTGCCTGGTGGCAACAGAGTGGGGCAGGCTCTGGACAGACAGACAGGAAGGTCTGTCTCTACATGGCTTCTGATAAGTCAGGGTAAAGGCATGATCACGCTCCTCCCCACACTCGGAGGCCTCGTGCTGGTGCACAGAAGGGGGGGAGGGTAGTTCACCCACCGCAGATTCAGGCAGCCTGTGCTATGGCTCAGCCCAAGGTGTCGGCATCCCCGTGATGGATTCTGGTTTAACAGCTTTTAAAAACAAGCAGAGGAGAGCCAGGCATGATGGATGAGTGCAGGAAACACGCTCATTCGGAGATGATTTATGGGATGTTGCCTGTTGTGCTCATGGGACATGGCTCGAGGGTGGGGGCCTTGGAGATGGATGTCTTCCAACGCTGAGCACTTGTAGGGTGCCAGGAGCTCAATGGCAAACATGTATGCACTACCCCAGCCTGCAGAGCCCTAGCCTCAGCCGCCTGCTGTTCCGTACGAGAGGCAGAGGAGGCAGGTGGGAGACTTGGTTTACCCCTCGGCTCCCAAACATGAGCAATTCTCCCCTCTCAAAACATCTGGAGAAGGAACAGCTGGCCACAACCCCTGGTTCCTCCAAGTGACACCAACAGTTCATGCAAGTGTGGCTGGAAGAATCTGAGAGCATGGGGACAGCAGAAAGGAGGAGAAGGAAGAGGGCTGGCACAAAAGAGCAGGGCCCCTGTGATGCCCCCTGTGCCAGTGGGTGACAGACGTCTCCTTCCAGTGTGTATGACGGAGCACCGCCACAGCCTGGCCATCGCAGCACCTCATTCTGTGGCAGATTAATGTCCACCCATGTTTTTAATGAAGGCTTAGAACTGGCTGCACAGTAAGATCCAAACTGACTCCTTATTGAAAGAAGTGAGCTTTTAAATAAGACCTAACAGCAAGGTCCTTCCTAAAGCACAAGAAATACACAGGCCAGGGTCAAAGGCAGGAGGAAATCATCTCTTCTCTCAGCCTCCCTTGAGCAAGGACACTTTGACAGTGATGGAGATCACACTAAGTGGCCAGCGTGTCAAAGTCTTTCCTGGAACTGTGGCCCAGCTCTGTTTAGGCCGTAGGCACCAGCAGGCTCTTTTGGCCCAGGTTCTTCATCTCTGACCTTAAAACCACTCTTAGGAGATGCTCTCCTCCAAGAAGTCAGAGCAAGGTCTTCCCACACCCCTGAAGTGGGTTTGACATTGCTGGGCATCGTTCTGTGGTGGGGGGAATGTGTGCAGGGGTCAGCAGCCTGACATGCCTGACCTTCTCCTTCAGAGGCCTGCCGTCTGCCCTCCCAGAGCTGATAAAGACGGGCAGACTATCAAGGCCACATACAGGTGGCTGGAACATACATCAGCGCTGTGCACACTCAGAGAACGGGCTTCCCGTGAGTCTACACGCCCCTTGCCTTCACCCAATAGGAAGGACAAAACCTCGACATACAGTCTCAACAAATCAGAGCTACCTTCTAAACCCACAGGGGTCAGAATGTGAGTGTGCTAGACAAAGGAGCTTCGTGCAATGCTCCAGGCACTTGTGCCCTGGACTTTCCAGGTCTATCCTGGGGACCAGCTGGGCTTTGTGCATTCAGCTTTAATGACCCCAAAGAGGTACTTTGCTGGGGACACTGGCTCTCCAACGCACAGGAAGGTAAATCTGGGTCAGCTGTCCTCACCCAGGGCTGGAGCCAGGAGTTCCAGCATTCAGAAATACGACTAAAGGGATTGCCTGTGGCTGGCTACAAAACCCAGCTTCCCTGAGGCTCCAGGGAGTCCCAGGCCATGATCTCAGAATGACAGAGTACTGAGGGCCTTCCAGCATGGCTTGGGCTCACTGAACAGGGCCATCTCAGTCAGCACAGGACAAGAGTCAGCTTAAACTTGGCCCAGAATCCACCTCTAGTCCAGTCCCAGCCCAGGTTGCTGCTCAAGAACAGTAGGGCCCTATAGCACCCCTCAGCTGACCCCCACTTCAAGCTGGACCTCCCTGCCTTCACCCTCTACAGAAGTTAACATTGTTTTCCTCTCACTGGACCTGAGTCACAGGGAAGTCCCGTGGGGCACGTGAACCACATGGCTGGGGGTAAGGGGAGGAGAACCAGCCTGGAGCTAGAGTGAGGCTGAGATGTGTCCAAACCCCCAAAATCTCAGTCTTCACACTGGCAGGAGTAAGGGCCACTCCCTCCCTGCTCTGGGCCTGCATGCCTAGAACAGGTGCGCGTAGTCTTGCAACCCCCGCCTCCACCATTCTTGAGGAAGTCACGTAGTCTGGTGACCGGATTTCAGGGTTCCTTGTAAGGACATGTCTAGCTAGCACCTGGAATTCCTCTCCCTGCAAACGAAGCTTTCCCAGTACCTCAGCCCAGCCAATGGTATACACTGACCCCAAAACCCCTACCCACCTCCCCAAGGTATACATAGCCCTTATTCCCCCCAGTAGAGAGAGCTGTGTCACTGACAGGGCTGTGTCACTGGAAGAGCTGCCTTGCGGACACCCCTCCCCACCCCCACTCCCACTACCTGCTGAACTGGGATCCTTAAGACCCACCTGCCCAGCTAGGCTTCAGTCCTTAGAACCCAGCACCCGTATATGCCTGGATGTCCCATGGGAAGGAAGCAGACCACGGGCCAAGGAACGACAGAGTCCTGACTCAGCCCTTTAGGGGATTCTGTTGGTTTTAACAGAAGAACGCACACCCCACCCCTAAACATCTGACCCCAGCCCGGGACACTGGGTTTCATTTTCTCTCTATCTCCATCCCACACAGCCATTCAACCCTAACCCTGGCCTTACATGCCCATCTTCTAGATGCCTCAGCACATCCCTACGTGGGGGCATTGGCAAGACTCATTTACCGTGTCTGACCTCATGAGCGTGGCTGTTCACCTACACAGCATGCTGTCCCTCTTTCACCTCATGACCAACCACATGCTCACTCAGAGTTACAACTGTCCAGCAACAGCTTGCTGCAGACCCCCAGCCCGGGAGAAGATCCAAACTCCAACACCCAAGCACAGTGCTTACTGGGGCTCATCGCTTTCACACACAATGCAGAGACAGTCACATGATCAAGGGTCAGGCTGCCGAATGATGAACGCAGAGCAGGCTGTGGACAGGGGAGTCTGGTGCAAGAAGGAAAGGGGCTGGGAGTGTCATTGGCTCATCTTGAGAGGACAGTGAGCTTGCCTCTGGAGAGGTCAACACCACACAGAATTCTTCCCTACAGACTCTGAAATGGGCTCTGGGGAAGCTACCCACTGGCCTGTGTGCAGAGGCCATCGCTGGAGAGCAAAGAGGTGGCGCTTCCCACCGAGCTCTGACCTGAGCTCTTTCCTCAGAATCTACATGGTGGGGCTGGCCTAGATGTTATCCTCTGACCTCCACAGGATTGAGGTGTTTCCTAGCTGGTGAACATGCAGATGGGCCAGGAGGGTGGGGCTCCCTAACTCCCCAGTGAGGAAGCAGGGAAGCAGGGAACCCAGGGTCCTCCCAGCCCACACAGGCCTGGGTGTACCCTCAGCCCCGTATATAGCATGGAAAGTGAGTGAAGTCTTGTGGGCTGTGTCTGAAACCTCTAAGTGTGACAGCGACTCTGGTGTCAGATGTGAGCTGTTGCCCAAGCCTGAGGGACAGGGGGTCACCATCGCCTCACCAGCAAGACGGAGGCTTGCTGCTGCTGGTTGGGCTTCAGGGCAACGACGGTACGGAGAGTTGGATCGCAGCCTTGGCCACCTGCACGCCGCACACTGACAACCTGGCAGCACTGGACCACACAGCCTGCCTCCGGTCCTCTCCAAACCAAATCCCCCAAGCCATGCCAACGAATGCCACAAGTGAACAAAGAGAACCCAGAGAACAAAGTCAAGCCCTGGCTTTCCTGAGGACGGGGGACTCTCTTTGTCTTAACCAGCTCAGAAGCCATGAAGATCCAATGAACTGCAAACATGCATGGGACTCCTGGCCGCTGCCCCGCAATACCTTCTTACGGTGCAGCAGCGGCACCAAAGCGGTTCTCTCTCTGCAAACTCAAACGCCAAGGCAGGCTCGGGAGAGTAGTGTGGCCTTACCTGCTGGAGCGCTGTCTGCTCTCCTGTAGCGGGCCCTCAGAGGACCCGACGAAGCCTCCTCGGTATGGAGTGTGCCCAGAGAGACACAGGAGCACGACAGTTGTTAGGTTCTCACGGGGAGCTTTTCAACCTGAAGGGAGAGGAAAGAGAGTGAGAAACAAAAGTGAAGACTGCCTCGGAAATAATCACTCCCCTTCAATACAAAACAGATGCTGGCATGAAACCAAAGAGAAAGGGGCAGTAGCCAGGAGCGTGCCACCAGGGAGTGGAGCCACGTGGTCACTGTTCCCCATCCACACAGCACACAGGCTCTGCCTGACCCCGGGGAGGAACCGGCTCTAGACACATCATCAGCACAACCCTGCCTGGCACCTACCCTCAGCCATCCGGCCACCTGCCTGGGGTACTGCCCTCTCTGGCTGCCCACTTCCTTTGACTCCCCAATCCCATGACACTTGTCCCCCAGCAGGCCATCCTCCATCTTCTCCCATGTCTCCCCAGCCTCACTTCCAGTCTCCTCTGGCTCATGGTCTAATGCATGCCCACTCCACAGACACCTTGTCCCTCTCTTTCAGTGAGAATGGTCAGATGGTGTGCCCACTGTGGCCATGACCCTCCAGGGGCAGTCTGTTGGAGGGAGCATCCAACATTGCTCCGATAGATGAGCACAGTGATCTCAGCCTTTGGGAGCTCAAGGTTCACAGGATTTCAGGTACTCTGAGAAAGCAGACCAGATGGCAGCCACGGAGCTAAGGTATCATGGTAAACCTCCTGCTGCCTATAGGACCCCTGAGATCTGGAAGCACTACTGCCACCCTCCCTCATCCCTGCAGCCTCCAAAAATACCCTGTATACACAGGGCAATCCCTCCCAAGCCCCAGGCCACACCTTTCACCACTGTCACTTAGGGTGTGTGCCTTTCTTTATAACTCCACAGCTTTCTCCCCCAGTCCAACCCCAAAAACTCTGCACGTAGCACTTTTCCAGTAAAAGCAGCCGGGGCCAGATACTTGATAAAAATCTTCACCATCCCACCCCCGCCCAGGCCATGCCCCACAAAAGCCTCAGTCTGCTTTGTTTTCTTCACCCCGAGCTGAGTGGGAGATAACTGGACAGCCTGGCCTCTACCGTGGAGGTGTGTTTTCCTCACCCTGCAACAGGAAGCAGCATCCATCACCCACTGCACAGGACAGCACAGAACGGCACAGGCTGGAGGCCTGAGGCCGCCGTGCCTACCACACCCTGCGCAGCCACGCAGCCCAGCTACGGTCAGCTGTGGCGTTGCTACTCTGTGCTCCGGCAACCCCCACCACAATGTCAGAGGAGTGGCAGGCTGAAGCAGGAGAGGAGCCAGGCTGAGTGACGGAACAGAGGTGATGCCTAGCCTCTCTGGGCTCCGGGGTCAAGGCCACAGGCTGCCACTCCTACTGTTGTCAGCAAAAGGGTCTCATCTGTGGGGGCAGGAATGGAGTCTTCCTCAGAAGCACAATTATTGTGTTCCAAGTGTGCCAAGTGTGCCCCACTGTGTGCAGAGGGCAGTACCAGGTCCCCAAGTCTCAGTCGGGCAAGCTCATACTCCAACTGAGGAATATACAGGGCGTGTCTAATTCTGACCCACTAGGGATGCTCTGCTAGTGTCCTCAGCTTCCTCCTCTCTGCCAGCTGCAGAGGGGCAAGTGAAGAGCTCTAAGTCCCTATGGAGTCCCTTGCACGCGCGCGCGCACACACACACACACACACACACACACACACACACACACACACAGACGGAGTCCCTTGCACGAACACACACACACACACACACACACACACACACACACACACACACGAACACAGGCTACACCTTTAACTGCAAGTTCCTGAGGTCATAGAAGTATGAAGGGTTATAGGGTTATAGTTGGCCACTGTTTGCAGAGAAAAAGACCCCATACACACACACATTCTACCTGGGAAGCAAAAACCATCACACCCCAAAACTTTGTAACACTCTCAACAGCTCCTGTGGAGAAGGGCCCTTCACTAAAGCCTGTGGCAGACTTTTCAAAACCCCCCAAAGAGGAAGCTACACATGGCTGGCTGGGCGGGGACATCACTAACTTCTTAGAGATTAAATATCACTGGAGAAAGTAGCTTTATTTATAAATTCAAGATGAGAGGCAGAAAGTATCGTGTGTGTGTGTGTGTGTGTGTGTGTGTGTGTGTGTGTGTGTGTAGCATCAGTGAAGGACTTCTTTACTCCAGGATTGAAGGCAGGAGGATCAAAAGTTCAAGGTCATCCTTTGCTACACAGAAAGTCCAAGGCCAGCCTGGGCTACATCTCTCTCTCTCTCTCTCTCTCTCTCTCTCTCTCTCTCTCTCTCTCCCTCTCTCTCTCTCTCTCTCTCTCTCTCTCTCTCTCTCTCTCTCTCTCTCTCTCACACACACACACACACACACGTACAGCACACAGACTCAGGACCCCAGGAGAGTTTAAAATGGCTCTCATACCCAGGGAGCACAACCGTCTGCGCCTCTAGCCCAGAGGAAAGTGAGACACAGCATGCCGCAGTTCAGTGGTAAAGATTACAGGGAATATGCAATATTCTGGGAAAATGAGCCTCTTCTCCCTCCTCCCCTCCCCCTCCCATTTTTAAATCGTTCTTGCAAAACTGGCTTCACCCTTCACTCCCCTCGCGCCTTATGAATCCTGTCTCCGGGTTTCATTATTCAGGCATGTGGTGGGAGTCTGACAGAGCTACTGTGGCTGCACTTCTTTTTTTAATGCCAGCCTGTTTTAATAATACAGTGTACCTTTTGGTTTGGTGAAATGTGACATTATTTCAGGCACCCAGCGGCAATGGGAAGGGCCTTATGTAATTTATGTGTTCTCCGCGCTGTGTTTAACACTCCCGAAGCGAAGGGCTATAATTTGGGAAGCGATTCTCCCCAAGGTCAGGGGAACAGTTTGTGGAGGGAAGGCTGGTGGCTGCCTGACCTGAGCTCAGCCTGGGAGCCCAGGAGCCAGCAGCAGCAGGAGCCTGCTCCTTAAATCATAAGTGGTCCCAATTAAACACACACACACACACACACACACACACACGGAAACTCAGCTATGACACGAGTCACCAGTTTTCTGGGGCTTAAGTGGTTTTAAGGAAGTGAAAGACGCCAGGGTCACAGCCAGAGTATTTGGGAGAGTTTCTGGCTCCCATCACCAAAGCAACCCAGGCGCTCATCTTTTTAATTTATCTTTTCATTTTGTTTGTGCAAGGGAGGGGAGGACTGTGTGCATACACACGTGGAAAGGCGTGTACTTATGAGTGCACATATGTGCATGGATGGCAGAAGTTCATATGCACACAGTGTGTATATGTGTGCACATGTGTGTATGGATGCCAGAAGTTGATGGCAGCTGTGTTCCTCACTCACTCATTATTTTCTCAGGCTGAACCTGGAGTAAACCTGGGGTAAACTGGCTGGTCAGTGAGCCCTAGGGAATCTATCTCCCCAAAACAGCCAGGGCGGAGGGTCTAGGCAATTACCACTGTGCCCAGCTTTTTGTGTGGGTGCTGGGCATCTAAAAACTACATCACCTACTGGACTCCTCCACCTGTCCCTCAGGGCCCCATTTTGCAATGACAGTGAGCCCAACATGGGAGACTGGTTCTGCCATAGGCACACCAAGGAAGTGCTGATCACCTAGCACACATGTTCTGACCCTTCCAGAAAGCACGAGTCCCTCCTATGCTAGGGACAAAGGAACACCACAGGGACATGTCCCCAAGAAGCTTGCTGTAGAGACACAACAGCCAGCCGGCTGCCAGGTGGGCAAGCCCTGCGAAGAGGAGATCTTCCTTTGTACCATGTCCCACTCAGGACCTGGCATACAACAAACGCTGGATCAAAACATCTGAGCAACTGAGGGAATAAAATGTCGATGAGAGAGATGGGGAAACCACCACGCTCAAGGGGGGAGAGTGTTCTGGCTTCTCAGAGAGAGCTGGTGACAGACCCCAGAGGGGGATGGGGAAGGAGGAGGAGAAGGAAGAAGAAGCAGAGTGAGAGGAGGAGGAGTAAAAGGAAGAGGAGGAGGAGAAGTAAGAGGAAGAGGAGGAGAAAGAGGGGAAGGAGTAAAAAAAGGAGGAGGAGGAGATAGGAATCAGGGCAGAGGAAAAGACAGCAGGTGCCAAATGAGAAGCCGCAGGGAAACGTCTTCTGGGAACAGAGATGGAGGACACTGGTGTTGAGACGGGGCTGTCTACGTGAAGTCAGGACTCAGATCATGAGGCACCTTCAATGCCACACCAAGGACTTTCTGAAGTGGCTTGGAGAATTTTTAAGTGGGAAGCTATGCAGATTTGTGTCTTAGGAGTGCGTCCTGGTGTCCGGGAGGACCCTGTAGACACGTGGAAACAAGTCAGGAATCTCAATTGACTGCTACAGGAGATCGAATGAGACACGTAGTCTTGCTGAAGGGCAATGTGGAAACCAGGGGATATGGCCTGCAGTGTTCAGAAACCGGCGCCCGTGTGGTTGGTACAAAGGGCAACAGAAACCATTCCATAGATTCTCCATAGAGTTGGATATCCTTTTCCAATGAAAGGGGGCCTCAGGATGTCAGGGAAGGTTATCCTGGGAAGGGTTCATTGTGTAGAAATTTCTTCAGAATAAAACCTTTCATCTTGTAGTTCTAAGGATCATCCGAGATGAAACTCCTGCAGGGAAGCTCCTAGAGCTCATGAGGCAAGTAATATGCTTCAGGAAGTCCCTGAAACTGAGCAGAATCACTACATTCCCCCCTCCCCGCCAAGCAGTAAATCCCTCTGAGAGACACTTTTATGCTAGCTGAGCCAAATAGAAGAAGCAGAGCTCAGCCCAGTTCCCTGTAAAAGATTCAGACCATCGAAACTGCCTGAAAGAAATCCTCTCCAACCTGCTGAGCTGTCTTCAGCTTATGTACTGTGCTTCAGATCTCCAGCTTTCCGGAGCTGTCACCCTCGCTGGGGTAGGCTTTGGCGACTCGGTTCTGTTCCAGTATGGAACCACTCACCCATACTTCTGTAAGCAACCGTAATACAACTCCTTGGCTTTTCAAGTTGGTCTTAGTGATACCCATATTTTGGTCTGTTGCTGGTTTCCTGTCTAGGGTGAGCAGACACTTCTTCAGGTCTCTCGTAGGAATGTGCACCACAGCAGGACTTCAGAGGGGCCACTGTTATCTCTAGGACCCTTCCTATGCTATAGAGCATATATCCAGCACTAAGTGGACTGAGGCAGGAGAACAGTACGCTCCAGGCCAACCTGGTGGTATAGAAATCCTGTTTTTGTCTCTGTTTTTGTTTTTTTGTTTAAAGGTTAATATATTTCAAGGCTTGTGAGGCTGTCGAGGGAGATAAAGCCTAAGGCTTAGGGGAGAGACCTCCCTACTCTGAGGTCTGTGGTAACCAGGATGGCTCTTGTGATCCCATCTCCCTACCCTTGCTCCCCCACCCCCATCCCCGACCCCAACTGGGTCATCTGTGGGAACAAAGGATACTACAAGTGAGGCACACCCAAGCTCAGGTTACCGAGCTTGGTAACCTGACAACATGACCTGTCTTGATCTCACAGGGACCCTTTTCAGCTCTACTTAGAGGCCCGCTTGGGCGGGAGGAAGCTGGGAGTCCTTTGCTTTGAAAGGTGTAGGAATTAGCATGTTAATTGCAGGCTGCTTCCAGACACCTCCAGCCCGGGCCCTCTGGCAGTGGGAAGCCTTTGAGATACTTTGAGCCTTTTTTGAAAACAGAAGCTAAGCTGTTTGCAGGTTCTGGAGCCCCAGAAACTGAGAGCCAGTAAATGACTGTTGTTTGAAGACGTGCAGGTAACCTGTCAGAGTGATAGTTAACTAACAGTTTATAGAAAACACAAATGCTGGCTGAAGCTGCAGGTGCAGGAGCAGCCAGCCAGAAGGTGGGAGGAGTGGAGATGGCAGAGGTGATATGGGATCACAGCTGAGGCTTTCCAAGAGGTAGTGGGAAGGGGAAATCTTGCACAGAGGAACATGAAGCCTCAATGGAAAGAGAGTAAGACAGAGAAATATCAGAATCCCAGGACAAGGGCATTTCCAGAGGAGGGCCCCAGCTGCTGCACAGGTTAGAGCAACAGCCAGGCACCCTCTCCCCTCTTTATCAGCTGCTGGCTCTTCTCATCTCTCAGACTTTTCCATACAGGTCTCCCTGACAACTAAGGCCAAGCTATCCCTCCCCACGTTTCTTGCTCTCTGCTATTGTGTTTCAGTGTGCTGCATCACTCCTCCTTGGTCTGCAAGGGCTGGGGAGTTTGGTACTGCAAACAGTGGCTGATATAGGCTAGGTTCTCAATGTTATGGGAGGGATCAATGGACTGATGGATCAAAGGATGGTGGGTGGATAGATGGGTGTATGGGCGAGGTGATCAATGAGGAACACATCAATGGTTGGGTGGGTGGATCAATCAATCATCTATTCACAGGATGGCTAGATAGATCAATGGTTTGATGTATAGATGGATGGGCAGACAGATTGACGGCTAGATGGATAACCAGATCAATAGATCTATGGATTAATACAAAGACTAAAACCTTAAACTTCACCTAGCAGCCCAGGTCACCTGGTGGACAAGCCATTTCTCTCCTTGACCATCACTATTCTCTTTCTCTGTCACACACACACACAGAGAAAGGGAGAGAGAGAAGCTTAGCTGAGAGAGCAGTGGATGTGGGGAGGGGGAGAAACCCCCTAAAGTTGAACCTGATAGGCTCTGTGCTAAAAACAGGCAAGAGCTGTGGGAAATGGAGGCAACCCCCTACCTCCGTCAGGGATCCAGCAGACACAGACAGCCTGTGCTCAGCTGTACAGGCAGCAGAAAGGAGGAGCGAATCCTGTGTGGCCCTCAGCAGTGCAGGGTCAGGTGGAGAGGTGGCAGCCGATGACACAGCAGAACATACAGTCTGTAGAGTAGGCTGGGAGGCCAGTGCGTCCTGCCACTCGGAAGAGCAGGACTTCTCTACCGCACAGCTGGTGCGCTCACCTCCGCATAGCACCTCGGACAGGCTGGTGAATGCAGCCTCACACACATGCAGGCATTTGGTAGACATCAGAGAAAGTGGCCGGATGGAGTGAGCAGCTTACTGAATGAAGGCGCATCAGGGGTGTGAGGGTGCTCCTCCAGGTGGCCTGCCTGAGCCAAGGAGATCCCCAGAGAGCTGACCACCTCACTACAGAACCCCAGCCAGAAGGCCCAATCGGCCAATGAGGGCACAAGCCCCACCCTGCTTGTGGGAAGCCATCTTGGGCCAGAAGCAGGATCAAAGACTACCTATGGGTACTTAGAGAAGGATCATGGTCAGGGACCCACTCAGGTGCCCAGCTGAGCCGGAAGCAAGTGACCAGGCAGGGCAGGGGGAGAGGCTGGGACTGGGGAGACCCACCCTCCTTCCGAGCCTGGGAGCAGTTTTATTCTGAGATGTGGAGGGTTCCGTGTTCCCAACGTGAACCCCAGGCATGGTTGCCGGCACCGCATGTCCTCTGCACCTACCCGGGGCTGCTGTGCCTCCCTAGTCTTCCGTCAAGCTCTGTCCACCCTGCCACAGCTTCAGGGCCGGAGATGAGGGATTTAGTTGGTCTTATTCTTAGGGAAAGAAGTGGGGCACAGGACATGAGGGTGAGTGGCAGTCCCAGGCCAGGAGAGAGGCACAGAGAGTCTGGACACAGCAACAGGAGACAGAAGGAGATGGCAGGAAGGGCTTGACAGTCGGAGGGTAAAGGGGACAAGGAGATGGGGGAGAAAACACAAGAAGGCACAGGCATAGGAAGAGTGGAATTTGGGGCACAGAAAGGTGGGAGAGAAGCACATGAGTGGGGGTACCCGGGAGTGAAGATGCAAGGAGGCCATGAGATGGTGGCGGTGGAGGAGGCAGGGAATAAGGTACGGCATGAGTGTGAGAACGAGCATGCTGGAAAGTGTGTGGTGTGCTGAGGTTAGAGGCATGGGGCAGGAGGCCCAACCTACAGAGCCTCCCAGGGAGAGGCAGATTGTGGGGACCCCGTAGTCAGGCAAGGCAGAAGCTTGTTTCCACTCATCTCTGGCTATGGGGAGAATGTAGCATGCCGGCACACTACACACAGCCTGCTTTGAGGTGTCATTACCGGAAGCGATGGCCACCCTAACAGAGTCTGAACTTTCGAAGAAGAAAAAAAAACAAATACAAATAAAACTGAGACTAGGTTCAAGGCTGGTGACTGATGAGAAGGGCCCCAGGGAGTTCAAAGTCGAGTCAAAAGCCAACAGACTAACCGCACACTCTTCCAAGAGGGGTAGGCATGAAGGCGTCCCCTTGCCCCTCTTTGAGCCTGGAGTCTCCCCCCAACTTCTACCTACAGCCTGACTGAATCCCCTGAAGGAATTTCTCAACTGCTCTCAACCTGGAGCCTGTTGGCCATTCCGCACATGCCCCGTTCCTCCAGCTCATGCATTAGGGAAATAGCCTAAGACAGTAGTGAGCTTTAGGAATTTTTGCAAGAGACACAGTGACATTTGTGGTGCACAAGTTCTCAGAAGAACTCCCAGGCAGGCTGCTCCGGTCTGCCCTGGGAGAATACTAGCCACCAGGAGGAAACTGCCCAGGTCCCTTGTAGACATCTCACGGTCCCCTGGCTCCTCCGGGAGTGGAAGGGAACAGGGCAGCTGTCAATAGAGAGGTGAGGCAGAAGCAGCATGCATGGCAATCTTGGGGTAGCATCTGCCATTAAACCCTCCCAGGGAATGACCCTTTTCTTGACACCTGGGCACATTGGTGCCACAGCTGAGCACGCAAGCATCCCCTTGGGCAGCAAAAAATTGCTGAACAAGTGTCAAATGCCTGCCTGTCTCCTGTGCATCTGGGAGCTTTGAAGACAATGTTTCCCACATGAAAAGACAAAGATGTCTTCCCAGGTGACTTGGGTATACCTGAGCAAGGGAGGACCTGGGCCAATGAGCTTCCACACCCTGAGGCTGCTGAATCTTCCAACGGAGGAGTCAAACCTAAGACTTAGTTCCTCTAGACAAAGTGATCATCCACAGCTATGTGCAGCAATGCAAGCTCGGGCTGAGGCCTGCCCCAGAGGGTTTTCAAAGTGGCACGAGTGGGAAGGTCCCCACCAGGCCACCATTAGGCCTGTATCCTTGCTCATCAGCTCCTGCATGGAGGAGAGAGGGTAGCAACATGGATGTCAAGGTCAGCACACTCATCCCAGTTCACCTTGTCTGTGAGTCCAAGCCTGACCTATCCCTGGTTAGTTCACCAGCAGGCACAGGGCTAAAGAGAAAGATGCCTAGGGCTGAGGTGTGACAGGCTCTCTCTGAGGTGCCCACAGAGAGGTGGGCATGGCTGTCCACCTTCAGCTGGTGGATCACCACAGCCTGACCAGCAGCCACCAAGAAACATCTGCAGTCTGCCCAAGACCTCCCTAGGTCTGGGGAGATGGGTGTGGACCTCCAGAGAACTTTCTCTGGCAGTGATGAGGCCCTGTTCTCAGCCTGGCTTTCACAGGACCAACAGATGTTTGGCAGGAGGTGAGAGCAGCTGGGATTGTAGAGCAGGCAGGCGCAGGCAGGATGGGGCTCTTTGGACTGCAATCCTACCCATTGGATGGGAAGCACAGGTCACAGACCAGCAGAGAGGGGGCCTTGCTGACTGAGTCCAGATGAGCTCTGAACCTGTGGAGTCCTTCACCCTGCCACCTGGAAGATTCTGTCCTGATATCTGACTTCCTGGAAACTCATTTTCTTTCTGAGCTCCTTTAGGTGTCATTCGTAGAGCCCAGCTTATAAATTTGGGGTCACAGAACTGTCCGTGGCGGAAGGAAGAGCTCTGCCAGGGTCAGCACAGTTCAGTGAGGCTGGGAGAGCACATCAAGATGAGGCCAGGGAAGGGGGTGGGGCGTGCTGGTGGGGTGACTGAGTGTGTATCGCTCTTACGGGGTTCAGCTCCCAGCATCCACACCAGTGGCCTCACAGCTGCCTGTAACTCCAGCTCCAGGGGCCCCGTCTGGCTTCTGGGTAGCTGTACTCATATACCTCCAACACCACACATGCAGATATACATGCATATACAGAATTTAAAATGAAATAAATCTTCTGTGGAGGTTTGGACAAAAATGGCTCCTGTAGATCTCTATAGGAGGTATGGGCTTGTTGAAGTAGGTGTGGCCTTGTTAGAGGAAGTGTGTCACTAGGGGTGGGCTTTGAGGTCCCAGATGCTCAAGCCCTTGATGCTGCCTGTGGATCAAGATGAACTCCAAGCTCCTTCTCCATGTCTGCCTGCATGCTGCCATACTTCCTGCCATGATGAAACTGTAAGCCAGACCCAGTTAAACATAGACAACAGTTTCCATGGTCATGGTGTCCCTTCACAGCAATAGAAACCCTAACTAAACCATCTTTACAAATGATGAGGCTGAAGTTACCAGAGATATTGGTCTACCTATCCATCTACTCTCCATCCATGTACCCATTTGTTTATTCATCTGCTCACCCACTAACTACATATCTGCCCATCCATCCATTCAACTACATATCTAGACATTCATTCACTCATTCATCTCTCTAAATACCTACATATCCATCCATCCATCCGTCTGTCTGTCTGTCCGTCCATCCATCCACCTATCCATCCTCTTACCTGACCAACTATTCACCCATCTATTCAGCTACATACCTATCCATCCATGCATTTATGCATCCACTTACCTATTTCATTCACTTCCCTGTTCTACCATTTACCCATTCCTCCAAGATATCTACTTATCCACTTATTTGTCCATGCATCTTCTCACAAATCCTTCCAACCACCTAGGTCTGGGGATATAGGTGTGGACATCCAGAGAACTTTCTCTGGCAGTGATGAGAACCTGTTCTTAGTCTGGCTTTCACGGGTCCAACAGATGTTTGGAGGAGGTTGAAGCAGCAGGGATTATAGAGCAGGCAGGATCCATCCAACCATCTCTTCATTCATGCACCCATGTATCCAAGTATCTACCCATCCATCCATCCATCCACCTATCCATCCACCCACCAATCCATCCACCTACCCACCCACCCATCCATCCATCCACCCATCCATTCATCCATCTATCTACTCATCCATCAACCCACCCACCCATCCCTCCCTTTACTCATTCATCCATTCATTTACTTGTTCAATCATTTACCTATCTCTTCAACATATCTACTCATCCACCTATCTATTTGCCCATTTGTCTATTCACCCATCCTTCCAACCATCTATTTACCCAACCATCCATCCATTCATGCACCCAAGTATCCAAGTATCCACCCACCCATCCACCCACCCATCCATCCACCCATCCATCCACCCATCCATCCCTCCCTCCCTCCACTCATTCATTTATTCAGTTACTTGTTCAATCATTTACTCATCCCTCTAACACATCTACTCACCCATCTATCCATTGTCCATTCATCTACTTGCCCATCCTTCCAACCACCTATTTACCAACCATCCATCCATCCATCCATCCATCCATCCATCCATCCCTTATCTAACGATACCCCACATCTCTTCACAGCTCTGGTTGCTAACCCTATACGCCTTCTCATCTGCCCACCGACCATCTCTGCGCCTATCCTTCATCTGTGACATAACCCCAATATATGGAGCAGACTCTCAGAATGGGGTGGGGGCTGGAGGCAAGTACTGCTGAAACTGAAAGACATGGCATCCATACATCGTGGCTTGCACTAGACAAACCTGAATCACAATCTATCTTGGCCTCACTAACACTAGCCCTGGTTGCTTTCGTGTCTCTCGGCTTCAGACTGCTTGCCTCTAAGATGGGGTCATGATTTTATCATCGGGTTACTAAGAGAAACAAGATCATGTATACAGAATACTTGGTTCAGTGGCTGGTCCATGATGATCGCTCACTATGAAGTGGTGGCCAGCATCCCCACCGTCAGGATTGCCCTCATCACAGCCGTCACTGTCTTTGCCCACCCTCCACTGTGGGAACAAGTTAACAGAACTCTGACACACACTCACACCAGCATCATGCCCTTTGCGGTGCTATTTTGCAGTATTTTCCCCAAAGAGCCAAGTCTCTTTTTCTACCCTGTGCAAATCTGGGCTCACCTGTGTGATGTGTTTGGCTAATGAAGTCCCATGCCTGGGCAGAAGCAGCCTTACCTATTCCCTGCACAGAGGCCAGTGACAGAGCTGCCCCTTGCCTAGCGCAGAGCCCCTGACCTGACTTAGAGACCTCTTATGCAGAGTTTGCCAAGACCAGCTCACCCCAAGTGGCCCACAGACCTGGGGGTGCTCTGTGGGTGTTAATCTTGTAGGGGATTCCTATCTAGGATCTATAACGAACTCAAAATATCAAACACCAAACCAAATCACCCAGCGAGAAATGTGCAGAATTGAACAAACATCTCAGAAGAAGTACAAATGCCCAACTAATAAATGAAGAATTGTTCAGCATTCCCAGCCGTCGGGGAACTCGGAACTACACTGGGTCTGTCTCAGCTCCGTTAGACGGCAGCCATCAGTGAAACAGAGAACATGCTGGTGAGAATGTGTGGAGGGGCGCTTCGTGCTGCTGGTGGGAACGCCAGCCAGGCTGCAGGAGGCTGCAGGAGGCTGCAGGAGGCTGCAGGAGGCTGCAGGAGGCTGCAGGAGGCTGCAGGAGGCAATGGTGTGGCGGGTGCTAGAAACAAACAAACAAACCAAAAACTTAAAAATAGAATCACCGTGTAACGTAGCTATGCTGCCCTTAGGTGTACGCCCAACAAGTCGGTGATCCTGCACACTCATGTTCACTGAGGCCAAGACAAGAAAGGAGCCTCCATGCCCACAGCAGATGATGGATAGAGAAAATGTAGTACTATGTATACACAGTAATATTGCATTCTGTCAGAGAGCGAGAGAGCAAGTACAACCGTTTCAGGAAAACGGGTGGAAGTAGAGACCATCACTTAATCCAAAATAACCAGAATCAGAAAGGCAAATGCCGTATGTTTACTTCCATATGCAGAATCTAGATATTAAGGTGGATGGAGGGGAAGGGCTGTAGGAGGAGCGGACAGCGGGACAGGAGCGTGTAACGTGAACAAAGCACGTGCTAAGCGTTTATGACAATGCAGTGATGGAGCTTATTTTTTTGTACACTATAACACATTTTAGAACAAAACCTATTAAAGGCCCTATCCATACTTTACCAGATCACACACTGCAGTAATCACACACTTGGCCTGTCTGTAAGTTAAACCCACTGGACTGAACACCCTGCATCAGCTTTGCAGCGACATCTCACTGATCGCCTGTGCCCCCTCCCCTCCCATGCCAAAAGTGTCCGGGAGCTGAGCTCTGCCTCCCTTAGACAGCCTTCTGCCAGCAGAGCGTGCCAAGCTTTGTGTCCCTGCCCGCAGCCCTGCCTGCTCTCGGAAACACCAGGCGGCATCGCAGTTGGAAAGAGGAAGGAGCCCGGAGGGAAGGGCAACAAGGCCTGGGACTGCAGCCTCCAGCTCAGATGCCTGTGCTGGTTCGCCAGTCCACCTACGTTTACTTCTAATTCCAGGGAGCCGCCGGCTTGTCAACAGCTCGGGGGAGGGGCGGCTGGGTGAGAGCGAGCTGAGAAGCTCTGCGTGGATTGCTGCTAAGAGGAGATTAGTCCTCTGAGGAGGGCGCTGCAGTAGCGCCCCACGGGCACATTAGGGATTCTGCGCATTGGCTTGCCGTAAATCACTTCCCATTCAGCCCTGCTGCTGAGGGGCTCAAAGGTCGATTTTCCATGGTTATGACAACAAAAACGAAAATTGGGTCAAACTTGAAAGGTATTATCTTCCTCCGAGCTGCTAAATGCACGAGAGTAATGAGGTTGGTTAAGCAATCCACCCTGGCAGCCCTGCACTGCTCTGCTGACAGACGGGCCAGGTAAGTGGGTGGGCGCAGGCCTCCCTGCCACGCCTCCACCTGCCCAGCCGAAGGGCCTGCCTGCGCTCTTAGTCTTCTGCCACCAGAAGCCTGTGTGGCTGCAGAGAAGAGGCACCTGCAGTTTCAACCCTTCTTGCCTCTGGGGCCTGCAGAGATGGGGGCGTCTGCGCTCTTAGGCCACAAGCTGGATCCTGGAAGGGCTGAGGTGCTGCCGACAGCCCCACCAGCACAGGGTGCCAGCCTTCAGCTGGGGCAGGCGCCATTGCAAACACCACGGGTTTGCAGAGCTTGCCTGTCTCCTGATCCATCGTCAACCATTGTACTGCGTGCACAAGGCCTGCACTGACTCTCCCAAGCCTGGCTGTCCGCAGGCTTTGCATAGGACCCAGGTCACACAGAGCTTACAGAGTGACCCACCCCAGCCCTTGGAGCTAGTCTTAGGAACTGTGATGCCTTCACTACTAGAAAAAGAGACTAGAGAAAATGGTATGAGGAGGGAGGTGCTCTCCAGAGCTCATTCTGTTTGGAAGTGGTGTCTGGGGAGCATGTTTGTTAGACAGGGTCTCATGCGTCCTCAGCTTGTCTTGAATTCACTACGTCATGAATGACCTTGACATTCTCATCCTCCTGAGTGCTGGGACTGCAAGTGTGTCACCACACCTGGACTGTCTGTAAGTTATGTGATATCCCTTAAAGTAGCTGGTGGTGCTCCTCTGTGGACAGGACACCCCTACATCACCCAACTGTGGGAAAGCAGGCGGCCAAGCAGCAGGTTCCCTGCGGGCCCTGAGATGAGCCTCAGACTAGGCTTGACGTGAGGTGGAAGGAGGTGAGCCAAAGAAAGCAGCGCAGGAGCCCTGCCAGTGCGCCCCGGCACACTCAGCACGGTAGCTGACCTTTGAACCCCCAGGGCACATACTGGATGACTATGGTCAGTGGCAGAATGCCACGGATGCATGAGTCCACGTACACGAGAAACCTAGGGTGGTCTAAAGTTGTGGAGTGTGTTGAATGGGGACTCCAGCAGCTGGGGGAAAGGACCTAGGGCCTGCGTTTGATGGGGACAGTGTTTCAGTTGAGGGAGAGGAGAATGCCCTGGATCCATTTGTGTATGAGCTTAAGACCACTTCAGGCATCACTTCAAACCATTGAGGAGGTCTGCTGGATGCAACGTGTATTTTACTGCTTTCAGCATTTTATATTATATAAATGCAAAGCGCTGTGTTAATGCCTGGCCTGTGCACCCACAAGAACGTGGCTGGCCTTGAACACTTCCTTCCCAGCCCCTCTTGTGTTCCACACCTTCTGGGTGGTGGAGCAGCATAAACCTTGTTTGTGAACTGGAGAAAATGTTGCTGTCCCTTGCTGCTGCCTCCCCCAGCCTCACCACAGCTTGATGTAGGTAGAGTCATAGCAGGGAGGTGGGGTTCCCACACCCACCTGTGTGGTCCAGGCAGGCCTTGGTAGAAGGGCCCACCACCACCACCACCACTTCCCCCCTCTTCAGCTTTTGCATTGGTTCCTTTAAAGTCCTCTCTGGCTCAGTCCAACGGGGCAAAGCCACAGACTGGGCGCCTCAAACACCAGCTTCTCAGAGAGCTGTGAATTGGGGTTCCAAGATCTGAAAGAGCAGCATGCTGGGCTGTGGTGAGGGTCCCTGGCCTGGCAGGCAGGTGGCTGCCTTCTTGCTGTATGTTCACAGTGGAAGCAAGAAAGAGGATGCATCTCCTTCTCAGGATGCTATTCCCATCCTAAGGGCCCCCCCACCTGATGGCCTTACCTAACCCAGACATCCTCCCAAGGGCCCAGCTTCAAGCACCATCCCACTAGAGTTTAGGCTTCAGTTCACAGCAGGGATCCGACCCCTGGGGATATCGTGCAAGCTGACAGCCTCTGTGCTAGGGTCAAGGCCAGTGAGAGTGTCTACGGAGCTGCCTGGCTCAGGTGAAGCTTGGGAACATGGGAGTGACTAAATTTCCTAGTGGTCCCCACTAGAAGCGTTAAAAACTAACAAGGAGCATCAATCCTTATGATCTTTTTTATTGAATGCGGTACATCTAAGATGCCTTCCTTCCAGCATGCAATCGATATAAAGATCCTGATGTGAGATTTTACCCTGCATCCTGTGCTCAGTCCCTTGAAATCCAGGGCTCATCTTAAGCACTCCACGCCTCAGCCCCAACGAACCACATTCCCAACACTCACTGATACCTGTGGCCACTTCCGCCATGTTGGATGTGCAGGTGAGAGGGTGCCTTGTATCCTGTCCCCGTCATGATGGATCAGACACCCAGAAGGTGGAGAGAAGGAGCAGGGCAACAGGAAGGACAGTCCTCTGCCTGGTCCCCTCCCTCAAGCATGGCACACCAAGCCCCTCCACAGATCTAGGAGTATATGAAACTCAGCAGGAGCTCTTGGACAATGTAGGACATCAAACTCCCCTTCCATCCAAACTTTGAGTCCAGCAGACCTGACCTGGGGACACCCCATCTGTGACACAGTCAAGGAAAAAGAAGGGTTGGGGAAAGGAGCACAGCCCTCTCACCTTGAGTTCCTGTGACTGGAGCACAAGAGAAGGTCCCAACCCCACACCTGTCCTGCAGCCACCCCAGCTGTGGCTGTCCGCTTGGTCGCTGAAGACGGTCTAGCACCAACGTGTCTCTCAAAATGCAGCCAGAGGTTAAGTGGAGGAGAGGTGCATGGCAGCCATTTGCAGCTCTCTCTCCCTCTCCCTCTCCCTCTCCCTCCCTGCCTCTGTGTTTGTAGGGGTGCTCATGTATGGAGGCCAGAGGTCAACCTAAGAACCATCACTTTTTTGTGCAGACAGGGTCTCTGCTGTGTTCAGGCTTGCAGCTAGGCTGGGCTGGCTGGCTGGCTGGCTGGCCGGAGAGACTGAGGGATCCTCCTGTCTCTGTCTTCTCAGTGCTGAGATTAAAGTGCACGCCACCAGGCCCAACTGTTTAACGTGTGTCCCGAAGATCAAACCCAGGTTCAGATGTTTGCTGTCAGGCACTTTACAGACCCAGCCCCATCTGCAGCACATTCTTAGAAATCTCTGCTTCTCCTTGTCAGAGAGCTGCCAGGAGGGCTCCCTTGTCTGTGGAGGTCATCCTTGCCTAGGAGGGACACTTCCTTATGACCACAGCTGGGCAGCTGACAACAGCAGACAAGGACTCCAGCCACAGCAGGAGACCATAAGGCCTAGGTCAGCTTCACTGATCCTGGAAGGAGTTGACAGAGCTGTGCTCCTTCTGCAGGCTGGAAGGAGACGCCTTCCTGCCTCCTCCTGCCTCTGGAGCTCTCAGGGGTCTCTCAGCTCATGACTAGATCCCTTCAACCTCTGTCTCTGCGGTCACAAGACTTTTCTTCTGCCAGTCAGATTTTCCTCTGCTCCTCCCTTAAGGACACTTGGAGCGATCGAAAGGGCTTCCCTGGAGGGCTCAGGAAGTCTCTATGCCACATCCTCCCCTACACACAGTAAAGTGCACAGCTCCTGGGGACTGAGGTGTGGACCAGCTGCAGCTGTGCACAAACACTGCGCCCAGGGGCTGAGGGTGTACCTCAGTTGGTAGAGTGCTTGCCCAGCATGCTCTGTCACAGCGTAAACTGTACATGGGGGTGGGGGGGCAGGCCTATCAAATCCCAGCACCAGAGAAGTGGAAGCAGGGGCATCAGAAGTTCAAGATCAACTTTGATGCCACGGTGAGTCGAGGCCAGATTAGACAAAATGAGACCCTGTTTTAAAACAAACAAAGAATAACATTAACAGCAGGTGTGCGATTGGGGTGGCAGAGGTAGGGTCATTGGGTCACCTTTTTCTCTCAGGTGACAAACACGGCCATTTTTCATGAGGAAATGATTCTTGAGAAGGTGTCAATGTGTCCCTGGGAAAACCCACCATCCCCCAAAGGTGAGGACTCATAGCCCAGGTACCTGAGACCCAGGGCAAGCAGAGAGGCTCCTAGGAAACTTCCAAGATACCCAAGGGTGGTGGAGAGTAAGCAGGCTTGGTCGCTAGGTCTCCACGCCCTGCCCATCCTTGTGGCTCTCATCCACACTTCAGGTGAGGGACCGCAGAAGACGCTGGCTAAGCCCAGCTCACCCCTCACAACAACTCTGTGCACACCAGCCCCACCTCTGAGGCTGCCAGCACTGGTAGGGTCTCCCCACCTGCCAGGGCTACTAGGACAAAAGTTTCTGAGCTTTGGGCTCTCAGAGCAACCTTGGCCTACAGGTGCAAGGCTTCACGTCCCCTGAAGAAGCCCAGGTGTGTGTTCTGCTTTTTCCCTCAGGGACTCCAGTGGGCTCATCTCCAGCTGACCATTCCTGTCACCAGCATGTCTCTCTCCCCAACTAATTCTCCCACTCCCCTTCTTTTCCTCCGCTTGTCAAAACTGCTTGTCTGAACAAGAGAGATGACCCACTTGGTATAGGGCCTGCTTTGCAGGCCTGAGCTCGTGAGTTTGTTACCCAGGTCCCAAAGGAAAACACAAGGCGCCTTGGGAAGCAGAAACAAACAGATCCCTGAGGCTCTCTGACCAACGAGGAATGGTGACCTCTAGGCCAACAAAAGACCCTATCTCAAAGAAGGAGGACACTGCTTCTGAGGAGCTTTCTCTCTCTCTCTAACTCTCTTTCTATGTCTCTCTTACACACACAGAGGGGGAGAGAGAGGTTGACAGTAATAATTAAGAGTGAAATAGAAGTTATAAACACATAGTATGAAATTTCTGGGGTTCTCTCTCGTCTTGCGCCACCTGGCATGATAGTAGGTCTGATGGCTGAAATGGCTACTAAGTAAACAAGAGGGTAGCATATACAGCGTGGATACACTGGACTAGTGCCTAGGGTAGGGTGGAGCAGGACATCGGGAGATTTTACAACACTATTGAGGGCTCTGTGAAATTCAAACTTAGGAATTTTAATTTCTGGAATATTCCACTACAGGCAAGAGTGGACTCCTGGGTACTGCTGCCATCTGTTAAGTGGTTGGTCTGAACAGTACCGAGCTCAGGTGCTTTACCTGATTCAGTCTATGCCAGGGAGGTATGGCGTGGCTCTGTCTATGCCAGGGAGGTCTGGCGTGGCTCTGTCTATGCCAGGGAGGTCTGGCATGGCTCTGTCTATGCCAGGGAGGTCTGGCGTGAATCTGTTTGCAGTTTGGGGCAAGAGGGCTGAGAGGAGAATTGTCCAGGCCACAATACTGGGATGTTGAGAGAGGGGACTTCCTGATCCTCACCCCCGTGCACACCACACCTGTAAATGCCAACTTTGAAAGTTCCAGCAATTCACAGAGAACAAACAGAGAAACACAGACACTTGGGAAAGAGAAGAGAAGCTAGAAGAGGAAAAAAAGGAAACAAAGATCATTTAGGACCCACAAGCAGGAAGAGAAAAATCCTGCGCATTTCTGGGCAAGGCTGCATAGGAGCATGAAGAAAAGCAGTGGCAGAGGTCAAGGAACGGCGGTGCGGAGGCCAGTTTCCTGCCTGGCTGGGCCAAGCGTCTTCACAGGAAAGGGAAAGGGTGCAAAGACTCTGGGACTGTCGCTTGGCTCTGGTGATTCCCTAAGTCATAAGCCAGTGGAATGCCGAAGGAGCCAGTGGAGTGGCCGTTTGTGTGGGATGCTGGGAAAACAGCTGCTGGGCAGGAAGCCGATTATGTGACTTTTTCCCTCCTCGCTTGTCCTCGGCTTCCTCACATTTTCAAATTCCCTTCCAAGGAGCCACCAAGGAGCCCAGCTCAGCACCCCAAGATCATGGACCCACATTGGAAGAGAAAAGGAGATGGGGATGAGGCCACATGGAGGCCAGTGAGGAATAATCTGAGCTGGCCCTGACCATCTACTCCACAGTGTGTTTACAGAGGTGGGGGCTAGAAACCACCATTTCATGGAAGCTAGGGCAAAGGTCTTCATTGCTGAAGGGGAGCTCCAGGCTTCTCCCTATAGAAGGTGTCTCTGGGTGACATTGCGGGGAAGTAGGAGGCTGGAACCCTTTCTCATGCTGCTAACCCAGAGGCCTAAAAGATCTAGAGACCAGCCCTCTGCTGATGACAGTGCCAAGGATGTCTGCCTAGGCTTGACATGTCTGTCTAGCCTCTGGCTGACATCAGCAGTGCCTGACGGTCTAACGGCTCCGCCCAGGAAACACAGAGCTCCTGGGTGGACCCTCACATGCTTGGAACCACTGTGGTAGAGACAGAGAAACCCAGCTAGAGGTGAGGCTCTGCTGTCCACCTCCAGGCCAGAAGGGATGTGAGTGAGCACCCACAGCCCCTGGATGTCCACCTCATCTTGCTAGATTGTTACTGCCAAGCAGCCAGCCCCTGCCAGCCCCATCTCTTACTTCAGATGGTGATCCAGGACCTACTCATAGCTTTCATTCTGTATGGATGACCTTAGGTGACCTCATTAGGATATGACCAGGGACACTAGCACTGCCTTCCCCAGCTCCATGGCATCCTTTCCACCTGCCGTTTGGGAGATTTATGGCTGGGAAACCCAGGCTCCCAGCAGCACAAACCTGAGTCACACACAGGGAAACCATATGCATGCCAGCCTTACGGGGCACTGACTTCAGCTGGTGGCGTGGACTGGAACATTAGGGTTCCATATCTCATCCTTAGGGGAGGGATAGATAGTCCTACTGGCTGCTTCCCAGCCATTCTGTCCATCTCAGTGGTCAGTGTGGACCTGGGACAAACAGAAGCTTCCCTCCCAGAGCCGGGAGGCAAGCCCCACTGCCATGCCTCCCATGGCTCTACCGTCTGCCCAGGAGACCAGAAATCACAGTGTTCTCTGAGTAGCAGCTTTGAGACAGCAGCGTGACATCCCTTAGAGTTCACCCAGGGCCAGTCAGCACACTACCCCCAGTCCAGACCACACCCATCATCTCAGACCGCCCCCAGCCCCAGACCACAACCATCATGCAAGGCACGTAGGTGGGGCCTGGCTCCCAGGAGAAGCTGGCTTTAGCCCCAGGAGGACATGCCCCCAGGATATTACCTCTGCCACTCTTTCAGAGGTTCACCATTGAACACAGAGGGACTCTTCAGGGCAGGCCTACCAGGAGCAGCGCCACAAGGAGGGCTGTAGAGGAATGTTAACTCAGAGCACTGCTGCTCTGGAAAGAGATCACAAACAAAGACCTTCCGGATCTCTGCAGTCTGGCTGTAATACAGACACGCCTTTAATCCAGGAGACAGAGGCAAGCAGATCTGTTCAAGGCCAGTCTGGTAAGTTTCAGGTAAAGAAAAGCTTAGGTCCAGGTGTGGTGGGACGCACCTGTAATCCCAAACAATGAAGGGAAAGTTAGTTAGTAGAAGGAAGCACCCATGTTTGAAAGTGATTGAGTGGGGAAAAGGTGACAAGAGAAAAGAACTGACAGAATAAGATACACCAAACTCTCACAAAAAGAGAGAAAGGAAAGGGAAGCTACTTCAGGGGCAATGCAGAGAGAGAAACAGTTTTACAGGAACAGTACTAGAGAGACAGGTTGCAGATAGAGAACTCAGGTAAAGATTGAATAAACTAGAGTGAGAAGGTTTTAGGAGATTAGAGCAGATTGCTGGAGTTAGTTTGAGGCCAAGCAGAGCAATTCAGAAGCTGAGAGAAAAGCCAGATTGAATCAGTCAGCTGGGAGAGGAGTCTGAACCAGAACAGCTGAGTTAAACCAGCCAGCCCAGAACGCAGCAAGAAAAAGAAAGGGTGAGCTTATTTGGCAACAGTCTCAGAGACTGAAAACACTCTAGGCCTAGGTTAGATTGTACAGAGGCTAAAAGCTTCCAGGCCTAGGCCTAGGGTGGCAGACAGAGGCTGTAAGCCTCCAAGACAACAACAGAACCAGGTGAATAAGGGTTCCTTTTACAGTGGGCCTCATACTTCAAGGGAACCCCTCCGCACCTGGGGTTGGGGCATCCCGACATATGCCCAGTGTTCGCTGCTGCTGAAAGACCCTCAGAAGGTGGTTGCTCGTCTGGGGCAGAGGAGGGACCAGGACGTGTGGCAATGCCACCAGCTCCTTCATTGGAGACTTTCCCTCAGGAGGCCACTTAGGCCTCACCTCAGGGATGCCTGCTCCCCTCTGCCTACCCTCCTCATCTGTTCTCCGGGACAGAGGCAGGCCCAATCTCAGCCCACCCAACTCCCTCCCTTGTTGCTCTGCCCTTCAACACATCCTTCTTTCTCTCCCCTCATCACTGTCTCTCCCACAGGTCCCTGGGGCTCAGCTCAGGGTCTGTTGGAGCTGACTGGGGCTTTAGTGACTCTGGTTGGGGTAGTGCAGGCTGCCCAACCCCCCTCCTCAGCCATTTCCCCCTGTTGTTGTGGAATTATGTTCTCTGGGCATGACATGGTGTGGCCGTTGGAGTGCGAATGGCTCCCATAGGCTCATATGTGTGAATGCTTGGCCCCCAGCTCCTGGAACTGTTTGGAGAGGACTAGAAGGTGTGGCCTTGTTGGAGGAGGTATGTCACTGGGAGATGGCTTTGAGATGTCATTCCCAGTGTGCCTCTCTCTGTCTCCGTCTGTCTGTCTGTCTCTCTCTCTGCCTCATGGTTGGAGATCAAGATGTGAGCTCTCCGTGGTTGAAAAGTAACTAAGACACACAGCTATTGCCATTTTAAGCTAGTAAATTTAATCAAGTCCTCGTGCTCATGCGACCCTTACAAGATCTAGACTATTAACATGACCTTGTAGGAGCTGGGGGTGTCATGAGACCCTCACCCAAGAGTCTAGCTGTTGACACTTTTTTCTGTACCTTTAGATGCATATAATCCTATCCCAGCGATGTGTGATCCTGGGAGGTACAAAAGTATATGAATGGGGGCTATGAGTAGGTGAATGGGGGCTCTTCTACGGCAGTTTGGTGGGTGACACCTACACTGCGGTGGGTTTTTGGTAACACAGCTGTTCTAGGGTCACCCATGTTCCCATAAGTAACCCTTCACCGTGTGTCTGTAAGTTCATTCATTCACCAAGATGGGCCTGGATAGAATCATTTCTCTGGTCTGTCATTGGTGCTGTGATCTTGGGTGCATAGAAATTTCTTCACATCTCCTGGGAGAAGTTGCCACAGTGAGCTCCCAGTCAACAGAGAGAGCCACAGGCTGCCCCTGAAACTCAGGCTGCCTGCTGTGTGGCCGGGGTCCACAGTCCCACAACACAACCTGAAGCTAGGACACACACATCAACCTTCCATAGCAGCTTGGAACGACAGTCACCAGGTCCAATTAGCCCCCTTCTCCACCTTGCTGTGGAGTGGAAACCCTTAAGCAGCTTTGAAATCTCCCTCACCAGTCTCCTCACCCTCATTCCGGGTCAACGGAACCACAGTGCAAGGCCAGGCAGGCACTGGTAGCTCTCAGGGTGAACTGAACAGCCCAGCCCAGAGCCCCACACTGGAGTCTGAGTCACCTCCGTCCTGACCCTGCGGTGGGGTCTGGGCAAGCATCCTGCAGAGCCAGGATATGGCAGGGGGCAGCTCAGGGGTTGGTTGGTGCAGTGATACATGGAAGACAGACCTCAACACGTTTCAGTTTAGGTTTTAGTACAGGTTGCTGTCTCAGGGTTTTTATTGCTGTGATGAAACACAAGTTGGGGAGGAAAAGGGTTTATTTGGCTTATACTTCTACATCATAGTCCATCACCGAAGGGCGTCTGGGCAAGAACTCAAACGGCAGGAACCTGGAGGCAGGAGCTGCTGCTGTCGCCGCCTGGCTTGCTCCCCTTGGCTTGCTTGGCCTGCTATTCCATAGAACCCAGGACCACCGGTCCAGAAACGGCCCCACCCACAATGGACTGGGCCCTCCCACGTCAATCACTAACGAAGAAAATGTTCTACATTTGCTCTTCTGCAGCTCAATCTCATAGAGGTATTTTCTGGATTGAGGTTTCCTCCTCTCAAATGTGTAAATTGTGTAAATTGACACAAACTAGCCGCACAGTGGCGTTCTCCAGGACAAAAAGAGGAGGTCCCTGCAGTCCTTCCCAAGTCCCCTGCAGGCCTGAGAACACAGGCCAGAAAGCTAGCGGCCTCCTCAGGCTCCGAGTGTGGAAGTACCTTCCTTCTCACACAGTGGTGGGCTCCCATGCTGCACCACTGCTGGGAGAGCCAGAGGAAGATCCAGGAAGATTCTGCAGCCTTTCCCTTCCTCATCCGTACAGACGGTACACCCTCAAGTGACATGCTCCTTTTCAGACCCATATCCTGCAACCTTGCTGTTCCAGGACTGTGGAAGAGGGGTGCCATGTGTGTGCAGCCCCTCCATCTGAGGCATCCATTAACATTCCCTGAGTAAGTTAGGGCTGTAATTACAGCAAGTGATTAACAGGCCTGAGGTAGTCTGTCTCAGAGGGGACAGATTAACAGCCCAGCTTGGGGATGCCTGTGCTCACCTCAGAACCACCGCTGCATCTTAAACAGGGCCCTGTGCCCCCACTAGCTGGTGATTAATGGAAGGGATGTGGACGGAGGACGTTTTCTGGCACCCGGCACCGGACTCTGCGCATCCCTTGCTGGTCAGGTACAGGGGAGGGGTAGGGAGGGCAGCCAAGAGTTGAGATGTAAACCTAGAAGGCCCAGGTGAGATGCCCGTCTGCCTCCCCCAGGCCAATATGGGCTCTGACAGCTGCCCAGCGAGGGAAGCAGAGAAAATCAAAACCCCAGTAGCCAAGCGCACCCCAGGAGCAGGCACTCAGCCCCTGTTCCCCAAATGGTGTGCAGTCCATGGCTAACTCCCTCTGGCCTCCACACCCCCAGACAACACTCAGCTTTGTGTAAGAGGCAGAGAGACTCCTGCCAGGATTGCCATCCCCCAAGACGGGATGCCAAAGTCAAGCAGAACGCTTGCCCAGCTGGCAGAGGGAGTGCAGGAATCTCCAGCTGGGCGATGACCTCCTGGGAGTGAAGGAAGGAGAAAGGGGCAAAGGGGGCATCCACAGGCAGGCACACAGGAGGTGTCAGTGTGAGACTACTCATTCATTTAGATGCCGGCCCACCCTTACTAAGAGCCTACCAAGAGCACAAAAGCCACCTACAGGGGCCATGGACCTTCCCACGAGGCTCTCAGTCTTGCACAAGATAAACGTGAACACATCATTATAAATGCTCACAGGCTCCATGACAGAGGATATAGGGAAGTCACACCAGCATGTCCACTTAGCCCATGCAGGCTTGGGGCAGGGACAAGGAGGATGTGATGGAGGAGGTGACATTGGACAAACCTCCAAGCCAGGTGGCATATGTGACGTGGGCCATCAGCTGTGGCCATGGCATGTGCCCATCCTCACAGAAGGGACTTTCAGGGGCAGACGCTAACAAGGATGCCTCAGGGTTACTACCCTGCTCGGTTCCAATCCCAGCCTGTGCCTCTCTCCACCGTGTGGCCCCTGGCAGGCTGCTGCCACTCTCCCTGAGCTCCTGTGTGCCAACCACATAAGGTGGCAAATGGGTCTCTGGCTAGCTGCAGCGCCCCATGCTGAGCGAGTGAGGCGGCCTGGGACCCTCCGAGCAGCGGCACTGTCTGCACCCACAGCTCTCTCTTTCAGGTGTATGGACCCCTGAGGTTAGCATACCATGACTTTTCCTGACCATTTGGTGACCGGCCTTAGGATCTTAGGACTGCCAGTCAAAATGTCATGCCCAGTTTGGGCATGTGACCAGCATGGCCAATCTTCACAGAGCATTAAGATCAGTTCATGGTTAGGCCTGTGACCTCAGCCAGCTAATCTATGTTCCTTCCTAGTGTTTTCATTTACTGGGGAGTGATAAGAAGGGTCTTCTGCTTCTTGGGGTTCCCTTTAGGGAATGGGGATGTGTAGGGGGAGACAAGCTGCCCCTCCTCCAACCTGGACCAGCTGAAGGACTCAGTCCGTGGGATGTGGAGAGAATAGAACCACAGGCTGTTTGCTTTGCTTGAGTCCCCACATCCATGTCTCCTCTCTCATCCTCCCCACTCAGGAGCCCTCTGTGGTGAGCCGAGTCCAGACCCTGCCACGAGGTTGTGGACTCCCACGTGCACACACTCAGGAGCTGCTCGTGTGAGCTCACTGAAGGCTGCTGCTGCCCCCCGGGGTCCTCTTACAGCCCAACAGGCAGGTTCTAGAACCTTCCATGTCAGCCCCCACACTCCAGGAGCTGCAAGAGGGGAGGCTGCATTCAAGCACTGCTGTCTCCCTGACGTCTCGGCTCCCTTGTAAGCGGTCATTCCAGGCGGAGCTGTGCGGCGGCAGCGTGGCTCACGTGGCACTGTTGCTGTGGCATGGTTCCTTCAGGACGCGGTGGGAAGAGCAGAGAGCCAGGACACTGTCCTCGTTTCTGGTCACTAATTCCTCCCTTCTCTTCCTTCGGAGGTGGAGTAGTTCTCAGAACTCTCCAACACAGCCTCCAGCATCCTGAAGCAGCGGCTGGGTCCCACCGGGACCTCTTCAGCAGAGATAAAACTCAACAGTGGAAAAGGTGATTAAAAACTAGAGGGTGGCTGATGGGGCCGGAGAGATGGCTCAGCAGCCGGAAGCACTGGCTGCTCTTCCGGAGGACCCAGATCCAATTCCTAGCACCCACATGGCGACTCACAACCACTTGTAACTCCAGTCCCAGGGAATCAATGTACCCTTCTGTCCTTTGCTAGCACTGGGCACACATGTGGCACACATCCATCCATCCATCCATCCATACATACATCCATACATACTGGCAAAATGCCCATATAAATAAAAGCATTTTTTTTTTTTTAAAGAGTGGCTGCCACTACGGACAAAGGGCAATGCTTTTCATCTCTATCTAAAGGAATCTTTCCCTCACAAAAGCCCACTGTGGGCCACCATCGTTGCCTGTCTCCTGCATAGCTGGGATTCTTGGGCCTGGGCCGTGTATAGCCACACGCATCCTCCGAGAGCCCTGGGTAGCCTACCTGGCATAGCCGCTTGCTGTCTGAGGTCCCTGCCACACCCCGAGTCAAGCCCTCTGCCACTGAGCCTCCCAGGGGTTGACAATCACTGCAGTCACCATGCCCTGCCTGTATGACAGAGCTGCTGGCACCCGGGGAACACGGGAGCGATGTCTGCCACCAGCACCGACCCTTCCTTCTCAGTGTCTCTGCTCTGTGTTTCCCCATTCTAGAACATTCTCCACCAAAAACCGATTTATTCTTCAGTTTCAATTCAAAGCCCCTGTCACATTGCTACCAAGTCCCAGCTACCTTCAAAGGAGTGCCTGCACTTCTTGGGGTCCTCCTGAAACACCCAGGGGCCACTATAGGAGTGCAGTAGATGAGCGAGGGTGTTCACAGCCACTGCAGAGGCGGACACTGTCCATCCTCTGTGCACAGAGCCCAGCACACTGCCTGGCACACTGAGGCCTCTAGTCCCAGCGGGACGGTATGGCTAAGTCTGTCACTGGTGAGGTACTTGCTTTATCTCCACCCCTCCAGAAAGCTGCTTTAATTAGGACTCTCACCTCCAGGACCTAAGTCAAGGTCTCCTCCACCCAACCCGCCTACAGCCAAAGGTTCTGTGTGTCCAGAGCCAGGAACATTTCCCCGGGACAGCAGATAAGGAAAGAGAAAAGGAGAGAGCACCAGGCAGAGAGGAACGCCAGCTGCTGCCCTATCAGCCAGCATTCTCAGGGGATGACAGACGTTCAGCACCACAAATGAAGAAAAATGGAGTGTTCCCACTGCCTAGAATACTCTCATTGCCACAGGGCTTAAGATAAAAAGTGAGGAGGGACAGGAACTGCCAGAAGATGCCTGCAGACTGAGCTTGTGACGTGCCCAAGAACTAGTCCTGCTCCTCTGTCCTCCCACATCCTTTGCAGGCTTCAGTTAGCCACCACTCCCCCACCTGGCTACCCCTGCCCACCTGGCCACTCCTGCCCACCGGCCACCTGCCCAACAACACCTGCCCACTCCCCACCTGCCCACCTACCCACCTGCCCAACAATCCCCACCTGCCCTGCAGCCCCAGGAGCCTCTGTCCTGGACACAGAGGCTGCCCTCTGCTCTCTGGCAAAATTACAGAATTCGTCTGGAGGAAAGCACCGCTTTCTAGAACAGCCTGCTTCAAGACACTGGAAAGATCCAAAGGTCAGAGGTCATTCACAGGGGCAGCAGGCAGCCCTCCTTGCATAGTGCTGCCAAGATCAAGGGCCAGAAACTTGGGTAAGAAGCTACAAGGTGTTGAGGAGTTCAGACCTGGGGCTTCCCGGATAGCGCTCACATGGCGACTTCACAGACGCACTGGAAGGATTGTGATTGAAAAGAGCATCTTTCCTGGTGCCACAAGACACTATTCAGCCCCGAGAAGGGTCAAGTCCTCAACCTGCCACAGCATGGAGGGATGGGGAGACTATTCAAATGCATGAGAGAGTCTGATGCCGCAGTCCCTGGGGCAGGCAGGCTTAGAGAGACAGAGGGCGGCCATAGTGCCCACGAAAGGGAGGGTTGGAGAGGTCCTGTGGGATGGGGTCAGAGTTTCAGTCAGGGGTGGCAGGGACGCACTGGAGAGGGACAAGAGTGATGACCGCTATGACGGAAACCTTAACACCACCGTCTGCGTGGGACGGTAGATTTCGTGTGTATTTTTCCAAAGTGCTTTGCCTCACAATCATGAGGCCCTTGTTCAGTCCCCAGCACCCCCATAAAAAGCCAGGTGTGGTGGCGTGTACCTGTGATGCCTGGAGCACCCTGGCCAGCCAGTCCAGACTAGTCAGTGAGCCAGGTACCAGTGAGGGAAACCATCTCAAAAAAACAAAACAAAACAAAAAACCAAACCAAACAAGGTCAATGGCTTCTGAGAAATGACATCTGGGGTTGACCTCTGAGCTACACACACCCCTGCACACACATAAACGCACACACACACATGCACACCACAGAGGAAGGAGAGAGAGGAGGACAGGGGAAATACAGATGGGCATGACTCGAGGACAGAAGGGTGCTGAGGTTTGGTCCCACCAGCCGAACATCCTAACCTTACCTGCCTCTCAGTGGAAGAAACTGTCTGTGCACAGCTCTAAAGATGCCAACTTTGAGGTGCAGAAACCCAGCCAGCCACCGGGGCCTCACCCTCAACTTCAGAGAGCGAGAGGGGCTGGAACTGCCACCAGAAATTTCCACTTCTGAAGGCACGTCCCTTCCACCTTCCCCCCACGAGGGCTTCATGAGAGCACAGGCCTAACCCAGCCACACACGGCTCCTGGCAGCTCACACAGCTTCCTGAAAGCAGCTGGCCCCGGGTCTGACCCAGCATTGATCCTCTGAGTGCAGGCAAGGCTGCCCAGAGCCGGAGACTCTGTAATTACATGGAGATAAGACTATCAGGTATAATTAAACAGCATCCATGGCAGACCACTGGCTGTAGCCTCGCCACCCCCCACCCCCACCCCCGCCCCATCCTGTCCCCGGGACTACAAAATAAATTATCCTGTGAAGTCTGCAGAGGTTGAGCTATGGAAACAATTAAACAGAAATTAAATCTAATTCATTTATACTCTGAGCACAAAGTGGATAATGTAGGTTTTTTTTTCCCCCTCTCTCTCCTCTTTTCGCCCTGGTGTTAGAGTACTATTATGGGAGATTAATCATGAGGCAACACAATGAAAGTGATCTATCATGCATTAAAGTCCACAGCTGACTATATGCTATCGATAACAGCAGCTAGAAAATTTAGAGGTGATGCCGTGCTAGGGAAGCCGGAAGCCAGAGGCCAGAGGGAAGGGCCTGACTAAAGTCTGTGTGGTCCAAAAGCCTCTGTAGTCATGGCCACGCTAGAAGGCACCCCAGAGGCCAGGTGAGCTGGGGTCCGGGGACTTGCAGGCCCTGCTCGTCTCCTTCCACTGGAGTGTTGGGATGGAAGGCATTGCTGCTGGGCAGATGGCCTGGATAAATAAGCTAGGCCTCAGTTTCCCCAGCTGTAAATTGGGTGGAGCTAATACCTCGGCTCTTGGGACACCCAAGAGGACTGGATGAGCACACAAGCAAGGAGGTGTTTAAGGAGGTAAAAGCCAGGAGGGGCAGGTGTCTGGCTCATGGCTCAGTGAGGTTTTGTCCTGCTTTCAAGAGAGACTATCTGGAAGACTGTTTCCCTAGCTGAGAGAGGACATCTCCTGTGAACGAAGGGAGGCGAGGGTGCCTGTCACACCACAGAGAGCTATAGCAGAAAAATGCAGGAGGAGGAGGCTGCCTGCCCCAGACGGTGTGTTTTCAGAAGGCTGTGCCTGGGAGGTGTCAAGAGGAGCTGAGGGCTAGTGGCCCCCCAAGAGCCTGCAGACACAAGGTCCACCAAGCAGATACTCTGCAGTTCAACCAAGGTGACCCGGTGCCAGGAAGCTCAGCTTTGAGCTTGTCATAAAAACAGGAAGGAACAAAGGCCAGCTCCTGCCAAGCTCTCGGGTGGCAGATGGGGCTTCCCGGGAGCCCACACCCTCTGCCGCTCCCCCTAGGGCCCGCGCACTGAGCATGGGCCTACTGCCACCTCTGGGGCAGGGGCTTGGGGACAGGGGAGGGCAGAGCCACGCCAAGCCACAGGCCAGCAATATTCTGAGGTCCCCTGACCCCACAAAGGTGCCGATCCCACAGTCCGCATGGCTGGGAGCTGTGCCCAGGGGACACAGACCCAGGATAGTCCTGGGAGGGCCAAAGCTAGCCAGCCCTGCAGGGAGAAGCATCTGCTGGTCCACATTTTACTCTTCTGTCCTCACTATGAGGATTCCCAAGGTCGTGTGTGGAATCAGGTCAGTGTAGCTGTGTCCTAGAAGGGCACCTCCAGGCCTGTGGAATACCCTCCCTGGTCAGAGAATCTGGTACCTCGGGTCAACCCAGTTAATCTGTACTTCTGTGCTGGAGGGGCTGGAGACCAAGGCCAGCCTGGGCCACATGACCAACCCCTGGGATGCCGTGGCTCATGTTGGGTCCTGCTGGAGCACTGAGTAGATTCTTGTCACACATCACTGCTGGGGACACCAGTGCTGCCCACAGGACTCCACGCTGGCATTCTGCAGTCCCCACACCTCCTTCCTCCACTGCACTTTTTCACAAAGAGTTTATCCGTGTCCTTTCCCAGTGGCAGACTGTTCCTGTAGGAGTCCAGTGACTGGGCGTGGCTTGGATGACTGCTGACTCTCAACCATCCATAAAGTACCTTAGATGCCACTGACTCCTAGTGTCGCCTGTGCAGTCAAGGAAACTGAGGCAGGAGTTATGCAGCACATGGCACACGGTGGGAGCAGTGTCTCTTCCCAGAGTCCCCTCCTAGCCACCTCCCTGAGGAGAGAGGCTCAGTGTGCAATTCGTCAGCTACCTGCTGATGGAGGGGCAGGTGACAGGCAGCAGCCAAGCAAGTGAGGCAAGGGTGGGGGAGGGGCTGTGCCTGTCACCCAGCCAGGGGATGCAGAGCAGCCTCCAGGGATGACAGGCAGGGTGGGAAGGAGGGACCTCACTAAGGGAGGAGCCTGGAGCCTCAGCCAAGCGCCTGCACACGGCAGGTATGGGAGCAGGTGTCAGAGACACCCATCAGCATGCCCACATGCCTGTGTTACACACCCTCCCCCACCAGCACCCAGCTGGCCCCTCTCTACTCTGCCTCAGGCTTGGGGACACAGGCCTGGAATGATTATCAGCCCTGTGCTTCAGATCAACACCTCAGCTTGTGCCGCCAGAGCCCAGCCTCAAAGAGGCCACACCAGCTACTCAGGCACTGCAGAGGAAGGGTGCCACACACATATGCTCTCACATGCAAACACATGATTACACACACCTCCGAGTGGACACGTCCACACATGCAGACACAAGTATATGCATGCTCGCACACCTACACCTGAACACTTTCGCATAGTGCTCACACACACACACAGACACACATGAACACTTATACACACATGCCTATGGGCACTCTCATACATGCACACATACACATATACAACCCACACATGGACACTACCACACATGCTTACACAAACCTACATATGGACACTTGGATACACACATGCATACATACTTGCACAGGAAAACGTGCATACTGGGCCAGCTTGTCTTTATGTCAGCTTGACATCGGCTAAAGCCATCTCAGAGGGGGACCTTAATTGAGAAAACACCTCCAGAAGATCAGGCTGCAGGCAAGCCTGGGGGCATTTTCTTAATTAGCGATGGGTGGGGGAGGGCCCAGCCCATGGCCGGTGGGGACATCTCTGGGCTGGCGGTCCTGGGTTCTATAAGAAAATGGGCTGAGCACGGGGAAAAGCATCCCTCCGTGGCCTCTGCATCACTCTTGCCTATTATGTGTAAGCATAACACATGCTTACACATGCCTGCACATGGACACTTGGGCACACACATATACATACACCTATCTTCCCATGGACACTTACACATACACCTGGCACGGCAGTCCACTTCAGGACTTGTGGAGACAGGGCATCGCTGATAGATAACACCTGCATCCACTTATACATAGATGAGCACACATGGACCGATGCCCAGGATGACCAGGACCAGTCTGCTGCCTGAGAGCCGGGACTCGGTTAAGAACAGGGTCTCTGCTAAACTGCCACCGAGAAAGCCAAGCCACTGCTCACGTGTATGTAGAGAAAATTGTCCTTGAGATGACGTTGAACAGAATACCATGGATGTGAACAGGTTCCCAGCAAGGCACTGCACAGAATGGTGGTGTTGGGACCTCAGGACTCTCTGCTCAGCCAGGTGCTGGGGAGCGAAGCCGACCTGCCTCCCCACCCGGTGAACTGATGTGACAGCAGGGACAAAGATCCCTTCCTGCCTGCAGCCACGCAGAGTGCCCTGAGCCTCGGGGACTCTATATTTCTGTCTTCCTAAAGCTGTTTTGCTAATATAAATTAGTAAACTTATTCAGTTCATAAAGCATGTGGGGCCATTAATAACCGTGTTTGCTCTCGCCTTTTATCGTGTGGCCTGAGACTCCAGTTTACAGTGGCATGATCGGATGTGCACTGGAGGCAAAGGGAAAAGAGGGGGAAGCTGTCATTGACGCCAACCCCACAACCCCGTCACTTCAGGCATCAGAGGGTCTGGGGCATCCCTGTGGAGGGCCAGCCAACCTTGGCTACAGTGGAGAGGACCGGGGTCAGCACAGGCCATCCATCGAGGGAGAAATAGCCCGCAGGCATTCGAGCGGCTGGAAACACTTCCATCTTCCAGGCACAGTGTTTCACATCAGCCCGCTCTCAGAGGGCACACCCTTGAGGAGGTGTCAGCTCTCTGTGCCTGCTTTTCTGGGCAATGTTCCAAGCCCGGGGCCCCACAGTGGCTGAGGGAATCCCTGCCAAAGGCCAGAGTTTCTACAGACTCGCTCCAGACTCACAGCCAAGTGTAGATGATGCAGGCCTTAGACTCTGTCTCCAGCCACATCCCATTGCGGTGTCGGCAGAGGGACATAGGGGCCGTGCCCAGGGGCCATCTGAACGGGATGGTGAAAAGGGGCGGGGGAAGCAGCCCACCCTCGCTGCTTTCTGAGCTCACTTCCTGCCACCTGCTAGCTCAGAAAGTACTGTGTCTCAACCAGGCATGCCCCAGCTGTGACTATCTCAGGAGCAGACAGGACCCAGCCTCGCAGTGGGTAGGTCTGAGCACTTTGACAGGGAGAAAGACAGCTGCCTGAAGCAACCTGTGATGGCATAAGGGCCCCATCAGATAGGACAGCAACATCCAGCAGAAGCTGTGCCCACCCTGCCTCTCCCATGAGGCATTAGCCAACTGCCTCATATAGAAGCAAAGGAGAACAAGGAGCTTGAGGGCCAGGGTTCAGCTCAGGGGTACAGCATGAGCTTGGAGTACACAAGGCTCTGCTCCCCACCCCACATCAAAGAAGAGCAAGTGGGTTCCTCCAGCAAGAACACGATAGGTCTCCGGTAGGTTTTGCATCCCATTCCTAGCAGAGTTGTGGACAAGAGCCCAACAGTCAGGAAGCCATACCCGTCAATGGGTAAATGGAGAGACCATGATCTGGGTCCATCCAAATGAAGAGACATTGTTATTAGGCTTTGGAAATGAGAGAAAATTGGAACTGGAGAAACAGTCATTCGGGAATGAAAAGTCAAGCAAACCAAGGCATAATACAACCAAAGAGACAGAAGGCTAGTGACTGCGGAGCCTTCCAGGCCCACCAGCATGCCACAAGCTGCCCTCACTTGGGAAAGTTCCCAAAAGGCCCAGCATCCTAACAGATACCCTCCAGTCTTTCTCCCATCACTCTCTTGCAGCCTCAGTGCCACAACATGGCTGCCAGGTCTGCAGGGAGGGGCTAAGAGATTTCCAGGCCTCAAGAGAGTCTGAGGCTTGGATTCAAATCCTCCTTTTATGAATTCTTTGTGTTTCCCTTCTGGGCCTCTGTTTCTCCACTGATAAAATCAAGAGTTAGGTTAAATGATCCCTAAGACGGTTCTGTGATCTGGGGCCCAGGATTCCACAAATTTCCGCATTAAGGAGACAATGTATGGGTGACTAAGAAGTGAGTCTGACAATAGGTCTGCAGGAAGCAGGGCCTGGATGGGTTTACGAAAGGCTCACAGCAGGCCTCAGTCCTGATACACAAAAGCTCTGCCTGGACACAGGCAACCGGTTTTAAGAGCCTTTTATGGAGGCCTCTTAGTGGAGCCAAGCCCGCTCCCCAGAGACCCATCATGCTTTTAAGGAGGAAAATCAAGACATACCTGGGCTTCTGGCCACCCTCTCAGATGACTTCTCTCAGAGACCAGCAAGAGAGGGGACCCTTCCTCCTCCTCCACCACCACCCCCACTGCCGCACCATGAACACAGCTGTAAACACTGATTCCCTCCCCGAGCCCTGTCCACAAAAGGAGGGGAATGCTTGCTTCTCCCAGATGAGCTCTGGAACCAGAACAAGCTGGAGGGTGGAGGACATTGTACCCAAAGCTAGCACATCCTCTTAAGGAGCAGGTATTAAAGGACCACAGTTGGCTGGACCAGGAAAGCCGGGCAGGCCACCAGGGCCCCACAGCCCCTGGGCATCTGACAGCTCCAGGTCGGCTTATTATAGAACAGTGTTTGTCTGTTTGTTGTTTGGTTTGAGACAGGTCTCACGTAGCCCAGGCTACCTTGAACTTCTGATCTCCCTGCCTCCACCTTTTGATTGTAGGGATTATAAGCATGTGCCACACCCGCTTTACATGGTACTGGGAATGGAACTCAGAGTTTCTGGCGTGCCACACGAACACTCTCCCAACTGGACCGTATCCCTGCAGTGGACAGGACTGCCCATACACTGCAGGGCACCAGGGACAAAAACACCCCTGCTGATAGCAATGCCATAACTTGATGAGCTTGAGTCCACCAGATGGCAAGACCATGAGCCTGCCAAAGTCAGCCAGCAGGAGGAACGTCCTCTCCACCCCAAAGTCCCTTCCTGTGTTACCACTTAGCCTCCCCAAGTCCCACATGGTGCCCACTTTTCCGAAAGTGGGCAGCACAGCCTTCCGGGTGGGGAGGGGGCTGGGCCCTGGTGACATCAGCTGACGCCTGCACACTGCATTCTCTGTCACACACACACACCTCTGAAAGGTTTCTGCAGCCACACTGTGTAAACAGAAGTGACGTGCCCCTCGGGGGTCCAGTGTCTGAGGGAACAGCTCTGTTTCCACTTGAAAAGCATATCGGAATACAGTGGCCCCGGCTTCCCCGGTGAGAATGACTTTCTCCAGTTGTTGGTCTAACCTATGCACCCCTTCCAATTAAAAAGAAATGGAAATGTTACTCCATCTCTTGAAAACAACTAGTCAAATGGCGGGGATACCCCCTCCCCGGGGGTGGAAATGGCTGACCAACAGTGTAGAAGGACCGTCCAAGCAAAGTGTTTCGGACGCATAGGACAGGACCTTCCAGCCTGCTTCTATTCAGGGTCCCCTCCACGCAGGGACTCCGGCCTCGGGCTGTTGCCATGTTCTACCGTCATCCCATGGCTTCCAGTGACCCTTGTGACCCTCAGCTGTGATCTAGGGACAGATCCACTCTTTCCACACTTGGTTCATTGGCCAGACCTAACTAGGCATGATGGGGCCACACTTAAGAGCAATAGGACTAGAGGGCACTGCCCAGCCTGGCAGCCACTTCCTGGCAGCATGAAGGCACTCAACAGAACACAGCTCTCAGGCAGGCAACAACCAGAGAGACTCATCCAAACAGGGCAGGAACAGCACCCAGGGGTGCCAGTCGGGGGAAGGGACCCTTGGACTCATTGATGGGAGCCAGCTTTGCCGAAAAACAGAACTGTGGCCTTCGGCACCTAACTTCATTCCCAAAAGAGGCAGCCCCAGGAATGTCACCAGATAGCACATTGCCTTTCCTGAGACGTTAAATCCTGCAGAGCTGCCGGGGGGCTCTGTCCTCCCCACTCACAGTCACTAGCAAAGACTGATGGTGGCCTAGATGGTCAGTGGGGCCTGGCCCTGTGCACATGTCTGGCCAGAAGACCGAATGCTGCTGCCCTCCAGAGATGTTGGAGCCAAGATCCCTGAAGCCGACAGATTGGGGGGTGGACGTTGTTGCCTTGCATAGGCCAGTCCTGGATGCCAGATGTGGACAAAACACCGGACTCAGCTGTGCTGCCCGGATGGCCACATAAAGAATCCAGCCGAGACTCCCGCACCTGGCCTGTGCAATGGAGGCTGTGAGGGAGAGGATTCGCCTCCTGCCTTACCCTGACAACATACACTGAGACACGCTGAGAAGGCTCGGAGCAGAGTCTGGATGCAGATCAGCCTCCCGCATCCCCCTGTCACCACTGCCACAATGCTGTCTGGGAGCCTCAAGGCAAAGGACACAGAAGGAGATGAAAAACTGACCAGCAGCGTCCCTCCCCCCAGATTCCCGGGCTCCACCTCTCCCACCGGACCACGCATCTTCCACACACTCTGTGTGTCACCTGCCCACACAGCACAAGGCTTAGCTCCTTCCCATCTGCACCTGTGCAGAAAGCTCACCCGCCTTCTTCCCCTGCTGTCAATCACCTCCTGTAAGATGGGGAAGCGGGGTCTTTGGAAAGCACTCATGCTGCCGGCTCCCACAGAAGGTGCCTGGCTGTCTAAACCCTACACAAAAAAAGAACGGGCTGGGGCTGGCTTCTGTAGCTGTGCCAGGCATCTGTGCGCAGAAGGCTGCGCTGCAGGCCCTCATGCAGTCCACTCCCCCGTGAGCCCGTCCGCAACAGTCCGCTCTCTCATTTTTAGGAGTGAGCCTGTTACCTAACCACTAGCTCAGGTGTGTCTTTCTATACCTCACTCCCTCCTCGGAGCCTTCTGAGCCATGGAAACAGCACCTTATGCAGATCAAGGGCTCCTCCATCTGCTTCCAAGAGTCCCCACTTCCCCTTAATAACCTGTTTTAGGGGATGCGGTGCATGCAGCAGATGATATGACTTTATTTTTGTAAACCCAGTTGGTCCTGGAGCGCTGTCAGCCACAATAATAGGAGAATGTGCCTGTTGCTGCCTTGCTGAGTCTGCCGATGGCACTGCATCCAAAGCCGCTGAGCAGGAGGGGTTTCCCAGCCGAGGGAGGGTGGCCAGGGTCCCGGAAGACAGGCATGCCAGGCCTGGCCATCTTCTCTCCTTAGTCCCTCCCTGCTTCTGCCTGGGCAGCCCTTGCTATGGGTAGAAGTGTCCCCTAAAAGGCTGAGACTGAAGTCCTAACCCCCAGTCTCTCTGAGTGTGACCTTATTTGGCAACGGGGTCTTTGGAGATGGAATTAAGATGTGGCTGGGGAATCCTTAACCCAACACAAATGGTGTCCTTACAAGGAGAGGATACAGAGTCTTGCTCGGGACTGAAGGCTGAGGCGACTGAGGCAGAGGTTGGGGACATGCAGTGATGAGTCAAGCTGAAGAAGAGAGAGGAAAGATCCTCCAGCACCCTCCCCACCAGCCCGCCCATCTACAGAGGGCTGTGAAGCAGCCCCCCCTTCCCCCCCCCAGAGGCTCAGCAGTGCCTCGAAGGAAGCTGCCTCAGAAGCTGCTGTGGCTGTGTGGTGGCTCAGCAGCCATGCCCAGAAGACGGGTGAGCAGACAGAGGAAGCAGGTCTCTGTCCTGCTGCTCCTCCCAGCATCCCTCAGTTCTCCAAGAACACTTTGGCTCTCAAAGTGTCATTTCAGGGCCTGATAAGAACACTGGCTACTCTTCCTAAGAGCCCAGGTTTGATTCCCAGCACCCATGTGACCGCTCACCACCAACTGTAATCCCAGTCCCAGGGATATGACACCATCTTCTAGCTTTGTCACGCATTGTGCATGCATGGTACATGGATATACATGCAGGCAAAATGCCAAAAAAAACCATAAAATTAAAATACAATAATTTTTAAAGCTTTCTTTACCACAAAGGCGCCCAGAGCTCTGCATGCTGTCCATTCAGAGCCCCAAGGCTTCTGTGGTTGTTCTTTAAATTAAATAAGAAAACGAGGCAGCTACAGAACTAATTTGTCTTTTGTTCTGATGAGTTGCTACTGTGCCAACAGGTTTGTTCCCCTCCCCCACCCTGCCCCCAACAGCCATCAGTTAAACTCACGTAGACTTGAGAGTCCAGAGCAAGGTCCCTGTCAGGAATCAAAAGCACAGAGGCAGGAGAATTCCCACCCTTGCAAATGTCCGTGGGGCTGGCTAGATGGCTCATGGGAGAGAGGGGTACTGGAGTGCAGGAGTGGGTCAGACAGAGGAGGGGCCACAGCTAAAGAGGGTGGGCAGTTTCTCAACAGCGTGGTGCCCAAGGCAGTAGGTGCCAGTCCTAAGAGGAGGAGGAGCTTGGGTATGTGGCAGCCCATGGGAGAGGGGCTTCTGTGAGGTCAAGCTGGGCACTCTCGGTCCAGATCCAGGCAGAGGACGCAAGGAAGAAAGACAGCTTACTACAGGGCAGCAAAGGGAGCCCGGGGAGGAGACACTGGGATCTGAGGCACCCAAAGGAGTGTTAACGACATGCTACAGGAGAAGAACGGAGGACACAGCAGAGACCGGCACGGGGCCCAACACCCAGAGGGACCCCAGAAGCTCTAATACAGAGGTGGGTGGCCAGGGCAGAACCCACTAGACGCCCTTCACACAAGAACATGCTTTGGCTCCGAGCCAGCCTCGCTCTGGGCTTTGAAAGCCCAGCATAGCTCTAGGGCAGTGGCCATGTCCCAGAGCCTGGATGACCCGACAGGAGCTGCCAGAATGAGAGACAGGCACTCTCAGCTCAGCAGACATGCATGGCCTGTGAGCCTGGGCCTCCTGTGTCCCAGCCCCAGCACCTCTGCATGTCAGCCTTGAATTCACATCTACACGGCCAACAGTCCTGTTTGCCCCAGAGAACTGAGACTAGCCATGGCTTTTGGTATGTCCTTGAGGAGAAAAGTGACCACTCAAAAGGCTACTTTCCAAACATCATGCCCCCCAGCCCTCCTCACATCCTTCCACTATCTGAGAATAAAAACACAAAGGTACTTGTCGGTCTAACACAGAGATTGATTTCATCCAGCCCTGCTAGGCACTAACATACTTGAGCGTCAGAACCAGGTTCCCTCATTCCTGGGCACAGCCACAGCTCCCAAGAGTCTGGTTGGCAACATTCTAAGTTGTGCTGGGCTCTGTCTGTGATGTTCTCTATGAGGAGCGCCCATCCCTGAAAGCCAAGGGCCTGCCTGGCAGGTCTTGCGGTCCTGGGGGGGTCTATGTGGACCATGTGGCTCTAGGCGGGTCTGCATGCGCACACGGTAGAGCTGGGGAGCTGGGGAACAAGCCAGAAAAGATGTCCGTGACCCACTCTGGTGGGTTGCCCAGAGGCTGTAGTCTCCACAGGAACTGCTTCTAGAGCAGCCTGTTGAGGGGTCCACAGCAGGGGCTGCTGTAGGTTTGGGAGTCAGCGGGGTGAAAGCATTCTACCTCCTGGCCTAAGGCCCCTGACAACACCCTTAGTCCTGGGTTCCCGAAGCTCAGGACTGGCCACCTCGAGATTACTGCTGGATTCCCAGGAAAGAGCCAGCAGCCCCTTCCTGGAAGAAACTGCAGAGGCATTTCCTGGCATTTCCACACCCCTGAATACCCCACACAGACTGTGTTTGAGACCTCCAGCAAGGCGCCCCTTCCCTGCCAGGACGTATTTCTGGGTCCTGAGGAGTAGCTTAGAAAGCAAGTGGGGCCACGGAGTCTCTGCCGCCATGTTCAGAATCCCAGGCAGCCTCACTCCAGAGCCATCAGCTTGGGACGCACACTCATAAATTCAGAACTCACGATGCTGACTGCTGTCGGCATGTGTCTGCACACAGAGAGCGAGAGAGATCTGCTTGCCACCACCTCCCACCCCATACCGGCCGAGGCACTCACAGGAGGCAATGCCTTTTCCCAAAGGAGCAAGGCGCAGGGGTCTGAGACCAGCGCCAGTCTAGAGCGCTTCCCACAAGAACCTCCTCCCTTCACACGTTCGCCTAAAAATAAAGCCCCCTTGGCACAAACCTACTCCATCTTCCCAGAACATAAGCTTCCTGGGAAGCTAGCGAAGAGATCAGCTCTGCCCCCCTCCAGCTTGGATGCATTCCTCAAAATCCACGTCTGCACAGCTTCTGCAGATCTTTGCTGTCCTCGGGGCTCACCCCCAAGTCAGCACACAGAGAGGTTCCAGGTGAGGCCAAGCCAGCTCTCCATACAAGAAGGAGCAAAGTCACTCCTCGCAGGGTCCTCGGGGATCTGATGACTCAGCCTTGATCTGCAGTGCTGGCCACAGATTCCCAGGAAGCCTTCAATGCAGACAACTGGGGCAGGGTCTGGGGCTTCATCCAGCCCTCTGTTTAGCTGCTCTGAGGCAGGATGCACAGAGCTGCCCTGGTTCCTCTCAGGGACCTGCAGGGTACTCACAGCATGCAGAATGGATGACGCAGCCAGGATTGATCCCAGCCTGGAACTGCATGGGAGGAGGCACGGGTAGGAGCAAAGCCCAGTGTGCACCTGAAGACTGTGTCTGTCCTGAACAGGGCCCTGGCAGCAGAGTCAGGGTGGCCCGCAGAAGAGCCACATTTGTTTAGGTGGCCCTGAACAGGCTGGATGCATTCCTCAGAATCCATGTCCGCACAGCTTCCGCAGGTCCAGTGCTGTCCCCAGGGCTCACCCCCAAGTCAGCACACAGAGAGGTGTGTGCTGTTCAAAGATGTGTCCAGGGTGTCAGTGAAGACCAGTCTACAGGAAGGGAAGCCGGGCAGGTGGGTCTGCAAAGGAGCTGGTAGATGCAGGGCTAGAGTACAGGGGGCTACAGCCAGGAGAGAGGGGAGAGGAAGGTGACACAGGTCACCTAACGGGGACCTGAGCCTTCAGGGTAAGAGGTGCTGGTGCCTCCATAGAGCTTGCTGCGGAGACAGTTCACAGTGCCCATGCTATGACCCCTCCTGATAATGTTGGGAAGGGGCCATGGGGCAGTCAGCAGCACAGAACCGTGGGGCACAGGCTGTGGCTTTTCAAAATGTATGTGGCAACGGGAGAAACAATTCAGTCAGCAAAGTGTTTGCAACGCACATGAGGTCCTGAGTCCTATCCCCAGGACCCACATTAAAAACTAAATAAACAAACAGGCATGTCGGTATGCCCTTGCAATCCCAGTACTGGAGAGGTAGAGACAGGAGGATGCCCAGCCAGCGTGACTGCACCAGGGAGGAGCTACAGACCTGTTAAAGACCCTGTCTCAAAACAAAATTGTGTGTGTGTGTTCGTGTGTGTTGGACCATGTCCTAAGGACAATACCTAAGGTTGACCTCTGACCCCCATACACTTGTGCACATGAACATTCAGGGAAGGCTGAGTACCTACTGACGTGCCCTTGAGCTGTGTGGTGTTGGGTGTCCACACAGCAAGGTCCTGCAGCAAGGTCCGTACAAAACCTACCTGTGCTGGTTCAGACGAGTGAGGCAAATGGATAGCACAGTCCTCACACAGGAAGTGGACAAAGCATGTTCGGTGCCTGCCCTCCTAGGGAAGTGGTCACAGCCCTGTGTTCCAGAGATGAGAGCGGGGCTCAGAGTCTGCTGAGCACTTGCTAGCGGCAGCTGGGTTTGAACATACCGTGCCAGCTCCTCTCTGCCACACAGATTCTACCCTGTGTTTTCTTTATAGGACAAGCTCAGGCCCAGCTGCCCGCCGTCCATAGCCAGAGATGCATGCTACATCTATGTCCTCCTCCTGAGGCAGCCTGCTCCAGCCCTCAGAAACCCGCCCCCAGGCAACACATAACCCCAGTCACACCCAGAAAACCCAGCCACAAGGCACCATGCTCAGCCGGATCCTGACCAAACCCATCCCCCCACAGGGTGATGACTGAACAGAGGAGAGATGTGTGGTTCAGGATGGAGATGAGCATTCCTGGACATCTCACAAGGCTCTTACCTGTCGGGGGAAGGCCCCTGTGCTTTCGAGAGACACGTTTACCAGACAGGGCTATCTTCAAAAAAATTACCCTGAAGCTTCAACACTAACTCAAACTGCACCTGTCCTGCCCAGCCTGGGCCACCCAGACCCAAGGAAAAGAAGAAATATATCTGGGTGGGTCTCCCAGAGCCCAAGGACCAAACAAGAGGGAGCTTTGTGGCCGAAAGGAGGTGGCCTGGGCCATGTTTGGTCAGGGAGTGCCAGCAGCCTTTGGTAAAATCTGGTTCTAATTTTACCCTTATTATAATAGTTATACATATTCACTGCAGAAGATTTAGAAACTACACATATGCAAAAAAGAAGAAAATAAAAATATCCCATAATCCCACTAACCCGAAATAACTTGTGCTAACATTTTGCGCATATACATGCTCCCAGACTTCCCTAGGCATAGGATATGTATTTTTGGTGCCAAGTGGGAGCATACTGTACAGCCCATCCTGTAACTTCTCTCCATTTAACTCCATGTCCTTATCAGATCACTAACTGTTCTACAATGTCATCTCGTAATGGCCGAATTAGCCCAAAGATAGCAGAGGACAGTTCAGGGCAATTTTACAGCACAGAAAACTGTCTTAGGCATTAAATATGAAAGTAGCCTTTGCGGGGTGGGGTGGGGGGGCTTCTACCCAATAAGTCCAAACTCTGCAATGTCTCTCACACACACAAACCACCAAAAAGGTTATCTGATTTGAGGACACAGCTTCTTAAAGGGATGTATTGTCACCCTGAGGCACTGGCCCCCAGCAGGGGTGACATTACCCAAGGTAGTTCTGAGGTGCCGGAGGTCCTGCCACACAAGCCCTATATCGTAAGGCTGAGAACAGACAGGGGCGGACGTGTGCCCAGAGGCTGGAAATCCAGGAAAGGGAACCCTGCACGGAGCCAAGGCCCGGCAGCCACGGCTGTGCCCACCCTGATCCACCGGGACCTGGCGAAGAGTGGATCCAAGAGAAGCGCTCCCTGCTCAACAGTGTCCCTGCCACTGGGAGGCTGTCGTTTTCTGGATTATTTGATGTTATGTCCCTCTGTGCTTTGGGGAGGGCCCCTTAGGAAAATAACAGCCTGGGATGGATGCAGCGGAGCGCGGGCACCTGCCCACACAGAACTCGGCCTGTCAGTGCTCCTTAGCTGACCAGGGCAACAGGACTGCAGCCTTGGGGTACAGGAAGAACTCTATGACTCCTGACTTTAGGGGGCTGACATGGGACTGACTGAGGTGCCCCAGACTTGCCATGAAAGCCTCAGCCAATTAAAACCAACACCACAGCTGCCACAGCCAACGAAAGCCATGTGACAGCAGCCCAGCCAGCCCATTGGATGAGAATGTCTCTCAGTTGTCAGGACCAAGGCTCTGTCCTGCCCACTTCAGGGTCGGCCCTACATTGGGCTAGGTGTAGATGACATCAGAAGACCTCTAGCTCCTTCCTGGGACACTCTCAGGAGCCAGGAACTTTCATCCAAGCTGGCTCCCACCATAAGATTCTATTGTCTCCTTGGTCACGGCCCACCATGGCTCAGACCTAGAAGGAGAAGGGGCTGTACATTTCCCACAATGCCCTGGAGGGTATCACAAGGAAACAAGGAGGCTGCTGCCTTTGGCCTCCTAGTCCCTTTACTTTGTCACCTGTCTGGCCAAACGAATCATTCCTGTCACCTCCTAGCCTCTCTCCTGAACATCTGCTGTGTCTTCTGAGATGATCGGGGTTCAGGTCCACCCTCAATCACTCACATTAACCTGACCACATCTGAAAAGACCATTTCCAAGTAAGGCCCCTCCATGGGGAGGTCAGGCAGAGACACATGGGGGCACAAGGTGGACACAAGGTGGCCCACAGCAGCAGGTCTTGCCTGGAATGTCCAGAAAGGACGGTGACCCCTCGTCCCCTGAGCAATGCTGCCCAGCAGTAGACTCCGCTCACCTGTTTCTGCCCACTCCTGGGAAGGGACGTATCCACTTCCTCCTCTGCAACTGTCCCCTGTCCCTGATGCCTCCCACCTCACTGCCCCTGAACCACCACCTCATGGGATTACAGAGCAAATTTGGGGAAAGTAGGAATAACGCAGTCAGGATAGGACCACCCGGGGACCACAGCATGGCTCCTTCAACTTTCCTCAGAAACCGTGAACTTGGGGCAATGAAGGTTAGCAAGTGTAGAGACTATTCCAAGAGCAGCATTAGCACAGCCACAAAACACAGGTTCTCGGGTCACATACTGTTTCTCTAGGTTCAGAAACTTCAGGGTAAGATCAGCAGGCAAAGGTTTGCCTGTATAATCTCTGTGGCGGTGGTTCTCACTAGGTCCCTAAAGCCACTCAGATCTATGCCCCAAGATCATCTAATGGCCTTGGTCACACCCACTATTCTAGAAGCAACTCCTACCCTATGTCAAACAAAGCATGACTGCTCCCCATATGTAAAGAGCACCCTGAAATAAACAAAACTCCACAAGATTATGTGAATAACCCCTTCTACAGAAATGCAGATGGCCAAAAAAAAAAAAAAAAAAAAAAAAAAAAAAACTAAAAAATCAAAAGATGCTGAACATTCCCAGAGCTGGGGGTATATGTAAGTTAAAGGGTGAGATGGTTTCTTTGCTTTGCCTGAGAAATATCGTACAGAAGTATAATAACTCATGTCAGTAGCTATAGATAGAGGATCCCCAGAAGTAAAGAGGCTTCTATAAATACTCTTGACTTTTTATAAAATAATCCAGGTGTCATTTTAAATTAAAACTTAAGAAATGCAGATCTCTTGCCCTGTCAACTCTTCTTTGGGGATTTTCTCTAAGAAAGCTAAAAATGCCAGGGAGCGCACAACACATGACACGGTATGCGTGGTGGTGGTAAAAGAGGCCATTGCCCATCAGGACCAGGCCACACTGTTAGAGAGTTAAGTTTGTGGAGGGAGGAAGGGAGCTTGGTGATTTCATGCTCAACAGTGCCGTTACGAGAGTCAATCAGGTAAGCATGTAATGACTGATTCTTGGGGTGGAGTTTGGTAATGACTAAGGGCATGGAGCTGCGGCGGTAACTTGGCCAGTAAAGAGTTTTCTGTGCAAGCATGAGGACCTGAGTTCAGTTCCAGGCACCACATGAAATGGTCGGGTGTGGTCCCAAATACCTATAAGCCCCTATAAGTAGGGGAAGCAGAGAAAGGAGGAAGCCTGGGGCTTGGCTGGCTGACTTGGCAAGCTCCATGGTCTCCAGCGAGGGACAGATCCTGGCTCAGTGCTCAAGGGCTGCTCTTGTAGAAGCCCTGACCTGGGTTCCCAGCACCCACAGTCAGGCAGCTCACACTCACCTGCAGCTCTCAGCTCGGGGGCATCTGACGCCCACCTCTGGCCTCCCTCGGCACTTAGCGCGCACGCACACACACATACACACACACACACTGCACACACTCAAAAACTCAAGGAACTGATTACAAAATGAGTCCTTTCTCTCCCCTTCCCTCCCTCCCTTCGTAGGCACAGCTGTTTCTGTAAATAGACACACTGATGCCCTTATACTTGAACCTTAGAAAAATAACAAAGGTGATGCTTTGTTCTGTGTGTGCCCCATGCAATCTTTGTCACCTTTTGATATACAAACACAACAACAGAGATCTCTCCGTTGCTCATCTGAAGTTCAAGCGGCCATCTCTCCCCCTTACACCTGCCCCTGCTCATTTAGTCCTCACAGCTCTGCTTCCCTCCTGTCTCCTCTTGCTCCCTATTGGCACCCGTGTGCCCACTGTGCCTTGTGTTATCCTGGCAAGGGCGCAGTCACGTCTGCTCGCTGTCTTCGATGTCTAAAGGGGATACTGGTGGGCCTGGAATGCACATCCCACAGCGCTCACGTCCAGCACGGTTCTGGTTAAAGCTCTGGGGCTTTCTGACGCTGGGGAACCTGACAGTGCCCATCAGGGGAAAGTAGCCATCAAGCCCCAAGAAGAGATTGCTGAAAAGCCCAGGGGCATGCATGAGCAAACATAGTCCCCATCATTAAGGCACCTAGAGCCAGCTAGTCTCCGGGGGCTGGGTAGAGTCCCCCACTTCTTAGCTCAGCTTGGCATCACAGCCCTCCCCAGCGGTCGAAGGCCTGTCCTCCCTGAAGCTCACAGAGCGCTGCTCATGAGCAGGTCATCCAGCTCTCTCTCCTGTACGCTTCATCTAGAGTTGCTGTGAGTGGACACCAGCCAGGACAGGGGAAGCCAGACTCCGCCAGACACCTGGTGACGTAGGCCAGGGTGAGGCCACTCAAGCTCTCCAAGTCTTGGTGGGTTGGGTGATATGTTTCTGGAGGGTTTCTCAGCATTTCTGACAGTTTTGGGGCTGTCCTTCGCGCTCCCGCACGGCGTGCTCGGCCGGACGTCAGCTCAGAACAGCCACACTTGACGCTGACCCGGACACAGTTCTTCCAGTCCCTCTCCCGGAGATCCTCTGGCCCCTGGGATGCCACCGCCTCCCCTGCAGTCGCAGCCTAGCCCGCACGCTTGTAGAGCTGGGAAGCCACCTGATGTCAGCATTTCAGCCCTCACTGATCTTTGTCAATTATGCTCCAGCATTTGAGCCCTAACCAGCTTTAAATTGAATCAGGACAAAATCATCAGAATAAAAAGAGCCCAAGCCACAACCTTTCAATTCCAGCACTGGGGAGGAAAAAAAAAGTTATACATTTCATAATGGTCTTCTACCCCATAATGAACAGGAAAAATAAATTAGATTCCAAGCTAAGGGTATATTTATGCAATTTCATTATGTGCCCATGAGCAAGCCTGGTTTTCACCAAGATAAAAATGAATACTCAGAAACACTCACGCTAAATAAATGGAGTGATTTAACAGCTTAACGGGGAGCGTGGAAGAGGAACTGAAGGACAATGTCAAAAATGGAAAAATAAAAATAAGAGACTGGGTATGCCACACTACACCGGTGCAACGTGCCCACGGTGATCAGAGCTGCCGGCCACCGGCGGGCTGCGTGAGGCCTGTCCCCTGGGGCGGCCAGGAAGGGCAGAGGAAACGTGGGCTCCCCTGACGCCAGCCCTGGTGCTAGGTCTCCGCGCCCCGAAGGGCAGGCACCAGCCCACACTCCCGCCCCTGGGACGAAGCTTCCCTTCTCCATTCTGTTTTGATGTCCGCTGGATGATGGATGGCATTAGCTTGGAGGCAGAAGTGGGTCTTCCTCTCTGCGGTGACCACGTGGACCAGGGTCACGGGGTTTCCTCCGGTTTCTTTGTTATTATCTTTGCGTGTGTGGGTGTGGGGTCACAGGTAAAGGCCTGTGTGTGTGCGGAGGCCAGAGGCACCAGAGAGCCCTGGAGCTGGAGTTTCAGCAGCTGAGATGCTCAGTGTGGGTGCTGGGAACTGAACTCAGGCCCCCGAAAGAGCAGCACCTGCTCTTAACCCCATGACTCTTACTTTCCAAGTGCCGTGTGCTATGCCAAGCTCCTGACATCTCTGCCAGAGGCAGCAATGAAGGCTGACAAAGTAATAGGCCTATTTTAACTTCTTAACAGATATTTACAAAGTGAGGATATCTTCCAAAAATGCTAGCGGTATCTAACTGGGACGAACTCAGGGCTAGGCAGCTCAGGAAACCCTCTGGGGGCTGCCGTTTCACTTCCAGGGCAGAAGTACCAAGGGCTGGATGATGTAAGCAGGAGACACAAAATGGCCACCGGTGGTGGTTTCCCCACTTCCTGGATGAGGAAACTGAGGCTCAAGGGAGCCCAGCTTCAGGCAGGAAGCCAGGCTTAGACCAGTCTGGCCAGGAGAGACACTGTAAGAGCAACATTTAATTTAATGTTTTAGTAACCATTTATAGTTTCTTTCTTTTTCATTTTATTTTCTGTCTGAAGATTTTTAGTGATTGTGGGTTGTTGTTTTGGTTTTTGTTTCTTTGGGGTTTGTTTGTTTTCTTTGAGAAGGAGTCTGATGTGTCCAGTCTAGCCTTGAACCCACCATGCTGCTGAGATAACACTGAATGGCTGACCCCCTTGATCCTCCTGCCTCAGCTCCCCTATGCTACCCTTACAGGCAAGCACCACCGTGCCTAGCCACCTTCCAAAAAGCAAAACTTAGATCTTTTTAAAAGCAGGCCAGCAAGGTGGCTCCGTAGGCAAGGCCCAGCAAGTGTGACAACCTTCTTTCAACCCCAGGAAACAAGTCAACGGAACCAAACCCGAGAGCTGTGCCCATCTTCACACATACACCACGACAGGCAAGCACACACACATGCACACATGACAAAAATTAAAAAATTTTTATTTTAAATATATTTAAATTAAGTAAAAATAAATATAACGGGTGAACTTCATCTTAATGATAGACATCATTTAACCTAATCTACTGGAGCTGAGGCAGCGCACACGTGAGGCGGTGGCTGAGCCACTCCTGAGGGCCTGTGCTCTTGTGCTAAGTGGCTGCTCAGACTGGGCTCACTCTCCCCTGTGGCCACAGCCTGATCTAGGCAGGCACCGACTCCTTCCGGCCACCGTTTCCTGCACACGCCTAAAGACAGCTCATGGGCCCCAGGAGCCCAGTATGCAGTGGTCGGCTGGGAGCCACACTGATCATCAAGATTTTTTTTTTCTTTCACCTTCAAGATTAGAAATTTCCTAAAACCACCATGCACCCGTCTTGGGCCCACCTTCTCCACGCTCTATTGATCATCTTCTCTGTGATGGTTGGGAAACGAGGGGCTGCAAGCGAGACCCCAGGGCCAGGGCTGTCACCCTCTCCAGTGACAGAGATCCTCGGAGCACAGCAGGTGCTTGGGGTCTCCCGGCTGGTGGCACGCCACCACCCACCACTCAGCACAGCGCAGAAGGGAAAGCTCCCGGTCAGCTCCACCCTCCCTTCTTCCTAAGCAAACGGGACAAACGAGCCGATGGGTAAACACCGGGCAGGAAAGAGGAAGTAGGGTGAGGGCCGCACACTCTGGGCCTGTGCCAGCGCCATGGGTGCAGAGCCTGCAAACGCATGAGCACAGATGGCGCTGGAGTCGACGCCCGGGCCAGGTCTTGGCTACTGCCCAGGAAGGATTTGGAATGACTAGTTGACCTGAAGAGTCACTGCAGTGTGGGCTGAACAGGGCAAGGAAGGATGTGGGGTGAGCCAGGACAGATGGGGTGTGCCCCAAGCTGCCTGAAGGAGTGGACATCAGGCAAATGATGGACAGCTGGGGAACGCCAAGAGGTGGGGGGACATGAGCACCCCCTCCCTCCTACATGGTAGGGTGACATGTGCCCCCCCCCGGGCCCTGACCATCCACTCTTGGTGACTTGAGTGGCCACAGTAGCTCCAACCACAGACAGCCGCTGTCTCTGTGTCACCTGTTCAGGTCTCTCTCCAACCTTGCGGACCAAGCCTCCAGATTCATGCAATGGAAAAGTACCAGAATCGGCCCTGCTTCGGGCAACAGGAGGCTCTGACAGCTGGTGCCAGGGCCCCCTCACCGTGTGCCGGCTCCGTGGTCATGTGATCACAGTGCCTGCCTGCAGAGGAAGGCATCGAGGAAATGCCTCCCCAGTCACTTACTGGAGAGCTGGTTTGCACAAGCAATTCACAAGCAGGAGGGAAGGGGGAAAGGAATCAGAGGGTACCCAGTCCTCTCGTGAGGCTTCCAGCATCTTGGAGACTACCTCCATCACTCGCCTGCCCTGCCAGTCCCAGAATCCCGAGTCCACCTGTGCTGCTGGACCAGCCTCCGCAGGACCAGGCTTCTCTCAGCTGGATGGGGGCCAAGGCTGCACCCTCGGACTCTGCCATGGCTCCTCCTCCGCCACCCCTTATGTAACCAGGCCTGCCCTCACCCCCACCTTCCAGACGTGGGGGCGTAACATCTGCTTGTACTGTTCCTCCTGGGAGAGGACCTTCCCCCACACACCCGCACCCCAAACGCCAGCACTCCCACTTCCCCTAGAGCGGTGAGGGATAAAAAAAATACCATAAAATAAAAACATGCTACACCCACCACCTCATTAAGGGGGCAGGGAAAGCTTCTTCGAGTGAAACACTTTCTTTCTTGTTCTAGAAAAACAATAAGGAATCCTAGGTGGCAGAAACCCGGGAGAACCGGCACTGCCCTGCCTCTTCATCTCTCAGGCTGGAGGCATCTTTGACATTTCTTATTGTTGAAGCAGAAGGAACGAGAGGGCAGTCCATTGGAGCAGTGTGCTGGGGCTCACAAGAGATGAGATGCCAGAACTCAGCTCCAGGAGGCCCTGTCAGGGCAGTTCCCAGCCCCTGGCCCTGCCTCCTGCCCGAGAGGAAAGGGAGGGCCCCTGCGGGAAGGGATGAGCCACACAGTAAGTTCCCCTGCAGCACAGCCTGAAAGCCCCCGTGTCTCTCCTGTTCCGAAAATGCTCAGCCTCCTGAAGGCCCCAGAAGGCTGGTGGCCTCGCCTAGTGACAGACACCTGCTACCTCACGTCTTCCCAGCCAGCTCCATGCTGCCTTTCTTTCCAAATATCTTTCAAAGACCAGAGGAAAGCCTTTCATTCTTTCCCCTAGGGGATGTCTATTCTGTCTCATCTCCTTTATCCAACCCAGCTTCTGGGAAGAGCTAGTAGTCCCCTGAGCCCCCACCTTACTGTGTCCCTCAGCAGGTCCAGTGCGCTCACTCTCTCTCCCCCCCTTCCACCCTGTCCCAGTCACCTTAGGGACACAGGGCCCCTGGTCACTCCTAGCCCCCTCCCTCAGAACCCAGTCCCAGGATAGAAGGATCAACTTGTATTTGTGACACCTGGGACACAGAAGCCAGAGTTGGTAACTTGCCCAGAGACAGAAAAGTGACCACAGCTCCCTCTTGTTTCCCTGAGGACCCGTCCACCTGTGATGAGGGCCCAGAGCCTGTCCACCATCCTTCTTCAGGAGCCCCAGGTACCTGGGGTGGTGATCCAGGCTGAGATCCAGGCCCCAGGAGACTTGAGGGAAACCGCGTTCACGAAGCACATATACTCGGGGGCTCGGGAGATGGTACGTCAGTGAAGCACCCACTGCAGTGGCAAGAGACCAAGGCTCAGCCCAGCGCTCCCCCAAGCCAGAGCTGGGGCAAGGGTTATAGGCGCGCCCCACAGGGCTGGCCCACGGGTCTTATCCAACCGCTGATGTTTAAGTCAGTGGATCAAGAGGAGGAAGCCAGCACTTAAAGCTTCTACCAAGCCCTTGGGTGCTATGCCACCTGTCTGGGAGGAGACTCTAGAAGCCATGGATCCTGGTATAGAAAAGACAGGGCAGATAGCAGAGTAGAAGGCTCTGCTAAGACCCAGAGTGTGGTGGGACAAAAGAGAGATCCAAACCCTCACAAACTTCATAGTCTGAGTAGGTCAGTGCACTGAGCTCTTAAAACAGGGAGGAACGTGATGGGATGCAGGCAGCTTGGAGGTCATTTAGGAGACAGCCAGGAAACATTAAACAGCAAGCCACCGAATGATCAGCTCACAGACCACATGGTCACCCAGCGCTGGGCGCCTCACCCCGGAGCACCCCCAGATGTATCTTTCTCACAAGAATGACCACTACATCTACGACATCATCTCCTCAGCTGTGTGGTTTCCCAGCCAGGACACCAGCTCTGTGCGGGATGGACTTTCTGTCTGGTTTGTTTTGTTGCATTTTTTTTCCTCTCACTGCTGTGGCTCCAGGGCCTGAATGAGTCCTGGGATTTAGAAAGCAGTCAAGAAATATTTACTGAACGAACAGCTTTAATCTGTGCTCCATCGGAAGTTTCTGCAGGCGGAGAATGCTGTTGGTTGTCTGTACCCAGTCTATATGGGTCTCCTTGAGTTCATTCCCAGGTGTTCCACTTAACTACTATTGTTATAAATAGATAGATGCATACAGAATAGGCAGATGCATAGATTCATACATGATATCGTACAAATAGACACACACATGTGATATGTTAAAGATAAATAGATAATGGATACCTAGAACTTACATGTATATATATATGATGGGTCATAGATGATATATAGGTATAAAGATAGATGATAGATGCCTATATACATCGTTAGATATAGTCATACATGCTAAATTAGAGATAGATAAATGCATGTTGATTACAGCTAGATACATATATATATGTACACAATAAATTATAGATAGATCCAAATATATATATTGGATTATACATATAAATATGTAAATACAGATGTAGATAGAAATACATGCATCATGATACATCGATAGATGCATAGATATATAATGTAATAGATGATAAGTAGGTAGATCACACCTACATACATACACATACATATATGTACATACATACATACATACACACGAGTTCCTGCTGGTTTTTGTTTCTCGTCAATTCTCTGGAATTTTCCAGTTCTGTGGTTATATCCACAGACCTTTTCACCTTCTTCTTTCTCGTAGCTCCTCCTCTTGCTTCTTCCCAGCTGAGCTGGCTGAAGTTTCGGACCAACATGAAGCTGTGGCTACAGCAGCATCCTTTCTTCCGACTTAACTTTAATGTCTGCACACTAAGAAGAATCAAGGAGCGCTGGAGAGATAGCTTGGGGATTAGCAGCCCTGGCTGCTCTTGCAGAGGACCTGGGTTCGGTTCCCAGCACCCACACGGTGGCCCACACTCATCCCTAGCTCTGGTTCCATGGTATGTGAACCCCTCTTCAGACCTCTGTGGCAACAGACTAACATGGTGCACGTATGTCCATGCAGGCAAAATGCACACAAAAATGATACGTGTAAGTAGATCTTGTGCTGAGCATTCTTCACTCCTGGAATAAACTCCGAGTGGACATGATAGTAATAGAAGTGGTTTTGATGAGAACTATTATCTTAACAAAATGTTTGAATCCTATTTTACAATATTTTATTTAACATGTTGCATCAATATTCATAAGCGAGACCAGCCTGTCATTTTATTTTTGTACAATCTTCAAATTAAAAAAAAAAACCTTATCTTCTCACTTCATGAAAATGCTGCCATTTTTCTTCTCATCCTGTGCACAGTTAATTAGCATAAGCAGGACTGGCTCTGAAAGGTCTGAGTCTGCTGTGGGACTGCTGACCCTCATTCATGGGTGAGAGCAGCTTTAAAAGGTACCCCTCCCACAGAGGCCAGTCAGTTCCGGTCAAGGGTACCTGTCCCTTTCAGTTTTCATTTTGTGTCTCCTTCTACTCTGCTAACAATTAACTAAGCTGGTCCAACACTGCTGGTGCCCGCCTTTGGATGTTTCCAAAAACGCTGTTCCAGGAAAGGTTAACTGAGGGGCAGAGGCCCACCGTGGATGAGAGTGGAGTCACCCCAAGGGCTGGCATCCCAACTGAATGAAGAGGAAAGGGCGAGCTGAGCATTAGCATTCATCTGCCTCTGCTTCTTGACTGTGGGCACAGCATGGACACCATGATGGACTGGACCCTTGACCTGTGAGTGAGGAAGAAAACTCCCTGCCTTGGGTTGCTCTGTCAGGCACTGAGTCCAGCTAGGCGAAGAGTAAGCAGCACTGTCGATTGGATTTGCAAGCGAATCTGTTGAGTTTCGGAGAGGAGCTTTTTAGGTACAGGGCTTGTGTTTCTCTCTGTGACTCACTCATTAACTTCAGCGATGGCTTCCATCTGTCTGTTTGTTTTATGTCTTTTTCTAACTTCTTAAGCCCTAAGCTCAATTCATTTGTCTTTATCCTCTTTTCTGCTGGCCATGTACTTGAGGCTATGAGTTTCTCTGTCCACCCTCACTGTGTCCTTCATTAGGGATCCACACCACTGGGAGCTTGGCCCTGGAAGCTGATGCCAGACGTGCGAGCAGCTGAGACGTATACCCAGGCACATGCCAAGTGTGTCTCCAAACAACCTCTAAACTGGACTGTGTGCCCCTCATTGACAATGTAGTCCCAGGGCGAGCTTCAGAGAAGCCAATAACTCACCCAGATCACAGCAGGACAAGAAGTGCTAATGGCTGTGGGAGAAGAAAGTGGCAGCAGTAGTGGTGCTGATGACAGTGGTGATGACAATGGTTGTGGAGGGTGCGGTGGTGGTTGATACTGATGTTGACGGCAATGATACTGGTGACAGCCATGGTGATAGTGGTGACGGTGATATATTAATGGTGATGGTTGTCACGGTGGTGGTGGCATTGGCGATGATTACAGTAATAGTGGTGTGTGGTAATTATGAGAGCGACAGGCAATTTTGATGGTGATTGTGGTGATGGTGATGATGTTGGTATCGGCAGTGACCATGACTGTGACAGAGATAATTTTGGTGGTGATGTGGTGGTGATGGTGGTAGAGGTGATGGTGGTAGAGGTGATGGTGACTGTGACAGTGATAGAGGTTGTTTCGATGGTGATGATGGAGGTGGGTTTGATGGATAAGGTGATGATGGTGACAATGGGGACGCAGGTTGTGATTATGAGGGTGATAGAGGTGGTTTGGGTGACAATGGTGATGATAACCATGATGGTAATAATGATTGCGGTGGTGATGATGGTAGGGACAATGAAAGTCAGGGGGTGATCTTTGGTAAAGTGATGGTAATAACACTGTGATTTTGGCAGAGATGGTGATAGAAAATAACAGCAACAGCCCTGGTGGTGATGGCAACTACATCGTGTCAGAGAGTCAACTATCGGGCTGTCGCTGTCCAGTAGTAGTAGTGAAAATAGGCTTTGTCGAGAAGATGAGCAAATGTCCACAAAACCAAGGAGCAGAAACTATGCACCACCACCAATGAACCCCATGACCAGGAGGCAGGAAACCAAGATGCGTGGGGACAGCCATTTTCCCCACATCTTAATGTCTGCAGCCAGCCAGAGCAAAGCAAGAATAGCTGACCCTGCTCCTCCCTGCACCTCCTCTGACACCATTGGAACACCTGCTCCATACAGGGTGCTGGCCTGGGGACCCAACGACACAGAAGAGAAGCTGGACTGCACATAGAGAATAAGCACCAGCAGACCCAGAGGGGACAGTCTGCACTGAAGAGAGTGGGCGGGGGAGGGAGATGGGAGAGGGGCAGCAAAGGGGGTGGGTGCTGGCAGACACCCTCATGGAAACAGGAGAAAAAAATCCAGAACTCAAATTAAAGATGCTATGAAATTAGCGGCTATTTTAAACACTCAATTCAACATCTTTGGAATTAATAACAAAATAGGAGGCATAAAGAAAAGACTGGCATAATATTTACTGACAAAAAGCACAGTAAGGAAACTTGAAAAGAAGGCAGCATAGCAACCTATCAGTCCTTAGAGGTCAAGTGACAGCTCTCCAGGAATTGAAGGCCACTTTGCAGGACCAGACGTGATGGGAAGAGGGGGAGGAAGGACCCTTTCAACAGCTGTTATTCAGTGGAGGCCTCTAGATGCCACAACAGAGAAAATACAGATTTTTTTTTTTTTTACAACTGTCCCTAACACTCTTAACAGCCCCCATGGCAAACTGATACCAGAGAGCAAACGCAGGAGCTGGTATTCAAACCCAGGTGTGATTCATGCTAGGGTTTCTCCACCCTCACACAGGAAAGAAAAAAAAAAAAAAAAAAGAGTCCAAGGTGGAGCCACGCTCCAAACACAAACACATAGGAATCTAACTGCAACACACCTCCACCCCACAACCACAGCTTCTAGGGTGAAGGAACACCCCAGAAGAGTGAAGCTCTGAGGGCTCTGGTAGCCTAGGTGAAAGTCGGAGCAAGCCAGGGCCATTGACCACAAGCCCATACTTGAGCGTGCCGTTTACCTTGTATTTGGGGAAGTGCTGGGGAGATCTCCTTTGTGAAGCTGGACCCAACTGCACTGCTGTGCCACCACAGGAAGAAGGGATGGCTGTCACGGTCAAGAGCAGTGTCTTAGGGGACATCTAGTCCCTTCCCGAGAGGCCATGATCTCTTTAACACCCGAGCTAATGATCCAGAAGGTGATGAATGGGTCTTGGGCAGAACCTGCCTAGTACGGGACCCCAATCAGCTGGCAGGCGGGTGCAGCAGTCACATGCTGGGACAAGGGAGGGACAGATATGGCCCAAGGGAAAAGCAACTCCAAGCACATTAAGATTCAGCTTGAAGAAAATTTTCGAATGCTCAAATCTGAGACTGAGGCAGATATTTTCTGAGCAGAGGTGACCCAAGGAGGCAGATCCAGGATTCATGGGTCATCATGATACCATGTTCTGCCTCAATGGAGGGTTTGTTTGGCTGTTTGGGGGCAGGAAAAATTCCCCCCAAAGAGGTAGAATGATGATTAGGCCTCCACAAGCATTCACCTGGGTGTCTATGTCTATGCCAAGGGGCCCTAAAGACATCCGGGCCACCTGGAACAATCTGGGCTCACTGAAGGGTTTAGAGACTGATCAACCCAAGAGTGTAGGAGAATCCACGTACACGTGACTTCAGTGAAACACGGCTGCGATGGAGCAAGATGCAGGGAAGGATGAAAAGACAGACAGCATGGGCAGTGAGGGCCGTATGGCAGAGCCTTCCCAAGGCCAAGGACAAGAGCCACAGGAGCTTCTGGCTGCCCTTGCCAGAGGTAGGTCATTGTCCCGGCTCCAGGGTGCACCGGGAGGTGCCCCTGTGCAGAAGGAGTTCGCTGCTCCAGATGAAGAGAAGCACCGAGCCCTACACATTTGGAAATTTACTGGAATGGCACTAGCCAGTCACAGCCCTAGAGACTGGGTCAGCAGCTCGTTAGCCACATTCGCATCCCCTACGGAACACCGCAGAGATGCCTTGAGCCTGCTGAGAGAGGGCACGCAAGTGTGTGAGGCAGGGGGCTGAATGACAAGGGAGCTGGCAGAGGGCAGCAGAGGACAGGACTGGGCTGCAGAAGCTCAGAGGCTGAGCCTGCTTCAGAGATGGCAAAGCTCAAACAGTGGCCTCTCACTGGGTATCATTTGAAAAGACCTTGGAGCCATTCAGCTTCAAATCCCTAGAAACTGGCTAGCTTCTCTTGGGCACGTAGCCCTTGAATAGACAGCAGCATCCAGATGGCCCCTGCTTCCTTCATGCCCAGCTCAGTCGTTCTTACTAGAAGAAAGCACCTCGGGGGAGGGGAGGGATCCATCATTTGTTTGTTTAGGTTGTTTTGTTGTTGTTGTTTGCTTTGTTTTTGTCTTGCTGCTATCTCTGGAACCTAAAATAATGTCTACCATGGATTGTGTACTACTTGATTGTATACAGAATAGAGGGATTCATGGCTGGGTAGGTGGATGGACAAGAGGCCGAGTAGAGATGGACAGGTAGATGGACTGATTATAAATGGAAAGTTGGTGGGTGGTAAAAGGTAAATGAACAGATTGCTTGATGGACAGACACATGGATGAATGGATGGGTAGCTAGGTGAATAAATGGAAAGGTAGGAGATGGAAAGATTTTTGCTAGGGAGAAGGATGCAAGACTGGTGGGTGTGTGGATGGATAGAAAGATGAGTGGGTAGATGGACAGATGAGTGGGTAGGTGAATGGATTGATGAGTAAGTGGGTGAATAAGTGAGTAAACGGATGGATGGGTGGTAAATGGCGGATGCTAAGTGATGGGTGGGTGATTTAGTGGATGAGTAAATAGATAGATGGATGTGGGGATAGGTATGGATAGATGGGTAGATGGAAAGACAGAAGAGAGAAAGAAAGAAGGAAGGAAGGAAGGAAAGAAAGAAAGAAAGAAAGAAAGAAAGAAAGAAAGAAAGAAAGAAAGAAAGAAAGAAAGAAAGAAAGAAGACAGACAGATGGACATATGGACAGATAGGCAGTCTAGCTCCTCAGTGGAGCACCTGAACAGGCAGACACTGTACTTCTTTCCCATGATGGCCCGAGAACTGTCCAGAACTGGTACTCTGGAAATTGTGCTTGCATCACTATCTTTACAAGAAACAGAAGGTGGCTGATGAATGGCAGCTATCCATCTGGCCCTACTGTGTCCAGTAACACCAAAGAATAGGCATGCCAGTGACTACAAGGCATGCAGCTCATGCCTCCATGCCAGTTTCTCACATCTAAGACAGGTACCTAGAACCATTGCTGCAACTCGGCCTCGCCAGGAATGGGACACCTGGCAGCTCCCATAATTCATGTGACCCTGCCATCCACAGAGGCATTGCAGGCTCAAGAGTGGGTTGTTGATGTTGACCGGGCTTGGGCCTTGCACTGGACACTGTCTGAGAATTCTTCACCCCAGCTAGCTTATCATCTGAATGGCTCTGGGAGGTGAGTGGTAGGATTAACTCACTTCTCAGGTGCAGAACTGAGGCTCAGAGACAGTTTGATTTCCAAAATGGATTCATGATGAGATGAATGGGTCCAGGACCAGTACACAGCTGACTGGATACCTTGAGTTGTGACAATAAGTATTCTTTGTTTTGGTTTGGTTGTTGAGACAGGGTTTCTCTGTGTAGCCCTGGCTGTCCTGAAACATGCTCTGTAGATCAGGCTGGCCTGGAACTCACAGAGATTTGCCTGCCTCTGCCTGCGATTAAGGGCATGCACCACCACTGCCTGGCATAACTTTAAAGAGGCCTTTTAACCATATAAAAAAATCATTTCCCTGGCCCTCAGTGAGACTTAGTCACAGCATTTCCCCAACACCTCAAAGTGGCCTCAGGGCTGTGGATCTAGGGCCTAGTACGGGACACTTGAAAGAAGAAAGAGCCTGTGAGGTGCAAGAAATTGGTTGGTCAGTCCTGCCCTCTGGCCCCACACATGAAACCCCTTTCTGCATCAAACACTTTCTGAGGGCAGAGGTGAGCATGGGACACCATGGATTCACCATGGATTCAGGTGACAGGCAGACAGGGAGAGTCCCCATCTAGACGCTGGGCATCCATCTGGTCTACCTTACTAATGTCAGAATTGCAGCTGATGGCTGGGTGTGTCTATGATAAATTTCCCATGGTACACAGAGTCCCAGAAGCAAACACCTCAGCGGGGTCATGGCACAGGCATCCTCCCAGCCAGCTGGCTCATCCTGCCCTCCCAGAAAAAGGAGACTCAATCCTATCAGGCCCAGTCTCTGGGCCAAATTTGTGTGAGGCATGGCAGAAGTTGAGGCCAGCAAAGGTCTGTCTCTGGCCCCACAGGGAGAGTCCAGCTCTACGTCCTGGGCTAGACGTGCACAGAGTGAAAGATATGCGGCTGGGCTAATCGTTGCATTCCCAGCTGCAAATCAGCCGCCACCATGCACCAGGACACCAAGACTCTGCCACATGTTCTAGCAAGATCATCAGTGAGATTAACCCCGCCCCTAAAACAGCTCAGATCCTGTCAAACAGACCAGTCAGTGGTTTAGCGATTCTTTTAATTTTCATGCTATCCTTAAGTAATGGCACAGAGGCCAAGGTTCCCAGAACCCCAAAGTGGGAGGCCCGAGCTGGCCTTGGCTTCCTCCATGTCACTGTCCACAGAGGGGCCAGGCTTCCGGCTTTCCTTCCCCATGACCTCCCCCTGAGTACTTGACTCCATTCCTTTTTATTCTTCTCCCCTTGAAATTCCAAGTGGGAGGCATGCTGGGCCAAGCTGGATGCTGCAGATTAGATTGCATCTGTCTGGATATAAATAATTTACTGCTGGATGGTCAGGGGGAATTTAATTAGCTCTTGTTCTCCTGTAGAATCAGCCCACCACTGCTAAAACATTTCACTCCGAATTAGCCTGAAAGGGGCCAACAAGGCAAGGCTAATTTTATACACATGACGTCCCCCACAGCTTCTGAAAATACACATTCAGCAAGAGATAACACAGGGCCAGGACTGGCCGCCTCAGTGTCAGGGGCTCCAGGCAAAGTCCAGAGGAGGGCCTCAGGGTGCTCTTCTCCTGGCAGCCCCCCCAAAGGAACAGAGTGCCAAAGGAAGTGATTGATGGAGGGAGGGAACAAAGGTGAAAGGGCAGAAGTGAGGGTTGAAGTGAAGGGTCCAAAGCAGAACCCCAGGTAAGGATCAAAATTAGAGTTTGGGTGAGGGCCAGAGAGTGGACCAGCAGGAAGGTCAGGTGAGGGGCCAGGTTAGGATCCAAATGATTCTCTACCCAGCAGCCAACAGGAGCTAGCTAAGTCACATTGCTCTTGGGCTCGTGGCTCTGCTGGCTGCCAGCCTCCCACCTCCCTGGTGAAGTCAAAGTCAGATTGGGACCCACAGCCTGCTCTACTGGCCCCCGGGCAACAGCAGAGGGCAGTGGTGGCGTGGGCAGGCCTTTGGGAACACTGGAAGTGAAGCATGTCTGAGAGCAAGCCAGCTGGATCAATAGCCCTTAGAAACCGCCACAACAGAAAGACGTTTAAAATGTGGGCAACGTAGTCAATGGGTCCTTGAAAAAAGATCAAAAACCTCCAAAGAATGTTCAATGAGAAGGCTGAGGGGGAACAGGCCTGTGGCTGGGCTTTGAGCAGACTGGCCCTGGGAGACAGCAGCCCGTGGAGCCACACCTCTGGCTGCAAAGAACGGGCAATGTGCCTGTACCCCATTTGCTACATCACCCCTCTGCCCTGACCCCCACTGCACCAACTCCTGATGCTCTAGACCCCCAGTGTCCTATCCTCCTACTACTCTATCCCCTAGCTACCCTAGGACCCCACTGCCCCAATACCCAGCTGTCCCAGCCCCCTATCGCCTTGCTCCCCTGGAAAATAGGGAAGCTACCACTCAGAGTACAGGGTTGACCTACAGGACATCTGAGCTCCTAAAGCGTGCTTGGCAGCCCCTCTGTTGACGTTTCTCGCTGGCAATTCCGAAAAGTGGGTGTCCCGCCGTTTAAATTGCTAAGGGGTTTGATAACTAGTGAGATTAACTTCCTTTCCATGAACAAGAGAAGGAGGATGTGCCATGTGCTGCCCTTTATTCTTTTTCCTGTATTTTGAGATCATTTCCTTTCTTTGGAGTTAAATTGGTCCATTGTTCGTGGGCTCCAGCACAGCACTTGAGCTACCCTGCCTTTTCAGTCAATGACTGTGTCTTTCAATATTGGTTTGTCCATCACAGAACTGTCACTTACATACTTGTTGGGCAGAGCAGAGAGTAGATCTGAAGCTGTGCCCCCACCCCAAGGTTCGTGAAGTCATTCACAAAGAGAAGGGGGGGAAACCTGGAGTCCTAGGCACACCACCAAGTGAACACAAATGCTGGAGCAGAGGGCAGCCAGGGCCCCCTCAAGGTCAGTCCCTGCCCAAGATCACACACACTCAAGGGACAGGGGCCTGAATTCAAACTGGGCTCGCTGGCTTCAGAATGCCGCTCTGAAGCAAGAGGCCGACTCCTGCCTGCCGCAAGGTAGCTTCCAGTGGGCTGGAAAAGGACACAGGGTTTCCCCTCTCAGCAAGACCAGCCCAAGAGGGCAGGCCCAGAAGGGAAGCTATTCTCACAAACACTAAGTAAACAAAGCGACGTCCAAGGAAGGCACAGCATTTTTGTGACAATCAAGGAAATACAAGTGCTGCCATGCCTGATGGCCATTCCGTCTGCCGAGTCAGCAGAGACAGAGTCTGAGAGGAGCATGTAAGCATCTGCCAGCCTCAGGGGGAGAGCACATGTGGATGAGGGGGACGCAGGCTCCCTCCCAACAGATGCCTCAGTAAAGTGTCTGCGAGTTTTGGTTGGTGCTCCCGACCCACGAAGGCTAGCCCTAGGCACTGACTCTATCACTAAATTGGATACAGAGCGACCTTCATGAACCAGGAAGCTGACCAAGGACCAGGAGCCACCTACTACTGCCCACAACACACAGGTAACATCAGTGGGAGGGGCCAGTCTGCAGGTTCTGAAAATGGGGGTTTGGGTGGGTGGCTAATGCAGAGGAATGCTCACATGAAATACTGAGTGAAGAGAAGACAGCATACAGACTAAATATAAAGATCGTCCTAATTTTATTTTAAAATATGGATTCCTTTTTAAAGGCTGGTAGGAAATGTACCAAAATGTTATCTCCTGGTGGGAAGATTAAGGTTAGGGCTGATTTGGGCTCCTGTCTTTATCCTTTTCTGTGCTTTCTCTACTTTTCAGAAAAAGAAAATATTTACTATAATCATAAAAAAAATTCTATAACTGGCAGAGAATAAATTTAGCAGAATTTTTTGGCTGGAGAACACACTTTGGAGTCTTGCTTGGCTACTCAAAGGCCTTTTGAAAGTGGGTCACCGAGATCTGAACATAGGACCCTAGTGCAGTTCTCCACGAGGAAGTCCTGTCTTGAATGCTGAGTGACTGCCCTGGTGCAGCCTGAGGCCGCTCTGGCTTTGCTAGCCCAAGCTCCGGCTTGTTACTCTCTCGTATCCCGTCCCTGACCCAGGCTTGAAGAGCTTGGTTTGTTGTTGCAACACAAACAAGGCACTGTTATTGGACTCCTCCTAGCCATGTCTCACCTGATTTGGCCTCCCGTTCTTACTGCACAGATATATTTGGAAGCCACGTCTGAACAGGCCCCACTCCTCCAAGCTCTGTGTCACCCCAGTGACTCTGCCAACTGTGTCCCTCTCTGAGCCGTCAGCAGCCACAGTGATCAGGAGTAGGAAGATGACAGCCCTGTGGCCTGTCTAGAGATTCCTCCATGTGTCGCCTGCTTGCTCACCTTGCTCACTGGCTTCCCTGTTGTGGATGCTGATTGGAACATTCCCTGTTTGGAATGGTCCCTTTGTTAATCTCTCTGTGCTGTGTCTGGCATTGACTCTCATCCACTACCAAGTGACCAAATCATGCTGGCAACTCCAGCAGGACCCTCAGGGGTGATAGAAAGCTGCAAGGACTCTGGCACCCCAATCATCCCTGTGGCATGCACTGGGGCTCATGGCGGACTAAAGCCAAACTGAGATCCCCAGACTTCCCTGTCAGCTTATGGCCATAGGGTTACCACACATGCTGCTTCCCCCGTTCCCCCAATGCTGACAGGCGGCTTTCTCCTGAGTGGAAAGAACCAGCCAGCAAGGAGGCAGACGGAAGGACCTCAGGGAATCTAATATTTGAGCCAGCTAATACAAGATGCCAGCTAGCCTGTGGCCACACCAAGAGCAGAGCCCACACTCGATGGCTCAGTGTTCATTCCTGTCTGGAGCATCTAAATCATGGCTTGAGTTGTTGCAGACAAACTCAAAGCAATTTGCAGTAGTTGGGACATGGTGGAAAAGGTCCTGCCCCATCTCAGAATCAGAAAGCCAGCCACAGCTGGCTTGCTGCTTCTTAAACAAATTGTCCAACTTGCCTGCAGCCCTCCTACTTCCTGGTCAAATGAGGTCGTGCTGAACATGACGCTAGGACTCCACCATCCCACCAGCTGTGGACTGACAGCATCACAGCAGCACAGAAAGCTGGCTCCATGGCTAAGAGCACACATTGCTCTTGCTGGGACCTGAGTTCAGTTCCTAGAACTCACATCAGGCAGCTCCCAACAGCATGTAGCCCAGATCTAGGAGATCTGATGCCCTCCTCTGGCCTCTGTGAGCACCTGCACTCACATGCACAGACACACATGTGCCTAATTCAAAATAAAATAAGTATTTTTAAAAAGAAAGCCCTCTTCTCCCTCAACTTGACTGATTTAGAACTTGAAAATCTATGTTAAAGTCATACCAAGATGTCCCAGCCCTGACCTAGAACATGCTATTCAGAGATATGCAGTCCAAATCCACAATGGAAAGACCCATGAAGAGTTCAGGATAGCCAGGACAGTGGTGACTCCTCTCTTTAGGTAACACACCTACTTGAACGCCTGCTACTGTGCCACCTTTCACCTTCTGCCCAGCCACCAGAGCAGTGACCCAGGACTGCCCACCATTTTCAACCCCCAGCATGGCAGATACACCCAAGAGTTCTCATCTGGGCATGGCACCACCAGTGCTACCTCGGAGACCAGCAGTTACTGACTGCCAAGAGCCAGTCACGTGACAGTCTCCAGGGAAACCTTTGGCCACCCCTGACTTCCAGCAAAGCGGGCCTCTGGCCTCTTTTCCTTCTGGGCGTCCTCCAGATTCGCACCTGCAGAAGCAGGGGTCAGAGCATCTCTTCACGCCCAGGCTGAATGCACCCCGCTGTGTGGGGAGCACATCCCACCTCTCCAGTAATATCTGGTGGACCCATGGGTCATACCCACAGCTTAGCTCTAGATCAGAATGATCCTTCACAGACAGGGGACATTAGCCAGTAAGGACCTGAGCCCAGGCTTACATTTCTGCTGCATATATGCCAATACAGTTCACTCTTCAATCCACCTGGAGTCAGTGCACCAACACCAAGGGGGGCTTGCCACAAGCATCACACCACACACAGCACACCCTGGCTGCCGAGCTCAGCTTAGGATGGATTTTGAATGGACAGGGAAGCAGACAGATAGGCAATGGGTAGATCATGAGTGGGTGGGCGAAGAAAGACACTGCCCACCCTGTTCACTCCCCTACACTGACTGCTATAGCACCAGCACTTCAAAAGAGGCTAGCCTTCACTGGACTCAACGTGGGTCTGTCTCAGTGATGTGCCCACCAACAATGATGGCTGCCACTGGTCCCTAAGCCCCTCTCTACCAGCACATCCATGGGGATACTTGCAGGTCCCATTCCTGAAAAGCACCTGGCCCCCTGCACCAAGGCAGACCTATGGTCAGCCTTGCCCTCACTATCTCTCGAACACAGCACTGAAGAAGCCCCTGGTCTCCCTCACCCTGGGTTCTTGGGAGAAGCTGCATTCATCATGATCCTAAAGCCAGGAGAAAGCAAGATCAGGCCCTGGCCTCAGAACCAAGACCCAACTGTGTACCTGGTCCGAGGGCCAAGATCCAACTTTGCTCCAGGAGGCATGGCCAGGACAGGCTGTGAGCCAGTTTCTCCACCTGTGTGTCCCCAAGGCTGCCAGCCACTCTTTATCCTTGTGTCATTTATTTCTATATTTCCGGGGCTAAATGCCTGACAGAAGAAACTAAAAAAGAGTAGGATTTACCTCGGTTCATGGTTTCAGAAGGATTCTATGCATGGAGCGGAGGCAATCACCACAGGCAGGAACCAAAAGGGTCAAAACCTCCACAGGCTCAACTCCAGTGACCTCTTCCGGCCAGCAGTCCCTTATGTCTCAAAGGCTCCACAGCACCACCAGCTGGGGACCAAGTATCCAAACACATGAGCCTGTGGGGACATTTCACACCCTAACAGTGCTGGTCTGGGCCTTCCCCTCAGGCTAGGCACCATCACAGATCCTACCAGAGCCATTCGTGTCTTCTCTAGCTCCCCTGCTCTCTTTCTTGCTTTCTTGCTCTCTCTCTCTCTCTCTCTCTCTCTCTCTCTCTCTCTCTCTCTCTCTCTCCCTGCCCCTTCCCCCCCCTGCTGTCTCAGGATTCAAGATTGAAATTGAAGTATATCCGAATAATTTTATCAGATGGTGTTAAGCCCGGAGCCTTGCATTTGTGATGTAGAGCTTTAATTAAGTTCTCAGGCCCCGATCGGTATCTCACTGATTCTCACTGGGTCATGTCAAACAAGAGTCGGGCATGAGGGGGCAGCAAATGTGTCTGGGATAACGTCTGTGGGAACTTGTCTGACTGGCATCCAGCCTCCCTTTCAATCCTGTAGAACAGTCCAACCTAAGAAACCCTTGAGGTAGGGCCTTCGTCACTCACTGCCCAGGCCACCAGCCTCCCTCTGCAAGCCTGGCTGTCCCAGAAGGATCCAGCACATGGAAGTCAAAAGTGGGAGCCCTTGCCCTGGGCCTCCATGAAAGGAGCAGGCCCGGACACCAGGGAGGGGCATCCTCTGCTCAGGCACCAGCACCCTGCAGCCATGATGCCACAATCCCATAAACGCCCCACCCTGCTCAGAGCTGCACACAAAGGTTCCAGACAGGCGAAGGCCACGCATCCACACTCCAGCCAGGCTCCTCTCCAGAGACAGCTTGTCAGGGAAGCAGGACAGCACTCAGCACCCCTACCAGAGCCCTCTATAAGTCTCATACATCCATTACGTCTTAACACTTGCTGAAGGACAATCTCTATGTCCCAGCTGAGGCACAAAGGGGCCACACAGGCATCCTTGACCTCACCAGACGGGCTGACCATTGGCAGGGTCGAAGAGATGAGGATCTAAACCCAATCAGTGCATGACCTTAATGAGTTTTAGCACAGGAAAAGTAACGATGTGGGAAGGGCCAGAGGAGATGAAGTATAGACAGAAACGCCCTGGGTCTTCCCTCGCTGCCTCATCCTTCAGCTTGGGACTCTGTCCTGACAGTTTGGTTGGTGGGCAGTCCCTCCCTGAGTGTGGACCTCAGGCCAAGTCCTAAATATTATCTCACTGAAACCTCTTGGCAGGCCTGGCAGCTGCCAATCACAAGTTTCATTTCACATGGGAGGAAACTGAGGCACCAAGAGGTCATTTGTATCCCAAGGCCACACAGACACTGGGGGCAGACATAAGGCTGTACCCCTGAGACCCCGGCAGCCTCACAGTGTGCCCACGCTTCACTCTCCCCTCCAGCATGACAACAGAGGAGGCTCTTCCAGGGCTGTCCCCTTCCCTGCCCTGTGCAGCTAGTTTTATGTCAACTTGACATAAGCTATAGTCATCTCAGAGGAGGGAGCCTCAACTGAGACAACACCCTCATAAGATCAGGCTATAAGCAGACAGGCCTGGAGGACATTTTCTTAACTAGTGATTGTTGTGGGAGGGCTTGGCCCATTGCGGGTGAGGCCATCCCCGGGTTTACTGACCTGGGTTCTTTCTGTAATAAAGCAGGCTGAGCAAACCATGATGAGCAAGCCAGTAAGCAGCATCCCTCCACGGCCTCGGCATCAGCTCCTGCCCCCAGGTTCCTGCCCTGTTTCTGAGTGTCTGCCCTGACTTCTTTCAGTGATGGACTATGATGTGGAAGTATGAACCAAATAAACACGTTCCTCTCCCCAAGCTGTTTTGGGTCGTGGTGTTTTATCATACCTCGGACACACACACCCCAGTCCTCAAAGGCACTTTCCTCTGAAGTGGCTAGCGCTGGCTGGGTGCTCTTTAGGGTTGGGCCCCAGGTCCCCATCCCAGACCCTCCTTGCTGTATAAACATCCCATGCAATATTTCGGAAGCATCTCCGATTACCAAAAAAAAAAGGGGGGGGGCTTAATAGGCTTCATCAACCCATGCACACTGGGGCACATAGCTCTGTTCTCATACCTTGGTCTTCTCCACGTTCCTTCTGAGCTTTGGGCTGTGGACCTTTGAAGGGAGCATGGGCCCACCATGCTGCTGACATCAACTCCCCTTCCTGGGGCTTTGAAAGGTACTCTGTAGGATTCCCAGCAGGCCCCATGATAGCAGGCCCCGTGATAGCAGACAGTAAAAAGGCAAAGAGGCAAAGGCCCAGGAAAAGGAAGACCTTCCAGGTTGGGCTCGGGAAAGGCGTCACCCAGCCCACGCACATTGCTTTTAGTGCATGTTCAGGGTGGGGATGGAGGTAAGGGGCTCCTGGGCCAGGCACCAGAGGCTAAAGCTGCAACCCTCCCTCCGGCTGCTGAGAGAGTCCCTATAAGGCATCTCCCCAGTGGGCAGCACCTGTCTAACAGGCCTCTCCACCCGCAGCTGTGGCTACTTGATGCGAATGGCTGCGCCAGAGCCACAGCTGGGCTTCAGGGCAGTGACTCAGGCCTGGGGCCTTGGGCTTACACACCTCCCTGTTGTTGAGTGGTGACTTCCACCCTCCCACCCTCTTCCAAAAGGCCCTTTTGTCCCCTGCATCGCACACCCTGCCTCCCTCCCGTTTCCGCCCTCCTCTGAGTTCTGCCTGGTAGATTTGCTGGGCCCAAGACCTGGGAAAAGCCCACGCACTGGGAAGTGAACGCTCCTTCTCTCTCCCTGAAGAGGCCAACTGCGTCTCAGAGGTAGGAAGCAAGAGTGGTGCAGGGAGGGGTTCAAAGGAGAAGTGGGAAGGGAGCGACCTCGGAGTGGTCACTCTGCAGGGCCAAGAGTGACCAGAGGGTCCCAGAGGCTCTGCTGAGCCATTAGACAGTTCCTGGCCCAGATGCTGGGGTCTCCCTGAAGGCCAGGACCTCATTTCACATCTCTCTGTGGATGCTGTCGTCTGGAGGACCAAGCCACCAATGTGATTAGCACATTTGTCCCCAACCTAGTCTTTACTGGAATCCCTGCATTCTCACAAAACCCCTGCTGCCTGAAGCCACCCCACTGGGCTGGAGCCCAGGGGCTGACAATGCCCACCTGGCATGGGGAGCTTCTAGCTCCTTTAATCCTCCGCCATCTATCTGGGGCATGACACATCCTGGCATTGACAGGGCTCCTGAGAGCCCTAGCCCTAGACCCTGGGGGGCCTGATGAGGGCAGAAGGCCTTCCCCAAGCCTGTCGGGCACCAGCGCAGTGCTGAACATCGACTGTCAACTTCACAGAATCTCAGATCACCTAGGAGACGAATCTCGGCATTAATCGAGAAGGGAAGAGCCACCCGAGTGTGGGCGGCACCATCCCTTGAGCTGGGGCAGCACTCTGAATGAAAACCAGAACCTTCAGCACTCATCTCTCCCCGCTCCTGACTGGGCACAGTGTGGTGAGCCGCCTGCAGCTCCTGCGGCCGTCACTGCCCCACTCTGACAAACTGTGCTCTCAAACCGTGCGCCAGAATAAGCCATCATCTCCTCATCTCACCTTTGTCGGGTGCTTCGTCACGGCCGCCGGTCCCTGGAGCTCCCCTTCCAGCCACCTCTGACACAGATTCTCCCTCAAAACCCAGAAGCAACTTGGGCAGAAGCACGTATCTGGCTTCCCACGGCTACATCTGAACCTCTAAGAATGAGACTTCCCAACCCGACTGAGAGCAAAACACGCATTGGGAACTGTGGCCTGAGGGTTGTCACTGCAGTCCTCAGGGAGGTTGCCAGGCGCTGCACACAGGGTCACTGCAGGTCCAGGTGTGGTCCATAAGGAAGCTGTACTTCCCAGAGAGAGAAGGAAAGGGGTGCAGACTTGATGGGCAGGGCGAGGCATGCAAGAAGTGGGGGCCACAGCCGCAAGGTCCTTGACCTTGGTTACTTATGTACTATGGCCAAACCAAAGACTCAAACTCAAAAGCCACTGTCACCTGAAGGGGGAAGGCTTGTGTTTTCAGCATCCTTCACTGTACCTTTCCTGAGCCAGGAGACTTAAAGGTGACAATGTGTGTTGACAGCTGAGGCCCCACACACATATCCCATAGTTTACTGGTTCTGCCTTGTGGCAGAGATGGCTCCAGATCCCAGAACAGGCTGGCAACCCTTGTCCTTCTCTATAGACCTGGAGAGGACAGAGGGGCTAGGGCAAGGCCAGCATCTATGAGGACTGGGATGGCATCCATATGCAGTTCTGACCAATGCCAGGCTACATTCCCCTGGCACAAGGATGGCTCAGGGGTCCCTGTCCACCTCGTGTGGACAGCAGTGCCCAGAAGCTCCTAAAAATAAGCACCCGGTACCCTGCTGTCCCTCCACCTGGCCCCAGAGCATCCTTGCTTCCTCAGACTACAAGCTGGCTGGCTTCCCAGATGGGCAGGAGGAAGAGCTGAGCCAGCCTGGAATAGTTGCGACCCAAGCTTGTCCAACAGAAGAAACACTGATTCTCCAGGGTTTTGGTGTTCTCTGGGGCAACCACAGAGTCCACAGACCCAAGGTCTTGTGACAGTCCCAGATCTGGGCACTCAAGGGCACTCAAATCCTTAAATACCTCATGGCCAAGTAGAAATGCAAGGCTGATTTGAGCACAACACTGAGAAAACTGTAAGGAGGGCAGGGCTTCCACAGACCCCGGGACCCTTGGACAGGTGACTACAAACTCTGGTTACTGGGGGAGGCAGCTGAGGGTGTGTGAGCCGGACTCACTCATCCATACAAGCTGCTTCCTTCCTCTGGAACAGGCCTACAGATGAGAGCCAGGACAAGGATATCCTCGTCATCCCGGGAGCCATCACTGCCTCAGACCTCCCCACTGAAGCACCCTCCTCCAAGGCCCACAGGGCCCCTGGTGTGGTGTGGGAAGAAAATGAAAATTAAAATAAAAACTTTCTACTATACACAGTTTTCATCAGAAAGACAGAAGCACATAGGGACACCTCTATGGTAAAGTGTTTGCTGTGTGGATCATTCCAGAATTCTGCATCTTTTTGAATTCTTGAGCCCTTAGGCCAATCACGTAGGGGCAGTTACTTCGCCTTCAGATTCCATGATTGTTTTCCCTTGAACTTTGGCAGGCTGAAGTCAGGTTCTAATCCACACCCAGCCTTCAGCCCCGAGTGTCTCAAACTCTGTGGGTATACACATATCACCTTTATGTCCCTCCTCCATTTCCCATCATTCTCTTCTTACCTATCAGTCTGTTGCCTGCGCTGGGTGCCTGGCTTTGATGTCTGTAGCTATGTTTTCCTGCATGGGTCAGGATGAGTCTCTCTGTATGGCCTTGGATTCTGCCAAGGGTAAGGCAGAGGGGTCCAGGGAAACCAGGAGCACCAGTCCCTAATCAAGAGGTTCGGAATGGAGCAGGCAGTTCTGGGCCAGGCCCCCATGAAGCTAACCATGAAAATGGACACAACTGAGCTTGGCTCAGTCCTCTTCCAACTACATAGCTCGTGGCTCTGATCCTAGCCAAACCCAAGAGCCCCACAGCAGCCTCAATCCCTGGCCATCTCAAGCTGCATTGTCAAGACTGACTGACACCGCATGAACACTTCCCCATGCCCTGTGTATCTGTAACTTCATACCTCATGTAAACACTCCATGTGACTTTACAGGTCCTCTCACAGAAAGGCAGAGCCTATGCTCTTACTCCTGGTAGTAGGGCCACGTTAAAGTCATAGCTTCAACACACATGGCTCCTTCCTGCTTTGAGGCTAGGGACCCAGCCACTAAGCCACGAACAAGCCTGAGTAAGCCTGCTGGAGGAAACACCTATGAAGCCAGTAGCCGCTGTCCAATTCAGCCAGGCTCTGTCCACCCACCAACTGCCCACGGATGCATAAGGAAGCCCAGCTGAGGCCTGTGGAGCGCTGCCCAGGTCAGCAGAAATACCTGGCAGACCTGAAGACTCTCAACCAAAAGTCAACTGTCATCACAAGCTACAGAGGTTTGGGGCTGGTTAGTTACACAGCAGTAGCTAGCTGCTACACCCTCTCCCACAAAGCACAGAGACCTGGAACTCATAGCTCATAGTATCAGCAAGATCCCATGGGGACGTGCAGCGAGCGTCGTTCCCCAGGGTTTATAATTGAGTTACTTGGTGAGGCCTTTGGTTTAATTTTTTTTTCTTTCAGCGCATCTTCAATCCGAAAGAGCAGATGCAGTTCAGAGCACTCCTGCTGAGCTCTCAGAAGCACCGTCCTGTTGGGGGCCGTGTCCTCGTGTAACTTTTCAGATGTGAAAAACGGGACGTTTTTCCCTCAACAGCAGCCGGGGCGCCTGAGTGTGGGAGAGACACGACGCGGCGGTGGCTGTGCCTTTCACGGCTTGGGCTTCGCATCTGTGCGAGGCTGGTGGTTCTTATCTGAATTCTAAGCACAAATAAACGAGACTTATTTAAAAATAACTGGGAAAATTCCATGCTGGAGGAGGGAAAAAAAAAAAAAAAAAAAAACCCTTCACTGCAGCAGATGCAGAAACGGAGCAAAATCATTCCAGACAAGCACAGGGGTGCTCACCCCAAGACTCCCAAGGTGGGACTCACTGGTGCCTGAAGCCAAAAGCATGGACGGTAGAGATGCCCAGCCCTTAAACCACCCATGCTCCAGGACAAAAGCAAGATGCAGAGTGAAGAGGAAGGAGTCCAGCTGGCGAGCGGCTGGCACTGGGGCCCGGCCCCGTGGAGCTGTTCGAGGCCTTGTGCTTCGGTGAGGCACCCCAGAGCCAGCAGGGCATCTGTGTTCCGGGGGAAAGCCACAGAGAAGCAAGAACACACCCCATCGGTGTCAGCCTGACCCTGGGTCTGTCCTTGCTGCGGAGGAATGGGAGGACGGGGCACTCATGCTTCCTCGAGAGAAGCCCAGACCTCCTGTTGTAACGACCCCGTTCGTTAGCCACTCAGGAGACAGCAATGCCCCTCGACAGAAGTCACCCAGTCCTGCAAGGTCCCTGCTGTGGAGAAGAGGTTCTCCCAAAGCTTCCCCGACACACACCGACAGCTGAGGGAGCCACAGAACCCTGTCCAGGTCCATGTGAAGGCCAGGAGAGACTGTGTAAGCACATGGAAAGGATCTGTGGGCAGAAAGGGGAACCTCACTCCTGGGAGTGGGTCTTGAGTCATGTGTGGGAGCTTCTAGCTTCGGTCTTGGGCTGTGGACCACCCAACCCCACTCTGGAGCTCATGGTGATGCTCATAGACAAATGTTGACCCTTACCCTGGGCATCCTTGGCACCAAATCCTCCCTAGCCAAGTCGGGAAGCCAAACTCATCCTTGCCTCAGCCAGGAAAAAAAAGATAATAATAATAATAATAATAATATAAAATGATCCTCGCTCATGTGCAGCCTCTCCTCCCCCAGCTTGAGTCATCCCAGGTTAGGGACGGCTCAACAGTATTAAATGGAAAATTCCAGAAATAAGTAACTACGAAGTATCCAGTGCTGTGCCACCTGAGTCAGGCGACGAGCTCACGCTTTCTCCAGCTCTATCCCCCGAAGTCCTAGACTCCTCCCTACGTCCGGAGCACCTGTTCTGCATGAACTGCCCATGTATTACCTCACAGTGACCTAGGCCATGAGATCCGCTGTGTTGGAGTGATAATGTTTGTGTTTGGAAACCCTTCCTCACCTTCACTAAAACCTCAAAGCGGGTGAGAGCAATGGCTCGTCACACGAACGTGAGGACCTGAGTTGGATCCTAGTTGCCTGTGTAAAAGGCCAGCGTGGTGGCACACACTTGCAACCCCAGCACTGGGAAAGCACAAACAAATGTATCCCCTCAGACTCGTGTGCCAGCCAGTTCAGCTGCCTGAGTTCCAGGTTCCTCGAGAGATCTGTCTCAAAAACCTGAGGAGTGATAGCTAAAATGGCAAGTTTGCAAACACATGTGTACACACACAGGTACACACACATGCACACATACGCACCAAAGCCCAAGAGTAGAGAAGCCAGCAGTTGGATTATGGCTGTTGTCATAGTTTTGTTGTTGTATGGCATTGTTCTTCTCTGGGCCTCCCTGAAGCAGGCTGAAAACCACACCTGGTAGTGTTCATCTGTACCCCTAGTTGTAACCCCACCTTTACCCTCCTTTGTAGTCCCACATGTAACCCAACCTGTAATACCACCTATAGCACCACCTGTAATCTCACCTGTAACCCACCTGTAATCCCACCTGTAACCTATATTCTCACCTGTAGCCCAACCTGTAACCCCATCTGTAATCCCGCCTGTAACACAACCTGTGACCCCATCGATAACCCCATCTGTAAACCACCTGCAGTCCTGCCTATAACCCCATCAACTGTCCTACCTGTAACCCCACCCATAGACCCAGGATTTAGAAGGTGGGGACAGGAGGGTTAGAATTTAGGACAAACCTTGGTTACATAGAGATGCCAGCCTAGGTATTGTAGGTGGTCACAAGATAGAAAGACAGACAGACAGACAGACAGACAGGTAAAGGAGATGCAGTGTATCCAGGGCTCTCTGAGACACCACAGTGACCTTAGACCCCACCCCTACCCCATGACTGAGAGTGGACTTCTCACTGTAGCTGTCATTTCTTGCCATACTCCTTCCCTGGCATTACACAGGAACCATCAGGCAGAGTGTTGTTTCATTCATCCTTGACCACTGTGGTTGGCATCCCAGGAAGTGAGCCTGGGCTGGTGGAACCTCATCCTTCCAGCACCCCGTCCTGAGCTCTGACCACAGACCATGGGCCTCATACGGGGAGGAGCTTCTCTGGGTGCTGGAGGCCAGAGTCTGGGCCCCAAGGCTCATTCCACAGGGCTGCTCCTTCTTCACGCTCAGAGAAGGTCCCTAACTGTGAGCAGTCTTCGGCTGACCACCACTGCTCTTTCCCTCTATGTACCTCTCTTACCATACATCCCACCAACAGCCTTGACTTTAGTCACCTCTATAAAGTACCTGCCTCCAAGTAAGGTCACATTCAGAGAGATGGAATTAGAGCTTCAACAACAAGTCTTTTGGGGGAACACTTCAAGTCCTCACCATCCTCTTCCATCCCAGTGTTCCCAGGCCCCAGTGCCCCACCATGCCGGCTCTTAATGTGCTTCTCGGGAAACCACAGAAGGGAGCTACAGCCCCCTGCATCCTTACACTGTGTCTCCTGCCTCCTCTTCCTCCCTCCATTCCTAGCCATTCCACCCAAGCCTCTGTCCATCCAGGCCAGGATGGGAGAGGAGGGAGGGGAGGAGAAGGAGGAAGAACAGGGAAGGACAGAAAGGAGAAGAGAAGAAGAAGGAGGAGGGGAGGGGGAAGGGAAGAGAAAAGGAGGTGGGCAGGAGAAGGAGACCACAGGGACAATGGGGGCAGGGCACATGGTTCCTGGTGAAGGGCCAGGGCTACTGGACACCATGGGAGAAGCGTGGGCTTAGAAGTGTTTTCTGGTCACTTCAGTTTGTCTTGTCTTAGCCCGGCCCCCAACATCACACCTACTCCTAGTTCTCTGACAAGGGTGCACAGAAGAGGGACCCAGAACAGACACGCCCAGGCTCCTCACTTAGAATGTGTGGGGAACATTTAAAAGCAGTGCTAGGGTAAAAGGGAAGCTGAGACACCCCCCCGGGGGGAGGGGGTGGTAGGAGCCTGGAGGAGTGTGAGAACTCCTGTTTGTTCAGGAGGCAAATGAGTGCCTGTGCCAAATTCGCTCCTCACATGCACAGATAGGTTTCCAAAATCAGTCACTGCCAAGTTTGGGAGTGCCCTTCCTGCCCCTCAGCTGGAAAAACACACCCATCAGACAGCTGTGGTCCAGGGTTGTCCCATCTCACAGGACCTCCCTGCTAGGGTGGGCGAGGAGACCATTGCTCCAAGAGAGGATTCTGGTGAAGGTGACCCTTGAGGAGTTGAAACGCAGGTGGTGCAGGTATGGTATGGGGCTGTCCACCTGTCTCACCAGATGCTCTGCGCCGGATCCTCAGAGTCCACTGATCCTCTCTAACCGGAAGAGACAGGAAACACCAGGAGCACTGGCACAGGCCTGGCAGAACACTTCTCCGTAGACTAGCTCCGTCAGAGAGAAGGGCATCAGGAAGAGTGGGGTGCCCAAGCCCCAGAGCCCAGGCCCATCTTTTAAAAGCCTCTGGGAGCTCAGGATTGTTCCAGACCTAGCTAGGCACCTGCCCTTCTACAGCACAGTCAGTGGGCAGCTTGCCTTTCCCTTCTGATACCTGGGATAGTATCCTTCAAGTGTCTACCACCCTGCTGGGGCCTGTGGGAATAGGGAATTGTCCTTTCTTTCCTGTCCCAGAACACCCAGAAAAGGTCCCCCACGAGTGAAGATCTAGGAGACACCCATAGACCCTGGGGACCGGACATGCAGTGACACGTGCCTCCAGCAGGTCAGGTAGAGCTAGCGACCGGGACATTGGAAGTCATTGCTGCTGAGCCTATCTTCCCGAGGGTTCCTCTGGCTTGCTTGGGTACCACAACCAATCTGTCATTGCAGGAGTCTTGAGGACAGACACACACCACCTCCAGGAGAGACCTGCGCTAGATAGAAGCGCTCTCTGTGGCCTCTGTTGTCTAGTCTATGAAGGACTCACCCAAAGTGCAGGACCGTGAGGGTACAGGGAGGAAAGCAGGGGGCTGTCCTATACCTCCATCCCTGCCCACACCTTCCTTCCTGCTTCCCGCTGAAGAAAAGCGTGCTCATCCGAGATGTTCTCATAACTAGGAACCTTCGAGGGGTCACATGGCGTCCTGGCTGCCCTCGCTTCCTCTGCCCTCTCCTCCTGCCCCACAGCCTGCTGAGAAGTGGGACAGCTGGAGATGTGGATAGGTGACAGACCCTACTCCTTGGGGGAGCTCCCAGACACAGCAGCGGTGCGGGCAGTGCTCGGCGGGGGAGCACGCTTCTCAGGACCTCAGTGTGGGCAGGGCACCTTGGCATGCCCCACAGAGCCTGAGCCAGCTGCCGCTGCCCAGCCCCTGCACCGACCAGGCTGCCGAGGCCTGCCCTGCTCCCACTCAGCCTCGAACGAGCCCTGCCTGCCCTGCTGCTCAAGCTTCCTGTCTGCTTCCCCTCGGCTCTTTTGTTCACACCAAGTCTCCATTGTTTCTGAACACTGCTTCACGCGTGCGTGTTCGCACATGCGTGTCAAGTTTTATTCCAATCCTTAAATGAGGTCTTGGCTGAGAATCTACGATTCCCCGGTGGCCTCAATCTTGCAAAGATTGCTTTTTTAACGCTGTTAGGCCTTAATTCTAACAGGCCTCCTCTCCATTACCGAACCGGGTCACTTTGCCCTGACACAGCCAGAAAATCTTCCATCTAGAGAAGAGACAGGGCCTGGGAGGGAAGGCGCGGGAGTTGGGAAAACCTCCCTCGGAACCCCCCCTTAATTCGATGAAATTCTAGAATGATCTAATTTCTGGGAGCGAGTGTGGCCTGATTGCTGTGGATAACTTCATGATGTGATTCGCTCTCCGGCAAACACTCGTTTTCTTTTTTCTGTCTGGGTTTTCAAGCAACAGGAGGAAGAAGCGGGAGTACCGACTCCCCCGCCACGCCTGGCTTGAGTTCAAGTCCCAGGCGTGAACAGAAGGTCATCTGTCCTGGCCCAGTGCCTGTCCCCTGTGGCAGGTCCGGTCTTGAGGGCCAGGAGAGGAAATTGAGAGAGGACAACAGCTGAGGGTTCCAGGACAGAAAGTAGATGCCTGCAGAACCCTGGGCCTGGAGACAGAGCACCCCAGAATCCATCCATCAAGCTCCTCCTTTGTCAGCGATTTTGAGGCTCAATGGGGCAGAGAGGAGGCATGAGGGAGAGGGAAATGACCATATCTTTTTGTTCACATTCCCAGGACCAGAGTCCCCACCCACATCCCTGCACCCAAAACACAGTATTTGTGCCAGAGAGGTTAGGAGTCCTGGCCTCTGCCCACTGCTTGTCACCGGAAATAGAAGGGATCGTGGAACCTAAGCACTGAGGCCAGGCCAGAATATCTTGGGAGATAACTTAGCCAGTAAAAACACTCGCCTCAAAAACAGGAGGACTGGGGTTCAAGCCCTGTGTCCTGTGTAAAATGCCAGGCCTGATGGCATGTACCCATAATCCCAGATATGGAGAGGGAGGGGCAGGAGGCTCTCTGACACTTCAGAGCCAGGCAGGCTAGTCTGATCAGTGAGCCCACAGCCAGTGAGAGGTGCTCTATAAAAGAAAACAGATGGCATTCATGAGAATGACACCAGAGGTCACCCTCTGACCTCTGCATGCACACACACTCACAAGCACACACCTGCAAAAACACCAACACAGCCGGTTTCAAAACTGTGAGAGCTTTAAAGACTAAATAAGAAACCTAGCAGCAACAGCTTCATGCTAGAAGGTTCTAAATGAAACTCTGTAGAGGGCCTGATGCGGGCAACAGAGACAAAGGCTCAGAGACACAGCCCTCACTCTCAGGAAGCAACCACTGTGGGCCCAGCCAGGCATTTACTGGGTGCATTTACACCAGTAAATGTTAACTAGGTGTCAAACAGGTGCTAACCAGCTGTCAAGCAGTTGTTAACCAGGCCCTGTCCTGCAGACCAATCTAATAGGTGTCTGTGGTGAGCCTCAGCCTTTCTATGCCTCGGCACTGCCACTCAGTCCCAAGCTTAGGAGCTTGCTCAAGGGGCACCACAAGGGTCTCGCTCCCATCACTGAGCCTGTGGGACTTGACAGAGCCTTCCAGGAGGTCAGTGTGACAACAGTCAGTGTTCTACATAAAAAGATGTAAATGGGTGTGGCACCAGTGTCGGGGCTTTAGACACCAAAGGCCATGCTTCAAGCTTTCTACCAAGGAGCACTGTGTCCAGCCTCAGGTTCTGATGTCCAGAGGCCAAAGTGGGCAGGCAGCACCAGGCCTTCCTGGGAGATGTGAGGAAGATCTCAGCACTGCCATCCTCAGCTCACCCGACAGCCCTCGGAACCACACCGGCACTGCCAGGGTTTCCACAGCGCCATTCCTTCCAACCGTTGATGCCCTGTGGGTGTCCCACACTGCGGGGAGTGGGGGGAGAGGTACTCACTGTATCTCTGAGGAGGACCTCAAACTGTGTTACACCAGCACATGCACTGGCCAAGACTGAATGGCCAGAACCTCAGCCAAGGATGTACCATCACGACTAGCAATGATCCTGCCCATCCCCTCCAGAATAACAACCGCTACTGCTGCCTCTGAGCATCAGCATGGAAGATGGAAACAGCTCCCCCCCACCCCCCCAAAAAAAAACCAGAAAAATAAAGACAGCCCAATGCTGCAGCCAAGAGGTAACTTCAACTAGAACGGAAGGATCAAACACCAAGATGCGCATGACCTCACAGAGCAGAGCCCACCCTGCAGGCCCGGACACCTTTTCCCTCAACTGGGCTCCAAGTGTCCCCAGCCTGGAATCTGCTCACTTGGCAGCTGTGTCTGTGAAGCGTCAACCAGGTGCAGGGCACTGAAGTACCCTGAAACAAGATGAAGGCAGGACCCTGCACACTGATCCCAGGTCTGAGTGTTGAAGCGCAGAGAATGCTCTCTTCCCTTTCCTAGCTGCCCTTCTTCAGCCATCGCAGACGCAGCGCAAAGACCGTTGTACAGACATCCTCTCATGCTTTGAACCCCACCCTACAATGAACATGCGCGGGGGACCCCTTGTGGAGGACAGTGTGCCAACCAGACAGTGAAGGGATGACATGGGCCTTCAGTAAATGTGAGCTGTGCATCCCAGAAACCTTTGCAGAGGGAGGGCAAGGTTGCAGACCATGGCCTGTGGGGCAGAGCATCTTAAATCCTGCAAAAACATAATCACAGAGACCAACCTGGTAACGGAGACATCCGCAGCACATGCACAGGCTAAATATAAATAGTATTGATTTGTCTGCCATCTTGAATTAGCCCTTCTACTCCTGTACTCCATCAGCATCAATAACCAGAAGCTGATTCCCCGAAGAAGGGATTGCTGTAGTCAGTCCTCATGGTGTGCACCTAGAATTTCTGGATAGCTTCCAGAACATTCTCAGCATCATCTTGAATAATCCAGAACCCTCTAGAGCAATCCAGGACCTCCCGGGTCAACCCAGCATCCTCCTGGCTCTGCTCTTCTCCTTCATCTGCTCCTCACTCTCACCCCAGCAAAGGGAGCCAGCTCACAGACCTGAGCGCTCCTTCTCTTCGTAAGGGCCCTGCTGTTTGGCAGCTGACCCTGGCTCCAGCATGATTTATTCACACACTCCCAAGCTCACGAGAAGGAATGACCGTAAGGAAACGGTCATACACGGCTGGCTGTTCCTACAGGCTATACCACCTTGCCACTTCTGGTCCCTCTGGGGAGACTTGAGACCCACTTCTTCTCCAGCTCAGAAATCTAAGGAGCTTCCCTATAGGTCAGCAGGTACCATGCTCCTGTGGTGGCTTTTTCTCCAGGCTCCATTCTTTTGACAGAACCTGTAGTGCCCAGCAGCATCAGGCTGGGGTCTGTGGCTCCAGCATCCCCTTTCACACCAGCAGAGCCCACAAGCCACTAGAGATGGGAAGACCAGGGACAAGACCTCCCACAAGGCCGCTCACCAGAGAGCCAGGTAGGACCGATCAGGTTCAAAGCTACCAATGGCCCCGTCCAGCCTTCAGAATCCCACTAAGACTGAGACTGGAGAGCTCTGGGGGGCTCCAGGGACAGCAGGACTCTGCCACGGCTCCTGCCTGCCGCTTGCTAACAAGCTAAGGAGACAGGTGCACAAACACCCACCCAATCTGTCACCTTCCATTTTTCCTCACTAGCACCGAATTCAGCTCCCAGAAAAGAGTGCTGAGGACAGTCACCGTGAGGAAGGCCCCGTGTGTCTTCCCTGCAGATGTCCTTCACAGCTACTGTCCTGTGCAAAGTCACAACTCAGATACCGCCTCCCTGTGCCGAGCGCCACACGCCAATCTAGGCCTTCCCATTGCTGTGGTCGTTTATTTGGTCTAATGAGCACTTCCCAGCATGCTCTGGGAGATACGCACAAGTCAGCTCGGGCCTCAGTCTCCCACCTGCCGGCCTCAGCACATACACAGCCCAACTGTTTCCTCGAGAAAGTGCCGCCTGATGGCGTGGGTGTGCACATTTGCCAAAATGGTGACTGGAGAGTGTGTGTTCACCGCCCGGCTCTGAAGCGTCCCTGTTGAGGAGAAGCAAGGCTGGCCCAAGTAGAAACAGGAGCCTCCTGGCCCAACGGTACCCAGAGAACCCAGGTTTGCACTGGGAATGAGTGAGGGCTGGCCACTGAGAAGATGAGAGGGATACAATCTTCAGCACACTTGGAGCAGGGCTTTGGTGCCGAGCTGGCTCAGGGGACAGAAACAAGAGTCGCACCACAAGCCCCTCTGCAGTCTCTGTGTGGCCTCGGAGCTCAGCACCAGCCTGTGAGGAGGGATGGGGGGGGCCCCAGCGATGCTGTGAGGTAGTCCAGGTAAGGCTCTCGATTGCCACCTAAGTCCCCCACCTGGAATGTGACCCCTGGCTCCAGCTGGTGCACCCACTATCAGATCACCCTGCTGAGTGTCTGTAGGCTGGGAGAAGGTCAGCCTCACCCTGTGCTCAACAGGAAACATACTACTGCCCCCGAAAACTCCTGGGCTACGGAGTCCCCAAAAGTGGCCAGCCATCTATCCCTACAGCTGAGGGGGCAGCCAGACCCCATGACACAGCACACAGGCAAGTACTGCATGCAGCTGGCCTCTTCTCTATGTGGCTGGTCACATAGGTATTGTATGTGGTTTACAGTCACATATGATGACACAGCATGAATGCCCCGGGCTCCACACTGAGCCTCAGCAGGCAGGATCAGAAGAAGGTCCTCTACAGGAAGAAGCTAATGCAAAGGGGCCCTGGTTGGCTTCCTGTTCTGCCTACGCCTCCCCACTTTCTGCTTTCCTCCACACCCGCCTCTAAGAAAGGCCTGGTCAGAGAGCGCTGCCTCGGCCCAGCCTGGAGCCAGCCAACAGGTGTGCGGTGCCTTGGGTACTACCATCCTGGCAGGGACAACCAGGCCCAAGGAAGCACCGGGGAGCGAAGCCAGCAGAGACAGCCACACGCAGGCACACCGACCTGTGTTAGAGGCCTTAACTTAGTTCTCTTGGCTATAATTACTTGAGCGTGGGAGACCACTTCTGTCTCCAGAACCTCATACTCCGTGGTCCTGGAAAATCCCCATCCTCCAGTTCCTCCCTGCCAGGCCACAGCTCCGGAGGAACAAACGAAGAAGGCCTGGATGAAGGGCTTAATTCCTACCCGATGGCTTCCCTCAGAACAAGAGAGACCCAGGCACTTCACAGGCCTTGGAAGTAACCATGGCAACTCGGCGGAGTTTAAAACAATAAGTTTGTGAGTTTAGGGTTCTTCAGTGCTTGGGTGGCTCAGGTGCTAGCCTTCCCTAAGATAACAGAGCCCCCAAATAACACACCAAGGAACACTGCAGAGACAGTGTCCAAGGAAGTGCTTCTAGACAGCTCGCCCCATCGATTTCAGCAGAGTTTCGCCTTGTCCCCAGACAGACAGACAGACAGACACACGCACACACCAAAATAAAAAACAACAATCAAAAACTAATCTCGTACTACTGGGCTGGGGCTATGACTCAGCTGGGAGAGGGGTGTCTATCCAGCACACATGAAGCCTTGGGCTCAATCCTTAGCAACACATCAACCAGTCAGAGTGGCACAAGCTTATAATGACCTGGAAGGCAGAGGTAGGAGGATCAGAAGTTCAAGGTCATCGTCAACTAAAGCTCCAGTTACAAAGTAGCCTGGTATATCAAACTGTACGAATAAATAAACAAACAAATGATAATTTAAACACCTGGACCACGGGAAGGGTCCAGGTGGGCTGAGCAGGGGTAAATGTGAGCCCCTGCCCTAGAACCACTCTTCTCTGAGCAGGGCACAGCTGGAAGATGGACTTGAAGAACAGCCTCCTGCATGCAGATGGCTAAACCTCCTGAGCACACACACACATACACACACAAGTGCCAGCATGTACACTGCCATAGGTCACCAAGAAAGACTGCCGTAGCACACGCCACTGAAGTGCGACCTCCTTGGTGGCTGCAGTGTCCGTGGCACAACAACGGCGGGGCACAGCCCACCCTCGTCTGCACCCCACGTGCGGAGTTCATTACGCATTGACTCTGGGGACAGCCTGTGTCGTGGCCGCTCCGGTGGCCAAGGCTGGGGCTGTGAAAGGCGGAAGGACTCTTTTTTAAAGGAAGAAAAATCCTAAATGGCCCTTTCAGCCTTTTGGCGCACATAATTGTAGTATCCGAGTTAATGAAAGGCCTGGCCTGCTGGCTGGCTGAATAACCACTAATGCCACAGCCTCAGGGGGAGCAGCTCCATCTCCGCATGGAAAGCAGACCGCAGTGGGGTGGCGGGAGGGGCGGGGAAGGAGGAGGGGAACACTCAGAATAGAGAGCGCTTCCAGGAACCACAAGTCTCCCACGCGGGATCATATCGGCAATTAGCCGGTGGGAGGCCCACGGAGCGCTGGCATCTCCTGGCCACAAAGACGAAGTTTCCTTGAGGAACCTGCCAGCATCTTCAAGGCACTGAAATAACACACAGAACAAATGAAGAAGAATGGCTGTGGGGTTCGGCTGCGCTTAGAAGGCCAGTGCCTGGCAGCCTCGTAGAGAGCCATGAAGTTCAAACACGCGGAGGTCGAGAGGATCCAAGAAGTGAGCGTGCGCTTATGCATGTATGCATGATATGATATATGGGCAAGTGAGGGCAAGAACATGCAAGTGTTTGTACACATGTGCAATGCTCCCAACAAAAAGGATGCATGTCCTCGCACACACACACACACACACACACACACACATATGTGCCTTTACACACCTAGCTGGGCACATATGTCCTGGAGTCCTGGCTTTCATATTGGCCAGATGCAAAAAATAAACACCTTGTAACGGTGATACTGGGAATTTACCCCTAAGTCCTCCAAAATGAACCATATTTTGGACCCCAGCTCCAGCAGAGCTTAAAGTACCTCTGCCTCCCACACAGTCTTCTGGAATCTTCCACCCCATGCCAGAGGAGGATCCTGCCTAAAGGCCCTAGGACGCAGTCTGGCACAGCTGTCTAAGCGGAGGTGACCGATTTATTCCAACCCTCCTGCCTCTTAACAGCCCTGCTCTCCTCCAAGCCTGCACCGCTTTAATTGTCCATCACGCAGGGCAGGGAGGACCCGTAAATCTGTCCTCCCAGCTGCTTGACCTCCAACAGCTACCCGTCCCCTCACACAATCCCACCTGGAGAGCTGGCTTCGAAGCACAGAGAGAAATGGGGACTAAACCTCGGAGGACACGGTGGCTGGAGGGTCACAGACGGGGAGCTCGGCTGCTGCAGACAGTGCTGCAGCTGGAGTCGGAGTCAGGGCCTCTGCTTCGAGGGTGCTGGCTGGCTCTGGCTGGTGCAGCACCCTCGGCATACTCCAGGAAAGAAGAGTGGACCCCGAGGTACCCCAGAGCTCCCTTGGCTGGCTGCAAAGCAGAACAGCCTCGGGGAGAAACACCTGCAGGTTTCTCTGCAGTGCTCATGGTGCAAGGAGGACCTGACGGTGATCCAAGGACCTCTCTGGCGTTCCCGGGGATCTGTGTGCCTGGAGGCCCTGCCACGGAGCCTCAGGCTCGCTCGCCCCTTTCCCCTCCAGCAGCCCAGATGTGCACTACCGTGTTGCAAAGTGCTGAGCCTTTGGATGGCTACCCAAAGACTCCTTTCTCGCCTTTGTTTTTCTAGCCTCATTCTAGCTTCCGGAAAGCCACCGCTGGGGCCTGCGGTTCTCCAAGGCAGGTCTTTGTGTCTTCATAGGATTTAATGGAAACATACCAAGGAAGGGGCAGGAATGAATTCCCTGGAAGGCAGGCAGGCTGATGACTCCTGAGGAAGAAAACGAGTCTGTGGAAGAGGGGTGTCTTCAACATACAAAACCTGACCCCACTGTTTAGTCCTGCCTGCTCTGTGGCGATCTCTGCTTCAAAGGGGACGTTCAGCCTAAGAGCTGGTACCCCTGGGGCACCATTTGCTGCTGAAGCATGGATGGTGCAGGAAAGCCAAGGCCAGTGTCTACGATGCCACCATCACAGAGACATGCATGCTCTAATTTAAGGCAAGCTCGACTGGAGTCCCTGCCAGGGGTGGTGGCTCATGGTGGAAAGCATCTGTGTGTGTTCTATGTATATGTCCACATGGATGTACAATCCAAAGGACGGCTTCCAGTGCCCTCCTCCGCCTCGCTGCCCACGTCCTTTGGAGCAGGGTCTCTCCCTGGCCTGGAGTTTGCCAATTAGGATAGAATGGCTGGCCAGTGTGCCCCGGGGTCCTCCTGTCTCCCCATCACTGGGATTCCAACCTCCTGCCACCAAGCCCAGCTAGTTACATGCATTCCGGGGTTTGACCTTGGGCTCTTGTGTGAGTGACTTAGCAGCTGAGCCACCTCCAGCCCCTGTCTGTCTTTCCTAAGTCCTGGGATGTGGTACGCAGTCAGAAAGACAAACGGACATACTGGCAGACAGCCCTCTGATGGTTGTCTCAGACCCTATAGGCAGAGCTTTATGGGTCAGGGAAAGAACAGCACCCCCACAACCAGCACATCGCCCCCCTCCGGCTTCTGCCCCTGTCCTCTGGGCACCACTGAAGGCAGGCAGCTGTCTCGGTATCAGGCGGGCTGCCTCGTGGGCTGTCAAGGAGTGTTGATTACGATACTATGCCGCTGACAACCATAATTCTCACCTTAAGTTCCTCTCCTTTCTGCTAAGATTCCAAAGTACTTGACTAATGTACCCTCGGATAGTACCGCCTCGAGGCCCCATTACAGGCCCTTAGAGGGAAGGCATGGGGACGAGCTTGAGATCCTGTGCCCACCTGCAGCGCGCCAGCAGACTGTGCAGGCAGCCCCCGAGGGCCTGGCTTCCCCCTTGCCCGTCCCTGCACCAAGCCCCCCCCCCCCGAGCCGAGCTTAATGGCCTCTCCTTGGTGAGAGAGAGAGGCGCTGTCTCGGGGAGCTGGGCAGGCTCTCTGCTTATTTCTAATGGCTCTATCAGAGCTATGCCTTGCTTTTCTCGTGTGCTGAGTCCTGAGACTCTGAAAACATCTCCATGCCGAGGGTGGGGTGAGGTGGATTCACTTGGGAGGAAATGCCACAGCAGCAATCACAGGCTTAAGAGGACTCCAGGATGCTGGGATGGCCATCACGACACATCTTTCTCCCAGCTGGCCATGACCAGCACCCCATCTCCATAGAAAGCCTAGTGCCCAGCTCCAGGAGTGGTGGCATGGGGCACATCTAGAGGACACTCCAGGGGACAAGCAGGAAGGAGCCCAGGCCCTTGGGCACCGTGTCCAGAGCGACTCCTAATGCACAGGCCATTGGGCAGAACCTCATATCTCCTGCCCAGCCACAGGGTGCCCCCTGAACATGAGCTGCTAGGCTCTAGCCTGGAGACAGCCCTCCCCACCCCTGAGGGGTCACCTGGCATTTCCATCTCATCAACAGTGTAAAGCTGAGCGTCCTGTCACCTATGACGTCACCTGGACCTGCTAGCAAACAGCATCACCTTGTAATCAGGAAACGATTCTGAAGCTGCGCCCCCATCCCTCATACGACCCCGGCGCATGCTTTCTCCTCTTTTACCTCCCCACACGCCGGTGCCTCCCACACAGAAGGGGGTGGTAAAGCCAGTCTCTGCACTAATGCAGGGCAGTCTCAGCTGAGCAGCCTCGGCCTTGGTGACCAACCTGGGTGATGTGGTCAGCAAGCTTGTGTTCCCCCCCCTAACAGGCTGCAGCCAACCAGTCGGGGCCAGCACACTGTCCCTGCACAGACCACAGCATCGCCGTGATAGGCTGTGTGGGGGCCATCTCCCACCGGCTCTGAGGTCTTGCAAAAAGTAGTTCGTGCCCAGCGTTGTTTGTTCCAGGGGCTGTGTTCTCCTTCAGTGTCCATCTAACTGTCCAGGTGACGAGTGTTTTTATTTTTCTTTTTCCATTTTCATGTATATGTGGTGCTCACATGTGCATGCTTGTGGGGGGGCACATGTGTGAGTGTGGGGGAAAGCCATGTATAGGCCTAAGGTCGGTGTCTAGATCATTCTTCCAGAGTATTCGCTAAGTCATGGCCTCTCAATCAAACCCAGAGCTCAACAATATGGCTAGTCTCCATAGTCTGCTTGTTCTGAGGATCTCCTGCCTCTGCTTCCTGAGGCTGGAATTACAGCAGGCTCCCACTCCCATCCAGAATTTCACGTGGGTTCTGAGGCGCTGAACCCAGGCCCTTGCATTTGCACAGCAAGCTCTTTAACCACTGAGCCATCTTTCCAGTCCAACAGGCGATTCTTTGAGCTGCCTTACTGTCCAATCTCAAGGGAAGGACCATTAGCAAAGGGTTAACTTCCGAAGCTAACAGGATCAAGGGCCAGGCCAAGCCTTCAGGAACAGAGCAGGCATGTGAGTTGGGACACTAGGGGAGGCCATGAGCAGCCCCGGTCCTCACTTTCCTCTCTCACCACAGATCTCAAGCTGATGGCAACTCGGGGCCTGCACAGTGTGTGAACTATTGAGAGGTCAGCCTGAGCACTGGAGATGTGGTCTCATGGCAGAGGACTTGCCTGGCACGTGTAAGGCCCTGGCTCTGTCCCCAGAACTGCAAAAATTAATGTTTGTTTTTTTTTTAAAGTTATTCTGATGCCTCTCTGAGGGGAACAGAGTGAAAAGCCCTTTGCACTGCCATAGGCTTCAACAATGAAGTGGGGTGAGAGGCAGCAGGCACCAGCAGGCACCAGCAGGCACCAGCAGGCACCAGCAGGCACCAGCTCAGGCCCAGGATGTTCCCTGGCACCTAATTCCTTAGGAGAAAGTTCCAGGGGAAAAAAGAGAGAAAATTTCCACCAGGCAGTGGTGGCACACACCTTTAGTCCCAGCACTAAACTGGAGGCAGAGACAGGTGATTTCTGGTTTACAGAGTGATTTCCAGCACAGCCAGGGCTACACACACACACACACACACACACACACACACACACAAGAGAGAATTTCCTTCCCTTTTAATTTGGTGAACAAACCACTTATCTAAATTCAATAAGAATATCGAAATTATTAAAGTTCAGTGAGAAATTATTTGATCTTTGTTTAATTTTATTGCTTTTAATTATTCATATACGTGGGGAGCCATATGCATGCATATGTGGATGCCCAGGAAGCCTAGAGGTGTCTGGCGTCCCTGGAGCTAGAAGTGTAGGCAGTTGTGGGTTGTCTGAGGTAGGTGCTGGGAATTGAACTCAGGCCATCTCTAAGAGCAGTATTCAGTCTTAACTGCTGAGCCACCTCTCTAGCCCCAAGAAATCTTGTTTCAAACTGAATCCATCTTTAAAAAAATTATTTTAATATTTTATGTGTATGGATGCTTTGCCTGCATGTTTGTGCACCGTATGTATACAGTGCCCTCAGAGGCCAGAAGAGGGCACTGGGTCCCCTGGGACTGGAGTTGCAGACAGTATGAGCCACCATGCAGATGCTGAGAATTGAGCTGTGCTCCGTTAGGGGATTAGCCAGTGGCCTGTGCCACTCTGAACCACCTCTCCAGCCCTGTCCTTTTTAAACACGTGTAAAGCTCATGTCCTTTGGCTCCAGTGGATTTTATAGAGAGCCTCAGTGGGAAGGGCTGCCAGTTTGTCTGGCCTCATCCCGCTTGTCCAAGAGAAACTCCTGCCTCACAAGGCCCAGTGGATGAGCCATTGCTTTCCTGGTCCCGACAAGACGAGGACACATCAGTGAGCAGAGCCACAACCCTTGGTGCCTGAACTGCCCACAGACGGAAATTGGAATGGATCTCAGGCCTGCACACAACTGTCTCGGCTGCCCAGCAGCGAAGAAGCAAGCGGAGGGAGAACATTAGGTTTTGCTTATTTAGGGGGAAATTTTAAAGCAAGACCAGGTGCCTGGGAGGAAAAGAAAAAGGCACCGAGGGTCCACCTCTGGTACAGTGTGCCAAGGAAAACTACAGATGCAGTTTGTTTCTTTACCTGTAAAGGGCTGCTTTCTTTAAAAAGCTATGTGATGGTTTCAACTGAGATGCTCCCAATTGGATTATTTGGTCCCCAATTGGTGGCACCGTTTGGGAAAGTTTAGGAGGTGTGACCTTGTTGGAGAAAGTATGTGACTGAGGGCAGGTTTTGAGAGCCTGTGGACTCCTCTCTGCTTCCTGCGTACAGTCTGAGATATGAGCCCTCAGCTTCCTGCTCCTGCCTCCATGCCTTAGCTCCACCATCATGGACTCATTAACTCCAAATAAACTCACTTCTCTAAGTTGCCTTTGTTGTGGTGTTTCCTCACAGCTGTAGACAAGCAACTGCAACAGACAGGCCTGATGACCTACCCCCTGCATGGGCTTCCGGGCACAGCCCACCAGCATGGCAGGTGGTGGCACTCCTGCCTGGGCAGCAGGCTAACAGCATAGAGACTGCACGCTCAGAGGCGCATGCAGGGCTGACAGTGGCCCTCCACTGTGCTTCTGTCCCTGAGAGCCTGTCGAAGGGTCTGTACAATGAGCAAAGCAGTAAGTGGGTAAATGCTTCTAGGAATATGCATGAACAGTCCTTTCTGGTAGGAATGTGTTCTGGCCTTAAGTAATAGGATCTTGGAAAGGAACTGTGATTAAGACTCTCTGGCTTCAGGGCCTAACAGGAAACTGAAGGCCTCTTGGTGGGTTGGGGTAACAAGAGGCAGCAGGAGCCTATCCGAGCCAGGGGAGGTGGAAGCTGGCCACGTTCCATGCAGGAGTAGAGACTGGCTACAAGGGAGGTAAGTTCCCTTCCATCTTTACTCCTAAGGAGGGTTCCGGAGTCCACAGCTCCTTTCCTGGAAAGCGTGTAAGTGGCAGTGGGGAAAACGGCCTACCTCATCCTTGCTTTCTGCTGTCCTCTCTCTGCTTTAGCCCCTGTGCTGTGGCCTCCTTGCCAAGAGATCGAGAGATGGCAGATGTAGGAAGGAGGGCATGGAGAGCTTGCCCCCCGGATCCGAACCAGCGCTAGCCAGATGACATGCAGCCAGGGCGGCCAAGAGGCACACGAGCCTAGGCCCCTCCCACAGAGCTCTGCTTGGCTTTTGAAAAACAGTTATGAACACATCGTGTCTGAAGTCTGTGTGGACCCAAATCCCACAGGAAGGCACGCTTTGAGATATTCGTATCCTTAACACCAGCTGTCAATTTTACATAAACCCAGAGCCACCTGGAATGAGGGAACCTCAGCCGAAAAACCGCCCCGAGCAGCTTGACCTGCCGGCATGTGTACAGGACCTTCTCTTAACCGCTAATTGATCCAGGAGTATCCAGCCCACTGTCGTGGGTGCCAGCCCTCGGCAGGTGGTTCCGAGCTATATACGGAGGATAGCTGAGGGAGCAAGCCAATAAGCAGCATTCCTCTATGGCCGCCTCTTGAGTTCTTGCCTCAACTTCCCTCAATGATAGAATATAACCTGTAAGATGTAATAAACCTCCTCAAGACCCATTTGGTCACGTTCATTGAGACAACAGAGAAGTGGACTAGAGCAGACCTCAAGCAGAAGTGGAACCCGTGGTCCTTTCCAAGCCATGTGGCCTCCACCTGCTGGCCATCCCTCACAAAGGCCTCTTCACCATGGCCATGGCTCCTGAGTTGGGGACATCTAACTCAGCCTCTCTCTCTCTCTCCAGATTCTAACCTGTGTAGAAACTCAGTGTGTGCGCGCTGGAGCCTGCCCCAGGCTGCCAGAGAAAACATTCTCACATGCAGGAGCAGATCTTAATACTCTTCATTATCTCAAGTCACCTTCTGAGGCGTGTTTTGGTGTCAAGTGAGCGTTGGGGAAGCTGTGATAACACAGTAATTTACTAAGAGCATTGCACGGAAGACCATGATTACCAGGAGCCGGATGGTCCCCGGGCATTCCTGTCAGAACACCGGCCCTCTAGCTGTGGCTCCTGGCATGGAGCAGGCCCCACTTCGCACCTACAAATCCCCTCCCTCCCCCCACAGGCAGAAAATCCCAAAAGCACCACCCAGCCCAGAAAGCACAAGGGGTTCAGAGAAGGAGATGAAGCAGAACATACAAATTAAAAAGGAGACCCTGCTGCCTCGGATGGCAGCTGACTTCAGAAAGGCAGCAGAAAACAAGATGTTTAGGCGGCCTGAATGTTTCATGAACCTGTGAAAATATCGGGCTACTTCAGAAGAGAATAAGGGGAGGCAGGCAGCTAAGCAAAAAGATGTTGGTACAAATGGGAGGTGTCTGCGAAGCTGAGGCCCACGCAGGCAGGAAGGCCTGCTGCAGGCGAGGACGTGGGGAGAGGCGGGCTCCCCAGCAGACACGGCTCCGAGAAAGGGGGGAAACTTTCTAGATGGTTTTTCCCCCTTCACTTGTTTAAAAATAAAAAATTCCTCAGCACACGTCAGCTGCGTGCCAGGCTCCATTTGTCTTTATAACAGAGTATCAGGCAGGAGTGCAGGAGATAAATAAACACAGAGAGACAACAGACCAAACCTTGCAAGCTCACGGAGGACTGGGGGAGGCGAGCCTCATGCTGCAGTCACTGAGAAATAACATTTCAATCTTGATCCATGCCCACAGACAGATTCGCCTCTCCTCACTGGCCTGGATGATCCCCTGCCGCCCCTGCACCGGCACTTCTGGGTATGACAAATCCTCTGCTGGGACCAAGCCTTCCTGTTTAACCCCACAGGCCATCCAGGTCCAAAAGCTGGTGTGCACTGAGGGGAGGGGAGGGCAGGTGAAGCAGACTCCCCCGCCACCCCACCCAGCAGGGCCTCTAGCTTCTGCCCAGCGAGGGAGCGGGCAGACGCCAGGGTGCCAGCTAGAAGGCTGCATGACGGAGGCCAGATCTTGTTGAAGCAGCTCGGCTAAGACCAGGAGCAAAGAATGGCATTTTCTCTGCAGGCCAGTTCATCCCCAGACATCAAATAGTCCTGCCATCTCTCTTGAGTGGCTGCCACAAGACAGAGGCACACTGGGGAATAGGGCCCAGGAGGCCTCCTTGCTGTAATTATGTCTGGGCTGTCGGCCTGGATTGCTCTGACCCTGGTGGCATGGGGACTCCTCCTCAACCCTCCAAGCAGGGCGAGGAGTCTCAGTGGCCCAGGGACACAGACGCCCAGGAGAAGGGTGGAACGCCAGCAGCCAGGCCCTGGCCCTGTCCTTGGTGCTGCCGCCCTCTGCGTGGCTGCGAGGCTGGTTGGCCTTCGCTCCTGACTGGTGTCTGTTCCCTGCGGAAGGACAGTAAATTCACCGAGGCTGCGGCTCTGTCTGAGGTCGAGGAGCCTTTGCGGCGAAGGAGCATTGCTAGAGGCTGGCTCTGTGGGACTTTCCCAGCTCTTTCTATATACCCAGGACCACCTGGTTGCTTGGGCCCCAGACCTTCAGGGAGGAAGGGGCAGAGTAATTGTGGGTTTGCTTTCAGTGGGAGGGAGGGCAGAGTGCTGGGAAACGTTGATCTGTACCGGAAACCCTCGGTGGCTCCGAGCAAACGTCCTGCAAGACACGGCCAACGCTCCCCTGGCACCCGGCTGCCTCCGCAGGATGGGCCTGAGGAGCCCCTCTCAGCTCTGTCTCGCCTCCCTAGCCTCCCCTGGGTTCCCCATCTCTCCTACTCCCTCACCCATGCAGGGACAACTCCGCCTTCCCAGAGCTCCAAGCCCAGCCAGGAACCGAGGGGTTAAGCGCTGCTTCCCTGAGCGTGCAGTGCGCTCAGCTCCGCTCCCACGCAGGGAGGCCTCTGGTCCCCGGAGAGGGTGGAGGCGGGCAGCTCGGTCCTCCCCCTGGCCCAGGGGAGCTCCTGGCTCGTGGGAGCCTGAGGGGCTGGCCCTGAGAAGGTGCCCCCTGCCCCACCTGCCCACCCCTACAGCTGTCCTGATCGCCAGCCAGCAGCGCAGGCTTCCACCCGCAGGCGCCTTCTCCACAACTTCTCCCTTCCCAGTAGTCGCTCACCTGGAGGGTCTGGTTTTAATTAGTGTAATATCCCCGCTACCAGCGCCGCCTGATTAAGACATCCGCCCAATCCGAGATGCGCGCTTAATGAGCACGTTCTGCTGTAATGTTTGTACTTTTTTTTTTTTCTTCATTTTTCTTTTGCAGACCAATAAAACCAAATCTGGTTTCTGATCACTACCTGAGACCCTATTCCATTAGCCCCGAACCTGCTCTGGACCTCAGACTCCCAGGTGCGCCCGAGGCGCCCCAGCCTAGCCCGTGTTTGTGACAGAAAATTAACGACCCCGAGCGCACCAGAAGGCACTTCCCCTCCAGCCCGAGGAGGAAGAGTCTTGCCCAGAAGAAAGGATCCCTCGGTCCCTGTCCCTGGCTCTCCCTGTGGATGTCTTGGGCATCAAGAGACTACCGGGGCCACCCGTGTCCTTTTTAAAAGTGACCATTAAATAATTAGAGTGCCTCTGAAAAGCAGAATCTGAAAGGTGGAGCGACGATGTGGCTCTGCCATCCAGGGCTCTCCTCACCTCGCTGCCCCCCCCTCCCCGCCACCATCACACACTCACACACACCAGTAGACGTCAGTGGGCTTCGGGAACAGCCAGCCCCAACCTCGTGTGCTGGGCCGACTCCAGCTGTCTAATGGGGTCGCAATGCCCCTCCGTTCTGGTCGCCTCGCCTTGCTCCTGGTACAGACTGGGTGCGGGACCTGGGCGGCCAGGACACTGAGGGAGCTGTGTGTCCATGGATAGGCGCCCCCAAATGACCGCCGGCCTGGAGCCACCCCCTCACGCCGCCCTCCTGAAAAGGAGAGCCCCAGGCGAACCCCGCCGCCTCCTGGGGCCACTCGGCAGAAAGTTTGGGCCCGGGGTGCGCAGGCCACCTTAGCATGGCTTTCCCAAGCAGGCTGTCCCAGCCCTGTAGCTGTGCCGAAGCGAGCGGTGAGCCTGCCAGCCTTGCTCTCGCCGCTGGGAAGGCTCGGCCCCGCGCGCCCCCAGCTCTCGGGCTGGAGGGCCCTGCGCGCCCCCCGCACCCGCCGCTCCGTTCCACGCACGCTGGAGCGCTGCGGGCCCTGGTCCTCCCGAGGGAGCCTAGGAGACCTCAGCCCTCCCACAACTCCTTAGGGTTAGCAGTGCCTCGGCCGGCTTTCCTCCCGCGGACCCCAGCAGCCCTCCCGAGCCTGGGAGTGGCTAGAGTCGCACGCCGCAGCGCAGCAGGGTCGCCAGCCCCGCTTTCAGCCGCGCGGCTTGGAGTCGCCTCCCCATGCGCCCCGCGGGCCGGGATCTCCGCGCGCTACGGCTTCCCCCAGCCTGGGAGTTCCCAGAGCCGGGCATTGTGCCGCCGCGGCCGCCGCGGCCGCCGCCGCCACGGCCACGCAGCGCGCGGGACTCCCCGGTGTCTCCACGGAGCCTGACCCCGGGCCTTCCCATTCACAAAATCCCCCCCCCCCCGGTTTCCCCGCCGAGCCCGGAGCCGCCACCTCAGTCCCCGCGGAACTCGGGGACACCGACCCCGCGCGCGGACCCCTGACCCCCAAGGGCGCCACCCCTTCCCCGCGCGACCTCAGGTCTGTCCCCGGCCACGCTCCGCAGCCCCGCTCCTCGTCGGCCCCGCCTCCCACTGCGGGGTCCCGTGCGCCCCTCCCCGGGCCGAGCCCACGGCCCCGGCCGGCCCCCGGAGATGGTCGCGACCGAGGTGGAAGCCCGGGGGCTGGCTACTCACGGGTTCAGCGCTCCCCGCGGCAGGTGACGGGGCCCCGGCGGCCATGCCCCGGCTGCATCCCGGCCGCCCCGGCGAGCTGGCGGCAAGGGGCGCGAGAGGCCGGGCTGGAGCGGCGGGAGCGGCCGCGGCGTCTCCGGCGACCACGCGAGCTACTGGGGCCGGCGCCCGACTGCTGTCCGAGGAGGTTTCCGCTGGCTCCGGAGCAACGGCTCCGTGTCCCCGCTCAGCTTGCCTCGCCGACTCTCTCTCTCTCTCTCTCTCTCTCTCTCTCTCTCTCTCCTCCCCCCCCCCTCCGTTCCTCTGGCTGGCTCGGCTGGAGCGAGAAGCAGGAGCACGCGGCGGCGGTGGCGGCGGTGGCAGCGGCACGGGCGGGCGGAGCGCGCAGCTCGGCGAGGGAGGGAGGGGGCTCCGGCGGTCTCGCGGCCAGGGAGGGCGGCGGGGCAGGGAGGGCAGCGAGCCAGCTGGATGTGGCCACAGGAGCCCTGGAGTCCCAGCTCCAGCCTCCTCGCAGAACAGGGATGCGTAGGGTGGTTCGACTTGCAGGGCACCCTGGAGCCCAGTGGCAGCTGGGTTCCTCCGACCCCCTCCCCCCAGGGTCCTACCTCCCCTCTCTCTCCCCCTTCCTCTGGACGATCTCAGCGTAAGTCAGCCCTGGCGACACTTAGCGGGACCCCATCCCACCGTGACCGGCTTCTCTTGCTCTGCTCAAGGGTCCCTAGAAAGACTTGGTCGCTGAGCGGCAGGAATTCATTCATGTCCCTCCCCTCCCCCACACCTCTTCAGCTAGTCTGCAGCGCCTAACTGGCCGCTGGGGAAGACCCTTAATAGGCCTGGAGTTCCATGCCTTCCTGAGAATCACAGGGAAGGAAGGCAGGAGACTCAAAAGGAAACAGGAAACTGGGAGGGTACACTTGCGCCCCCCCCCCCCCCCACGATCCTATGGCCTTAAATATTTCCATCCAGGGCAGTTAGGAGAGCCTAAAATCCAAGCCCCGATTGGTCTGAAGTCTGGCATCTCTAGTCTTGATTAGGGAGGGGGCTGGCAGGAAGGTACTGCCTCCGAGCAGGCAAGATGAGACTCAGGTGTAACGGCGGGGTCAGGCCCTGGCACTGAGCTCCAGAGGTCAGCAAAGGGCTGGGATGACTCCCAAAGGTTCCGACTGGACCTGGCTACTATTCTAATCTAAAAGCCCAAAATAAAAGGCAGCGACTGGACTTGGGGGCCTGCACTCTCAAAGGGCATTTTTAATCTAAAAACAAACATTAAAACAACAACCACCCTGATCCAGGTTGCTGGATGCCATTTCTAGAACAACCAGAACAATTCTTTCTTGCACCTAAGTGCAGCTTTCGGTCTGAGGCATGCATCGGAAACCTTTGTGGGTAGGGGGACTAGAAGAGTGGGAGTAGAGAAGGGCGGGTGAGGCTGGCTCTGAGGTGCTCTCCGGCGCTGGGCTGCAGGCTGCCTTCCCTACAGAGCGAGGACAGACAGTGGCCAAGCTGAGTGGCTGCTGCCTGCTCAGGAGCTTTTAATTTCTGCTCCTTCGGCCTGTCTGAGCCATTGATCTGTCTTGCCCAGTGGGAATCACGTGCTTTAGAGCAAGTAAGCAGTCTGGCCCTGCAAGGGAACATAAACGCCTTGTCTCCAGGACAGCCACCAGGGTCTCTGGAAATGCTCCGGCCCCAAATTTGAGATGGCACAGCCCTGCCCCCCACAGACCAACTGTTGTGATCAGGTGACCCGGGCTTTCACAGCCTGTGACTGCTGGCCAGGCCCATCCACGCCCGTCACTCACCTGTCTCTGGCCTCCCTGGGCCAACAGTGTCTGTCCCTCCTGGTTCTTCTGCCCTGAGAGCCCTCCCCGGTGGCCCAGTTCCCAGCACCTTTCTGACCCTGCTCTTAGAGAGATGGAGGGCCGGGTCCCTACTGCACCTTGTGCCTTGCCGAGCCAGAGGATATTACCCAGCACAAGCTGGGAGCTTCAAGTGGAGGGGCCCAGGACTGAGACTCTAGTCCCACACCCAGGTCTGGAGCCCGTTCCCAGAAAGGTCTGCAGGTGGCGCCAGGCTTTCTTTCTGTCTCCAGACAGGTTCCAGCCAAACAGAACACCATCAGCCACTCTGAGAGAGCAGGGCACTAACCTGAAGCAGGTACCAAAGCAGGGGCAGCCACGCGGCCTGTCCAGGAGGGTACCCTCGAGAAGAGAGCCAGAGCAGATTCCCTGCAGGCCCAGCAGCCACCAATGGATCTGCCCAGAAAAGGGTGGCAGGGCCTGCCTGTGTATCTCTATGCTGGGATGTCTTCCCATCTAGGAAAATTTTATTTTTAGATTAAGCATGCATGCATGCATTCATGCATGTGTGTGTATGTATATGTGTGTGTGTTTGTGCGTGTGCATGTGCCAAGTAAGTGTAGTGCCCTCTGAAGCCAGAAGAGGGAATCAAATCCCCTGAGGTTGAAATCATAGGCAGTTAGGAGGAGCCTCCTGACTGGATGCCAGGAACCAAACTCTGGTCCTCTGGAAGAGCAGGAAGTGCTCGTAACCACTGAGCCATCCCTCCAGCCCCACGGAAACTTCATTTGTAAGAATATGAGGGTAGAGAGGATCCAAGAATAACACCCCACAGCAGAAACAAGGAAAGAGGCTCTACTCTAGCCGTTACAATGACACAGCACATCCTCAGAAAAAGACACCACAAAAAGAGACTTTTCAAAAATACTGTGATCACCAACCTGACAGGACCTAGAGCCACACAGGAAACAAGTGTCTAGATGTGTGCAGGGGTCTCCAGAGCAGCGGCCTGCGACCTTCCCAATGCTGCAACCCTAAAAATGCAGCTCCTCGGGTTGTGGCAACCCCAACCATAAAAGTATTTTAATTACCACTCATAACTGTGATTCTGCTCCTGCTGTGATCTGATATGCAGGCTCTCTGGTTTGCCATGCCTGTGGGGTCGACACCCACAGAGCAAAAGCCACAGCCCCAGAGGGGGTTGAGCTGGGAAGCTCCACCCTCAATATGGCTGATACTATCCCATGAGGTAGGCTTCTCAGCTCAGTGGGAAGAGGAACAGGGCTGAACACCAGCATCCACCTTTCTCTGCCCCCTGACTGAGGATGGGGTGTGGCAGCCTCCTCACACCCTCCCTGACTGAGGGTGGGGTGTGGCAGCCTCCTCACACCCTGATGCCATGCCCTCCCAACTGTGGTGGACAGCTCCCTTGAACTGTGAGTGACAGTAAACCCTCGCTCCTTTGAGCTGCTTTTCATGTATTTTGTCATAGCAATGAGAGAAAAAAAATGATTAATACTGCTTTGAACCCCTCCCCTAAGGACAGGGAATAAAGCAGAAAATACAACCACATGTTATGGACTGACTGCCCGAAAGAAACAGGACTGCGGCCAGGCTTGGGAGCTGAGCTGAGTCCTGCCTGCTGTGGTGAGGGCCAGCACCAGAGTCAATGTAGAGGAAGGTAGAGGCCCAGACACTTGGGAAGCCAAGACAATCATGACTCTCTAGACCAGGATCCAGGACTTGCCCTCAGGACTCTACCATCCATGAGAAGGAAACCTATCGCTACCTTTAGGATTCCCAGCCTCGGGCACCAGGGCACAAGCCCCACACAACACTGAAGGCCAGCTCTGCAGGCCCCTCTCCTAACACCGGTACCCCAGTCAGCAGAGCTCTCTAAGCACAGCCTCTGAAAGAGGGAGCCACCAAACAGCCTTTCCTAGAGGAGGGCCGAGGGGGGGTGGTCCTGGAGGAAACAGACATTGAACGGGGAGGAGAAAATATCAGAAATAGACATATTTAATATCCTCAAAGAGATCAGAGGAGATATTGCAACCAGAACCAGGCACAGGATGCTATTTTAAGAACATTTAGAGAACAAAAAAAGGCCGGGGAATTAAAAGCATGCGAGCCGAAACAAAAAAACTCAGCAGACTGGTTGGAAGATAAAAGTAAGTGAATGTTCCAGAAGGCAAAGCGAAAAGACAAAGAGGGGGAAAATAAGAAAGGAGGAAAAATTAGATGGTGTGCTCATGAGAGCTGGCACCCACACAAAGGAATGAGAGAAAGAGAGAGCATCACAAATTATTTAATTCAAGAAATTCTCCACACAATGGATAGGAATTGACCCACGTCAAAGTATAGTCTCACGAACACAAAACATTGAAGATGAAAAGAAAAATAAATCTCAAGTTTCAGGTTCCACGGAAAACAGCAAGAATGAGCATGGCTCCAGGGATCTCAACAGGGCAAGCCGACGGATGCTAGATACTGGAGCGACGGATTCGGACACCCGTGGGCGTGATCAGACACCGAGCATCCCTCGCCTGAGAGCGATCAAACGTGAAGTCAGAACAAAGACACCCACAAAAGGCGACGGCGCTAAACAGCTCATCTCCCACTACAGGACATGCTTCAACGAAACAAGTGACCAAAGCATGGAAGAGGGTCCCACTGCAGAGGGGAAGCAGAGGTCCAGTGAGAGCAGGCGTAGAGAATCCACTGGCTAGGAAAGGGGCTGGCAGGAGGACAGTCCAGTACCAGGCAGGAGGTCATAGATCCAGGTGAGAACAGAGAAGCTGCAGACCCAACTCTCCAGTACACTCAATGCCACCTGCCACCCACTGCCCACCGTCCACTGCCCACTGTCCTCTTCCCACCGTCCACTGCCCACTGTCCATGGCCCACTGTCCATTGCCCACTGTCCTCTTCCCACCATCCACTGCCCACCGTCCACTGTCCTCTTCCCACCATCCACTGTCCACTGTCCTCTTCCCACCATCCACTGCCCACTGTCCTCTTCCCACCGTCCACTGCCCACTGTCCTCTTCCCACCATCCACTGCCCACTGTCCTCTTCCCACCGTCCACTGCCCACTGTCCTCTTCCCACCATCCACTGCCCACTGTCCACTGCCCACCATCTCCTTCTCATCATCTGCTGTCCACCGTCTGCTGCCTACTGCCCCCTCTATGCCAGGCAGACCTAGCCTGTGTTCTTCTCTACCCATACTCACAGCCAGCATCAGCTGAGGACCTTCATTTGAGCCCTCAGAGGGGAGTCTTAGAAACAGGAGACGGTCACAGCAGACAGAGAAACAGACAGGTCAGCTACATCCCTCAGCAAGTAGCCAGCCATCCTGGCTGGGTCCTCCATCCCCAGGGGCTACCTGAGTGTTCACTTTGTCCTTGTCGGGGGCTGTGACAGGTAGCCCTGGCTGCTAATCTCCCTGGATCTGAAATCCTCTAACATAAGCTCCTGTGCACTCCTCTGAGGAACTTTCTTGATGAGCTAGAAGAAGGAAACTGCTTTTTGCCTGATTGCTCTCACTCTTGCTGGCAAGTCCATCTATACTGATGCTTCTGCATCCCTTCATTGATAGAAGAACCAGCTTCTTGAACTCCCAGTGTAGAATGAAGACCCGGGAATCCTCAGGCCTTCGACACCCAGCCTCATGGACTGAGAAACTATCAGATTTTCAACCTTTCCAGTGTGAGACAGCCATTGCTTCTCTACCCAGATGCCCAGCTAACAAGTGCCCTTTTAAGGAACACATAACATATATTCATTCTATCAGTTCTGTTTCTGTAGAGAATCCTGGCTCATACATCAGCTCTCATAAACTCCGGAGCAACTGAGTCCTGAGTGCATCTTTCCTTCCTGTCTTCTGCCAGGCTTCCCCATCAGTGTGTACCAGCTCAAAGGAGCAGGTGACTCCATTTTTACAGGGATCACCTTTTATGGCTCAGCTGTTAAAGCACTTCTGTGGAAGGATGGGGACCTGACCCCCAGGGAGTGCTGACATGGCCTGTAACCTTAAAGCTTCGGTTAGGGACAGTGACAGATGAATCCCTAGAGCTTTCTGGCTGATCTGGCTGGCCAATTGGTGAGCTCTAAGTTATGTGAGAAACCCTGTCTCAAAAACTAGGGTAGAGAACAGTTGTGTTAACCTCTGGCACACACACACACACACACACACACACACACACACACACACATACATATACATGCTCCAGACATGCCCAAACCCTGAAAATCTCACCCTGAGACCGGCAGGAGGAAGGATCGCGCCCTTCCTGTTCTGGGCCTGAACGCCCCAGTGGATACAGCCTTGGGACCCCAGCTCTGCCACCCTCGAGGTAGTCTCATAGCCAGGTTTCAGCTTCAAACATCCTAGTTCCTCATAGGACCTGTCCAGCTGGCCCCGGGACTCCACTCCATGCAAATGAAGCAGGCCCAGCACCTCAGCCCTAGCGATGTGCACTCCCCTGCAAACATGTATATATGTGTATGTGTGTGTGTGTTCTCATCTATGCCAGTTGACACGCTCAAGAATAAAATGTTCATGAAAATAAAGCCACGGGGATTTCTCACCAGCCTTTATTAGGCCCAGGGGTGCACAGTGGTCTGAGCTTATGTAACCACATGGTGCCCAGCTGCCTCAGTTGGCCTTGTCATGCAACAGAGAGAAGTCCAAAGTTGCTCAGCACAGCTGTACCTCTGAGAGGGGAATGGGCCCCACCAGACAAACCCACACGTGTTTGTGTTTCCCTGCCCCCAGCCAGCCAGCTCCATTGCCTTCAGGGTCTCCCCTCTGGGCTCTGTGAATGCTGTCATTAGTAGGGGAAGGGCTACTGTGACCTGAAGGAACATAATAGTAAAACAACATGCTAACGCTCTCCCACAAAAGCTTTCCTGTGAACAGGGCGCGGTGGTGCTCACCAGTAATCCCAAGAGAAGAGCTGAGGCAGAGGATTAGGTTCAGAGTTTGAGGTCAGCCTGAACCATGCTGTAGCCCCTGGTCATGTGACCAGTGGTGAGGCAGAAGGGTCTCCATTTTAACCAAGATCCAGCCTCAGCATGTGCACCACGGCTGTCCTTGCTCCCCAACCCTCCGACAGGCGATGACCCTTTACCTGGAGGTCTCAGCTCCTTCCTACCTCCCTGCTCCCTCCGAAGCTCTCCCTCCAAGCCCAAGGCCACTCCTCTTCCGTCTCCCCAGCTGACCAGACATCCTGAAGACATGACAGACCTGATTCTCCCTTCAGGACTCTCCTGGCCTGTGCTGCAGTCTCCCTAAGTTCCTCCCTTCTTCACAAAGGGCTCCACTTTCCACCACCTCCCCACACCCACCGAAGTACAGTCCCGACTGACCAGCAGCCGGCCCCAGCCTTCCTCCTCCGGGTGCACTCGACACCTGAACTCGGCTCTGCTACCCACTCTCCAGAATCGTCCTCCAGCCCTCCCCAGTGCTCTCCTCTTCTCCCTCAGGCCCATGGTTTGGGCTCCTCCATCTGCTTCTCCTCGCACAGCAGCTTCCCAGCCGAGCGGAGCGCAGGGAAGGCCTGCCAGCTCAGCTGTCCCTCCTCGCTGATGTCATCCGCTTCCCACTGTCGCTGGAACACAAGTCACCAGGGCTGAAGGCATCCACTCCCTAGCTGCCCCTTTGTGCATTGCACACAGAGAAACTGAGGCTTCCCCAGCAGCTACAGATGTGGACCCTGCCACAGATGCTGCCAAGGGTTGTTCCACGTGAGCAACAAACAAACCTCCCACCTGATATCTTATTCCCAAGCCTCCAGAGCTGAACTCAGTTTCTTTCAGACCTAACATGCCACTACTCCAAAAGAGGGGACGGTCCTGTCTCCCCCTGGGCGGATGGAAAGCATCAGGAGCACCCAGGCAACTGGCGGCTCCAGCCCACGGCTGGTATGCTCCGCTCGCTGTGGGGGAGCAGACATGGCCTCGGAGTGCATGGGGAGGAATGAAGGTCCTCGAAGCTTCCATTCAACTTTGAAAACCAGAGGATATGGCCAGCTCCAAGAGCCTCCTGGGACAGGGGACAGGGTCTCCGCAGGCAGTTAGCCCGCTCTTCTGCCCCCTCTGAGAACCTCTCCTTTAGCTCAGCCCACGATTATACAATAACACCCACCCAGAAAACAAATTAAAAATAGGAAAAATCCATGGGAGCCGTGGGTCTGCTGCGGCAGGGTGGTGTTGGATTGCTAGGCAACCCCAGGCAAGCCTGCAGGAAGGTCTGTGCGAGCTGCCTGCGCAGAAGAGGGGCTCTTGTCCCTTTTGTGCGGATGTACTCAGCCGGATCTGAACAGGAGTCCTGAACAGAGAGGAGGAGGCGGCTCTGGCTGATGGCAGAGCACACGTCCTCCTTTGGACAACTGGCTTTTCGGGAGGATGGCGGAGAAGAGAGGGATGGCCGCGTGATGACTAACATCTGGAGCCACGCTGGAAAATCAGCCTGATTTCTGCTTCCCGAGGCCCAGGTGTTTGGAATTGTACAGGCAAAAACAAACGTCAGGGTGTTAACGGCTCTTCCTGGTTCCCAGAATCCTTTCAGCAGGAAGCAGATGTGGGCTAGGTTTGGAAGGCTGGGGAGAGCCAAGGGAGATGAATGGAAGAGACCCTCGGGGACAGGCAGGAAAATGGATCCAGAAAATAATGAGGGCCCAGGGCTGGGTCTGTGCTCCCAAGAGCGAGATGGAAGCAAGAAGCCCACACACTCCTTCTACAGATCCAGCCGAGCCTTAATCTCATTAAAACATGGATGTGAAAACACTGACTGAAGCATCCAGGGCTTGGAGGGGGTGGGCCGCATCAGATGCGCAACAGAAATTTTCCGTTTGATTTGATGTTCTGCTGAACACCAGGAGGAAACCCAGAGCTCCTGGCTGCTGGGGAGCTGGGGGGGGGGGGGTCCCAGCACCACGACTACAAAGTCTCACAAAATCACTGCCTTAGCACGGAATGTCAATCAGGCGGGCGGGAGCTCACACACCTGCCACCCCGGCTCTCGGGAGCGTGAGGCAGAAGGTTGCAAGTTCCAGGACAGCCTGGAGTATTTAGCAAGATCCCTCACAGAGATCTGCTTCTCTGCCTCCCAAGGGCTGGGGCTCAAAGCCTGCACCAATACCCGGCTGTCCTCGGCCGGTGCTCGCAGCCCTGCGCGTGGAAGAGCCTCCATGGCTGCAGACAGCCCTGCGCGTGGAAGAGCCTCCGTGCTGGCAACCTTCCTTCCCCGCTGATGCCTGCCTCTGGGCACCTGCCTCAGTTTCTTTTGCTGTTGCTGGTCACCTGGCATCAGGAGGCAAACAGAGATGAATGCTGGTGCCCGGCCACACTTCTCTTTCTAATCCAGCCCCAGGGGGCGGCGCTGTGCACATCTAGGGTGGGTCTTCCCATCGGTTCATCCACTCAAGTACCCCGCACAGGCTCGCTGGGAGGCTAACGTAGTCTAGAAACCCCTCACTGCTGTGCGCAGATTCTAGACTCTACCGAGCTGGTCAATATGAAGCATCATGAAGCATCACTCACTGCTCTGTGGGAAGCACCTTCTGGGGTCCTTCGGGGTGAGGAAGACAGTGCCCATGGCTCCCTACTGAGCCACAGGCCAGGCCACAGGTGTGCGCGCACGCACACACACACACACACACACACACACACACACACACACACACACGCAAGCACTCATAGAGTCCTACAAGCGTTCCCAGGCCAGGCTCTGCTGTTGTGATAAGCTTCCTCTCAACCCCTATCCAGAAGTCAGATTTTCCTCTTTGGGCTCAGGGTCACCAGTCCCGTCACACAGTGTCCCAGAGTGGGAAGTCCCTGCTCCGTGGACTCAGGGGACACTCCGTGTTTTGAGGGTGTACTGATAAGAGCCACTGCAATTGTCTACTGGGGACATCTGTCATGTATCCCTCTGAAATCCACACACACTCCCAGGGCCACCAAAGATGCTTCCCCTGCCCTGTGCCTGGCCACCCCTCTGCTCCCTGCCTGCTCTGTTTAACTCGGCGAAGCTTAAACTTTCTGGAACTCTGTATGTATAAAACCACGGGTCACCGGCTGCACTTCCTGGCTTCTTTCACTCAGCACAATTCCAAAGAAGGGTCTATACAGTTGCAGGCATCAAAGGTGTGCTCCTTTACATGGCTGGGTAATATTCATCCTTGTGGGTGGATTTTCACCTGCTTACCTATTTGTGCATATTACAGTTATTCTGTTTGTAGAATCGACACACACTTGTGTTGTGTCTGGCTTGGGGGTGGTTCATAGCAATCTTCTGTGAACCTTCATGTGGACACATGTGCATCTCTATCTTATGTATTCGGTGTATGTGTTTGCACAAATGTGCTCGCCTGTGTGCGCACGTATGGAGGCCAAAGATGGATTTGGGGTGTCTTCCTCTGTTGCTCTCTATTTTATTCTTTGAGACAATATCTCTCACTGAACCTGAAGCTGGTCACCTCAGCTAGACTGACTGCCCAGCCAGACCCTGGGATCCTCCTGCCTCTGGCTCCTCGTATTGGCGTTCCAGGCATGAGCCGCCACAGCAGGCTTTTTATGTGGGTTGGGGGGATCTGTGCTCCGGTCCTCACGCTTTACCTAAGGTGCCATCTCCCCAGCCCTCCCTCTGCCTCTGTCTGTTTCTCTTTCAGATGGGAGGGGTTGCTGAGTGTTGGGGAGCACAGGCTGTGAGGAGAGTGGGGTGCTCCAGGGACAGCCATGCTGGTGACTAACTGATGGGAAACTGCTCCTTGGGTAAACGGAACAGGAACACGCACAGTTGGGCAGCATGTGGCATCTGGCATCTTCCACACTCAGATGAGAGTGAGGAGGGATGCACAGAGAGGCCTTGGCCAGCGGTGTAGGGGACAAGACGTTTCCCTGGGCTGCTCCTCCATGCACGAGCATCTTCTAACTGTCCCCTACCCCAACACAGCCAGAGGTACTTCCTGCCCAGTGTTCTTTGCACTTCTACCTCGGCCAGGGCTGGGTTCACAGATCACCACCCTGGCCTGGCCACACACTGCGTGAGCTGCCACAACCCTGTCTCTTCTGCTAGGGAACATGCGGCTCCCCTGGTATAAAATCAGCATCAGGGGCCGGGGACATGGCTCAGCTGGCAAAGGCACCTGCCACCTGCCACCTGCCTGACCACCTGAGTTTGATCCTCAAGTAATGCATGATAGAAGGAGGGAACCAACTGTACTCGTGTCTACACGGCACACCACGGCACGTGCATGGTGCGGATGCCCGGGCCCCATCTGTGCTCAGATGCCAACATCATCCCTGCCAGTGAAACTGGGTCTTCCCTGTCTCTGGCCACACCCAGTCTGGCAGCTTGGGGTGTTCCTTTGGTTTGTATCCTGACCAACTGGGTAGAAGAGGAAAAGGCATCGAAGCCTCCAGGTCGAGTGTTAAAGGGACAGGACACTACCTGTATTTTCTCTCCAAGGCGTTTGTGAATTGAGAACTATCTTAGACCAAGTGTGGAAATGACATGCTAAGGAGGAGGATCCCAAAGAGAGATTGCTGCCATCCTCTGACCCTCTGCAGCTCAGCTACTTGACTGTCAATTCCAAGAAAGTCACTTCTGGGAGGGATAACCCAAGAGGGATAGTTCAGTATGTGGGGTTCTGGTCACGCAAGCAGAAGGAGCTGGCGTCCCATTCAGTAAGACCACGTCTTAGTCAGGGCTTCCGTTGCTGTGAAGATCAAAGATCACCAGGATCAAGGCAGTTCTTATAAAGGAAAGCATTTAATTGGGCTGACTTACAGTTCAGAGGTTTAGTCCGTGGTCACCATGGTGGGAGGCATGGTGGTCCTCAAGCAGACACGGTGCTGGAGAGGAGCTGAGAGTTCCACTTCCTGGTCCTCAGGCAGAAGGAGATTGTCACGCTGGCCCTGCTTGAGCATAGGTGACCTCAAAGCCCCGCCTCCACGGTGACACCTTTCCTCCAACAGCGCCGCCTCCTAACGGCACCACTCCCTATGAGCCAAGCACCGAACTGCGCATGAGTCTGTGCAGGCCATTCCTAGTCAAGCCACCACAGACTATGTCTCAAAAACAACCAGGAGAAGAATGACAAAGAAACACAGTACTGACCTCTGACACACACACACACACACACACACACACACACACACACACACGAACATGCACATACAGCCACACAAAAAAGGAAACGCGCTCCCCCACACTCTCAAGGCCCTGCCCTAGAACCTTCCTCATCTTCAGTCCCATTGATGGACTTTACGATGACTCTTCTGTCTCCACCCGGTTTGTCAGCCCGGGATGAAGCGGGAGGTTTGCTTCTGGTCCTACGGCACTGTACTGTGAACAGGGATGCTGTCCCAGGCAGCTTGGGAACGCAGCTAACTCCCCTTTTGCACGAAGAAGCAGAGGCCCGGGGGCTCCTGCACTGACTCACATGGGGAGGAGTGCCGGCAGGGAGAAGGTGGGTGCCGCCCTGGGCATGAGTGCCCAGCGGATGGGAAGTCCTCAGTGACGGCCCAAGGCGAGCGCTCCAAGCAAAGTGTGGGAAGTCCGCCTCCTCCCACACCCCCCGCCGCCCACCCACAGAGGAACCCTGGCAGCTCTATCAATATTTTCGTCCACCGTCCCACACACTCACACAGCCATCTTCTTCTCCAACTCCATCTTCAAATGTCAAAGACAGGCGCACCTGCTGGAGGACAGTCCAGGCAGGGCTGGAAGAGGCAACCGCAGAGAAAGACTTAACAATGACCCAAAGCAGTTGGACCTCACCAGTCACCAAACAAAAACATTCCCGATTGTCCTACTCAGACCTGCTGGTGCCTGGGGGCCGGGGCACACCCAGGCATGAGCCATGACCTCCCTTAGGCTGCCCTGTGGGACCTACACTCACATCTGCCTCTTTCTGGAGGGCAGCTTTGTGCGCCCATCAAATGCTTTCCAGACACAACTAAGCGTTAGCTTGGCAATTTCACTTGTAAGAGTCACCCCAGGAGAAGCTCATAAACAAATATGGAGATTTACCTAGAAAGATTTCTGTGCCCGCATACCCTCAGCATTGAGGCTAACATCAAAAGACAGAAAATAAAGCAAATGTCCGACTCTGGGTGCTCGGTAAATAGTCGGTGCACTCATTAAAAATCTTTCCACAGAAGAGCATCGGAGGTGCTGCCGAGTGCTAGAAGCCACAGGAGGAGGTTCGAAGGAGGACCTACAGGGTGGTAGGGCAGTTCTGAGGTTCAAAGCCACTTCCTCTTCGAATTCGGACAGCAGGTGACTTTGTGTTTTCTTTTTCAATTTACATATTCTAAGTTGACTCAATTGGATCTGAATTGCATTTGTAATCAGGAAAAGCATAAGGAGTTTATTTCTTTTTTCAAATTTGATTAGAAACATTAAAGTCAGCTTGTCTCCCTGCAAGGGAGGGCAGGATAGGACCCCCCCCACACACACACCTAAGGACAAGGCCCCACCTGGAAGGTTCTGTGATGTTCCTGGAGGCATCTCACACCTTCAAAGCAGAGGGCAGCGCTGCAGGGAGACAGGATCCTCCTGGAGCCCTGAAGTCCGGTGCTAACACCACTGGCCTTTGCTCAAGTTTGCACTCTGAAAGAAGGACCAAGAGGTGGAGGAGAGAGGAAGAAAGTGCCTTGACCATCACCCACCCCGGCCTCAGGCCTCGAGAGTGCCTTCCAGGAATTGAACTGCTGGTCTCCACACACAGCATGGCAGAAGGGACAGCTGCAGACGTTCTTACCTGGGGGCCCTTCTGTGAGACACCCACGAAGGCTGGTCAGAATTCAAACTCATGTTTTGTCTGTGCACGTCTGTACGTGTCTGTGTGTATGTCTGTGTGTGTCTGTGTGTGTGTGTGTGTATGTGTGTGTGCATCCTTGAATGCAAGTGACTCCAGTTAACAGGCATACACGCTATTGTGAGCAGCCAGACCATGAATCCTCTGGAAGAGCAGGAAGCCCTTGCTCACGGCCTCCCCCTTAGTTCTTGAGACGGGGTGTCTCACTCAGCCAGGAGCTTACCTATTTGGCTATACTGGCTGGCAGCCAGCACCAGCATCCAGCTGCCTCCTCCTCCTCCTCCTCCTCCTCCTCCTCCTCCTCCTCCTCCTCCTCCTCCCCAGCCCGGGGTCATAGGCACACAGCCACGCCCAGCTTCTGTGGGCACTGGAGATCCACGCTCAGTCCTCAGAACCGTGAGAAACCATTTCCCCGACTGCGAAATCACCCCAGCACCTTCCCCGAGGAAGTGTTGTTGGTTTGTTGCTGTTTGTTTTGAGTTTGTTTGGTTGGTTTTTGGGTTTTCCAGACAGGGTTTCTCTGTGTAGCCTGAAATCACTTTGTAGACCAGGCTGGCCTCTGCCTCCCAAGTGCTGAGGTTAAAGGCATTTGCCACCACTCTGCGGGCGTGTTTTTAAAGGTCGTGGTTCAGAGGACAGCAAATGTTGTCAGTGTTATGGGGTCGGCCTTACAGCTCCTGGCTGCAGAAAGGAGAATGAGGCTCTGAGACTCCAGGACTTTCTCAGAACACTGCCGTGGGCTTCCCTGGAGTAAAGAGTATGGAGGAGGATGAGAACCACCACTCCCAACACACACACACATGCATGCACACATGAACACACTCGCACACACACACCACACACATATACACACACTACACACACGCACACACACAAAACCACCACTTGAATACACACATGCACACATACAGGCTCGATCAACAAACTCCTAATCATGCAGCCAGTAGGGACCAAGTGGGGCTGCCAAGGGCTTGATTCGACCTTAACTAACCCTCACTGTCCTGTAGAATCCATGTGGAACACTCATTTCCAGGTGATGATGGTGTTTTGAAGGCTAAGGAGACTTCAGGGGTGTGGCCCCACTGGCAGAAGGACACACCATTCTGTAGCCAGCCTGCTTTTCTCTGCTTCCCATGTGGGCATCCTGCACCGGTGCCCTCCCTACCATGGCCTAAACTGCCCCATGCCTTCTCCACCAGGATGGACTGCATCAGCAGAAACCGTGAGCCTAGTCGGCTTTTCCTCCACAAAGACCACTGGGGAAATGGAAGCAGGAGGATCAGAAGTTCAGGCCATCCCCAGCCACCAGCAGGCCTGAGGCCAGACCCAGCTTCATGAAAGCCTGTCTTATGAGAAAATGAAGAGAACTGGAGAAAGGCTGCACAGTTAAGAGTTAATGGATGCTCTTCCGGAGGACTCAGGTTCGGTTCCAGCACTTCTGTGACGATTCTTAGCAATCTTCTAAACCGCATGAGCACCAGGCACTCTTAGGGTGTGCAGACACACACGCTAGCAAAGCACCCATACATGCAAAATAAAAAAAAAAAAAGCTTTTTTAAAAAATTTAAAGGAAAAGAAAGCATGAAAGAAGGAAGGAGGGATAAAAGGAGGTAAGGAAGAAAAGAGGGAAGAAGGAAGCAGGGAAGGAGGGAGAGAAGGAGGAAATGAAAGAATAAGGTAAGAAGGAAGGAGGGAGGGCAGAAGGAAGGAAGGAAGGATGGATGGACTTTCAGGTCTGAAACTCTATGAACAAGGCTCGTCCCAGGAGTCTGGGCCCAGCCCTGTTGTCTGGACCATCCTCAACAAACCCCTTCTCATCACAAGAGGAAACAGCAGCTCACAGACCCTCGATGGGAAACGGCAGAATCAAACAGGGATGTGACTCAAGAGGTAGGACGAGGGCAGGTGAGCCCCCACGCTCGGCTCCCGCTGCGGGAGGGCGTCAGCCCTTCGTGGTCTTGGGAGTGCCACATACAAACTGCTCCTGGCATGACACCCTAACAGAGGGCACCCAGCAGACCTCCTCAAGGACACAGCAGGGCTTCGTGTTCCTGGCCACCTCCTACCAGGACCCTAGGCACCCCACAGCTGATGAGCTGGGCGCCTACAGTGGAGAAAGTGGTCCAGCCTCGAACACTACACGACCATGAGGCTCCCTCTTCGTGAACACAGCAGTCCAGATACCAAGAGACAACTCTATTGGGAGAACAAGAGCTAATTAAATTTACTGGGATCATTGAAGGGGAAACTACTTAATATTCTGAATAGAATTTAATCTTTTGCAGCACAAGCAGCTTGATTCATCATAAAGGGTTTTCTACCGTCCGGGGTCACAGCTAGTGCGTACCCACAAGCTGGGGTAAGGAGGCCACAGAGGGGTTAGCATTCCTGGACCACCAAAAAGATGCTGGATCTGGCCGCCAGCTAGGGTCTCAGTGTGAAACAGGGAGTCAGACCTGGTGGCAGCGGTCTCTGCTTTTGTTGGTCCCTGCTGTCTGACAGGACACTGCTGGCCAAGGTGGCTGTCTAAATGGATCGGGGACCCATGTGCCTCCTGGCAGCGCATGGGTCCACATAGACCTCAGCCTCAGGGAGCAACAAGTAGGGAAATGAAGCTTCCATCACATCCTCAAGATACAGCCACCCCAAGGTAAGCTGTGTAGGTGTAGTCCGTCGGGTTCGACAGGAAAGGCTGAGAATGGGATAAAAGGCTGACTATAACTCACTTCCCTATGAGGGGAAAAAAGAAAAAGATTTCCAGTGGAAACTGGTGAGAAGAGCTAGGTGTGTGCCAGGGCTCAGAATATTCAAAACAAGTGAACTGAACTCACCTCACAGAGAATTCACAGGTGCACAGACAAGAAGCTTAGGATAGAGTCTCCCTCCCTCCCTCCCTCCCTCCCTCCCTCCCTCCCTCCCTCCCTCCCTCCATCTATCCCTCCCTCCCTCCCTCCCTTTCCCATCCTCTCCCCTTTATCCCTCCTTCCCCATCCCCCTCTTTCTTTCTCTCTTACTTGCTTTCTGTCTTGATCATTCTCACTACCTCAGTCTCACTTCCTTACCCTGCCTCTTCCCTCTTACACACCCCCACTGGCTCTCCTTTCACACACACTGTGTAGTGTGGGGTAGGGATGGGGCTATCTGGGGTTATAACATTTTACCTGACCTTCAAAGCCATGCAGACAGCACTTTTCCCACAAGATATCCGTATCCAGAAGCTTCACTGATGCATGGTGCAGCCAGCCTGGCCTTCGTGTGGCCTGTGCAGGGCCCAGAACATGGCAACAACACCACATAGCCACAGCACCAACCAGGAGTGCCTGACCTCAAGGATGCTGCGGAAGCATTTCAGACCCATATCTTGATACCAGAAAGCAGGATGCCAGATCATACAAGGGCACCCAGGCTTGCAGATGTGCCTGCCCGCTGCCAGTGCAACGGTGCCAGGCAGACGCCAACTGCTGGAGGTGAGTCTTGCCTGATACCTGTGATGAAGCTGCGAAGCTGGTGCACAGAACTCTCCAACTTGAGGCATCCCAGGTGTGCCTCGACACAAGCTGAAGCCAGCTGAGAGGAGGGAACCTCGGCTGAGAAAATGCCTCCGTGAGATCAGGCTGCAGGTGAGCCTGGACGGCATCTTCTCCATGCTTGATCAGGGAGCCATCCCTGGGCTGGTGTGCTGGGTTCTGTAAGAAAGCAGGCTGAGAAATCCATGCGGAGCAAGTGGCATACCCTCCATGGTCTCTGCCTCAGCTCCTGCCTCCAGGTTCCTGCCCTGTTTGAGTTCCTGTCCCCACCTCCTTCAATGAGGAACAGTGATTTGGAAGCATACCCAAAATCAACTCTTTCCTCCCCAGCTTGCTTTGGTCACGGTATTTCCTCACAGCAATGGTGACCTTAACTAGGGCAATGGGCATCGGCTCTGCCTCTCCTCATCCCTCCCACCCCCGTCAACACACAGGAGTGTCCTGGAGCCCGTACCCAGAGTGCTGCTCTCCAAAGGAAAGTCCAAGATGAGTTTGCATCTCCCCCTCCCAATGGTCCCTCCCTCTTAGCTCCTTGCTCAAATGTATAATGCCAGTTACAGTCCCCAGCAAGTCCCTAGAGCCCTCGGCAAGAGCTTCAGGAGGTCCCTGCTTCTGTCCATGGTCCTGAACCTGGTCCTCATCAGGCCTTCCGTTGCTCAGCTGCCGGCTCATCTCATGCGGAGCTTTGAGCATCCTGCCTGGAGGAGGGCCAGGTGGGACATTCTGAAACTGGAAGACATCATCATATCTGTGCCCTGTGCCCTGTGCCTCCCATTCCTGTGCAGGTGGAGGAAGTTGGGGGGGGGGACTCAGGTTCCACCCATAGCTGCCTGACTCAGCCCTGCCCACCTCGCACAGAGCCTCTGCTGAGCAGGAGAGTGGGGCTCTGCTTTACCTCATGTCACTACAGGAGACCCCAAAACCTTCAACACTGCTGCTCTGAAGACAGGCTCAAACCCACGTTCAAAGTGAGCTGCTGGCTGTGGGCAGCATGCAGCACTGAGGCTGCTCTGTCCTCAGAGCCATCCAAGGAGTCTCTGCAGCCCATCAGTGGCAGTTTGTGGTCCTCCTTGCAGAGAGACAGTGTATCATCGCCATGGTAACACAGAGGCAGGGGCATGACCACCTACAGGGAGACTTCAGAACGACTGACCAACTCAGCCCCAAGCCAAAGAGAAGCCAGGGATTCTGAGAGGGTTGGCTGGGCACGAGAAGACCCACATTGGCCTGCTGTTCCGACACTCATGTCTGTGTCCCCAGACTGCCATCTCCACTGCTGTAAATTAGTATTGACCTGGTAATCACTGCAGGTTCTCTAGGCTCTAAAGATGTCTACTGCTATAACTCAGACCTTAGCTCAAAGCACTGATGATCCAGTGCTTAAAAGCTCTGGCTAAGGGTAGCGACTGAAGGAGTTTCCTGGTACCACCAGCCCTCAGCCTGAATACCCAGACCCCAGCATGAGGGACTGACTGCTGTCCATCCCTGGAGGCTCCACTGGCAGCTTAGAGGGCAGTGACTTCTGAGGCTTGGCACCTAGGGGCCTCCCAGCCAAGTGTAAACAGGGGTCCTCCTGCCTCCTTCCTGGATGCAAAGCATCATTCTAGGAAGCCTGGATGTCACTCTCATCTGACAATACGCTGAGAGGTTTTAAAGGCTCCAAAAAGCAAACAAACAAACAACACACACACACACACACACACACTCACACACAAAACCACAAAGATTTCTGACTAAAACACAAATACTCCTATATAGGGAAGGATGTGTCACAGACAAGCTACACAAGGTAGAGGTGTGTCACATAGCACAAGGTTTGTTTTCTTTCCTAAACAAAAAGTCTTGGTAAATTACTAAGCAAAAGACAACCAACAGAAACACAGTCATTTGATAGAAAGACACAAACAACCATTACACAGGCAGAGATGCTTCAGGTCACTCAGGAACCTGACAGGTCAGCACTCCATGACTGAATACTAAGTGGGTAGGATATTTATTCAGTACAGGATAAGACCTCAGTAAAGAAAACAACATGATGGCTCAACAGGTAGCCTGCTTCCAAGCCTGATATCCTGAGTTCAAAACCCAGCACCTACTCCATGGAAAAAGAAAAGTGACTTCCTTGAGTTGTCCTCTGGCTGCCACATATGTATGGATGTGTGCACCCCTACACACAGATGTAAAGAATTTATTTAATAAATAAATAAGTAAATATGTTTAAAACCTTAATGCCTTAGTAAAAAAAACAACACTCTCTGATGAACAATAGCCTGACTGTACACTGGAAAACATCTTTGTGGAAGGGGCATTTGATAGCCTATCTATTTTTAAATTCATACACCTTTGACTTGGTAATTTCTCTTTAGTGAATCTCTCCCACTGACCTAACCTCACTAGAAGGCTGAAAGATGGGTAGACGTGGAAACATAACACTCTCCCATTAGGAAAACTGCAGAGGGAAGACTCCAACACCCAGGAGATAAACTGTAGAGCATGGTGTGATTGTGTAATATCGCTCTAAGCAGGATAGGTGGATTCTGGCAAGACATTTTGTCCAGGATGTATTGTAGACAAAAGGAGAGTTCTGTAATAATACATATAAAAACCCATTTAGGTAGAGAGATAAGAAATGCGCTTACACACAGGCATATATTCATATGCATATAAATATATAGTAGATATATAATATCATGGGTGTGGAAAGTTCTCAGAAAACATACAAAAATTTTACAGATAGATTTTTGGAGTTGGAGAGTTGAAAGAGGAAGAAGCCAGAATTCTCTTGGTTTCCATTTTTAACTTTCTCTGTGCTTAATGCTTTTACCACAAGCAAATGCTTTGTTCAGACAGAGATTTTTTTTTTCTTTACTAAAAATAGTTTTAAGGCCAGGTATGGTAGTATGCACCTTTATTCTCAGACCTTGGGAGGCAGAGGCAGGCAGAGGTCTGCATTTGAAGCCAGCCTGGACTACAGAGAGAGTTTCAGGACAGCCAGGGCTACACAGAGAAACCCTGTGAGAGAGAAAAAAAAGTTTAAAGAATAGAAGTAAAAGCGTAGAGAGTCTTAGTATTTGCTGAACTGGCTTATTTTCAGCCTAAAATGGACTGTTATTTGTCCTAGGAAACACTCACTGACCACCAGGGTGTTGGGAGCCAGATGTAAAGTTGTTTTCATTTCCTCCGTGGAAGGGAGGATGAGATAAGAGCCAGCTCAAGCTGCACACATACACAGTTTTGTTCCGTGTTCTAGTTACCTGTAGCCCGGGGATGGAAGCATTCAGCCTCTGTACCATCAACTCTGAAGGCTTCAGCTTCCAGGCTCTGTCTGCTAACCTAGACCTAGAATGTTTCAGCTTCCAAGACTTACTGCTGAATAAGATCACCCTGTTTAGTTCTTTCTGAGCTTTCGATGGCCACTTTCAACTCAGCTGCTCTGGCCCAAATTCCTCTCCAAGCTGACTGATTGAATCTGGTGTATCTCATGGCTTCTGACTGAATTGCTCTACTTGGCCTCAAACTAACTCAGGCAATATGTCCTAATCTTCCGTCCCCTTCTCATTCTCTGGCTTGTTCTCTCTGCAACCTGTCTCTATAAACTGTCCCAGTAAGGCTGCCACACACACTGCTACTGCTGCTGCTATTACTCTTCTCTTCCTGCTCTGCTCTTAAGTAACCTCTCTTTCTTGTCTGTTCTCATCAGAGTTTGGACATATCCTAGCTCTGACTCATTCTGTCCAATCTTTCTCTGATTCGTCACTTTGTCTGCCCCTCAATTAGACACCAATTTCAAACATCGATGCCTCCTTCTATAAACTAATCTTATTTTCATTGTTTGGGATTAAAGGTGTGTACTAAGGGTGTGTCTATATTCCAGCAGAATCACATAGACCTAGATGGTCTTTAGACGTGATCCCTTGCCAGAACAGCCATGTTGCTGGATTAAAATTCCTCTGCAACAGGGAAAGACTATAGTGAACAGACACAGAGAAAAGAAAAAGAAAAAGGAATAAACTCAGAGTACTGTGACATAAAGTAAATCCTCAGAACTCAGAGGAAGACTCTGAGAAATGAGCCAAAAAACAAAGAAGCTTCAAGTGTCAGAAAACAAGAAAATGGCAACTGTGTGGCCTAACCTACAGACAATCACATTAGATATGAACAGATTAAATTCTCCAAACAAAGGACAAATTAAATTCTTCAAAGGGTGGTTCAAGGGCCAGGTACTGAGGAGATCACTCAGTGAGGACCTGAATTCAGATTCTCAGTTTTCATGTAGAAAGCCAGGTATGGTAGCATGTGCTAGTAAAACCATCACTGGGAGGCAATGGATTCCATGTAGAGTAAGAGACACTCTCTCAAAAAATAAGGTGAAGAAATTATTTAAGAAGATATCTGGCCTGGAGAGATAGCTCAGTGGTTAAGAGCACTGGATGCTCTTACAGAGGACCCAGGTTCACTTCCCAGCATCAACATGGCAGTTCTCCACTATCTGTAACTCCAGTTCCAGGGGATCTGACACCCTCACACAGACATATGTGTAGGCAAAACACTAGTGCACATAAAATAAAAATAAATAAACTATAAAAAAGAAGATATCTGATATTTACCTATGACCATCATGTGTGCATGCATGCACATGCACACACACTACTACCAACAACAACAACAAAAAATGGTCCGACAATGCGCTGCCTACAAGAAACTCACTTATAGTTACCCACCCATAGGCTAAAAGTGAAGACATGGCAAAATATATCCCATGCAAATGGAAACGAATGGAGGTGGCTGTGGTTGTACTAAACAAAGTCAACTGTGGCACCACAGCTCCCACAAGGGACCTTGGGGGCCATTAATTATATTCTCTAAAGTAAATTGAATATGGAAATAGTTATGAATATTCATGCACCCAACATGGTGTCTCTTCACAGCAATAGAACGCTGACTAAGATGATGACTGAATCTCTTTTTTGTTGTTGTTTCATTTTATTTTCTGTGGGTGGGTGTTTTTGTCCACCATGTGCTGTCCAGTGCCCTTGAAGGCCAAAAGAGGGCATCAGATCCCCTGGGACTGGAGTTACAGAGCATGGTTACATGGTTCGGAGCAGCCATGTAGGTGCTGGGAATTGAACCCAAGTCGTCTGAGAGAGCAGCCAGTGCTCTTAACCACTGACCCATCCCTCCAGTCCCATGGTTAAGAATCTTTTAATTTAAAAAGATACAACAATACAAAACATTGGCTAGACTAACCAAAAGGGAAAAATGTAATAAATAAAAATTTAGAACGAAGGAGGAGGCATATGGGTGCCTCAAAAGTAGAGGAACTATAAGAAACTAATGAAGAGTTGTATGTCAACAATTGGATAATATAGGTAGGAAGGGTAGATCGGTGTCCAAACGCCAAAGCTGAAGAAGGGGTGATAGATATGGGTCTATTTGCATTTTTCTACATGTGGCCATCCAGTGAGACCAGCACCATTTGTTGAAGATGCTGTCTTTTTTCCATCGCATGGTTTTGGCTTCTTTGTCAAAATTCAAGTGTCCATAGGTATGTGGGTTTATTTCTGGGTTTTTAATTCAATTCCATTGATCAACCAGTCTGTTTCTAGGCCAGTACCATGCTGTTTTTATTACTATTGCTCTGTAGTACAGCTTGAAATCAGGGATGGAGATACCTCCAGAAGATCTTTTATTATAAAGGATTGTTTCATTTATTCTAGGTTTTTTGTTTTGTTTTGTTTTTCCATATGAAGTTAAGAATTGTTCTTTCAAGGTCTGTAAAGAATTGTGTTGGTATTTTGATGGGAATTGCACTGAATCTGTAGATTGTTTTTGGTAAAATAGCCATTTTCACTATGTTAATCCTACCAATCCAGGAGCACGGGAGATCTTTCCATATTCATCTTTTCATGTTCAGTTTCTTTCTTCAAAGACTTTAAGTTCTTGTCATACAGGTCTTCCACTTGCTTGGTTAGAGTTATCCCTAGATACTTTATATTATGTGTAGTTATTGTAAAGGGTGTTGTTTCCCTAATTTCTTTCTCAGCCCATTTGTCCTTTGTATACAGGAGGGCTACTGATTTTTTTGAGTTATTTTTTTATCCAGCCATTTTGCTGATCATGTTTATCAACTGTAGTTTTCTGGTAGAATTATTGGGGTCTCTCAGGTATACTATCATATCATCTGTGAATAGTGATACTTTGACTTCTTCCTTTCTAATTTGTATGCCCTTGATCTCTTTTATTTGTCTTATTGCTCTGGCTAGGACTTCAAGTATTATAATGAAGAGATATGGAGAGAGTGGGCAGCTTGTCTTGTCCCTGATTTCAATGGAATTGTTTTAAACCTATTGTTTACTATTGGCTTGCTGTGTATTGCCTTTATTGTGTTTAGGTATATGCCTTGTTTCCCTGATCTTTCTAAGACTTTGAACATGAAGGGGTGTTGGATTTTGTAGAAGGTTTTTTCGACATCTAATAAGATGATTATGTGGATTTTTTCTTTAAGTTTGTTTATATGGTAGATTACATTGATGGATTTTCACATATTGGATCCCCCCTGCATGCCTGGGATGAAGCCTACTTAGTTGTGGTGGATGATATCTTTGATGTGTTCCTGGATTCAGTTTGTGAGTATCTTATTGAGTGTTTTTGTGTCAATGTTTATACGGGAAATTGGTCTACAATTCTCTTTCTTTGTTGGATCTTTGTGTGGTTTAGGTATCAGGATGACTGTGGTCTCATAGAATGAGTTTGGTAATGTTCCTTCTGTTTCTATTTTGCAGAACAGTTTGAGAAGTATTGGTATCAGCTCTTCTTTGAAAGTCTGGTAGGGCTTTGTTTTTGTTTTTTGGTTGGGAGACTTTTAATGACTCTTTTTTATTTCCTTGGGGGTTATAGGACTATTTAATTTGTTTGCCTCTTTGTTTGACTTTGGTAAGTGGAATCTATCAATAAAATTGTCCATTTCATTTAGATTTTTCAATTTTGTGGAGTACAGTCTTTTGAAGTAAGACCTAATGATTCTTCAGATTTTTTTCAGTGTTTGTTGTTATATCTCCCTTTTCATTTCTGAATTTGTTGATTTTGATACTGTCTTTTAGTTAGTTACTGCCTTTTAGTTAGTTTAGCTAAGGGTTTGTCTGTCTTACTGATTTTCTCAAAGAACCAGATGTTGGCTGGTTCTTTGTATTATTCTCTTTGTTTCTTATTGATTGATTTCAGCCCTGAGTTTGATTATTTCCTGCCATCTACTCCTCTTGGGTGTTTTTGCTTCTTTTTTTTCCCCAGAGCTTTCAGGTGTACTGTTAAGGTGATAGTAGGAGATCTTTCCAATTTCTTTATATGGGAACTTAACGCTATGAACTTTCCTCTTAGCACTGTATTCATTGTGTCCTATAAGTTTGGGTATGTTTGTATTCATTTTCATTGAATTTTAGGAAGTTTATAATTTATTTGTTTATTTCTTCCCTGACTCAAGTGGTCACTGAGTAGGGAGTTTTTCAGTTTCCATGAGTGTGTGGGCTTTTATTATTTCTGTTGTTGTTGAAGTCTATCTTTAATCCATGGCGATCTGATAAAAATACAAAGGGTTGTTTCAATTTTGTTGTATTGGTTGAAGGTTGCTTTGTGACTGACTATATGGTCAGTCTTGGAGAAAGTTTCATGAGGTGCTGAGAAGGTGTATTCTTTTGTGTTTGGGCGAAAAGTTCTGTAGATATCTGTTACATCCATTTGATTCATGACATCTGTTAGCTACATTATTTCTCTGTTTAGTTTCTGTCTCAATGACTTATTCTTTGGTGAAAGTGGGTTGTTGAAGTCTTCCACTGTTAATATATGGGGATCAATGTGTGATTTAAGCTTTAGTAATGTTTCTTTTACAAATGTGGATGCCCTTGTATTTAGGCATTGATGTTCAGAATTGAATTGTCCTCTGGTAGATTTTTCCTTTGATGAGAATGGAGTGCCCTTCCTCATCTCTTCTGATTAATTTTGGTTGAAAGTTTATTCTATTAGATGTTAGGATAGCTACTCCAGCTTACTTCTGGGGTCCATTTGCTTAGAAAAACCTCTTTCCAGCCCTTCACGCTGATGTAAAGTCTATCTTTGTTGCTGTATTTCTTGTATGCAGCAAAATGGTGGGTCCTGTGTATGGATCCATTCTGTTAGCCAGTGTCTTTTTATTGGGGAATAGAGTCCATTGGTGTTGAGAGTTGGTTTTGTTTGTTTTGGGTTTTGTTGTTGTTTGTTTTGTTTTAAGACATATTTCTCTCTGTAGCCTTGGCTGGCCTGGACTCACTTTGTAGACCAGGCTGGCCTTGAACTCACAGAGATCTGCCTGCCTCTGCCTCCCTGAGTGCTGGGATTACAGGCATGCACCACAGCACCCAGCTGATGTATTAATGAAATATTAATGACCAATGATTATGAGTTCCTTTTATTTTTATGTTGGTGATGGTATTGTGTTTGTGCACTTTTCTTCTTTTGGTTTTGCTGCAATGAAGTTATTTATAGTCTGTGTTTTCTTGGGTGCAGTTAACTTCCTTCAGTTGGAGTTTTCCACATAGTATTTAGTATCTAATATCTGGTATCTACTAGAGCTGGCTTTTAGAGTCTCTGTTGAGAAGGTAGGTGTGATTCTGATAGCTCTGCCTTTATTTGCTACTTAGTCTTTTTCCCTTGAAGCTTTTAACATTTTTTCTTTGTTCCGTACACTCAGTGTTTTGATTCAGTGTTTGATGTGGTAGAGGATTTTCTTTCTGGTCTAAACTAGTTGGTGCTCTGTAAAAACCTCTTGTACATTTATAGGCATTTCTTTCTTTAAGTTGGAAAATTTTTCTTCTATGAGTTCGTTGAAAATATTTTCTGAGACTTGGAGCCAGGAATCTTTCTTTTATTCTTATTATTCTTAGATTTCATCTTTTCATTGTGTCCTTGATTTCTTGGATATTTTGTGTCAGGAATTTTTTAGATTTAATATTTTCTTTGACAGATTTATTGATCTCTTCAATTGTATCTTCTACGCCTGAGATTCTCTCTTCCATCTTTTGTATCCTGTTGGTGATGCTTATGTCTGTAGTTCCTATTCTCTTCCCTAGGTTTTCCATCTCCAGGATTTCCTCAGTTTGTGTTTTCTCATTTTCAGGTCTTGAACCATTTATTCATTTCTTTCACTTATTTGTATTTTCCTGTATTTCCTTAAGGGATTTATTCATGCAAAGGCCTGTATGATCTTCATAAGCATAGATTTAAGGTTGTTTTCTTATGTTTCAGCTGTGTTAGGATATCCAGGGCTTGCTGTAGTAGAATAACTGGGTTCTGGTGATGACATATTGCCCTGGCTTTTGTTGGCTATGTTCTTACACTGGTCTTTAGCCATCTGGTTGTCCCTGGCATCGGCTGGTTGTTTCTGGTGCCCTCTGGGTTTCTCAGGCATGCCGGAGGAGCCCTGGGTCTGGTAGCCCTCCTCAGGATGATGGATAAGGATGTGAGATAGAGGTTGGATCTTAGCAAATAGCCTGCAGCTCTCCTCTCCTGGCTGTGTCCCGGTTGGACTTACAGACAGGGTTAGGGTGTGCCTAACCTGTATAATCCTGAGGTCCAGCAGGTCTCCTCAGGAAGGCTAGTAGAGCTGTTGACTAGAAGGCTGGAACCGTGTACCTGGCAGCCAGGGTCCCTCCTCGCTCCAGAGAAAGGCTGATGCCAGTGTGTCAGCATGAACACTTACTCTTCTATACTCCCTGAGCTCTGCTCCTCAGATGCCGTGCACACAGTGGGGGCCACCATCTTGGAGCTGCCTTCCTATTCTTATAGAAACATAGTTGCTTAATTACAGAAAACAACGCATCTCCTCTCACCCCTTCCTCAGCGTGTGCCAAATTCAATCTTTGGATCCTATGGTGTTTGAAACTTTGACTTTAGAAGTTAATGTGTGAGCTGCTAACTTAAGTTTCAGACACACACACAAAAGCTTGCACTGAACACAACCATTTCTAACATGTCACTTAACACACTTCCACCATTTTATGCTGTGCATTTATCAAAGGGGCATTCTCTGCATTGACGATTCTAAAATCCAAATATCCGACCAACTATGAAAAACACTGAAGATGCATTGCATTCAGCCTAGAGTTAATTGTTCACATAAAAATAAAGTAAGCACCCACATCTCATTAGCATGCAAATTTGATTTCATCTTTTAAAAAATGGCTCAAAAATTTTATGCCTACCAAAGCATCTGGTTTTCTTTTATTTGTGTTCACCTGTATGTGTTCATAAGCTTGGTGACTGGAGCGGACAGAAAGAATTTGTCAGGTCTCTTGGAGCTGGCGTTACAGGGAGCGAGCTTCCCAATGTGAGTGCGGGAAACTGAACTCAAGTCCTCTCCAGGAACAGGACATACTCTTGACCACTGGGCCATCTCTCCCACCCACCCCACCAAGAATTGTTTTAAAATATAATCCTATATCATTTATCATCAGCTATTGTCTGATTTGTTCACCTGTTTAATAGACCTGTATACCCAGGGTCGTGTAAAAATTTCTCAGGCAGAAAAGATCATGAGAGAAAAAACTTTAAGCAGCTCTGCTTCAATCTGGTCCAGTTTTGAGTTGGGGCACAAAGGTCAAGGGTGCAGTCCCCAAGACTGCCCCACTGAGATCCAGCCGTAAATTAGGGTCCACTCAGCTCCTGGCCAGCAGACTACAGAGAGAGAAAGAGAATGAAGTGTAAATGAAAGGAGAGGAGGGGAGAGAAGGGGAGGGGAGGGGAGGGGAGGGGAGAGGGGAGAGGGGAGAGGGGAGAGGGGAGAGGGGAGAGGGGAGAGGGGAGAGGGGAGAGGGGAGAGGAGAGGAGAGGAGAGGAGAGGAGAGGAGAGGAGAGGAGAGGAGAGGAGAGGAGAGGAGAAAAACTTTGCACCTTGCATAGCCAGGAGTGGGTCTATGGTCAGCTCAGGACCCCACAAAATAGCCCTTCTCCTTTTGCTCCCTTCTCTCAGGCCCCTACTTCATGCTATGTCTTCTCTGGGCCAAAGCACACATCAGCCTCCCCTGATGCCACGTGGGCCCCTGTAACCCACCTAGCTGCCTCCTGGAGTCCCCACAGCCTCCTGCGGGGATGCCTCGCTTGACAGCACCCAAGGGGCCGCATCTGCTGCGGGGTGAGAGCTTGGTCCAGGGACCCAGTGTCAGCCTGCAGTGGAGAAGGGGGGTGGGGGGTCCTGTGTCCAGACAGCATGAGATGCACCTGCCAGATCTAAAAGGCTCCACGATTTGATTCCTACAGATGTAGAAGCACCTTATCTTTTGACCTCTGCCTCCATCTGCCCAGGCTGCTCCTGCCCTACCTTCCCACCTCCTGATTCTCTCTTACCTCCATTTCCTTCCTTCCCCTCTAGTCCCCTCTGCCCTTTCGTGGGCCAGGGAGCTCAGCATCTGTCTCCCACCTGCCAACCTGGACACTCCAGTGCAAAGACGCCCTGGCCTGTCTCCTGTGAACCCACAGGCAGGGCTGACTCCACTCTGACTCCCCCACCCCTGTCACATGCACAGCGACCCAGGATGCACTTGAACTCAAGTTTGCACGTCCCAGGTACTGCTCAGAAATCAGTGGCTGAATGGGGGTGGGGAGTCTTGTCAGCAAGGGACAGAAACCCCTCCCCCACCTGGGGGGATGCACAGTCTCATGAAGCTCTGAGCCTTCCTGAATGCCAGGGACCAACATGAGGATGCTGAGAAGCTAAGTCAGCAGCAGTGCTAGGGCACCGGTGGGAGGAGGACGAGGACTCCTGGCGGGGCCCGGGGATGCTGGGGTGCCTTCTCTCTGGCCCCAACGCCCCTCACTGCGCAACACTCAGCAGAGCAGCTGAGCCTCTGGGCTTCCTGTGGGAGCCAGCCGTGGCGCCTCACTGAAGGACGCAGCGCAGGAAGGGCCTGAAGGGCCAGGAAGCACCATGGCTGTAACCCGCTGCTCAGCCTTCTCTAGTCAAAACGCTTCGGGAGAACAGAACCCGCTTCTGGAACCCGAGGCTGTTGCTCCCATCATCGTCTGCCCACGGCGCTTCTGAACAGGTGAACGGCCGCTGTGCTACAGTCCACCTACTCACGCTAAATTTCACCACAAACCAAAAGGTGAAAACTAGAAAGAAGGTGGAGCCACTGAGATGGTTCAGGAGGCAAAGGCGCCTCCTGCTAAGCCTGACCAGAGTTCAAGCCCTTGAGCCCACATGGTGGAGGAGAGAACCAGCTCCCCAAACGTCCTCTGACCTGCACGTGTATGCTGTGGTTTACACGTATATACAGGCACAACACATGTCATACACACACACAAATGCAAGCATGAATGAAAAAAATTAACTACGTGTAAAAAGAAAGTAACTATTTTAAAGGCCAAACGGCCAGTGTGCTTTCCTGCTGTCAACCTGGTCTCCTTTGGCATGTGGCTCCACTGTACCTGGCAGCCTGCTATTACACACACACACCGCAAACAGCCTCCTGCCACAGGACCTTTGCACTTTCTAAGTGCTCTTCTCAGGCTAGAAAGATGGCCCAATGTTTAAGAGCACACACTGCCCTAGCAAAGGACCTCAGTTCTGTGCCCAGCACCCACAGCTGCCTGTAACTCCAGCTCCAAGGAATCCAATGCTCTCTTCTGGCCTCCAACGGCACTTGCACGCACACACACACACACACACACACACACACACACACACACACACGGAGACACGTAAAAAAATTTTTATTTATTTCATTTATTTTTATTAATTTAATATAAATATATCTTTTTTAAATTAAAAAACAGTGTTCTTCCCCAGGTGCCCGTGTGGCTCATGTGGCCTGGTACCCGGTGCTTTGCACATTCTCGCCTCGGCAGAGGTGAGGCATGGGGAGGATAGTAGCATCAGGCCCGCCGAGGGAAGCTGGACCACCCACCTCAGCTTTAGTCACCTTCTGTGGCTGAGTGTGCTTCTGTGGTGTATGTGTGTCCGTGTGATCTCCCTCCACTGAAAGGAGCCACAGAACACGTAGCCAACATGTGTCCCGAGTGTGACACACAGAAACCGGCCTGGCAAGAGGAGGCCTTGGGCGGCACCGTGGACGGTGTGGTCCCTGCCACAGAGTCACTGACGTGTGCACAGCAATGGTTCTGAGGAACTCAGTCCCTGATGGGAGCCAGCCTCTCCCCAAGACGCCTTCAGTGTCCTTTATTGTTCCCTGGCCATGACAGGCCTGAGTCCCAGAATGGGGTGGAGCAGCCAGTGCTGTGGAGTCCCGAAACCTTCAGACTCCCCCAGCATACCTTGTCCTGCCTTCAGGCCCTGCCAGAGGCAGCTCAATGGTGGCTACAGAGCAGGTCTGGGATGCAGTGCTTGATGTCAGGCTCGCAGAGCTGGGGTCAAGCACAGCACTGAACTCAGGCGTGAACAGAAGTTTCTGCCCAAAGCGGCAGCCTCTGGCCATTCCCCTCCGCCCCCGTCGACGCCAGCTCAGGACCGGATCTGTAACTTCCCCATCGATCAGAGGACACGCTTTGCAAAGGCTGTGGGCTGCCTGGGCGAAACACCTTTAAACAGCTGGACATATGTCACGGAGACGTCTACCATTTGACCTATGGGGACCCAGGGTCACTGTGGTTCAGAGACATTTCTGGGCACACCTGCACATCAGCTGTGGTTTCCACCTCTACTTGCAGGCCCTGCCTCCCATCTCGGAGAGCTGCTTTGCCCTCTGGCAAAGGGTCACCGCCAACTGTGGGGTGTCCCTGAGGTATAAGCTGTATGCCACTCAGAGGGCCCTGCAGGGCTAAGTGCCATGCAGGCACCAGGGGACAACAGTACCTCACTCAGTACTAGGCCTTTCGAAACCCGCATCTCCATCCCTGAGTGCCCTTCCACTGCCAAGAAAACTGCCCTGCCCTCAAATCCTATGTCAGGGTCAGCTTCCGGAGAAGCCAAACATCAGCCACCACCAGGCTCTCCCTAAGGTCGGCCTGATGCACCACTCTTGAAAGGGAGGCACAGATGGATGGCTAGATATTTGAAAAAAGCCTCCAGCATGAGCAGCAAGCAGGAGAACTTAGAACAAATGCCTCGTGACCAGTCTCCACAATGGCTACCTCCCTGCATTCATGCCTGGCAGGGGTTCTGGCCCTGGGGTGGCTGGGCGGCAGCTGTGTCGGGAAGGATAACTTACACCTCAGAGGCAAGGGTTCCAAGATATGCTCCAGCTTCTTCTGCGCTCCGCCCCTCCCCCGCTCGGATCACTCCCTCTGAGGGGCGCCAGCTTCCATGTCAGGCAGCCATATGGAAAGGCGCATGTGGCGAGGAACCCAGGCCTCCTGCCAACAACCAAGTGACTGAGCTTGGAAGCGGATCCCTTGTCCCCGTCAAACCTGGCTAACGCATTGGCTGCAAAGAGACCCTGAGCCAGAGCCACCCGCGTTGCTCGCCAGATCCCGGCCATGGAAACCAGGAGAGAAAGCCATTTGTTGTCTTAAGCTACTGCGTTTGGAGGTCATCTGTGACATAATAATAGACGACACACACGGGTATATGCTCTGCAGAAAGGAGAAGGCTTCAAAAGAATCTATCATTAACATCACACAGAAAGGACGGCGCACCCGTGAAGCTGGAAGGAGGATGCTGGGAAGCTAAAAATGCAATCACAAATTTAAGTCAATAGAAGCATCGGAGGGAAAAGAAACTTGAGAAAGTTCCCAGAACACAGAACAAAAGGCAAAGACATATACAATAGGAATTGGATTTTGTTTTCCTTTTTAATTAAAGAGTTAGACTATGGAGCCAGGAGGTCCAACATCTGACAGAGACACATTCCAGAAAGTGCACTGAGACAGAGGATAAAATTATCAAAGAAATAATACAAGAAAATGCCCTACAACTGAAGGGCGTGAGTCTCCAGACTGCGGGATGTTTTGAGCATCCAAAAATAAAAATAATGGCAGGGAGCATTGGTTTTACCCCATTGCTTTAATGAAAAACTGGAGGCTAGGTACTTTATAAAGAAAAAAAAAAAGGTTTGTTTAGTTTGAAGTTTGAGAAGCTAAGTCCTCCAGCATGTCATATAGGAGGAATCAAGGCAGAGGAGTGAGCCAGAGGTAGGAGCCACAGTGAGACCAGGAGCCAGAAGGCAGAAGAACATACCTATTTCTTTGCCTGAGAACTAACCAGGATCCCTATAAACCCCAGCACCACTCACCTCTACACAGCCACACTAGGGACCAAGCCTCCAACCCAGGAACTCTAAGGACACACTGAAAGCATTCCCAAGCCATCCCTAGGGTGATGACTTGGTACACCAAGAATAGAAGCTTCCAGAACAAAAGAAGGAAGGAGGAAGGAAGGAAGAAGGAAAGAAAGAAAGAGAAAGAAAGAAAGAAAGAAAGAAAGAAAGAAAGAAAGAAAGAAAGAAAGAAAGAAAGGAAGGAAGAAAGGAAGAAAGAAAGAAAGAAAGAAAGAAAGAAAGAAAGAAAGAAAAGAGAGAAAAGAAAGCAGCTTGACTCAAAATCTGGATGGCTCTGACTTGTCTAGGACACGAAGGAAAAAATCTGGTTTTAGTGGCAAGTGCTGCAGGAGGGTAGGCAAAATTTCAAACATGGGCGTCTGAACTGAAATAATAGAACAGTAACCCCGGGAAATTTTCAGAGTGTGTTGCACTGAGACTACAGACGGGGGATAAAGAGATGGCACAGTGGTTAGAACCACTGGCTGCTCTTCCAGAGGACCCAAGCTCCAGTCTCAGCACCTACATGGCAGCTCACAACCACCTATAACTCACCTATGGCTCCTCTTCTGACCTCCATGGGCAGCAGCCTGCACATAGTACAGAAACAGGCATGCGAGCAAACCCCACACACATAAGAATAATCAATTAGGGAGTGTCTCAGCCAGGGCTCTCTAGAGAAGAACCAGAATCCACGTATAAAAAGGTAACATGGAGTTGGTCTGGCTCATCCAGCAATGGCTGCCTTCACACTGGAGAGGCTAAGAACCCCATAGTGCTTCAGTCCATGAGGATGGCTGCCCCCTCAGTCACAGACACTGGACTGTGGTGGAAGGCTGAGGAGGCTGGGATCTGATGCCAGCAAAGGACAGGAGTGACTGCAGCCGGGGCAGCCACAGGAAGGAGCAGTGACAGCTCACAGAAGCAGCAGCATTCCCCTCAGGTCTCTCTCTGGGCAGCTGCTGGAAGCTACTGCCGAGCCTGGGAGAGGCTCTTTCCCCTCGGGTAAACCTTCCTGGGAAAAGTCAGAGATCTGCCAAGCAAGACTGACCGAAGAGGTGAAACTCCTGGAGAAAGCAGCAACCTGGGGGGGGGCTGACTGTGTTTCGGGGGCCTGTCTGAGGACCTTAGCGTACCTCAGAGCACCTGCTGTAGGAGAAAAGACACCAGCAAGGTTTAACCATGTGCAAGGTTGCAGGGAGAGACATGTTAGGTATGCAAAAACCTAAACCATAACCCAGATGTCCCTCAACTGAGGAATGGATACAGAAATTGTGGTACATTTACACAATGGAATATTACTCAGCAATTAAAAAACAAAGAAATCATGCAGGAAAATGGTGGGAACTAGAAAAGATCATCCTGAGTGAGGTAACCCAGAGGCAGAAAGACACACATGGCATATACTCACTTATAAGTAGATATTAGACATATAAGATAGGATAATCATAGTAAAAATCTGTACACCCAAAGAAGCTAAGCAAGAAGGAGGACTCTGGGTAAGATGATCAGAAAGGCAAACAGGATGGACATTGAGAGAGGGAAAAAACAGGGAATAGGACAGAAGCCTACCACAGAGGGCCTCTGAAAGACTCTACCCAGCAGGGAATCAAAGCAGATGCTGAGACTCAGCCAAACTTTGGGCAGAGTACAGGGAACCTTATGAAAGAAGGGGGAGATAGAAAGATCTGGAGGGGACAGGAACTCCACAAGGAGAGCAACAAAATGAAAAAATCTGGGCACAGGGTTCTTTTCTGAGACTGATACTCCATCCAAGGACCATGCATGGAGAAAACCTAGGCCCCCTGCACATATGTAGGCCATGGCAGTTCAGTATCCCTGTGGGTTCCCTAATAATCAGAACAGGGACTGTCTCTGACATGAACTCAGTGGCTGGCTCTTTGAACATCTCCCCCTGAGTGGGGAACAGCCTTGCCAGGCCACAGAGGAAGATAGTGCAGACAGTCCTGATGAGACCTGATAGGCTAGGGTCAGATGGAAGGGAAGGAGGACCTCCTCTATCGGTGGGCTGGGGGAGGCACAAGAGAGGAGATGGAGGGAGATGGGATTGGGAAGATGAGGGAGGGGGCTACAGCAGAGAAACAAAGTGAATAAATTGTAATTAACAAAAGAAAAAAGAAACTTCAACCATTCCTAACTCCAGGATAAACCAAAATGGCCATGACTGTCACATGGAAGCAGCTGAGCAAATGTGAACATGTCACGAGGTGCATGCCACAGACGGGAGAATTAAACATGCTTCAGTGAATCTTTTAACCTGCAGGCCCACAGCAATGGTCCAGAGAAGAACGCAGCCACCGTCTGCCTGTAACGGTGTCCTACAATTCCCTGCGGCCTTAGCTCACCAGCTCACGGACTGTCTAAGGGGCCTGAGCTACAACATAAAGCTCAAGAGTTGCAGGGTGTGTGTGACTCTAGAGCGAAGCTAAAATCATTTGCTATTAAGCCCTTTGCAAAACAAAACAAAACAAAACAAAACAAAACATATTTTCCTGTTTTAAATTATTGATCATCCCAACAGGTAATATGTGAAAGTTATTGGCCATGGCGGGACACTGCAATGGAACAGTGTTCAGTCATAAAAGGGAACACAGCATTCCCCCTGCTAAAACCACGGACGAGCCTTGGGGTCCTCACACAGAGTAAAAGAAGCCAGGCACGAGACCACTGACCACACGGCTCCCGCAGCAGAAGTGTCCGGAGCAGGGAAACCCACAGCGACAGGAAGCAGAGTGGCTTCCAGGACCAGGGTGTGGAAGTGAAAACCCTCTTTTCTGGGCCTTGAACATGTGCTGACTCTGCAGACTGTGGCTTCATGACAGGCATGTTCAAGGGGAAAATCCGGGAGCCTTTGTCCTTCAGGCTCCTAGAACAAAATGCCACAGACTATGTGGCTTACAAACAAATGTGTTTCACACAGTCTGGGGCCTTCGAGTCCAGGATCAAGGTGTGGGCAGACCCCATGACTGGGGAGTGTGGCTTCTTCTAGACTCCCCACATCACAGCCATCTCATATGGCAGGGTGAGTGTCGGGAGCCCTTTGGGGCTCTGGGGAAGTGTGGAGGGCTCTCAGGCTCTCAGAGGGCTTTTTAATTTGGGAATGGTGCTCAGGACCTGGCCTACGCTAGGCAAGACTTCTGCCACTGAGGGTGGCTCAGTGGACTGGAGAGGTGCTTCAGTGGACCAGAACACTTCCCGTGCAAGCAGAGGGCCTGCGTTCAAATCCCCACACCCATGCACAAAGCCTGGCATGGCTGCATGCTCACTGTTGGCCACCGTTGGCAGGTACAGAGGCAGGAGGATCGCTGGGGCTTGCTAAATGCCAACCTCATGCCAGGCTCGGTGAGAGACCTCATTTCAAGTGAATACGGTAGAAAGTGCTAGAACAGGCTCCCAGCATCTGCCTCTGGCCTCTGGCCATGGATACAGGTGTGTTATCCCATGCATAGACATCACACTGAGAGAGAGAGAGAGTTCTACCACTGAACTATGCCCTCAGCCCTTGCTCTTTTGTTTGCAGACACAGTTTTCCTATGGAGCTCAGGACGACCTTGAACTCAAGCCCCTCCGACCCCATCCTCCTAGTGCTGGCACCTCAGGCAGAACCACCACACTCTGTTCTCAGGCATCCTGTGAGGGACGCTGATCCTGTTCTGAGGATTCTACCCTTGTGGTCCAAGCACCACCCTCTCAGGAACAAGGACTTCAACAGGCGGAGGGAGGAAGCACGGCACACAAACGCCTAGACCACAGCTTACGGCACAGGGATTGGATCTCAGTGAAGCTGCTGATACACAAGGGAAGATGCTCGAGAACTCAGAGCAGAGCCTGGCTGCACTTCAGCCTGAGAAAGAATCCGCAGATCCCAAGTCAGCCATGGGGTTAAAGGGGCAAAGCACAATGCTGCCCAGACCATTGGATCCTCTGAGGAGCAGCTCTGCCTCCTGGGCTCATCGCCTTGGATGCAATTTCCAGCAGAGCCCCAAGAGGAGTCTCTGGCTTTGCAGAACAGATGAGCTGTGCAGCCCTGATCGTGGAACGAAGGACCGGGAAGGCAGATGAGCTGAGCACGTCAGCCACGCCCTGAAGGGGAGCCAAGCTGTGTGCAGAGGCTGACCTCATGGAGGGACAGCTGATGAGCCATCCAAACCTGTCCTCAAGTCTCCCATCCGGCACTTAGCGGGCACCTCGTCACCCCACACAGCTGCAGAGGCTCATGGGAGCCTCTCTGGTTCTCCCCACTCACTCACCTGCCTGACCTCATCTGCCTCAGTTCCTACCTGCTCAAAAGACCAGAAGAGCCCTTTTGCCTCCCAGGAGCCCACTAGGCACCCACAGGTGAGCTGTCCCCCTCCTCCTGGAGTCCCCTACACAAACTGTCCAACTCATCTTAGCACAGCTTCCCGCACAGCCTAAACAAGTGGCTAATAGCCCAGGGCTCAGCAAACCTGTGAAGGTAGCCCAGGAAATAAGTCGGTGGGACATAGGGAGCCATCCTGTTTTGTCTGTCAGCTGCTCAACCCTGCCCTTGTATAGCAGAGCAGCCAATGGTAATAAATAAACAAACGGACAGATCTCTGTTCTAATAAAACTTTATGTCCAAAAACAGACAGAGGGCCATATTTGGTCTATAGTTCTTCTCTTGCTGGCCTGCTTGACTTCACACATTCCCTCTGCCTTCTGCAGTGGTATTTCTCCAGAGCAGGGAAAGGGAAACTACAAAAAGCATAGCCAAACATGAAAGGAGAGCAGGAAGAGAGGAGGGAAGGAGGCTGGGAAGGGGAGGTGGATGTGAGGGACCATTGCTATTGCACAGGGAAATTGAGGCCGGTCCCTACAGTGTTGGCTGCTCTTGGTGGTCAACCTGACACATCGGGAAAGAACCTTAATTGGAGACTTCCATCAGATTGGCCTGTGAGAGTGTCTGTGGGTCGTTTCCTTGAGTGTTGGTGGATGTAGATGGCCCAGTCCACTGTGGGTGGCACCATCCCTAGGCAGTTGGTCTGGGCTGGATAAGAAAGCTGGCTGAGCCCAAGCCTGGGAGCCAGCCAGCAGGCAAAGTTTTCCCCTGCTGTCTGCTTCAGGGGCTGGCCCTGAGTTCCCTCAACGACAGACTCTGTGTAACCTATGAAACGAAATAAAACCCTTTCTTCCCCAAGTAGTGTATGACCGGCCGCGGTGTTTATCAAACTGAAACAAGAGCAGAACACTCACAGCTGTTCACCTCCTCTTCCTCCTAAGATCCCGGTGATAAATCAAAGAATGACTTCCCGAGTTCACCCTGGGAACTGATGAATTTATTGGGCTTATACACAGAGCACAGCGAGGGGACATAGAGGGCAGCAAGGGTGACCCTAAGCCAGCCGTGCTGGGAGGTCTACGCCCAGCATGGTTGACGTAGATCAAGCCCCCTTCTGTTGACTCCCCCCTGCCTGCCCCTCCCCAAGACCCCTGAGACCCTGTGCACTTGGGGCAGATTGTACGTTAGTCCCTAGGAAGACTGGCTGGAATCGCAGGTGAAGAACCAATATCGCTTTATCTCCACCTTCCTGAGGGAATGTCAACAGCACACAGGCCCTAACATGAGGGACCCTTGCAAACAGATGCAGCTGAGCTGGTGAGGATAGCACCTGTTTTGCCCAGAGCATGGCCTTCTATAACACCTGTCCAGGAGGCAGATCACCCAGTAGCCTTCCCGCCCTGCCTCTCAGCATGTGACCACGGTTCCAGCCACAGCAGGCACCACCTCTGCGTCCGATAACGAGCATAACGCTGGGAGCTGGCCACTTTGAGCACCCACCCACCATCAAGGTGTGAGGAAGGAGACAGGGGCTGCCTTTAAGTACCCCAGGGCTACCTGGCTTCTCTTCTCATGGTGCTGGGATGGAGCCTAGGGTCTCCCAAACCCTGGCAAACACTACCACTGAGCCACGCCCTGCACTCTCTCTTGCCAGATGAGTGCAGCACGAGAGGGACAGCCGGACAGAATGTCCCAGGCAGAGAACCCGTGCATCCAGGGAAAGGTGGGAACATCATGTGCCTATCCATAAACCACCATCGGTCAGGGAGGCCTTGGGTGCTTGGATCCAACACAGCCTACGCGGGCCTTGCTTGAGGGGTGGTTTTTAGAGTCTGGGAGAGTTCACTGCCATAAAAGGGAAGGGTTTGTGGTGCTCCTGTACAGGAGACAGAGGCTGGGAGTCCTCTTGTCCTCTCCCTCCTCCTTCCTGATCCCACGGCTGGGGCGCCCCTCCTCCTCCTCCTGCTCACCTACGGCCTCCCTCAGCCAGTGTGGGTGGGCCCTTGTTGCTTAAGAAAAATCAACCCCAATCCCTGTGCTACGCTAACCTGTGTGTGTGGGGGGTGCATTCATGTGGACAACCTGTGTGTGTGTGTGTGTGTGTGTGTGTGTGTGTGTGTATGAGCACGTGCGCACGTGCTCGCATGTTCACGTGGATGCCAGAGGTCAACTCCTAGTGCCGTTGCACCCGAGCTGTCTGCTTTGTCTTTAGCGACAGTGGGCTGGGCCTTCTCATATGAATTAACAATGAAGAAAGGGCCCCATAGGCCAAGCTCTTGATGTTCCCTCTTCCCAAAGGAACCTAGCTTGCACCGGTCAAGCTGACAGACAAAACGTAACCAGCCCAGGGTGGAAGAAAGAGGGGAAGCTGAAGGAGGCCCAGAGGTTGCACACTCCCTGTGACGATCCGAAGGCCCCGTCAACCTGCTCCAGAGCAGGGACCGTCGCGCTCAAGTCTCCCTGCGCCTGGGTCAGGCGGCTTTTGTCTCCCTCACTGCATCTCACAGAGACCCAGGACGGATCCACGGGGGAAGCATGAGAAGAGCAGAACAGTGGGGAGAACTCCCACGGCGTGAGGGGGGGGAAGCACTCGGGAAAAGCTATCCCACCAGCTCTTTGTCCCTCTCTCCTGCTGGCTCCAGCCCTCCAGGCCCTCCCCAGAGCAGCAAGCAGAGGAGGCCCGTGGAGGAGAGAGGAGAGTTCTCTCGGGGAACTAGACCCACTTGGGGAAAGCTCGGTCCCTCCTGCAATGTGTCTTACTCTCCAGTTGCCCCGGCACTTCCTGTAATTGATGGCTAGGTTTTAATTAAACATTGATTAGCCACTAATTAGTCTAATGATCGGTCTTGGGGAGGAGGTAAGGTTATCAAACACGAGGTGTGGGGGGGGCGTTCCCTAAAGACTGAAGCTTAGGTGAAAATGGGATTTCTGCCTCCCTCCAGGCCAAATGTTTTCTATGATTCAAGCCATTATACAAGAGGCTTTCAATGCGAATTTTCCTAATCGGTTTGCGTCTGATGGAGTCCCAGGTGACTGATGCGGGGAAGATTGAATCCATTGCCTTTCATCAGGTTTCAGCCTCTTACGGCTGCTAAAGAGCCTCTTTTCACTTAGAGAGCCTTTCCCTCTGTCCCCCAGATGAAGCCAGCCCGAGGGCTTTGTGGAGAGTGGGGGGGTGTCAGACCTCACGGAGGACTTCTGAGCTCCAAGGATGGTGGCGTGTGACCTCCCTCCCCACGCCTGGAGACCTGAGACCCCTCGTGCTGCAGGTCACCCCGTTCTCATCCCTCAGCTGCTTGCCCATACCTCCAGAGCTCTGCGTCTGTCTGAAATCAGCATGGCTCTCAGATACACAGCCCCTGGCAGGCCTCCAGCCACACAGAAAGCTGTGGAAGGCCGAGCGGCTGGTCCAGGCACAGCCGAGGCCGAGGCTTGCCCATGAGAAGGTAATCACATGACGGCCAGTCCCCAGGCGTCTTTGCCAGTCGGGGTTTGCAGGGAACAGGGTGAAGTTTCTTCAAGCCTTGGCTCTCTGCTGTGTGGAAGCTGGGGAGACACAGGCAGGACAGCTGGACCCCAAGAAGGCCTGCGGCTGGGGAAAGCGAGGCAGGTCCCGACCCTGAACCTCTCAGGGGTGCACATCTGAAAGGCCAGAGCATTGCCTCTGAGGGTCCCACACTGCCAGAAACGCCCCGGGGGAAAGAGCACGGGAAAGGCACTAGCTCACGCTTCTTTCTCTTACAATTTTAGTAACGTATGTACAGTGCAAAAGTGTTCCTTCTGTATGTGCACGAGTGTCTGCATGTGGGGTGTGCATGTGTGTATGCATGTCTGTGTGTGTCTCTGTGTGTGTAAACTTGACAGCTTGGCACAAGCAAGCTCTACTACGGACCTACACCCAACCCGTGTTGCTGTTCTGAAGGAGACACTAAACACCTGCTGTCAGGGACCGTGTACTGTTTGGTGTTTATTAACTTGATACAAACCCAGATGTATCTGGCAGGACGGAACCTCGATGGAGAAAACGCCCCCATGACATTGGCCTGTGGGGCATTTTCTCAAGTAACAGTTGATGGAAGAGGGCCCAGCCCAGCACGGGCAGTGCCATCTCTGGCCAGGTGGTCCTGGTGGTGCGAGGAGGCAGGCTGACCACAGCCGAATTCGCTTAGTCCAACGCCGGCCTGGACACCGAGAGAAGCCCCAGGACCTGGCCTCATTCTCATGCCTCCCGTGACAGACAAAGCCGGGCTGACGATGACATCACAGCCAGGCACAGTCACACAGTCTGACTGCCTGGTAGTGGCTCCGCACAGCTGCCGGGAAAGCTGACGTGTGAGGCGGGTTTACAGGGACAGGCTCACGGGCACCGTGTGCAGGACGGTGGGCAGAGCACACAGCGTGAGCAAAGGCGCGGGGCCAGGAGCCGTGTGCCCGGGAGACAGACGACAGGGGCGCGTTCTGGATCAGTACAGATTCTTGGGCCAGCAGGATTGCCACCAGCTGGGCGAGAGCATGCAGCTGTGTGGGCAGGATCCCGTCCTCAACACGTCGCCTTGACAGCAGGGAGTGTGACTAGGAGAGACGAGGCCAGGGGCCGCCGAGGAGCCGCTGAGCAGGGAGGAGCTCCTGAGGCTGGAGGAGCACCTGAGGCTGGTGGGGCACCTGAGTAGGGAGGAGCTCCTGAGTAGGAAGGAGCTCCTGAGCAGGGAGGAGCTCCTGAGCAGGGAGGAGCTCCTGAGGCTGGTGGAGCATCTGAGAAGGATGGAGCTCCTGAGGCTGGTGGGGCACCTGAGCAGGGAGGAGCTCCTGAGCAGGGAGGAGCACCTGAGGCTGGAGGAGCTCCTGAGGCTGGAGGAGCTCCTGAGGCTGGTGGAGCACCTGGATAGGGAGGAGCTCCTGAACAGGGAGGAGCTCCTGAGGCTGGTGGAGCATCTGAGCAGGATGGAGCTCCTGAGGCTGGTGGGGCACTACAGTCAGGAGGCACATCCTGGCCCAGGAGCTGCACCTGCCCCTCCAGCCCTTGCTAGCCTTAGAACTGCTAACCCCCCATCCCATCTTCTCCCAGCCCACCTTCTCTGACCCAGCAAAGGCCTCCAGACAGTCCTGTGTCTTCCCTCTCCCCGAAGCCATTCTGCCTCCTGTCTTTCACTGCGCTGGCATCTGGTGGTATCCTGCCTGGACTCCAACAGCCCCACAGCCCTTGCCTCAGAGGCTCATTTCCAGATGCCACCTGCCTGCTTAGGTGCCCGTTCCACCTGTCTTGATGCCCTGACCCACCGGGGCTCAGCTTGGGGCAGTTCTTCAGGCAGGCCGCCTCTCCCTAGACGAAGAGACCCCAAGAAGGCTGGGGTGGGATAAGGCCTTGGGATCCAGGCTGGCATGGGGGCTATGGAAGGCAATGAGAAGGGCTAGCCCACCACAGCTGCCTGGCTAAAGCCAGGGCCCAGGCTGCCTGCAGAGCCCAGAAGGTGGAAACAGGCTGGACCCGCCTCCCCCCCGGGGGTGGGGGCTGGGAGAGAGCGCAGACTGTCTCAAGGCTCTGCAGAAGAGAGGGAAGGGTTGGGGACAAGGCTGGGAGGTGGGTGGCTGCACCTGACTGCCACTGTCCTTGAACTGCTGAAGGTATTTGCCTGCCTACTCACACCAAGCCCCCTGGGCAGTGTCAGGTGCAGAAATCAGAGCCAGCCCTAGCTGGAAGGACAGGCTTGCAGGACTGGGGGCTGTGACAACAGCAAGTTCCAGAGGCCCAAGGGAGGCTCTCAGCTACCTGCAGTTAGATGGCTCCCCGGAGGATATCACAGAAGACGGGGGCACTGAAGGATGCGCAGGATGTCAATCACGAGATAACCAGGCCCCAGCCCACCTGGAGGTCCTGGGCCAAGGAGGCTCAGGGCAGGACCAGATGGTGACATACAAATGGGTGGTGCAAGCCTAGTGGGGTCACACAGGATGTTCACTTAGTCACTTGACAAACGTGTTACTGCCATGTGGGACTGAGTGTGAGGGTCAGAGGTCACGTGCTGGGTGGGGAAGGAGCAGGAGTAAAGCCATGAACAAATGGCCTGGAGACTCCAGCCAGGTTGCAGACAGGAGCACTGTGATCCACTCACGCCCCGTCTCTCTCCTCAGCACCTGCTTGTGAAGTGCTTGTGGCTGGACTTCTTGTAACCTGCCCCGGAGAATTGCTCACTGGGTGCCCTACCAGACCATGCAGAGCTGACGGCTGAGTCCAGCTCACAGGGCCAGTGTGGAGGGAATAGGTGGGATGAGGCCCCCAGAAGGCAGCTGACTCCCAGCCTCAGCACACAGGGCAGTCACCTCCCCTACAGTGGCCTCCTGCCAGCAGGGACTCACTTCAGCGGCATGCACTTGGCTTGCATTTTAAGACTAAATCCCATTAGCCAGAACACACTTAGGGACCTTCAGTTCTCTCCCGGCTGCCATTCCCAACTCCAGCCAGCCCTGGTGGGAACAGCCTCCCCCAGGAGAAGCTGGCTGGGGAGACTACCCCCAGCCATGTGCCTTTTAATGGCTCAGCCATCACTGCATGGCGAACATGCCCGGCGGTCCCTGAGACACGTGAGTGGTAGCATGGACTGGAGCAGGACTGTGAACACGGAGAGAACCAGGTTGTGGAGAGCTGCCTGGGACTGGCTGGGGGTTTATATCTGCCATGGCCTGCTGTAGATCATGCCTGCCCCACCCAGCTGAACCGCTGCTGTCTGTGAAGCAACGGGAGAAACATGAGTACACACAGCACACACATAACACACATGCACACAACACACAGCACACACATAACACACATGCACACAACACACAGCACACACACATACACACAGTACACACATATAACACATGCACACACATATAACACGTGCACACAACACACACATACACACATACAACACACAAATACACCACATACACATGATGCATGCACACAGCACATACATACATATATATATATATATATATATATACACACATACTATGTGCCAGCATGCCATATAGACACTCATTCACACATACTGCACACGCTGACAAACTCACACATCATCAGCTGGCTGCAGCTCCTGATTGGCATCAGCAGCATTGACAGCGGAGGCCTTCCCTGAGCTTTCCTGCAAAGCCACCCTGCCTGGCCCTCCTGGCCCTTCCCTGTGCACAGAACCTCAGCACTGAGCCCCCTGCCCCCACATGCTAACAATTTGGGAGACAGAGCAGGTGGTTCTGGGGTCCTCCTGTCAGGGAGGAAAAGGGAAGAGCTTCCCCCACAAGCTCCACCCGCCCCCATGGTGTCTGCCTGCCACAGGGGGAGTGTTGTGGACTTGAAGAGGCAGGGGGTCCACAGCCACAGACCCCTTCTTCCAGCCAGAGAAGAAGCCTGAGCCACGGATGAGCCGAAAGCCCAGTGGGCAGAGCCGTGAGTGGGAGATGCCAGGGCCCTGGGCAGACTCGAGCCCCACAGTCTCCAAACGCAGCGTACGGCGGAGGAAGATGCCCATAGCTCCCCTGCCCCACCCAGCTCCAGGCCCTGGGAAGCGGCCCCTGTCCTTGAGAGGGAGTCACACAGTGCCACTAGCCCATAGGGACTGAGGTTACTGCAAACACGTGCAAACGACCAGAGGAGGCCTGGGGGTGTGACACGCTTGAGCAGAGCACATGGGAGCTGACACCTCAGCAAGGAGCTCAGCCTTGGCAGGAGGAGCACAGCCTTGGGAGAGCGTAGCTCTGCTTCCCAGCACTCACGTCAGCAGTTCCTGCGACATCCCAGGCTCCAGGGGATCTGATGTCTCCGGACCCCCCGGCAGTTGGACTCACATGGCATTTCACACACACACACACACACACACACACACACTCACTCACTCACTCACACAGAATTTAAAAGCAAAATAATTTTTAATTTATTTTTATTTTGTGTGCATCAGTGTGAGGGCATCAGTTCTCCTAAAACTGGAGTTACAGACAGTTGTGAGCTGCCATGTGGGTGCTGGGGTTTGAACGTGGGCCCTCCAGAAGAGCAGCCAGTGCTCTTAACCACTGAGCCATCTCTCCAGCCCCCAAAATAAAAGTTTTAGTAGTTATTTCTGTTGGGTGTGAATGAAATATGTGTGTGTGTCCCGAGACACAGCGTGGGAATCAGAGGATAATGTCGGGAGGCGGTACTTTCCTTACACAGTAGGAGCCAATGCAGGAAATGAACTCAAGACTGCCAGGCTAACATGGCGGGCACTGCCACCGCTGAGCTTTCGAGCCAGTCCCAACCCCCCTGTATCACTCTTCCTGAAACCACCTCTCCGCTGGTCTACTGTGTGCCTGAGATCTTTCATTATGATGGAGGTGAACTGCACCCACATGGGAGAACGGAGCCCCTGAGGCCTGTAAGGACAGCAGCCTCCTGTGTGGAGCGGCTGGCAGGGCGTGCCTGCTCTCCAGCCCGCTCCCTGGGTACCACAAGCATGCTCTCTTGATCTTTCCTCCTCCCCGGGTAATCGCGTGTCCTAGTCCCTGGAGACCAAAAGTCTCTGCTTAGAGAATCTGGCAGGCCGGCCTTAGCATGCCGCACACATTCACGGAGGGAGGGCTGGGCCCCCTGAAGAGCAGAGCTGCGAAGTGAAGAAGGGCACCCCTGTGGGCGAAGGAGGACAAGCAAGGGTCCCTGCAGGTGCAACCTCAGGGGTCCTCACAGAAAAGCCCAGAAACAAATCCTGTGGGTGCCCATCCCTTCCTGTGGGCCCATCAGACCCTTGACCAGTCGCTGAGCGGATGCTGGTCCCCACTGGGCAGGCAGCTCCGGTGGCCAGGCTCCCTCCCAGCCACTCTCATGCTGTGCGGAAGGGCTGGCTGGAGTCTGGCAAAGCCCCTGCGTGAAAGCCTCTGGAAGGCAGGGCCCAGCAGCTATAGATGGCCCCCACGGGCTGGGAGAAGCTGCCCCTTACTGTGCCTTGAAATGGAGCTTGCCCTCCTCTGACGGCCAGGGCCTGGCAGGGGTAAGCCTGCAGGCCCAGCGGAGACAACCGCTTTCCTGAACGTTCCTAGGGACTTCATGTGGTGACAGCCATGCTCCTGTCACATCCCAGCACCCAAACCCACAAATGCCACAGCCAAGAGGAAGGCCCTGCAAGGCTCGGAGCGGGCTGCACAGAAGGCCTTCCTCCCCCGAGGCCCCAGCAGATGGGTGGTGGCTCTGGTGGCCAGGGGCAGGCAGAGGGTTGGCAGCGGCTGCCACCTCCTCAGGCTGCTAGGCAGGGCTGGCTCACAATTAATGAGCCCTAATTAACACATCGAGAGGATCTATTCCTATTGGCTGTTGCCGTTGGGCTCCTTTCGATTCCTGTTGTCCAGGTTGCAAACCTCTGCCACCACCTCACCACTGGGCCTCCTTCCTGATGTCAAGTGCCACCTAACGCAGGCCAGGACTCCTCCCCTCAGGCTGTGGATGGTTTAGTGGGCTCACGTAACCCCGATGCTTCTGTCAGCTCCGTAGGCTGAGCCCCAGGGAGCCCACATCTGCCCTCTCCTCCAGAAGGTTGTCAACTCAGGCACAGGCCCTCTCAGTACCCCTAGAATCCCAGGGGGGGCCCTCAGTATGTCTGTGGAGAGGATCCAGAGCCCAGGTGCCCAGGGGCTGAGCAAGAATGTGAGGCTGCCAGGACCAAGAACCTTCCGGTCCTGCCAGCAAAGTAACAGCACCCATGGCTTACCTTGGCCTTGGCTACCTGTGGGCAGCGTCACTGGGAGGGAGGGAAACCTCTGGGGGGTGAGGCCTAGCAGGGAAGAAATGAGGTCACTGGAGGCAACCTCACCCAGGGTCAGCCTGTGGCCTTGCTCCCCTAAGTGTGTTCTCTAGGGGTCAGCCAGGCACCTCACATGCTTAGGCTATGCTATGACACAGCTCTGGCCTCCCGGGCACCCCACACACAGGTGACACAGATGACACAGGCTATGGCTTCCCAGGCCCCGCACACAGGCAACACATACACGACTGTGCCACATGACTGGGAAGGCCGTGTCGGGGTCCTCGGCCTGGTCACGCTGACCCCCACGCCTCTTCTCCCCGCTGCAGCCTGGGCAGGAGACAGGGAGACAACACTAGATCTCTCACTCTGGGGTCACTGAGCACTGCCCTTCCCATGGGGGTTCTGTAGGAACTTCATTCTCCCAACACCCAGCATGCTCACTCGCCTGTGACAACTGACAACGTACTCAAACGAAATTCTCCTGTGTGGCCCACAGCCCCTCCTGTGTACATACGTGCGTGCACGCAGGAGCCCACGCACAAGTGCACACACACACACACACACACACACACACACACATACACACACATATCAGACACCATGCCCACGAACACACTGAGACCTGCCTTCTGGTCTGCATTCCCAAAGCCCTCCCTCTACCACAGGAGTTGAGGATGCCGCCGGTCTGGCTCCGTGGTGGAGGCCCAGCCCAGCAGAGCTGGCACATCTTGAGGACGGCACTCCTCCCAGGCCAAGGCTGCTCCTCACCTCAGGGCCCTGTCCCAGGCCTGACAGGGTGGGACCTGCTCCTGTTCACGATAGAGTGAGGACACATGGGGCTGGGCGAGGACTCTGGAGAGCAGGCCACAAGCACCGTTGGGAGGCTCCCGGTGCCCGGCAGCCACTGGCAGGAGAGTGACCTCTGCAGGCGAGGCCGCCCCGGGGCAGGCGTCAGCTGGGTCCTGGCCGACGAGCTGGCGCTCACCCAAGTGAAACGGGCTATTTTAAGTCCTCCGAGCTCTGCCTCTCAGGCCAGCATGCCAGCAGCATCCATTTGCCTAACTCAAAGGGGGAGGGGGACACCAAGTGCAGAGAATGGACCTCGAAAAGTTTGCCCCCCTCTGCCAGAGCTCGGGTGCGGGCGCACCGCCAGCCCGCTTCTGCGAGTTGGACCTCTTCCCCGGCCCTAAATTTAGCCAGCTGGAGATCCTTTTTCAAGTGCATCCCATTCAACCTATTGAAATCCGGAGCTGCCTGAGGGGCTGCTGGCTTTTGGGAAGCCAGGGCGTGCCCGGGCAGACAGGCGGCACACCTCCTGGATGGCTGTGAGTGGAGGCGAGAGGGTAGGCTGGCGGTCAGGGCCACCGTCCCCAAGCGGAGGGGGCACGCCGAGGTGACGGGCTCAGCAGCTTCCTTAGAGAAAGCAGGAAATTAAAAGGCCGCCGCAATAACAAGATGCCCAGGCAGGAAAATAAGACGTCTCCCAGGCTTTTCTTTCTCACACAGACGCCTAGCCCCTGGGAGCTGCATCAGGGACAGGCTGACACGCTGCTTCTGAGTCCCCCAGCGCCCCCCAAGGGGACCCCAGACCTCCATTTCCCTGGCTGCAAGTTGGGGGCTGGTTCCATACCTGCCCCCTGGGCCACAGCACAGACGAAGGAGGAGGAATCTGTCTGAGAGCACAGGTGATGCCGTGCAGGCTCTGCCAGGACAGGCTGTCACCAAACCACAAAGGACAAGGGATCACGGGAGAAATGGCTTCTCCATATTTGCTACTGCGGTCCCTGTGCAAGCCTCGGTGAGGGGCTGTGGGAACAAGATACAGCTGTGGTTTACCTCAAAGTCTCTTTGAGGAGCAAGGCAGATAGTGGGGAGATGCCAAGGTGAACCCCACAGCCGGAAAAGCTGTGGTGTATGTCAGCCAATGCGCAGGGGCGGGGCAGACAGGACACAGCCCAGCCTGGGCGCAGCTCACACGCTGATACCCCACATCCTACAAGGAAGAGCCCCATGATGGTGATGAAGCTGGGTATGAGCAGGGGAAGCCCGGCCTGCTGAGGTTCCGGGGCTGGGCGCTAAGCCAGGCCCCGTTCTCAAAGGCGGCAACTGAGACCGCTTCTGCTGCTTCCTCCGGCCTCTCTGAGTCGTGCTTCCTTTCCTTCTGCTGGGATGTAAAACATGGGACGGGTGAGATGGCTCAGCCAGCAGGCACAGGCGCTTGACCCCCCAAGCCCGATAACCTAAATCAATTCCACATCTCACAAGCTGGCTCCCATGAGTGGTCCTCTGACCTTCATATGCATGATGGAATACACACACAGATACATACATACACACACACACACACACAATGTAATAACATTTTAAATAAATGAAACACAGACTTATCCGCCCCATAGACCACACCTCTCTCTCTCTTCCGTGGCCTCCATGGCCTCTGTGGCTTTCCCATGGGCCAGAGGCTACATGCTCCCAGCATGCTTCCCGGCTAAATGACAAGCTAACAGCCCAGGCATAGACCCAGTCACTCCTCTGAGGTTCCTTCCTTCTCTTCCCCTTGACACACCCTGCGCTCCCTTATTGCTGACCTCTGACATCAGGCATCCCAAGATTCCAAACCTGCCCTCCGCTCGCTCCCAAGCCCAGAGGGTAAGTAGTATCTTGGGGACGCAGACTGCTCCCAGGAGGCTCCCTCCACTGTGTAGAGCCTGGTCTCCGGTGACACCTGGAGAAAGCGTTTTGGCGTGGCGGGCCTGCACAGGTGCTCTCCCCAGACAGACACCTACCATCAGTCAGGCTGTGCTGCTGTCTGTGAACAGTTGGTTACAGCCGCGTGCACAGACCTGTGGAAACACACAGCACACGTTGATGACAGGAACCCGTAGGTCCTGGGTTTCCCGAAGCCCTGACAAGGCTACAGGTTTTGAACGTTTGTAACGCTGTTTATTACATGGGTGTGCGTACGGGAACATGAGCGGCACAGTACGTGTGGAGGGCAGAGGACAACGCGAACGTCCTTCCCCTCCACCATGTGGGCCGTGGGGCCCCGACTCAGGCAGCCAGGCCTGGCCGCAGCCTTTCCATGCTGAGCCGCTTCACGGGCCAGATCTGCAGATCTGGAAGTGTGGTCTCTGGTGTCTTCCCTGTGGCCGGCACACCGGTGTCGAGCCCCTGGGTGTGCTCTCACAGATCCGCACTAAGGGCTCCCCCAGCCACGCCCCTGTGGTCCCAGAGGCCCGTGAGGGGCAGCAGGGCAGATGAGAGCAGAGGCCAAAGCCCTGATTCCCATGACAACAGCAAGTGTGTGTGCGCTGCCCCGTGCTCCATGCCCTGTGCCCTGTGCCCCATCTGTGCCGCGTGCTTGGTGCTCCATGCGCTGCCCTGTGCTCCATGCGATCATGTGGGAATGGAATTTCGGCATGCCTTGCCTACCACCGCGGCCCGAGGCTCCAGGTGTGTGCTTCTGCGCCGTGTACGCCTGCCCGAGAGTGTCTTTGCACACCTGTGCTCTGTGCGTGCTCGTGCATTCCTGCATGCACTCATGTGTGCCTTTGTGCCTGTGTGTACCTATGTGCCCCCATGCACGTGTGTATGCATACATGTGTACTGGGGGCCTACAGGTGCCTCCAAGGGCGTGCGCGCACATGTGTGTGCTTCTGTGTGTACATGCCATGTTTGCGTGTGTTGGGCTTGTGCGTGCCCATGTTGTACCTTGTACACGAACACATGCATCTGTGTGCCTGCACACATGCCTACAGGCTTCTGTGGGCCTGTGTGCTTGTGTACATGTATGTATGCCCCCCGTGCCTGTGCGTGTGTGTAACTGCACTGGTAAAATGTGCACACACCTGTATGTGTGTGCATCTGATTGCACATATGTGTACGCGTGTGTTTAAGCCAGGGAGCGACACTCTCAAGCAGCAGGTTAAGGAGCCCACAAAGCAGAGACACGGCCTTCCTCATCCTCCACGCGTGAGAGAAGGACAAGCGGAACCGTGAGGGTGAGACCCCAGCAGGAGTCACGCCATCACCACCCTGCTCACCTGTGTCCTAACGCAGCTCTGAGCAAAGGGGTGACCCCCAGGGGCCAGGGTGTGCCCCCCCAGGAAAGCATCAGCAGTGGGGTGAGGGGGCCTGCTCTCCCCCGACCCTGGCCTCCGGGTCTTAGCCTTGGGACCCTTCAACATCCTGACACCCTCGAATTCGCTTGCACACGTGTGTGCACACAGCACACATTAACTGCACTTCTGATGCCCCCTGGCCCGGGGGCTCCTGGCCACTCTCCACTCTTCTCTCCCTGCTCTGGGAGAACCCGGTTCCCTCACAGGCGCCAGGCCCAGGACCGTGTCCCCAGGCGGCTCTGGCTCACCCGACAGGTTCACGGCGAGAGAGTCCACACAGCACCTCACTGGGCTTCACGAATCTCAGACACACATCTTCACCCTCACCTCCTCTGCAGCGAGGGACAAAACAGAATCCTGCTGCCCTGAGTCTCCCGACCAGAGCTCCCATCCTTCAGCTGCCCCGCCTGGCCCTCGAGGGCCAGCAGCAGGCCACGAGCACGGCTGAAGAGGTTCCAGTGCTGCATGTGAGAAGGAGAATGCCACCTTCAGGGATTCAGAGGGGACCCGGGGAGGAGGCTGCCTCTGCCACACCTACCAGAGCCAGAGAGGCAGCTTCCTGGCCCCCGGCCATCCTGCTTGTGTCACGGAGTGGCTTCCAACAGGTTAGCTGCTCCCTGCCTCTGCTTGTCCCTCTGGACCTCAAGTGCCACCGTGGCACAGGGCACACCAGTGAGGCAGCAAGCCCCTGCTAATGCAGCCACAGAGGACACACGTCCAGGATAACTGGGCACTCTGGCCACTGTAATTTCCCAGGATGTAGCAAGTAAGTGTGGCAGCTTCTTGCCCTGCCCTGAGCCCCACAGTCCAGCCCGTGCCCTGAGCAGACATCTGGAATGAACACTTCCTCCCGGGGGAGCCTGGCTTTGGTCTCTGTTGGCTCAGTGAACAGCAGGACTGCTGGGGAGTGTGAGAGCAGCCATGCACAGCTGGGGTTTTCCTTCCGCTTACACACACAGGGCCGTCTCCAGAGCGGCCTGTGTGGGCCAAGGGTGGGCACAGCCCAGCTGGTCTCTGCCCCGGGGTCACACGGGCCACAGCATAGGAGCCTGTGGGGACTGCGATGTCATTAGGAGCTGGATAGGGAAAGACTCGCTTCCCAGACCCACTGGCGGCCCACGAAACCACTTCCTAGCACTTTGCCAATCTCTATTTTCGTGTTGCTTTGTTGAGATGGTCTGGAACTCGGTAGGTAGCCCAGGCTTGCCTCAGACTCACAGCAATCCTCCTGCGTCAGCCTCCTGCGTACTGGGATGACAGTCGTGAGCGACCATACTAGGTGAGGTCTCCACATCCTGCTGGCTGGTGGCAGCAGCCACCCTAGGCTCCCCGCAGCTTCACTGGGTCCTGACTGCAGTGTCCCTCAGGTGAGCAACAAGGTCTGTCTGCATTCAGCTACAGCAGAACCGTATCTGTAGAGCAGTTCTAACGAGAAACGAGCCGTCACCTCTCAAAAGACAGGCCTCAGCCTGGAGTGCTGGCTCTGCTGTAATCACAGCACTGTAGAGGCTGAGGCAGGAGGATTGCTATGAGTGTGAGGCCAGCTTGGACTACAAAGTGAAGACCAAGACAACCTAAAGGCTACATGGGACCCTGTCTCACAAAATGAGAGAGAAGGGGGAAGGGAGGCGGGGAGGAAGAGAGAAAGAGGAAGGGGGACAGATGGGGGAGAAGAGATCATGGAAGCTGCAGCAGCTGGGGCAGGACTTGGCCTGTCTATAATCCATGGACCTTCTGAGGCTCCCAGATGACATGGTGGACAGAGATGGTCAGGAGGCCTCATTTCTCACTACATTCCCTCAGCCCCGAGATCTTGGCAGCACTATCTACCTTCCACTCAGAGAAAGACTGGAGAGTCCGTTGTAAGAGACCAACTCCCATGGCTCTAGAGACCCGGAGCCCCAGCACCAGCTCTCTGCAGAGACCGGGAGAAACATGCTGCTACCCACAGTGAGCCGGTCAAGGGCCTGGGAGCATCTGGAGGAAGGACAAGGTCGGGGTTCCAGCCACACAGGGCTCCAGGAAAGACGGGCACTGAGTCGTCCTTTCTCAGCCTTCTGTCCAGCACACGCCCACACGGCAGCCATCTGCCTCCCAAGCCGCAGACCCAGAGTAGACGCCCCATCCTGGACCCAGGCAGACATGAGCACCCCACAGGCCCATCAGGCTGATTACCCCTCCCCCCGATTTCTGTCCATTCTCTGAGTCTCAGGCTATGCAGAAGAGGATCATCGCCTAGCTGTTCCGGAAGCCCAGGCCCACTCCATGCTGGGTCTTGGAGGGGTACAAGATACTGAGACAATGAAGGGTGAGGAAGGAAAAAGCCACTCTGAAGCCAGCCAGGCTGGCGGCCGGGCCAGCACACAGGGGCTGTGCCAAGCCCGCCACCATCAAAGTCAGGAACGTCTGCCTCCGTGGGTGGAAGGCAGCTTCTGGAGGCTCCATGCAAGGTGGGGTCCTGAGCCTTCCCTCCTCCTCCAGGCAGATCAACCTGGCTTCTGCTGTCAGGGTCAGGGCCTTCCCTACACATGACAACATGGCTCCCAGCTCCCAGATACACCACCTCCATCCCACAAGGAAGGATGCCGGTGCCCAAGGCTCTAGGTCGCCGTCCCAGTGACCATGGGAGTCCTCTGTTATGGAGCAATTGCCTTGTGGAAATCCTAACCACTGTGGCTCAGAATGTGCCCTAATTTGGAAACAGGGCTTTTACAGATGTAATGGGAGGGAGGGTGGCTCTCAGGCTAGGGTAGGTCCAGGATGACAGTGCCCTTATAAGAGAAAACACCAAGTCAGAGAAGGAGGCCAGGGAGGGTGGGGCAGAGACTGGGTTGATTTGGCAGAGCAGCACCAGGGATGGCCGGCAGCTGCAGGACCAGGCGGGCACCCTCCCTGAGCTGTGAGCCCAATGCGGCCTGCCACACCCCAAGTACAGAGCTGGGCCTCCGGGCAGGAGCAGGTGCCTTCCTGCAGTCTGAGGTCTGTATGGCTCTTCTTAAATAGCAAACAGAAGCAACAGAAGGGAGGGCTTCCTTTGTGTCCACGGCTGAGGTGCCGTCCATCACGGCAGGGAGGGCAGGGCGGCAGCAGCATGAGGCAGCGGGTCTCGCTGCCCCAGCCAGGAAGCAGAGTGGCTAGGCTTAGCCTGCTTTTTGTTTTGTTTTGTTTTGTTTTGTTTGTTTCATTCTTGGACCCAGCCTATGGGACGGGGCCACCCACAGGGTGGGTCTTCCAGCTGAATCAAACCTTTCTGGAAACAATTACCTAAGCATACCCAGGCCTGCGTTTCCATGGTGATTCTAAATCCCTGTCAGGTTGACAGTGAAGGTTAACCATTTCGGGCTGGGTTGCTATGGCCAACCCAGACCCTCACGGGCCTTCTCTGAGGCCCAGGACAGCCCACCATACTCAAAGAAGAAAAGCATACTCCACGGAATCCACAGAAACCCACGGGAGACCATGGGAGCTGAGTGGGATCCTGAACAGGGCACAAGAGCAGGTTAGCTCCCTGTTGGCACTGGGGGGGCATGAAAAAGTCCTCCCTGTACTCAGAAGCTGCTGTGGGGTGCTCCCTCCCAGTCTCAAAGTCTGGACCCTCCTCCCCAGAGGAGCGATGCTGTATCCATCACTTCGTTGTCACCAAATATATGCAAAGGAAGAAAAGGAACGGGGACCCCCACAAGGGGCACAGCAATGCGGGGTCCTTCCTCGCTCTCCTCGCCCCTCCTCCTTCCTCCATCTCCTCCCTCACCACCATCCTGCCATCCTCAGAGCCTGAGGGAAGGGAGAACAGCAGCTTCATGAAGGGAGGAGAACAGCGGCATCAAAGAAACCTGTCTCTTGAGCCCCTAGTGTTTCGCACTCCCCTCTCCCATCTTCCAGGTGACAGGAAATGACACCACCACCAGACTGAGTACAATGTCCCCAAAGTCTCTGGAGAATCCCCATCTCCCAAACTGTTCCCCCAAAAGATTTAAAACTGGATCCTGTCACCTTCAGGTAACGGGCACGGCAGATGAGCTGGGGAAGCCGTTCCTCGCTGGGCAAGGACAGGGAGCAGGCAGAAAGGAAGGGCGTCCATCAGGGACGGTGGTTCTCAACCTGCAGGTCAAGAGCAACCTCAGGAGTCAGAAGACCCTTTCGTAGGGGTCACCTAAGACTATCTGAGAACACAGACACTTACATTATGACACATAATGGTAGGAAATTGCAGTCATGAATTAGCAACAAGAATAATTTTATGATTGGAGGTCACCACAGGAGGAATTGTATTAGCAGGTTGCAGCATTAGGAAGGTTGAGAACCGCTGGGCTAGGACATCCTTTACAGGAGGAAGACATGAGGGATAAGGCCAAGTGCACAGAAAGGAAGATCTATAAATATATATGCGTATGTATAACTATATAAATATATTTTTTTCAAGAAGGGTATAGAAACTTTTCTCGTTTTCTCCAGGGTCCCTGCGATTTGCTTTTAAGTGGGAAACTTTGGAGATATGACTTTAACAGTCTTCTTCACGGTAAAGGGGACTGCTCCCTCTCGGCTGCAGCGTCTCTGTCCAGGCCTCCCGGCCTGGTAGACTGTCCTCGGGAGGCTGCCCAGATGGACAGCATCTGGCCCCCACAGACTTGTGCTGTATTATTTAACACCCAGCCTTTCAGCCTGCATGTGGTACACAATTTATGTTCCCAACCAAGGGACAATAACCGGAGGGATATTTGCAAAAAGCCACGTTAGGTAAATATTTCATGCTCGCTAATGTAATGGCAGGCATGGCGAGCGGGGACGGGAGAGGGGGAAGTAGACAGCAGGGGGGGCGGCAAAGGTCCCTGCGATGGGCAAGCGAGCTTCCTTGTCCTCGCCTGTAGTGAAGGCCACAGCCCTCCTCAGGCAGGAGACACACACCCCTCTCTTCTCAAGGAGCCCTGGGAACTGCCATGGTTTCCAGGGCAGGCCCTGATGTCTACACTTTAAAGGGCAAAACTCCCCCACAGTCCTATGGGATCCTGGAGCAGTATCCCAGGGCTATCCGTGAGAATCCTCAGGCTCCCCTCCAGACCAGGGATGGCACACATGCCTGACCCGTGTTGGTGAAGCACTCCAAGGCCTTCTGCCCTGGGCCCTGGCCATTAGCTCCAATGCCCCGTCCCTGGGTCCTTCCATTACTCAGGAAGCCACTGGCCGGTCACCTTAGGTCCCAGATGTTTGACCTGCCAAGCAGCTGTGAGTAGGGAGGGGATGAAGAGACCCCACCCACCTCCTGCCACCCCGGGCCAGTTCACCCTTCCCTTCCTCACCCCACTCCCACCACCACATCGCCCTACCTACAGGGGCCCCCAGTTATTTAGGGTACAGAATGAGCGGCCTAGAGGCAGGCAGGGTTTTTGCTATTAGTAGACTTAAGACACCTGGCACAAAAGCTGGGGGAGGAGGACCCCAGTAGAGCACCCCCGGACTGCAGGACATCTGCAGCCCCAGGAACCCCCACAGAATCCAACTAGGTCTTAAAGGCTAAGGCTTGGGGGGTCATGAAGCTGGGGTCTGGAGTGGGGTGGCAGGACCAAGGCTGGAGAGGAGGGGAGCATGAGGGCAAGCACTGGGCCACTACTGGCCTTTGGTGACATCTGTCCTTGGCCCACCATGGGTTTCCAGGGAAGTGAGGAGGAATCAGGATGGCACACGGGCACACGGGACAAGCTGCAGGTGACAGGGGAGTAGGCTGGCCCAGGTGGGAGCCTCGCCCGCTCGGGCTATCTCCAACAGGCAGCCTCTTCCTGCTTGCCTCCACAGAGCTCTGTGATGGGGGGACTGAGGGGAGCGTGTCTTTCCCTGGAACCGTGGACTCCTCGTGGGTCGGCCCAGTCAGAACGGGAAGTCTGCAGTAGGGTGCAGAGGGGAGGGCAGAGGAGGTGTGGAATGGCCAGCCCTCCCACCAGACAGGCCCCCTCTGCCTTCTGTGCTTCGAGAACAGGAACTAGCCTGATGCAAGGGAAGACCCGCCCTGTCCTTTGTAAGATAGCGAAGGAGATGAGAGGGACTGACAGTCGGGAGCGGGGAGGAGGGGGCAGAAGGACAGGCCACACATGGAGGACTGCTATGGGGGAAGGTAGCCTGCACTGGGGGGTGGGGAGGGGTCTGCCTTCCTCCGAACCCCACGTAGTGTTCCACACAGCAGCATTAAGAGGCGGGGCTCTGGGACTTGGTCATGAAGATCCCCCTGTGTTTGGGATGGAGACCGTTATAAAAAGGGCTGGAGGTGGCCAGCGGCTAGGAGCTCTTGCTGCTCTTTCAGAAGATCCAAGTTTGGTTCCCAGTAACCACACTGGGCTGCTCAGAACCACCTGTAAGACCAACTCCAGAGGACCTGGTGCCCTTTTCCGGCCTTCAAACATGCACGTGCGCACACACACACACACACACACACACACACACAAAACTTCATGCAGAGACTAGTCCTCTTCAGAGGACAATTGCCTGTGAGAACAAGAGTTGTCTTGCACACTGAGCCTTCCCCAGGCTTGGGACCTACTGGCGCCTCAGTCAGGGACTGAGAAGATGAGCAGCTGCCCACCCCAGGTGTTCTGTTACCGACAGAGTTGGGGGGTGCTACGAAGGGTGGGAGAGAGGAAGAACCTGTGACCCGGGATTAGACCGTGCATATCAGATGCCATTCATGTAACAAGGAGGCCGTTGATCAAGCTACGCCCTTAACGCAGATCAATGGCAGCAGAGCCATTAGCCTTGAAAATGAGATGGAGAGGAAGGCCTGATCGGCAATCAATACCTGGTTAACCGGGACGGACAGCAAAGGGCTCCGCAGAGGACAGCGGGGGTCAGCAGCTGACGTCTCAACCAAAGGTGTGGCCCGGCCTCTCTGTGCCCACACCAGCACACAGTCTGCTGCCCCTGGAACTGCGGCTGGCTCTGACAAAGGCTTGAGGGTCGTCCGGTCACTGGTGGCTTCCTGCAGTGGCTTTACCAGGAGAGCTGACCAGCAGGACCCCGCCGAGCCAATGCCATCTGCGTGGCTGGAGTGCCCTCAAGAGTCCTTGGCATCTCCCGGTACCAATCTAGGGCATGTGGACAGATGTGAGGCAGACAGCAGAGGACAAGCTAGAGCCGAGGCCCAGGATGGGCGCAGAGCAGACGAGCCAGGACAGGCCACAGTCAAACCCGCTTCTCCCCAGGCTCAGTGTCCCGGGAGAGACACGCAAGGGCTTTCAGAGGCTCCCTTCCTGGGTGGGAGCCTCCATGGCACCAAAAGAGGAAAGGGGGTGCACCCACTCTGCCATCCCTGCACGTTCATCAGCAACTGTGTAGCCATGGTGTCTCTCTGGGCTCACTCAGAGCCTGTGAAAACGAAGCAAAGTGACAGGCATGAGGGGCTTCCCAGAACCTTCTAGACAGCAGCAAACAACTGTTTCTTCTCACTGCATATGCTTTCAGTGTGTGTGTGTGTGTGTGTGTGTGTGTGTGTGTGTGTGTGTGGTGTGCATGCACGCATGAATGTATATCTGTGTGCCTCTGTTGTACATACATGCCTGTGTGCATGCTTGTGTTAACATGTGTATGCCTGCAGGCTTGCATGTGCAAACATACATGTCCTTCCATGGAGGTGTGCATGCATACATGTGCATGTGTGCTTCTGTGTGTGTGTGTGTGTGTGTGTGTGTGTGTGCATGCGTGCGTGTGTGTGTGTGTGCATGCGTGCGTGCGTGTGTGTGTGCGCGCGTGCGCACGTGCTGGTTAGTTTTGTGTCAGCTTGATTCAAGCTAGCGTAATCTGAAAGGAGGGAACCTCAATTGAGAAAAATGTTCCCTTAAGATCGGGCTGCGGGATTTTTTTTCTTTTTTGAGACAGGGTTTCTCTGTGTATCTTTGGCTGTCCTGGAACTAACTCACTCTGTGGACCAGGCTGGTCTCGAACTCAGAGATCCACCTGCCTCTGCCTCCTGAGTGCTGCGATTAAAGGCCTGCACCGCCACCGACTGGCTGGATATTTTCTTAATTAGTTATTATTTGGGAAAGTAGGGCCCGTTGTGGCTGGTGGTGCCGGGCTCTGTAAGGGAGCAGGCTGAGCATGAGGAGCACCCTCCACGGCCTCCGAGTCAGCTCCTGCCTCCAGGCTCCTGCCCTCACCTCCTTCCGTGATGGACAGTGACGAGGAAACAGCCGAATAAACCCTTTCCTCCCCAACTTGCTGTGGGTCATGCTGCTTCCTTGCAGCAATGGGGAGCCTGATCGGACAGTGCATACATGTGTGCACACACTATTTTCAAAGCCGGAGCCTCTGCTTTGGGGAAAGGCTCCTGCGGAGTCACGCCCTTGCTCTGCCACGGCTGTCACCACATGCCCGGGAACCACAGAGACCCTCGTGGGAGGGAAGGGGTCCTTCCAGCCCAGAAGTCTGCTTAGAGAATGTGTTATTAAACGTGTTGTCGTGTTTCCTCCGGGCAGCACAGAGGAGCGAGGACAGGAGAGACAGAAAGAAGCCGCTGGAGCAGTGACTTCTGGAGCAATCTGTGCTGTTCTCTCTGAACCACACATTGTACAAGCCTCTTCCGCTGGCCCCTTGGTCCTCCCAGTCCCAGCAGCACCCACAGGCCTCAGCCCAGAGACCTGGATCCAGAGTCAGTTTCTGCATGAGCAACCTTGCCAGACCCTGAGCTGGTCTGGGCCTCGAGGTGCGATGGGACCAAGAATCGCCACGGTAGCTATAGCCACACATGGCACCAAGCCAGCTGTCACCATTCTTTCAGCAAGCAGAGAGCGTCTACAAACTCCTCTGGATGAGAGGATTTCAGGATTTCTCCCTGTAAGAATCAGAAATCCCCAGCCGAGCCTTGCAGACACTCCAGAGCTTCTCTGAGGCTTCAAGAGCTGCGGGACAACCTGGAGAAAAAGGAAGAGGCAGAAAGCAGCAGCATCCCTGGCTGGCAGCTGCAAACAAGGGACATCCTGGAGGTCCAATAAGGCAACGATGGGGAGGGAAGGGGGGAGAGTAGACAGAGGGACAGGAGGTGGAGGACAGGACCGGGGTGCGCCGGTCCATGGGGACAAGGACAGGTCCTACCACACCTGTAGCGATTGTGCCGGTCTGAAAACATCAGGCCCTGTGGCAGGAGATTGATAGGTCGCCCAGGAAGAGGGCTCCAAAACACCGGAACCTGGGTTCCTCGTGTGCACATGGCAAGGAGGGAACACAGAAAGAGCTGGACGGTGCAGCCATGGGACAGAAAAGCCATGTTTCTGCTGTGCGTGCGTCCAAGAGCACAGACCTGTTCAGGTGATCAAGGTTAACGAACAATGCAGATGACCAAATTAAAACCCACGTAACGTGTGTTCACGGCAGCCCGGCAGAACAGAGACACACACACTGGTGTCACACACGCCCTCTGTGCACAGCATGGTAGTAGGGGGAGGGGGGTCTTCAGCTCTAAACCAAGAAGCCTCTGACGCCTGCCCCAGAGCAAGGGCCTCGAAGACAGCAGGCAGGAAAGCAGGAAAGCGTGAGCGCTGAAGGGTGGGAACTCCCAGCAACCTCTGGAGTGGACAGCAGTGGTGGCAGCAATGCCAAGGGCCTGGTGGGGGCAGGGGGTGTGCAACGGGGACAGGGGGGACAGGGATGGTTCCCTCGGGGCTCCAGAAGTGTCCTACAACTAGATGAGGAGAGCAGGAGCACAGGGCTGTGACTGAATGCCACAGGACGAAGCCAGTTCAAACCCCTTCTCCACAAAGTGAAAACCCAAAAACGTGAAGACGTTAAGGGCCCTCGGCGAAAGCTCAATGCCACCACCGAGTGTGTCCCAGGGTCGCCGGGCTCTGACTCAGCGAACAGCCACAGCAGCCCCCGAGGGGTGTGACCTTCCCTGTGGGAAAGATGGAAGCTCAGAGAGGGTGAGTCACCAAAGCCACAGAGCACCTCGGAGGCCAAGGGTTGACTCTTGGAGTTTAAGGTGGAAGCTTGGGTGCCCGGAGCTGACCTTGCTCTAGGGAGCCAGGGGTGGATGAGGTCAAGCCTCAACTGTCTCTCTGAAGCAGGTGACCAAAGCTGTCCCGGCCCTCGCATGGCACACATGAAGGACACACACACCACCCTTCTCTGAATGCAAGCCGCAGAAGCCCGGGGGAGGGCTAGCCATCTCTAAAGAAGTTTCTCTTCTCTTAGAATTTTTTGAGACGGAGTTTTATGTAGCCCAAGTTGGCTCCTAACTCAGCATGTAGCCAAGGCTGCCTCTGCTCCTCCTGAATGCTGGAAACACAGGTGTGTACCACCATACCCTGCAAAGAATTCTTGGAGACTATCAACACTGGAACCCCAAACTTGAGATTCCCCTAGCACCTCAGAGCCCAGGACACCCCTACAGCCCTCCCTTCTTGGATGAGGACTGCACCCACAGGAGGCGATTGCACGCCGCCTGGATGTTTGGCCGTCCTCCTCACAGTGGGTGCTTCTGCCCTCTGAAGCCCTGTCCTTCCTCCCCTTCCTCATGACAGCAGGCCTGCTCGGCTCTGACGTGCCCTCTGAGAAGCGACCGGACTCATCCTTGCCTCACCTGCCGGCACCGTGGGAACCTCACGGCACGTGGGGTCTGGCATCTCACCATCCCGGCGCCTTGCTGTCTGTGAAGCCGCCTCTCTGCCCTGCATGCCCTCACCCACCACAGAGGGTACGAGCCATGCTCAGCCCGGGCTTCCCCGAGGTCCTGCAGATCCCTCCCGCACTGAGCGTCCAGGCCCAGCTGGCTGCTAGGAGGGGCTCCGATCCCCCAGGGGTCACTGGGCAGGGAGCACCAGCACCGAGCCAGGCACAGGGCACCCAGAGGGACTTAAGCAGACCCATCCTAATTCAGCCGGAGGTGCCGAGAAAAGCCCCCTCAGGGGCAGGAGCAGATGGGCAAGCTCCAGACCCCTACCCAGCCCGCCATCTGTCCTGACAGTCGTCCGTCTGCCAGGCGGCCCCTCCCCCAACCCGCCATCTGCCGCCCTGCCAGGCCCTCCTCCTGGCTCCCCAGGGGCTCGGGAGGCTAGAGCAGGGCACAGAGTCTGGCCTGGCTACCTTGGACTGGCCCATCTGGTACTTCTGAGGAACAGGGCAGGGTGGAGCAGCCAGGGGCTGATGTGCCTCCAAGGCAGCTGAAGGCTGTGGGTGAATGTCTCAGATCCAGGGCCAAAGGAGGAAAAAGCAAGGAGCCAGAGGGAGTAGCCCTCCTCTGTCCAGGCAGCCAGGAGAGGAGGGGCGCCAGCCCTAGGAGATAGCCATACCTCTGTCCCGTGCTCCCACTCCCTGCCTGGCAACTCTTGGGAAGCATGGGTGCCTTCTTTCTGCCCCCACCCAGCCTGAAAGGCTCTCTTCTATTAAGGCCGTGTGGGTGGGCCCTGGGAATTCTAGTCCCTAAGACAGAGTTCAGGGACACTGGGAGCCCAGTCAGACTGCCAAGGTCCACCCCCAACTCTAGGCCCCAATTGGAGCCACCACAGATGTTACCAGCAATATTCTCAGAAGCCAATGACAAGAGGACAGGGCCAGCCACTGCTGTCCTGGCACAGCCCAGGGCCTGTCTCTCCCGACCCCCAAGGACAGTGAGCAGTCCCACGGAATCCTGGGTCTGAAGCAGGTAGGCAGGAACTCTAGAAGAGCCAGGGTAAGCTTAGGCTGTATACAGAGCCTGAGGCCTGGAAGAGCTTATGGGGGTACATGACACACCCCAGCCCACAGCCTCCACCTGGCCTTCCTCACCAAAAACGTTAGAGGCATGGCTATTGCCGGCACCAGGCTTTCTTCCTGTGGGGGAGAAGGGAGAAGCGAGGCTCCTTAATCACACCTACACCCCATGTGAACCCAGCCTCAGAGAAGACCCTGGGTCAGGCCCGAGTGCACCCAGGCAGGTCCTCACCACGGGCCTGTCAGAGAACACTGTCCTCCCAATATGACAGCCATTTCTGTCAATCAGGGCAGCCGTAACCACCCTGCAGTGGCTCTTAAAGGATTACTGACATTTCCTCCCAGGAGGACGGAGAGAGCAGGGCCACTGAGTCCTCCCCTGAGGGCCCAGCCGGTCCTTCCTGCCTTCTTTCCCAGGCGTAAGTAATTCCACCCTGACTGCACGGGAACTCTGGGTCCTGGGAGGTGCTGGCAGGTACGGGCTGTGGAAGTGGCAGAAGGAAGCCTGCCTCTGCGCAGCGCTGGGGAGGCCGCCATCCATGCCGAGTGAGAATTTAATAGCACAGCTGCCTCGGGGTCCTTGGATCCCGGTAAGCAACCCCTGCCCCGTGCTCTGTAAGCGCGGTAAAGCAAAGGTTCCGAGTCAGGCTCGGTGGACTTGCGCTTTGGTCAATAGCCACTGCCCTATGTGGAGTGAACAGACGTCTCAGCAGTTAACAACACTGGCTGCTCTTCTAGAAGACCCAGGTTCAAGTCTCAGCTCGTACATGGTAGTTCGCAGCCAGGCCCATGTGATCCGATGCCCTCTTCTGACCTCTGTGGGCACTGGGCACAGCTGTGGTGCACAGACAAACAATCCACATAAGATCAAATGCAAATCAGTTTTTGTTCGGTTGGCATTTTGGTTTTTTAAGACAAAGTCTCTCTGTGAAGCCCTTACTGTCCTGGAGTCCTCTCTGTAGACCAGGCTGCCCTCAAAATCAGCGATTCACCTGCCTCCACCTCCTGAGTACTGAGATTACAGGTATAACCCACCACATCCCGCCAATAAATATTAAAAAAAAAAAAAAAAAAAAACTATAGGAAGGAGCACCAAGGGCTAAGCTGAGCTCACCAAACAATTCCAAGCCCCTAAAGTCACAGGTGACCCTCTGCTCTCCTGTAGTTTGGGCCAGCATGGTCAGGTTACCGGTATAGTGTGGGATAGCCCAATCCTAGGCTGCGTCCTCAAAAAGCCTGGGCAAAACCGGAGGATTCGTGGCTGGACGGCGCCACCTGGTGGGCCTGTTGGGAATGAACAAAGCCGTTTGTTCGTGGTTCCGGTTTTCTCAGTCATGGGATTTCTGAGTCTTTTCCCTGTAGGAGTCTGTGCACTAGCAGTTGTTGTGCTGAGGGTGGCTCTGCGGTGTAACACATGCACAGCATGCCTGAGCCTCTCTCTTCCAGCCTTTTAGCTATGACCAGTTTTCAGATGCCATCTGAAGATGCTGAATACAGGTGATGTCGTGTTCTGAAAAGGCCCTGAGCTCCTAGTTAGCTTCCGCTGACCTCGACTCTGAGGGAGTCTCAGTGGGGGATTACTTCCCTCAGAGTGGCCCGTGGACATAGCTCTGGGGCGTTTTCTTGATTGCTGAGCAGTGGTGCCAACCCTGGGCATGCTCTGTGGTCTCTGCTTCAGTGCCTGCTCCAGCTTCCTTCCGTGAGGGAAATACACCCTCTTCCCCTCGTTGCTCTGGTCATAGTGTTTACCACAGCAACGGAAAAGAAAACTAGGAAGCCAAAGGGAAACAAAATTCCGAAATATCCAGGGCCCTCGGACGCTCTGCTTAGAAAGGTTGGTAAGGCGGGCATGGCTCAGCAGTTGCCACCAAGCCTGACAGCTGAGCTCAGTCCCAGGACCCACAGGGTGGAAGGAGAGAATCAGTTCCCCTGAGAGTTGTGCTCTGACACACACACACACCATGGCACATGTCTAAAACTCACACATACACACAAAAATTGACAATTTTTTGGTTGTTGTTTTGGTTTTTTGAGACAGGGTTTCTCTGTGTAACATCCCTCGTTGTCCTGGACTCACTCTGTAAACCAGGCTGGCCTCGAACTCACAGAGATCTGCCTGCCTCGCCTCCTGAATGCTGGGATTACAGGTGTGCACCACCACCTCCTGGTGACAAATATTTTTTAGAGGAAAAGAAAGCTGTCAGGAGGGCTGGGGAGATTGCTCAGTGAGGAAGGCACAAGGACCTGGATTAGGATTCCCAGAGCCCACCCTGAGCCAGACAAGGTGGCACGCGTGTGTAATTCCAGCATCCCGCCAGAAGGTGGAACATTGACACAGGAGCTTGTGGGCTAGCCTGGGGTACGAAGTGGAAAACAGCAGAAGGACCCCATCTCAAAGCAGAACACAAGGACCAACACCCACGGTTTGTCTGAATTCCATGGGCACGTGTGCTGTAGTATCTGTTCATCCACACAAACACGCACTCACACACGCACGAGCACACACATGATTGGGTTTGCCTCATTTGAGCTGTATTTCAGGGTAACTCAATAACTCTAGTTGATGAGGAAAGTTTTTTCATTTGTGGTTTGTTTGAGCAGAAATTCTAGCTAGTCTATGTGAGGAAGCCATTAGGAACGAAAATCAGCATTTACCTGGGGGCAGTAACAGTGTGATCGTGTGTCGAAGAGAGAGGCAGGGGTTCAGTCCAGAGGTTCAAGGCCAGTCTGAGTAGCATAGTGAGACCCTGTCTCAAAAAAAAAAAAATGTAAGGAAGATGAGGAGTAATAGAGAGCAAGCAAGACAGAGAGATGGAGAGGAGGAAAGGAGAGAGAGAGAAATGGGAGAAGGAAGGGAGGGAGGAAGGGAAAGGGAGAGAACGAATGGGGAAAGGAAGGGAGGGAAGGGAAGAAAGGGAGGGAGGGAGAGAGGGAAGGAGGGAGGAAAGGATGGAGAAAAAAACTTTGCAACCTCTTCATTGGATATCCCTCACAAGGGTCATGGCAGATGACACCATTAGACAAAAAGGCAATGGTGGCCTAGGCTGTGACCACGGTAGCAGGCATGCTCAATTCCACAGTGTCCCCTGAAAACAGGGACCGATGACTCAGCTCCGTCTCACCTTTCACAGAAATAGGTGGGACATGGTTGGCAAACGGGGTCAGAAAAGCTGCTTCCGCAGCCACTGAGGGCACAACTATGGCCGGGACTCAGGCATGTCGCAGGCTGAGTGCCCACAGACTGGTACCAATGGTCCCTGCCCTGCCCCACTTCCAAGCCTGAGCTCATCTGCCCAGGATGCTCAGGGTGTTCCCTTTCACCCCTTAGCTAACAGGGAGCCAGCCTGAGCCTCTCTCTCCCCTCTTGGCCTTCAGATAGTAGGTGCCAAATAAATGCCAAAGAAGCACAGTGGGTTCACAGGCCTGGTTCCCTTGGAACAGACACAAACATGAAAGAGGCCATAACTCCAGCCTCTCAGAAGGGTCCAGCATATGCCTTCAGGGCCCAGGATTAGGGGCACAGGGACATGGCCATCTCAGACTCCCCTCTGACCTTCTGTCCGACCCAGCCCACTGAGATCCCTAGGGGTGAGGGTGGGGTCAGGGCTGGAGGTGAAGGTTCTTCATTTCACGTACCTGCAATCCAGCTCAGCCTCTGACACCCCAAGATCCCCTGACACCCAGTCCCACCAAATGTCCCGTGTAACTGAGAGCCTTCTGTCGGCAAGTAGGCTCAGGAGGAGGAGCACGGGGCCAAGATGAAGGATGCTTCCCTACCCAAGGATTTTCCCAAAGGAACCCTGTCCTCCTGCAATGGCATAGGTGGGGCAGTGATGGGCTGGCCTCCCTTTATCTACACAAGGTAGCCAAGGGTAGCCGCTTATCTGTCCCAGCTCAACCTTCTGCTTTATCAGGACACAAAGCGACAGGCACGAGGCTGTAAAACAGACACCTCCAGAGACAGCAGGTCCAGAGTCTGTGGGGAGAGATTTCAGAGATGCACCTTATCATCTCTCTGTCACCCGCATGGCTCCAGAGACACCCAAAGAACCTCTGGCCTTCAGGCAAAGTCAACGCCAGCCACAGCCACCTCCTCCCACTTTCTAGACCTGCCACTCACACATGCCAAAGAGAACAAGACACACGTCAAACCCTGGTCATCGTTTCCCAGGTAGTCCCCAGCCCTCAGCCTCCACACCCACCCCTCAGAGCTCAGCTAGCAAGGCAAGACAGCGGGGGGGAGGGGGGGAAGACTGGAAAAGTGCAGGTCTGGGTTCCAAGTCTCCTGGAGCGCACAGCCTGGGCACAACACAGGGAAAAGATTGACTCCTGAAGCAAACAGGGCCAGAGGCCTTTCCTCAGCTCAGAGGAGCAAAGGGAACCTCACGGGTGCCGGCAGTGGAGGCTTCACAAGGCTCTGCTGTCAGGAACCGAGTGGGCCCCCAAGTCCCCCAAAAGGGTAGATCCAGCAAATGCAGAGCAATGAGACAGGTGAACATCTCCTTACCAGGACATGCCATGTGTCTTGGAGTCAGAACGGTCCTGGAGAGGGGGCAGAAGGGGCCAGAGAATGCTTGAGAGCTGACATCCCCAAAGGAGAAGGGGGAGGAGGGGGAAGAAAAGCAGGAAGAAGAAAGGGAGGGCGGTGGCCTCCGGGACCAGCTGCCAAGTCTGAAGATCCCGATGGGGAGCAGAGGTCAAAATGGAGTGGACCTGGGGAACTGTACCATCCCATGAGAGCCCCAAAGGGAAAGAGTCTCAGGGCTAGGGGACACTGAAGACTACTGGCCCTGCAGGTGAAGGGCAGGAGGCCCCAGTCAGTCCTCCACAGGCTGAGCAATGGGTGAAGACCAAGCAGCATCGTGGGGAAAATGCAAAGAGCTGCCCTTGGCTCCTGTTCTGTTCCGAAGGACTCCCTCCACATCCACCATGGCCACACGGAGGCCTGCAGCCTGCCTCTGACCCTGCAGCCCTCAGGTTCCCGAGGGGCTACTGGGTAGCTGCAGAGCAGAGCTTCACCCCAGAGCCAGGCTTAGTATCACTAAATCCCATGTTCACCTTTGTCATGGCTGGCTCAGGCCATCCCCACCAGTTTGCTCTCAGTAGGAGCACACAACAGATGCTTTGCTGAGCACTCCCCCCCCAAAAAAAAGCCAAGCAGCAGAGGGGTGGTGGTGATCCTCAGGTCCCCAGATACATGCCAGAGGCCTGTGGAGCTGGGGTAACCCAGGGCTGAGCTCTGGGGGGAGGGGGGCGGACTCAGCCAATCCCAGCCTCCTTTCTCAGGTAGACGCTTTGATTCTCCCCACCTGTGGCCTCTAGAAGATTCTCGGTCACAGTCTAGGGTCTGTAAGTAGGGTGCCAGCAGCTTGGCTAGCACAATGATCAGAGATGAAGCTCCCCCGTGCCTCTGCCCAGCCCACCCATAGCCAGCACTCCAAGGCGACCCACCCTGGGTCACCCCTGTCATGGGATTCCTATTTAATGAGCATCTGGTGGTCTTGGACAAATAGACGGGCGCCTCCGTGGGGAGGACTGTGGTCTGGACTAGCTGAGGGCAAGAGCAGGGCACAGGAAGAAGGAAGCACCGTGGGACTGTGCCAATAAAGAGCCAGGCCAAAGGCGGAGGCCAGGCGGCTGCGGAGGTCCGGCACACGGCGGTCTGGAAGGGAGAGATGGGATTGCGGGTTTTGAAAGGAGCCCTCTAGCTGGAGAGATTGTGCAGCAGATAAGAGCCCTTGCTGCTCTGGCAGAGAACCAGGTTTGCTTCCCAGCACTCATAACCATCTGTAACTCCAGTTCTAGGGGATCCACCGTCCTCTTCCGGCTTCCATGGTGCTGTGCAGGTGTGCTGCACAGACACATGCGGGTTAAACACCTATTTGATTGATTGTTGACTGGTTGGATAGTTGGTTGGTTGATTTTGAAAACAAAAAGGAGCCCCTAAAATGGATATAGCAGTACCCACTTATAATCCCAACACTCAGGAATGGAGGCAGGGGGATAGCCTTGGGTTTAAGAATAGTAATACCTTGCCTCAAAAAGAAAAAAAAAATGCAAAGCATTTAATCCAAAGATTAAAGAGCACCACTGAGTTACTACCCTGGTTGTTCTTGCAACTTAAGCAAAGATGGGTTTACTTTATCTCAGCCACTCAGGGTGTGGTCCACCACGGTGGAGAGGGCAAGGCCACAGGAGCACGAGACAGCTGGTCAGATTGCACCCAAAGCACCCAGAAAGAGGAGAGATGAGCGCTGGTACTCAGCTTGCTTCTTATTCATTGATTGAATGATATATCAACTAATTGAGACAGGGCCTGTTTTAGTCACTTTTCTATTGCTGTCATAAGACACTGTCATCAAGAAGAAAGAGTTTGTTTGGGGTGTAGAGTTTCAGAGGGTGAGTCTATGCCCATCACACCAGGGACCATGGCACCAGAGCTGGAGCTGAGACGGCACATTTGATCCACAAGCCGGAAGCAGAGAGCACACTGGGAATGGCTCTAGTCTTTTCCAACATCAAAGCAAACCAGGTGTGTTGGCACAGCCCTTTAATCCCAGCACTTGAAGCCAGAGGCAGATGGATCTTTGTAAGTTTGAGGCCAGCTTTGCCTACAAAGTGAATTCCAGGACAGCCAGGGCTATACAGAGACCTGGCTACACAGAGAAACCCTGTCTTGAAAGAGAGAGAGGGAGGGAAGGAGGGAGGAAGGAAGGGAGGGAGGAAGGAAGGAAAGAAGGAAGGAAGGAAGGAAGGAAGGAAGGAAGGAAGGAAGAAAAGAAGGAAGGAAGAAAAGAAGGAAGGAAGAGAGGGAAAGACAAAAGCCAAACTCCCGAGCTTGCCCCTGGTGACACACCTCCTCCAACACACCACGCCTCCTAATCCTTCCCGAACAGTTCCACCAACTGGGCACCAAGCATTCAAACATAGGAGCCCACAAAGGCCATCCTCATTCAAACCATCTCAGGGCCTCACTATGCAGCTCTGCCCGGCCTGGAACTCACTATTACACCAGGTTGGCCTCAAACTTAGAGACTGACCTACCTTCCCATCCCAGGTGCTAGGATCAAAGGTGTGAGCCACCACACCTGGCGTTAAAGAAGTGTTTCTTTTTAAAAGATCTGTTTGCTTATTTATTTTTATTCATGCATGTGTGCCTGAGTGAATACATGGATACCCCATGCACACAGGAGCCCTCAGAGACCAGGACAGCATCAGATTCCCTTCTTGTGGTTCTTGTGGTTCTGAGTCACAGGCAGTTGTGAGCCACCATGTGGGTGCTGGGAACTGAACCTGGGTCCTCCAGAAGAAGAGACAGTCCTCCTATGCACTGAGCCGTTGGCTTTCCTGCCTCTGTTAAACCTCTCTGCAAACACCCCCAAAGACTCAGAGAGCTCCACTCCCCAAAGACCCTGGCACCATCCACCGCCCTCAAAGTCCAGCTGGTGCTCATGGTGCCGCCCCCACCATGGCCAGCCGATGCCCACTGAGGGGCTCTGGGACTCCCCTCCACCCAGCTACACCCCGGCTCGAATCCAGAACCCTCCGGGCTTGGAGCCAGCTCGCTAGTAAGAGTTCCTGCCATGAAAGCATGAGAGCCCAGGTCAGCTGCGGCTGCGTGTGCTGCCGGAGGGCGGGGGAGACAGCAGGGTCCCTGAAGTCTGCCGCTTGTCCCCCTGAGGGAAGAGCTTCAGGCCCCAGGCTCCGTGAAAGACCCTGCCTAGAGAATACGGTAGAAAGTGACAGGGCGCGTGACGTCTCTGGCTTTTTCATCCTTGTGCACGGGCACACATTCACTGCACCCATACATGCACACATATCCACCACACCCATGCACACGAACACATGCACCACACACCACACACACAATTAGGCTAGGAAACTGGGAGCTATCCCTCCCCACACCCTTGTTGCCTAAATCCTTGGTGGCAGGCATCCTCCCAAGAATGAGGCAACACATCTTTGCAGTTTTCCACTTCCCCGGCAGTGAGTAACTACGGGGTTTTCCCTTTCAAACAGGGCGGCCTGGAACTCGTTCTGTGGAGCAGGCCGCCTCGGCCTCACGGAGACCACACTGCCTCGGCCTCTCTGGTGCCAGCACCAAGGGCATGCGCCACCGTGGCCTGACACTGCGGATTTTTTTAAGGAGGCCCAGATTCCACCACAAGATGATTTCTGTTGATCTTCTGAGCGTTCTTGTGGTTCTGGAGGAACCATCGTCAGACTCAGCCCGCCCCGCAAGCCTCTCTCTGCTCTAAGCAGCCTGTCCCTGTGGCAACCTGTGTGTCTGTTTCTGCTCTCTCCTCCTGCACTTCGGGGCCTTATTAAGAATTCTTTCTCCACTCCAGCATATAATAAATGGGTCTCGAGAAAACGTCCACACAATCCAAAGCATTTCATCAAGGAAAAAAAAAAAAGTCCGACTTCTGCAGAAAAGTGTGCAACTGTCAACTCCAGCAGGCGAGCACGCCCAGGGGTCCCCACCAGGTTTTATTCCTACCCTGAGGGGTCCTGTGCCTCACTTTGAGTGGTCAGAGATTGGCCTTGCACTCTCACATGGCTGGCTAACAATGAGGGGCGCAGTTTCTAGGGAGAAATGAAACTTATTTCAAGTCGTGCTGGGCCTAAGGAATCTGGATTTCTGCCCAGTGGCTTCCCTGAAATGTAACTTTTTAATGGAGTTTTGTCTTGTTTAACCCTGTGAGAGAGGAGATGGCTCATTCTGTTTATATTTCCCACGAGCATCTTAACGAGTTTCCTGTTTGGCTCTAGTCACCTTCGAGCCTCGGGTTGGACTCCCAGGCTCCCATCCATTGAGCTGGCTCCTAGTTCCGTTCCTCGTTTGCATGCGGAATCCCCCAGTCTCAGCACCACTTACTCAAACACCAACCCTTTCTCCAACACCCAGCTGACACCACTGCTGAATCACAGTTGGCTCAGGGCGTGGGTTTACACCTGAGCGCCGTTCTTTATGGTTTATGACTTATTTTTATTTTCTCTCTCTCTCTATCTCTCTGTGTCTGTGCGTGTGTGTGTGTGTGTGTGTGTGTGTGTGTGTATGTATGTGTGTGTGTGTGGACATACATGTGCAGGTGAGGTCAGGAGGGGGTCAGATCCCCTGAACGTGCAGTCTGGAGCACCACCCTACAAGGTACTGAAACCTGAATCCGAGTCCTCTGGAAGAGCAGCAGTCACTCTACGGCTGAACCATCATCTCTCTCGCCTCCCTCTAGTCTTTCTGTTTGTTTGTTTGTTTGTTTGTTTTGTTTTGTTTCTTGAGAAAGTCTCACTCTGATTCCACAATGGCCTCCTGGAACTCACTATGTAGCCCAGGCTGGCCTCATATTGAAGCGATCCTTCCCAGCTCTGAGGGTCAAGCCCCGTCCAGGGCAGCTGGAGCACAAGCATGGCAACCAGGAGCTTGCCCAGAGCATGGACTCAGACCTGGCAACTCTAGATGCTAGCAAAGAAGCTTCTGGGAAGGAAAAGGTTGTCCTCAAGTCCTGAGGTGTGGGAGGCTCATGTCCCCTGGGGACAGGCCCGTGTCCCGATTCCGAGCTGGTGGCATGAGCTAGTTGGGATGAAGGCCTTCACATATTGCTGCGTCAAAGCACAGCGATGAGGCCACTCTGGGTCACATATAATATGGCCTGAGCCTAGTGACAGCAGTCTCCTCAGGTCCCTCCAGACAGCAGAAACACATGTGAAACCGGGCCTGGTGGCTCATGTCTGAAATAGCAGCACTCTCAAGGAGAGGCAGGAAGGCTAGACAGCCAACGTCACCGTCAGTTACGGCAAGTTCAAGGCCAGTGGAGGCGCTGTCTCCAAATAACACTGTTAGAAATGGAGGCAGATAGCGCAGTGACCAGCACAAGCGCTGGGGCCCCGACAGTGAGAAAGGAGGACAGAAACGGGCATGCTCCTCTCCTCAGGGTCAAGCTCCAAGTCCCAACCCTGGAGAAGCTTCGTCTGTGCTCACAGTCCAGCCCCGTCCTCCCACACACCCCCAGCTCGGAGTCTGAAACAAGGAGGCACCCAGGCACGCCCCGCCAATCACAAGTGCCCTAACTGCCTGTGCTCCCTACAAACCAGCCAGGAAGGCCTGAGGTGGGTGAGGACGGAGAAGGGGAGGAAGCACCCTGTGTCCCTGGACAGACAGACAGCCCACAGCACATAATCCTGTTAAGATATTAAAGCTCATTTATCCAGGAGGAGAGAACAGCGCTGAGATAAAGCCCCTCAGAAGCAATAAAAGGCAGGCCACTGATAAATCAAGGCCACTAATAAAACCCCACAGTACAAAGGTCAGCCAGCGCCTGGCAATCAGCAAGCCACCTCCAGGGGCTCCGGCCACAGGAGCCGAGCCTGCAGAGGGACGCCTGGACGGTCCGGGGGCAGAGGAAGAGGAGGAGACTCTTAGAGCCAGCCCACATGGTCACTGGCCTGGAGAGGGGGGAGGAATCACTTGTCCCTCCACCCACATGTCTCTCCAGAACCATGGTCATGAGATCACAGCCCTCCTGACGCCTGCATGCACAGTGACAAACTGGGACCTGCTGTCCCTGCCAGCCTCTCTGTCCCCAGATTGCCGTTCCAGAGCATGAGGAACAGTCACACCGAAGGAATTCCCCCAAGGACACTGAGAGGGACAGCATGTTCTAGACCCTGTCAGGAAAAAAAAATCATGGGATTTGTCTTGAGGACTTGTCCATTTCTCAAAATGCAGACCTTCGTGACCAGTTTCCTCCCTGAGGGGCCTTTCTCCTCCAGCTAAGTTACACCGCCAATCTGCTTTCTCACACCCCAAAGCAAACTGTGTGTCAGCCACGACACCCCCAGAGGACACCGGATTCAGAGTCTAGAGAGAGCGTCCTGACCCAGCGTGCCTCCAACAGCAGGGACAGGCTCACTCCCTGTCACCAGAATTCATGGCAGCACCAATCCAACTGCACCAGAGAAGAGAGCAAAGCAGTCCAGGCAGGGCCAGGCAGGGTGCCAGGCAGGGTGCCAGGCAGGGCCAGGCAGGGTGCCAGGCAGGGCCAGGCAGGGTGCCATGCAGAGCATCCTCGACTCAAGGCCTGCCGTGGTCAGGCCTGTGCCGCTCTCACTCTCCGGGGAGGCAGAAACGCTCACTCAGTCTACAGCAGAGGACAGGGTGCTGCCTGAACTCAGGACAGTGGAGGGACAATACCAGAGGCTCTCCAGGCCTGCACCCACGCGAGGTTTGACACCCATGCTGGTGTCAATTCTACCCAGTCCCCAGACCTCGGGGCTCTTGGGATCTGGCCTCAGAGCACTAAGGGTGTCCTCATCAGGAAGAGCAAGGGTGCCCCTGAGCTCCTGCGTGTGTTCAGCAGATCACTGCACCCAGGACAGTGTGCCACAGATACCACACCAGGGCCCTGCTTCTCCAGGCGCACACCTGCTCACTAAGCTGAAGGCCCAGCCACAAGCGCAGACCCAGGACTCTAAAGGTGCTTTGCTGGAGACAAAGAGCACCCCAGACCCAGATCTGGTCTCTCTAAACAGGCCTGAGTCTAAGACAGAGGCCGGAGATCTGTGGGTGAGCATGATGCACCTTTGCCTGTCGGTGCCAGAGAGGAACTGCTCAGCACACTCACACACACACACAAGTACATATATCACACACTTATGCCTATTCATAGGACATGCATGTATGAATGCATGTGCACACATATCAAAGATATACACCCATACACATATATGTAAGACACTTGTGATCATGACTGTGAGCGTGCACGTGTGCATGTCTCTCTCGTGACTGAGAACCCTCGAAAAGAAACCAAATCTGCAAAGGCTGATTTCCTGACTGGAACAGTGGCGTGCAGAGGTTCAGAGCCTGATTACACCTTGTCTCCTCCGGGGCAGACCTAAAGTTCTGGGACTAGCGGACGAAACCTTTGGAGTGTGTTAGCTCAGCTGAGCCCCAGCTCCCACCAACCCAGAGGCTAAGAACTCCTTCAGACGGCATCTGAGGCCCAGGGCCGAGGCCGCCCAGCTTTGCCGTGACTCCCTCTATGAGGCACCCACCAACGTGTCACGAAAGCATCTTGATTTGTGACTTTCTTTGCCTGGGAGTGTAAAAACCTCGTGAATCTGCTTCCACACCGGAAGACGATGGTGTGCCTCTGTGCCCCCAGGCCAGTCGCTCACAGCTGGCCCCGGAAGAAACTATCTCGTGGCCCTCTGAGGTGAGGCTTTGCATCAAGGACGTATGTAAAGTGTGTTCCTTATGCATACGTGTGAGGCACATGCACACTCACCTACACATATATATGCACACATGAACATTCGTGCACGAACATATGCTCACATCAGACCTAAATATAGGCACACAGTACATAGGACACGCCTGCAAACATACGTGTATATGAATGTGAATACATAAACAGATAATGCACACCAGCCAGAGACCTAGGTCTATATTCGTGTGCGTGTGTGTGTGTGTGTGCGTGTGTGTGTGCGTGCGTGTGTGTGTGCGTGTGTGTGTGCGTGCGTGCGTGCGTGTGTGTGTGTGTGCGTGCGTGCGTGTGCGTGTGCGTGTGTGCGTGTGTGTGTGTGTGTGTGTGCGTGTGTGTGTGTGTGTGCGTGTGTGTGTGATACAGCTGCACACATAGGGCAGGTACATGCATGTGGGCACACAGGGCATATACATTTTCACACACACACACACACACACACACACACACTCTCACGAACAATGAAACTGTGGAGTGGACACAGGGGCCAGTGGGGAGCCGTGCTATGGATCATCCTTTGGGATCCTGGATGGGGCAAAGAGCACTGAGCGAAACTAAAGGAGACCTCAGTAACACAGACATGTGTTGATAGAGCGGCTCGCCAATGTGCACCGCGTGGGAGTGTGAGAGGGAGACAGGAAGTGCGCCGCCTCCTGTACTGTGTACACCATTTTCCATACCATAAAACTCCAACGAAATCAAAGCTCTGTGTGACTCAGTTAGCACAGCGCTGGCCTAGCATGAAGAAAGCCCTGGGTTCGTGCCCCAGCATAAATCGGGCATGCTGGCGTATGAGAGAGGTAGAGGCAAGAGAATTGGGAATTCAGTGACATCCTCGGCTACATGGCAGATTCAAGGCCAGCCTGGGATACACAACAGCCTTTTAAAAAAAAAAAGATTATTTAAATATGGGCTGGAGAGTCGGCTCAGCGGCTAAGAGCATTTGTTGCTCCTGCAGAGGACTAGGGTTTGGTTCCCATCACCCACATGATAGCTCACAACATTCTGTAACTCCAGTTCCAGGGAATCCAACATCCTTTTCTGACCTAGGCAGGCAGTTAGGTAAGAACTTGTAAGGTGAAAAGATACCCAGCTTCCTGGGATTGTCAGAGAAGCAGCAGCCGGGAGTGATGGAAACAGGGCAGATACACATCCAGAGGCAGCCGAAGGACCGAGAACAGATGACTGCAGGAGGGCAGCCACATACATCTTCATACGTTCATCCCAGAAAGATTAGAGCATTAGAGCAGCCTGGGGTGGGAGGCTCCAGAAGAAGGAAAAATAAATAGACACACAGACACACAGAAACATACACAGACAGAGCACAAGAGAGAGAAATGGAAGAGAAAGAGAGAGAGATGGGTAGACGGATGGATAGATAGATAGATAGATAGATAGACAGACAGACAGACAGATAGATAAGTAGATATCAAAACAGAGATCCAGCAAGAGGCTGAGAACTAGCAAGTGACTACTGCTTCCATCCTATTGGTCAGAATGAGGTCATATGGCCAAGCCTCACTGCATGGGATGCTGGGATATGGGGTCTTTTTTCTTGTCAGCCATCTTGCCACTGCAGAATATATAGTATAAGAGTATAACTTGAAAGTGCTGCCCAGTATAAGGCCCTGACCCCTCCACAGTCCTCAGGCCGTTGAAGACCCACCCCACCCATCTCCTAGCCCAGGAAACTCCCTCACCTTCATGCCCATCCCTTAGCCAGGAAGCCTTCCTATCTGCACCTACAACATCCTCTAGGTCTGGGCAAATGCCATTGTCCTCAGAGGAGTGTTTGTGGTTGTGCCCCTGTGCTAGTGGGCCTGCAAACCTGTGCACTCTCCTGAGCAGCCCCCAGTTTCTCCTCAGTCAGCACTCATTTGTGACTGCCTTCCACGGGCACCTCCTTGGCAGGGAAGGAGCCGCAGCTCTGAGCCTTGGGTCATGCTAACCCCAGGCCCTCAGGCTCCAGGGCACAGAAGCATCTCCGAACCTGATGTCTGGGAAACATTCAGCAAGCGTGTCTCTGTTGGTCCGAGAAGTAGGAACCTGTGTCCTGTGGGTGCTAGCACACCTCAGCAGCAGCTTCCCACGGTGTGTCATGCCACGCAGGGTCAGTGCTTGCTGGCTGTTTCTGCGTGGAGCAGGAATAGTCAGGAGGAAGCTGCTCGTGGATCTGCAGTTCTGGGAGCTTCCCTCATGACTCAATCTGACTGTTCTCTTCTTTCTGCCAAACCTGCACCCCTTGCACCTCCACTCCCTCACTCCCATGGCCCCCACGTGTCTGACTCCACACATCAACTCCCTCACTCCACCCCTCCCCCACTGCATCTGATTCATCCCACCCCAGAGCACCTTACAAGAGTAAGGAGGAGAGAGGGGCCCAGGCTGCAGTGCCCTGCACAGACCTGGGCCTGGGAAGCTGATCCCACAGGCCTCCCCCGGATATGCTGTCCACTCGTCCACCCCCAAAGCAGGGCCTTCTAGCATCAGTGGATGGAGAGGAGGCCATGGTGGTTTGAATGAAAATGGTCCCTATAGACTCATGGTGAGTAGCCTTTTTTGGAGGCGTGGCCTTGTTGGAGTAGGTGTGGCCTTGTCAGAGGTGGGCTCTGAGGTTTCAGAAGTCCAAGCCAAGCCCAGGGGCTTACCCTCTCTCTTCCTGCTGCCTGCCAACCTGGATGCAGAACTGTCAGTTACCTCTCCAGCCCACATCTACCTGCAAGCTGCCATGCTTCCTGCCATCACGATAATGGACTAAACCTCTGACCTGCAAGCCAGCCCCCGTTAAATGTTCTCCTTTACAAGGAAACCCTGAGACAGAGGCCCATCCACCCTGCCCCTAGCTGTGTTCTCTGGGCTCAGAGGAACTGAGAGTTGCTGTGGACACTGGAGTGGGAGCAGTTCCAGATGGAAGTCCACCTTCTAGGCTCTGGGCCATAGGCCATGCCTCCTCCCTGGGAAGGACACTGGGGGATAAAGGGACAGAGGGAGGGACCAAGGGCCTCCATTAGAGATAGAGGCCATCCCAGCATCACACAACCCTCATGTGCAAAGTCCGGTGACCGCCCATCTCTGGAGATGCCCAGGATAAGAGGCCTGGCTGGCCCTGAGACTTTGCTCCACTCCTGGCCTGAGCTGCCATGCCCCTGTTCATCTGAGAGCCAACCATGGGACGCCCAGCTGTCCTCCTCACGGTGGCTCTGGCCATCCTCCCCACGTGTGGGACTGGGGCCCCTGTCCAACGGCAGCGTAAGTTACTCCTGGTCTCCTTCGATGGCTTCCGCTGGAACTATGACCAAGATGTGGACACACCCCACCTGGACACGATGGCTCGAGAAGGAGTGAAGGCGCGGTACATGACTCCTGCCTTCGTCACCATGACTAGCCCCTGCCACTTTACCCTGGTCACTGGTGAGTGCCAGCCTCAGGGTGGGACTTGGGAATGGAAGGAGCCTGAGACACCAGGTAGCAAAGGAGAAGCACCCTGGTCAAAGGTGAGAGGTCATCGCTCTGAGAGCCCAGACAATGGTCCTTTAGGAGTCCTCTGCTGGTGGCACCCGGTCAAGGGCTTGCTCCACAGCTGTCCCAGGGAGCGGCATGCTTCCTCGGGACCCTTCCCAGGCCTGCTCCACACGCGCCCTCCCCTCTGCTTCCCGATCAGGCAAATATGTCGAGAACCATGGGGTGGTTCACAACATGTTCTACAACACCACCAGCAAGGTGAGGCTGCCCTACCACGCCACGCTCGGCATCCAGAGGTGGTGGGACAACGGCAGTGTGCCCATCTGGATCACAGCCCAGAGGCAGGTAGGAGGGCCCGCCCGGGAAACTGAGGCCATGCCCGAGGGAGAGCCCCAGCAGGCACAGGCCTCCTGGCCGCCTGGTCTAGAAGGCTGCTCAGCAAGCTGCTGGGGGGGGGGGGCGCCGTGCAGGCAGCCATCGGGGCTCAGCTGTGGTCTGAGGCCTGTGTCTCCCGGACGCCCTCTGCTCTGAAAGGGAGACCAGGGCTGAGGCTGTAGCGGGCTTGGCAGACTGCTTGCCTGGCATGCGTGAAACTCGGGGTTCCAGTCTCGGCCCCACAGGGAGCCGGGGTGGTGGCTCACACCTGCAACCCAGCACTTGGGAAGTGGAGGCAGGAAGATCAGGAGTTCAAGGTCATTCATGGCTCCGTAGTGAGTCTGAGGCCATCCTGGGATATGCAAGAATCTATCAAGAAAGGGAGAAGGGAAGAAGGAACGGAAGGAACGAAGGAGGGAGATAAGAAGGAGGGAAGGAGGGAAGGAGGGAAGGAGGGAAGAGGGAGGCAGGCAATGCCCTCAGGCCCTTTGGCACTACAGAGGAGGCTCTCGCCCACACAGGATAGCTGACTGACTCAGGAAGGAAATACCGAGCAAAGGCTGGCTTTCTCTGTTTCCAACCCCACCACTGGGCAGCTGGACAGCAAGGGGCCAAAGAGTAGACAGAAGGTGGGGCGCAATGCTGAGACTAGGGGTCGCCCCAATTTGCATTGCCCTAGGGGATTTTTCAGGTGAGGCTTCTACTCTAAAGGAGGATTTGCAGGCGGCAGACACAACCTCAGCCCATGCCGCATCCCCACTGCCAACTGAGTGGCCGCCTTCCGTCATCATGGGCCGCTCAGTCTTCCAGCCCTAGAGCCAGAAAAGGAGTGAGAACTCGGGCTCCCCTGATGATCCACCCAGAGGAGAAAATGGGGGACAGGAAGCATGGGCTCATTAAACAAGGGGTGGGAAGGACAAACAGAATGGGCGATGAGGATGTGTGGGAAAATGGATGAGCAGGCTGATGGGATGAGGCAGACAGAGAAGACGACAGTGAAGGGGGACAGAGGACAGCTGAGCCCCAAGGCAAGGATGCAGAGGGGCGTAGCATCTGCTGTCTCAGTGCTTGAAGGTGCTGGGGGTTTGTCCTCAAGATGAACTGGTCCTGCCCCCTGATCTGTGACGTAAGATTGCGTCAGTGCCAAGAGAGGATGAGGGGCACAGAGAGAGAAGTGGGCAGGCTCGGCTGAGGGGCAGGACATGGTGGGGGATTCCAGCACTCAGCCCAGCTCGTTCTGCAGGGCTTAAAAACCGGCTCCTTCTTCTACCCCGGTGGGAACGTCACCTACCAGGGAGAGGCCGTGACGATGAGCCGGAAGGAAGGCATCTTGCACAATTACAAGGATGAGAAGGAGTGGCGGGAAAACGTGGACACGGTGATGAAGTGGTTCACGGAGGAAGGCGTGGCCCTGGTCACGCTCTACTTCGGGGAGCCAGACTCCACGGGCCACAGGTACGGCCCCGAGTCCCAGGAGAGGAAGGACATGGTGAAACAGGTGGACAGGACTGTGGGCTACCTCCGGGACAGCATCCGGCACCACCAGCTCACGGACAGCCTCGACCTGATCGTGACGTCGGACCACGGCATGACGACAGTCCACAAGAAGGCCAGCGACCTCGTGGAGTTCCACAGGTTCCCCAACTTCACCTTCCAGGACATCGAGTTCGAGCTCTTAGACTACGGGCCCAATGGGATGCTGATCCCCAAGGAAGGGAAGCTGGAGAAGGTGTACGCGGTCCTCAAGGACGCCCACCCCAGGCTGCACGTGTACAAGAAGGAGGACTTCCCGCAGAGCCTCCACTATGCCGCTCACCCCAGGATCACGTCCCTGCTCATGTACAGTGACCTGGGCTACGTCATCCATGGGGTCAGTGGGCCGCTGCTGCGCAGGGGTGGCACCCTGGTTCCACCCAGCCCCCAGGCACACATTCAGCACTGTGCAACAGAAGTGTGTGTGTGTGCGCGCGCGTGTGCGCGCATGTGTGCGTGCGTGTGTGCGTGCATGTGTGTGTGTGTGTGTGTGTGTGTGTGTGTGTGTGTGCACATATGCGCTAAAGTGTGGGAAGCCCAGGCTCAAGGGGAAAAGGATAGGAAATAGAGTCCATACCAGAGAATCCCAGGAGAAGTAAGAGATCTACCCATAGGTTCTCCATGTGGTCCGCAGTTACTCACTGGTGCTCCATCTTTGGGGTCTCAGAATTAATAGGAGTCCAGAAGCCACCTCGCCAAGCATTGCAAATTTTCCTAAGGTCATCGCCAACGTGGGTGCCAACGCATGCAGGGAAACACTGAGAGGGAGGCCCTGGGGGCACTGTGGCCCCATCAATGACCCAGCACCCTCGCCCCTCCCTCGCTGCAGAGGGTGAGCGTGCAGTTCAACAACGGTGAACACGGCTTCGACAACCGAGACATGGACATGAAGACCATCTTCCGGGCTGTGGGCCCCAGCTTCAAGGCGGGCTTGGAGGTGGAGCCCTTTGAGAGTGTCCATGTGTACGAGCTCATGTGCCAGCTGCTGGGCATTGTGCCCGAGCCCAACGACGGGCACCCGGCCACCCTGCGACCCATGCTCCGGTCAGGTGAGGCAGGAACACGCCTTCCGTGGAGCCCGTGAGCTGCCATGCCCGCTGCCGGGTCACTGCACGTACCCCAGGGGGGGCTGTGGAGAAAGAAGCCGGGGGCTCACGGGGGCAGCCGGGGCCACCTGTGGAGCTGAGGTGCAGCCCTCTCACCGACCTCTGTCTCTCCTAGGGTCTGCTCCCCGCCTCGGCAGAGGGCCCCCCTTGACAATGGCGTTCCTGGGGATCCTAATGGTTCTGGTCAAGTTCACGAAACACTAGGCCACTCAGCCAGTTCAGCGAACGTGACAATCCAGGCCCGGCTGCGGTTCTGGGGTGGAGGCTCCGGCCTCATGCATGGGGTCCTGGGCTCATCCTCAGAACCAGAAAAAAAGAAAAAGAAAATGTGGTCCTAGTTCTGGTGTTTGAAACTTAGGGGCATACGAAGTGAGCTTGCTCACCCAGCCCACGCCTGTGACCATGGAGAGGGCTGCAGAGAGGGGACAGCCTCGGGCAGGGGCAGCTGGACCTGAAAGAAGCCCGGGAGGTGTGCCAGGAGGAGAGGCTGAGATAGCTGTGCCCAGCACAAGGTGGGGGCAGGGGATCCCAAGCACACAGGGCCTGGTGAGATTCTGCAAGTGAAAGGAGCCAGTGGAGAGGCTGTGAGCAGCAGCCTGTGTGCAAGAGGCCTGTGTGCAAGATGCATGAGTGCAAGAGGACTGTGTACAAGATATGTGTGTGCAAGAGGCCTATGTGCAAAGGAGGGTGCTTTGTGCAGGCTGGGCCCCCAGGGGAGCCACTGTGGTGGAGTGGGCTCTCACGGAGGCAGAATCACAAACTTAACGAGGAGGTCAGGTCAGTCCAGGGCCCAGTGGGACACTCAGCAGGCCAGGGTAGCTCCAGTGACAGGCTGAGGGCACCTCCAGGGGCTGAGCATTCGGGGCAGGGTGGGGGGAAGGTCCTGGGGTGGGGGACCCAGGACAGGGAGGCCTGAGGCTCAGGTCCCATGGTGGGCAGAGGCGCCCTCAATACAAAGATGCCGGGAGGACTGGGCCCGGGGCATTTCGGTCTTCATCCGTCCCCGAGCGTAAGAAGCCTGAAGCCACAGCAGGGCAACACTTAGTACCCTGAAGCCTTACACACCCAGTGTTTGGCTTGGGCTGGCAATTCACACATGTCAGACCCAGGGACCAGACTAGAGCCTCTTGCCAGAGGACAGGGAGAGAGATGAAGACCAGCCTCCCACTAGAAGGCACAGATGGCACGGAGATGAGAGGGAGGTGGGGAGCGCTACATCTCGGAGGGACCCCAAAGATCCTTCCCCTGACTCCCTCTTCGAGGTACAGATGCTGAAGCCAGAGCCCCAACCGGCTAGCGACGGAGCTAAGCCTGCACGCTGGCATTCCAAACCTGCTTCCAGAGGTTCCGGGCCCCACGCAGACAGGGAGGCGACACCATTGCACAGTGCCGGAGTGTGCAGAACACACTCACAGTCCTGTTCTTCTGCCAGCTACGGGGTGGGCACCACAAACATCCAGGCAAGGGGCTGCAGCTCCTCTAACATGATGTCTGTGCACTCCAGAGCCAGGCCTGGGAAAGGGCCCCTTCCCACTCACCCTCCGGCAGGACACGGTCTAGACCAGCCTGTGAACACCGCAATACAACACTCAAGACCCATGGAATAAGTTGCCAAGAACACACACACAGAAACAAATCTCATGTTTTGATTATGTTTAGGACTTTGGCTTGAGCAGCTCCATGGCTGTCCTGGGGCGCATGTAGCTCCTGGGGCCACAGGCCGGACACACTTAGTCTAGCACCCCCAAAACAGCTTGCATGCATTTGCCTGTGTCCCCCATGATCACAGGGAGGCTGGCTCTCTGACTCCTTCCCAGCTGGCTCCCCTCTGACCTCATCCCCATCTCCCCTGTGCCAAAACATGATGCCTGTTTTTCCAAGAAGTCTTTAGAAGCTATCTCTTGGCTGCAAGCTGCTGGACTCTGGACTGGACAGGAATAGGCCCAGCCTCTCAGCTTACCAAAGCTCCCCTCCACCCACCCAATCTGCCTCGTGGTGTTCACTCACAAGAGGCTATCACAGGGCTAGCACTAAGAGCAGCTGCCCAAGCTTGCCACCCTTACCCAGCGCCAGCCTATGCTCAATCCTCTCCCTCCCACTGAGCCTTCCCCTGAAAACAGCACTGTCCCCTGTGGCCACACGGGGCATGTTGGAGCCAGGCAAAGCTGGGCCTAGGCAGGGCTGAGCCTGGGCAGGGCAGGGTGCCTGAGCAGGGCATCTGCAGCCTTGGGTTTCTGACATCTGCCACAAGAGGGCGCTGTCCGGCAAAGCACCCTGGACACCCACACTTCGAACCAGTTGCAGGAGCCAGTAAGGGAAGAGGGACCCAAAGGGGTGTGTCACAGATAGCTAAGTCCTGAAGACAGTGGCCAAACACAGCTGGAGCGGTTCATTCTCGCTGCGGGGTAGGCCCCTTTGGCCGGCCGGCGGATCCTGGCACAGGAGTGGGCTTTGCACTCAAAGAGGAAAATGAATGAGGAGGCCCTTTGTGAGCGAGCGGACAGGGAGTTAGTGTTGTCCACGGGCCACAGGGCTGAGCAAAACACACAAGGTGGAAAGTGCAAATACAAGTCGGGGTGACTGGCCTGTGCAGGGCTGGGTGGCCAGGGCCTGGCACAGGGGGCCATTCACCCTCCACTTTAAGGGCTGTGCCTGAGCAGCATGGCTTTCAGCAGTCAGGCTCCCCCAGGCCTGGCTTCCTGTGCACACTGACTCCCTGTATATGAGTGCAAGGATGGACCCCAACCAAGGGAAGGCAGGGCCCTAGATGGCCCCCAGTGCAGTCCTGCTGTGGAGGGGCCGTGATGGCCAAGCCCAGCTCCCTCCAGAATGACCCCCTCTGTGACTATGGCAGATAAGCAACTCGGCTGACAGGTTGTAGGGGGAAGCTGTCCCCCTCCCTGATCCTCTGCTTCTACCCTTGGCTTTAACTTTTGCTCTGGGGGCCCAGCCCCACCTACCATCCAAAATTCCCTGCCTGGATGCTTGGAACTGGAGTGCTGACCAGCCCAGGAATCACTCAGGCTCACGACCCCGCATCAAAGAGCTTGCTGGAGAAGACTAGCACGCAGCCACTTCCACACAAGCGCGCTCGCGTGCACACACACACACACACACACACACCAGCTCTGAAGCTATGGCTGCCCCAACTGGATGGAGATCAGTCCCAGATGACGTCCCTAGTTCTTACTCCAGGTGCTGGGTGACCTGAGGGTTCCTCCTGCACAGCTGCGCATCCCCTGTGGGGAACAGGGCTGAGGGACAGATGTACTCACCCAGAACACTGCCAACTCCCTTGCCAACAGTCACTGGCTCCTTGGTCCTGGGCAAGTTGCCATTTTCCTCCGGGCCTCATCCATAAAATCAGGGTCGTAACCCACCAAGCCAGCCCAGACCTGTAATTCTAGCTCTCAGGAGGCTGAGGCAGGAGGATGGTAAATTTGAAACCAACCTGGTCTGCATGAACAAGAGCCTGTCTCAAACAAACAAACAAGCCTCAAGGTGGTCATGGTGATTAGTGAGAATTCACAAACACGTTTCCTAAGAGACAGGGTGAAAGGTGCCAAATAACTGAGAAAGCTCGCCCCAACCTCCGTCAAGCCTGTCCCCTAAGCAGAGCTTCCGGCTGGCACTCACGCCTGAGCCAAGCAGCTCCCTGCATGGGGCAGGGGTCCTGGCTCCACCCGGCACACCACCACGCCCGGGGGGCACTTCGAAGATGGCTCACTGGGGAACCTGCCACCAAACCTGAGCTTGACAGCCGACCCCCATGGTGGAAGGAGAATCGGCCTCTAGGAAGCTGCTCCCGACCTCCACATGTGTGCTGTAGCAATTTGGAGCACGGGCACACGTGCACACACATATAAACATGCACACAAACACACACGCTAAGTAAATACGTAATCTAAAAATTGAAGTGAGCCAGGCTCAGTGGCGCACGCCTAGAATCCCAGCACTCTGGGAGGCAGAGGCAGGAGGATCTCTGTGAGTTCGAGGCCAGCCTGGTCTACCAAGTGAGTCCAGGACAGCCAAGGCTACACAGAGAAACTCTGTCTTGAAAAAATAAGTACATAGATAGATAGATAGATAGATAGATAGATAGATAGATAGATAGATAGATACATAGATAGATAGACAGACAGACAGACAGGCTGATATATTGGTAAATAAATAAAAGTGAAAAGCAGACAGGAATGGTAGTGCACACCTTTAATCCCAGAACTTGGGAATCACAGGCAGAAAGATCTCTGTGAGTTCAAGGCCAGCCTACTCTACAGACTGAGTTCCAGGACAGCCAGGGCTACACAGAGAAACCCTGACTCAAAAAATAAAAATAAGGTGGACGACATTTGATGCTAACTCTCTGGCTTCCATATGCGTGTGCACACACAAGCAAATGCAGGAACACACACACACACACACACACACACACACACACGATTGATTGATTGATTGATTGATGACTGATTGAAAATTGATTGACTGAGACAGGGTCTCACTTTGTAGCCTGGCTGTCCTGGAACTCACAGAGAGCTACCTGCCTCTGCTTCCCAAGTGCTGGGATTAAAAGTCTTCATTTTAATTATTATTTAGTTATTGCCAAGCCTGGCAATAAATACATTTAAGTAGGAATTAAGGAGGGGTGAGTTTAAACTAAGATTTTTACTACATAAGAGCGCAGACAGGCAGGTGGCGGGCATGGAGGACCCCTGCCTCCTCCATCTGGGAAACCGCTGCAGGGAGCTCGGCAGGGAGGCACTTGGGCTCCCCAGGGCCAGCATCCAAACGCACCCCCCCCGGCTCCCACAGAGATGCCCAGTTTCCCGGGACTAGCCTGGCCGCCTTGGACTCATCCTGTCCCAGCTCAGACCCTGCGCAAACCCCACGGAAATAAAGCCATGTCCCCGCATCCCGCAGCTACAGGGACATGGCTGGGCAATGATCATAACGTGCCACCCTTTCCCCGGCCTCTGCCAACCGGAAGCAGCCTATGAAACATCCCGGGACCCACTTGGGTGGTCCGTGTTGGGACACAGAAAGCCCCCTTTGTCAAGAGGCCCCGCCCCTCCAGAGGTGGTTCCGTCAAGCCAGCTGTCACCAGGAGGTGGCGCTCCTGGGCTCCTCAACGCCAGGAAAGCCTTTCCCGGGCAGCTTGTGCAGTGGGAGAGAGCAGCCTCAGCGCTGCAGCTCTGATTGCTCACACTCAGCCTCCAGAATGTCGGCAGGGTGACCCCACCCACCCACCCACCCCCCAGGATGCTGAGGCCCAGGCCTCGTCCAGAATCCCCTCAGGGAAATACCCTGCTTTCCCACACTCAGCACCCAGGAGGCCCGGATCAGTAGGTCTGAGATTTGAGCAAATGCCAGACAGACACTGCACTTTTGAGAGCTCACACACACCTTTGAATCCGAGTGTGTGTGGTCCTGGAGTCTGCGTGTCCAGGTGCTTCTCGCTCTGGAATGAACGGATGAATGAATGGATGGATGGATGGATGGATGGTGACGGAAATTAGTCTCACCCGACTTCCCCACAATGAATGAGATGCAGACAGGCATCTCTGCGTTCGAGCCCGGTGGGACGTGGCCAGCCTTCCCTAGACGTGCTGCTGAGGTAGAGTTGGGTCCTTGCACAAACCGGTAAGCAAGAAGCTTAGAATCACCCGGTCGGCCTCCGTTTCTTATTCTGAAAGGTCCAGTAGGAGGGTCTGCAGGTTCCTAAGCCAGACGTTCATCTCATAATGAGGTACAGAGCTCCTTGAGCCATGGACAGGAGCATGGTCGGCAAGGGGGCGTCAGATGCAGTGCAATCCCCACACACGTGCACAAGCCTGCCCAAAGAGCAGCATTGGCTCTTAGCACTGGGGCTTGCAACCGATTCCCAGGGCGCGCCTAGGGCACCCCCTTCATCCCTGTGCTGGGGATGCCGTTCCCATCCCCCACGTCACCGGTCTGGATGCTCAGCCCCCTCCCTACACCTGGTCGGCGGCAGCCACTCTAGGTGGTGGCGGGTTGGAGGAGCATCTGTTGCCATGGTAACCCACGGCCTGTTCCTGGGGCTGGACCACTGCATTCGAAGTGAGCCCAGAGCTGGATCGAGGTTTGGAAGCGGATGCGATGCAGGAAACCCACACACACACACTGCACGGCTCACACCGTCGCACACAGCTCCCTATCCCATGCACACACTGGGCACGGAAATACATACAAAGCACGCTAGATACTGACACCCAGCACAGACGATCTTACACGCCGAACACAACACATTCCAGCCAGGAACGCCGGTCACCACACACTCCCAGGCAGATGGCAAGCAGGGTCTTGATGTCCCAGAATGCACTCTGGGAACATCTCCCGGGTCTGATGGGGCTAGTAGACCCTGAAGTGGGGCACTGCACACCCGGGTCTGAGCCTGTGCAGCAGGCACGTGCCCTGGTGTCCAGTTTGACCGCCCTACCTGCAGCACTTGGACATGAGTCACCCTGCCACCTGGATGCGATGGTTAGAGCCTGACCCTGCCAGACTGGACTGTTGGTGTGGTCGCCACGGAGGACCTGCTCCTCACCCACCGCACTGACACCAGGAAATGTCACCCACTCTCCTAATTCCTCTCTATTGCCAGCACAGACAGCATTGTAACCCCATTGGCCATTGGGGTTACAAACTCGGAAGCGGCTGTGAGGACATCAGCAGAGCTCAGGAAAGACAACACACCTTCCCTTCTGACTCCCAGCGCCCCTCCCCAGCTACCTCACGCACCTCCATGAGACAGGAGGACAGGAAAGTCAAAGGAACCTGATCCCCACCTAGCAGAGGGGTGGAGAACACTGCCCTGATTTCAAGACTGGGGTCCACAGAGAGCCGTAGTGTGTGGGTGTTCTCAGACATGGTCACCTATGGCTTTTGACCTCACTCTAAAAAGATGTTCTAAGTGTCCATCTGAGGACCTGTCCACACGTGTGCTGAGGTGACGCTGCTTCCTCAACGCCTACCCTACACACTGGGTGGCTCTGACTGGTCTCCCTCAGGGCAAGATTCTCCCAGGACAAAAGAAACCTTTAAAAATCAGAGCCCCAGGTGCTTTCTCAAAAAATTGGAAATGGTGCTACCTCAAGATCCAGCTATACCGCTCCTGGGCATATACCCAAAAGATGCCCCACCATTCAACAAGGGCATTTGCTCAACTATGTTCACAGCAGCTTTATTCATAATAACCAGAATCTGAAAACAACCTAGATGTCCCTCAACTGAAGAATGAATACGGAAATCGTGGTACCTCTACACAATGGAGCACTACTCAGCTATTAAAAACAAGGAAAACATGAAAATTGCAGGCGAATGGATGGAACTAGAAAAGATCATCCTGAGTGAGGTAATCCAGAAACAGAAAGACACACGTGGTATATACTCACTTATAAGTGGAAATTAGCAGTACAATATAGGATAGCCATCTACAGACCTAAAGAAGCTAAGGATCCTCAGGAGGATGCTTAAATCTCATTCAGAATGACAAACAGGATAGACACCAGAAGCAGTGGAAGAGAGGGAACAGAAAGGGAGCCTATTACAGAGGGTTCTCTGAAAGGCTCTACCCAACAGGAGACCGAAGCAGATGCTGAGACTCACAGCCAAATTTTGGGCAAAGCTCAGAAAGTCTTATGGAAGAAGGGGTAATAGAAGGACTTGGAGGAGACAGGAGCTCCACAAGGAGACCAACAAAGCTAAAAAAATTTGAGCCCATGTGGTCCTGTAGAGACTGATGCATCAACCAAGAACCATGCATAGAGAGGGCCTAGACCTCTGTTCAGATGTAGCTCATAGGCAGCTCAGTCTCCATGTGGGTCCCGGGTAAGGGAAGCAGGAGCTGCCTCTTCACGAACTTGGTTGCCTGCTCTTTAATGACTTGCCTCTGGTGACGTGGCCATTCCAGGCCACAGAGGAAGAGGATGCAGGCAGTTCTGACGAGACTTGGTAAGTCATGGCAGATGGCAGAGGAGGAATACTCCCTCTTTCGGACTAGGGGAAGGGGATAGGAGAAAGAGGGAGAGAAGGAGGGTGGGGATGGGAGAAGTTGAGGAGGGGACTTCCATTGGAATATGTAATGAATAAATTGTAAAAAAAAATAAAATTAAAATTAAAAAATCACAGTGGGTGGGCTGGGAGGAGAAGAGGGAGGGGCACCCTTGGGATGTAAAGTAAATAAACTGAAATAACAAAAAATTAAAAACTAAAATCACAGCCAGTCCTCTTCCAAGAGATGCAATCAACTTCCATGTATGCTTGACCTATGTCCGAACAGTAAGGTACTTCTCCAGGTTCCGACAGCTAATGACTTCATCAATCACTGAGTGGAAAACGGGTTTTTAACCACCGAGCACTATCGGTCCAGGAAGTGATGCTATTTAATTTTAGATTATGTGCTGCTCTCCTTGTAGGCTTATGCTTGGATGATCAGTGAGCTACTCTCAAATATTAAAAAATAGCTTTATTAATGAAGTTCGGTGAAGTCGGGTGTGGTGACATACAGCTGTCATCACAGAAGGTGGCAGGGGGAGGACGGACAATCGGTGCAGCGTCACCCTCCCATACACAGTGAGTGCAAGGCCAGTCTGTGATAAACTGAGGCAGCCTGCAGAGAACAAGCAGGCTCTGAGGAAGAAATTAGACAGTGGCCCCAGGTGGGAGGGTAAAGAACCAAAAGGGCTGGGTGGGGACATGCTAGAGAGACGCCTCAAATAGCAAAGAGCACCCGCTGTTCTTGCAGGGGACCGGGGCTGGTTCCCAGGTCCCTCACAGCAGCTCACAACCATCTGGAACTCCACTTCCAAGCATAGAAAAACAAGCGAGTAAGTTCCAAGTGTGATCGTGCACACTTTTAATCCCAGCACTCAGGAGGCTGAGGCAGGAGGATCTCTAGGTTTGAGGCCAGGCGGGTCTACAGAGCGAGTTCCAGAACAGCCAGGGCCACAGAACGAAACTCAAAAAGCAACGAAAAGAATGAATGTAAAGCACAAAGGGCGCTTGCCCCTAAGCTGGAGGCTGTGGAGTCACAGACAGACATTACAGGCTCTTCCTTCCACACAATTCAAAAGATGTCCAGAGCAAGGTGGAAGAGGCTAGAGCCTCTGGACAGAAAGAGCGCTGGCAAAGCAGGAGCTGGACTTCCAGAGAACCGGAGCGCCAATCTCGGAAGAGTGGAGCTTGGTAAAAGAGAAACACCACGAGAGAACCTGTGGGGCCATCTCTCCATCTCCACATGACTAGATTTGGAATAAACTGAGAGTCTCCTGACTTGTGGGCATGTCTGTGAGGGTGTTTAAATGAGAGAGGAAGACCCACCCTGAGTCCAGGTGGTGCCATACTGTGGGCAGGAGCCTTGACCTAAATAAAAAGGAGGTGAGCTGAGCACCAGCATCGATCTCTCACTCTGCTTCCTGCCTGAGGTTGCCGTGTGACCCACTGTCTCATGCCCCTGCCGCCACAACTTTCCCACCACAAGAGACTGGACCCTCAAAGCTGCCTTCCTTAAGTTGCCTTTGTCAGGTATTTTTGGTCACAGCAGTGAGAAAAACACAAGCAACGGAGAGGCAAGACCTGGCAGAGAGTGGGTGAAAGAGTTGGACACAGCCTTGCGAGACTCCCCAAGGGACGCAGCCCGGTGCTCCATCGATGGAAGCAAGGAGGGTTAGCCTTTCTCCTAGAACTTAAAGCAAAACAGAACACACTGTGTCTTCACACTGTGGCAGCTATTTTCAAGTTGGGCACGGGCTAGTGCTGGCGAGGAACGGAAATCAGAGGCCAGTGCGGTGACCCACGTCTGTAACCCCAACATTCGGGAGGCTGGCTGGGGGAACAAAACTCGATTCCTCTTGAGCTGCACAGTTGTTTCAAGGCCAGCCTGGGCTACATGTTAAGACACCGTCTCTATCCCTCCCCAGGAGGAGGAGCAAGAAGAGAAGGAAAACAAGCATTCTCACCCAACACTGATGATGGTGGGCAAAAACTTCTAGAAGGGCCATTTGACTTTGTTCACCCAAGCGGTAAATCCTCCGCCTGGCAGCTCTCACCTGACACTATGTATCCTTTACCCACAAAGCTTCACATCTTGAGTCTGGACCCACTGTCATCCCCTGTGGCGGCAAAGATGGGCATGTCCCCAGCATCTCCCGCTGCCCACCAGCAGTCCAGGAGGGCTGCGGCTCTGCTGCTCGCTCTGAGGTGAGCACACCTGGAGTGTGCAGGGTCTTGGGCTCCATCCTCAATGCCCATGGGAAAAGTGAGTGTGCTGTCGCGCTGGAAAACGAATTAGTGGGTCTCAAAGCGAAGGATAAGAGAAAGGAGCAGCAAATAGGAGGCAACAGAGGATCCAGGCCACAGGGAGCAAACACACGAGATCTCTGGGGCCCACAGAGAATTCTCAGAGTCTTTATCTGGATGAAGGCACAAGAAAAACACACAAGAAGACAGGCTGCACCACCCCTTTATGATCTCAGGTCTAAGCTCTATTCACTTTGACAAGGTATTTCTACCAAGGACAAATGTTGCTTTTTGTATACCTTGAAAACATAGTATCTTTTTTTTCTTTTTTTTTTTTAGTGTAAGACTGTATCTCCTAGTAATGTCAGAAGCTCCACCCAAAAAGGTCTCAGCAGTGTGACTACCTAAAGGTCAGCTGAACAAGATGCAGATGTGCCAAAGTGGACAGGGAAAGCCCATGAGGCCTCAGCCCTACACCAAGAACTACAGGCACCAAAGGAATGCTGGGAGTACGAGAAACAGGCTTCACCAGAGAACACCACAGCAATTAGTTATCCAATACCAAGGGGTCAGCCCGAAAACATACACACACATGGCATTAACAGACTGAGCATGTTCTATTTAGGAGTGTGTGTGTGTGTGTGTGTGTGTGTGTGTGTGTGTGTGTGTCCGTGTGTGTGTATACACATATATACGTGTAATAATTTTTAACCAACTGTTTACCAATGTAAACAATTAATTTTTTAAAGGCTATACATTGTAAAGCAGCAAAGAGAGGAGTAATGGGAGGGCTTAGAGGGAGGAAAGGGAAGGGGAAATTATGTCATTAAAATATAATCTTAAAAATAAAACATTTTGATTTTTAAAGACGCTGGAGAGGTGGCTAAGTCCCGGCTGCCCGTGCAGAGACCCGGGGTTTGGCTCCCATCACTCACTTGGTGGCTCCCAACCACCTGCAGCACCGTGTCCAGGGGATCCAAGGCTCTCTTCTGGCCTCCATGGGCACTGAACCCGTGTGGTACCCACACATACATGTAAGCAAACACTCACATCTTATTAAATAAGATTAACTGCAAAAGGTTGAGTGTAGATTTTAGCATGAGTACACATGATGTATATGTGTGTGGAAAATTCAGCCCATAAAAATATAGCTAAAAATCTCATGTAAATGCGCTAAAATATAAATGTGATTCTGCCATGTGTGCAAGTGGTGGATGGACTTATCAGATACACACATGTTCTATACATACGTGTTAGAGCAGATACGTGCACATGGTGTGTGCATTTGTGTGTGTGCCCATGTGTTCCTATGCATGCAGGTGCCTGTGGGAACCAGAGGCCAGCATCGGCTGCCTCCATCCTTCTCGGCCTTTGCTTTTTGAAACAGAGCCTCTGGCCAAGCCTGAAGTCCCTTGACTGAGGTGGGATGCTTGGGCAATGCGCTTCCAGGCCAGCTGTCTCTCCCCCACCCCGGATGGACAGGCACACCTCATTCTGCCCAGCTGTTCACATGGGTCCTCATGTGTGTGCAAGCATTCTACCAACTGAGCCACCTCCCCACGGTGACGGGTTTTTGCGGTGATTCTGCCTTACGTTTTTTATCTTTACTTTGTTTTAGTTTTTGAAAGAGTCCGGTTCTGTAACCCAGGCTGTCCTTGAACTGGCCATCCTCCTGCCCAGCCTCCTGAGTGCTGAGATGACAGTCAGACATGGAACTAAACTATCTAAGGAAAACACCAGGCCCTGCCCCCATCTGTGACCCGCCCTGTCCCTCGGGCAGCCCTGGGAGGACTCTGCACCCTCTCCCCCACCCCCACCCCCACCGTGGCCCCCTTCATGGCTCTCAAGCACTGGAGTCCAAGGCTCCCACCCTCTTTACACATATGTACTTGGAAGCTATGAGATCACGACAGCCATTGCTTGTAGTGTCTCAGGCTCAGCAGGAGCTGGCCTTGGCCAGGCTAAGACAGCTCTGTGCAGCACAGCTTTGCCAGCCAGGAAGAGAGCTTCAGGGAGCTCCCCGGGAATTATGCAAATCAGAGGGACTGTCCTCATCCTGGCCACAATAAAAAGGACAGGAGATCTGGGAGAAGGTGAGGACAAGCTGAGCCTGGACAGATCCAGTCCATGACCCTTGGGCTGCAGGGTCACTCACTGTCCAAGGGGCTGGAGGAGTCAAGGTGCCCGGAACACCCACAGGCTGCAGGAAGTCTGATGTGGATGGCAAGTGTAGAAGGGTCTCCCAGAGTGCCCGCTGTCTCCTGGGTTGGACGGCATGAACCTCCATCCGGAGGAGAGGCAGCCAGACTGATGTTCCCCCAGGACAGCTGCTCTCCCAGCACTCCACCCAGGGCCCTCAGCTGCTGCTGCTGTCGTCCAGATGTTGGTGGTTTCTTCCCTACGTGTAACTGCAGTGTCCTGCCCGCTGCGAACACGCACAGGGAAGGCAAAACCAGTCTGGGCTTTGTCAACACGGTCTTCAGCTGGGATCCAGTCTCTCCCCATCACTCTACAAAGGCTAGGCAGGGGTAGATCCTCCCAGCAGGACCTTCAGGCTGTACAAAGGGGCCCTGGGGCTGCTCAGGAGGCCAAGGGTTGTGTCTCTGTCCATTCCCATTCAGTCCTGGACATCCAGCCGACGCAGGCAGCGTTCTCACACTCAACAAGAGGCTGGACACACTCAGAAAGCGGAGAGTGTCCCCGGGACCCAAACTACCTAGAAGCAACCCGGAACTGGAGCCAGAGCCACGCACTTGACTCTCAGTTGAAAAGCACTGGTGGGGCTCGAGAGATGGCTCAGCGGCTACGAGCACTGGCTGCTCTTGCAGAGGACCCAGGTTCAGTCCCGACACCCACACCAGACGTCACCCAACCATCTGTAACTCAGCCGAAGGACAGTCCTCTTCTGGACTCCATGGGTGTTTGCAGTCACATGTGCACATAGTTAAAAACAAAACAAATATTTCAAAAGAAAAAAAATGGCAGGGCTGGGGAGACGGTTCAATAGGTGAAGTACTTGCAACACAGCATGAGGCCCAAAGTTCGAACCCCAGAGCCCATGCTATTCGAGCTTGCTTTCTGTTGCTGGGATGAAATGTTGAGCAAACATAACATGGGGGAGGAAACAGTTTACTTCATCTTACACTTCCATCACCGTGCTGGCTGATTCTATGTCAACTGGACACAAGCTACAGTCATCTGAGAGGCGGGGGCCTCAACTGAGAAAATGCCTCCATAAGACCAGGCTGTAGACAAGCCTGTAGAGCATTTTCTTAATTAGCGATTGATGGGGCGGGCCCAGCCCATTGTGGGTGGGGCCACCCCTGCTGGTGGTCCTGGCTTCCATAAGAAAGCAGGCTGAGCGAGCCACGAGAAGCAAGCCAGTGAGCAGCACTGTTCCGGGGCCTCTGCCTCAGCTCCTGCCTCCAGGTGCCTGCCCTGCTTGTGTTCCTGTCCTGACCTTCCTCAGTGATGGCTACAGTGTGAAAGTGTAAGACAAGTAAGCCCTTTCCCCCCAACTCCATCTTGGCCCTGGTGTTTCGTCTCAACCTCAGCTAGGACAGTCACTGAAAGAAGACGAGGCGGGAACCGAAGCAGAGGCCACGGGGGCACACTGCTTACCGGCCTGCCCAGCTCCTCTCCTTAAATCGCCCAGGTTCACCTGTCTAGGGAGAGCACGGCCCACAGTGGGCGGAACCCTCCTATACCAATTAACAATTAAGAGAAGGACTCACAGAGTGCCTACAGACCAATCTGGTGGAGGCTCCCTCTTCCCAGGTCACGTCTAGGTTTGTGTCAAGTTAACCAAAGCCAGGCGGCACACATGTAAAAAGCTGCCACCCCACACTCAGGAGGTAGAGGCATGGGATCCGCCGTACAAGCTGTCTCGTTAGACTAGCCAGTCAGTGACCTTAGAGTTCATTAAAGGACCCTTCCTCTCTATGTACAGTAGCCGTGGATGCAGAAGGCAATGTCAGCTTCAGGCTTTGTCACACATGCACACATACATGGAGCGTGCATACACACACAGACATGTGGACATATATGTGTGCACATATACACATCCCTGGGCCAGGTGTGGTGGCTCAGGCCTTCCCGCCCACCTATTGATCTCAGACTCTGCTTTTCTCATCTAAGGACTCCTGTCCCTGGATTCAGGGCTCATGCTCATCCAGGCAACGAATCAAGATGCTCACTTTCATTGCATGGGTAGGAACTCTCTCCAAAAAGGGTGACCGTCCTGGGCCCCAGGACTCAGCCCTGGACGTTTTCTTTTAAGGAAAGCAATCCTACCCACTACCTCAGGAGTCCTTCAGCCCGTGGCACAGAACAGTGCCCTCCCCACACCCCTCTCCTCCCTCCCATAGTTCAGCTGCAGCCCTGCACACCTGCTCAGTGCCTGAGGCTGAGGCTGAGGGAAGGAACCAGTTCCAACCTCTCCTGACCTCCAGGCAGGGACACCCTGCCACACCAGCCCATGTCGGCGTCCCCCAGCTGGGAAGCAGAGAGAAGAAGCAGCCCTTCCACTGCCCACGGTGTTCACTATTGTCCTGGTCGGCAGAGCTCCTGGCCCGTCTCCTCAGGCCACCACTCTCAGATGCTTACTTCCGCCCTCGGTGTTTTTCTTTACACGTATTTGTGTTGTGTGCACTCGTGGAGGTCAGAGCACAGCTTTTGGGGGTTGGTTCGCTCCTTCCACCATTCAGACTGTGAAGGCTGAAGTCTGGTAACCAGGCTTTTCGGGAGCACTTGGGAGGTATAATTAGGTATGACTGCGTTTCCTTTCTTCCTGTTTGCTTTTCAAGACAAGACAGGGTTTCTCTGTGTAGCCCTGGCTGTCCTAGAACTCGCTCTGTAGACCAGGCTGGCCTCGAACTCAAAAATCCACCTGCCTCTGCCTTCTAAGTGCTGGGATTAAAGGTATGCACCACCACCACCCGGCAAAATTTCTAAACATGTACTTCAGGAAAGTTCACGTATGGCCAGCAGGGAAAGATGCTTGCTTGCTGTCAAGCCTGAGAACCTGAGTTCAGTCCCCAGGACCCACATGCTGGAAGGAAAAAGCTGGCTCCTGCAAGTGGCCCTTTGATAAACAAGCAAACAAATGTGATTTTTTAAAGTTGATTTTAGGGCAAGGGTATATTACTAGGTCAGAGTGGCAGGAAAGCATGCGTGGAGCCCTGGGTTCAATCCCCAGCACATTTATAAAAGAAAAGTAAAAAACAGGTATGGTAGCACATATTTATAATCTCAGCACTCCAGAGTAAAGGCCGAAAAAATCAGAAGTCCTCCTTGGCCACCCAATGAGTCAGAGCTAACTCTGTGAACTAAGCTCTCGTGCAATAGCCAGTCTTATTCAGAGCATCAGACAATTGATATACTCTGAGAGTTAGGAAGAGGCACTCAAGTGAGGGGTCTAATCACAAGGACAGGCCACATGTGGCTAAAACATGATTTTCCACAGAGGCGCGTTCACAAGGAAGAGGCAATAGTAACGAATGATCCACTGAACTCACTCTTGTCCAATATACCTGGGAGGGACACAAAAGCACTTTCTAAAAACAAATCCGTGTTCTCACAAGTGCTCACAATTCCCCTGAACGACTCCATTCATGGACCATGTTCCAAGAGCCATTAATACAGCAATGATAAAAATTTCACGTTAGAAGTCTATTACCTATCTGTAATCAAGTTCCTTCCAGCTGACAAATTACAGGACTTTCTTTCTCTCTTTCTTTTCTTTTCCTTTTTTTTTATTTTTATTTTTTTTATTTTTTTCTTGAGACAGGGTCCTACTACATAATCCTGGCTGGCCTAGAACTGACTATGTAGACCAGATTAGCCTCAAACTCACAGAGATCCTCCTGCCTCTGCCTCCCAAGCCAAACTTTAGGTGGAGAAAGAGCCCAGGTTGGAGGTCTTTTCCCTCCCTCAAAGCTCAGGGAACCCTGCAGAGAAGGAGGAGGAATGTGAGAGCTGGAGGGACCAAGGAACCAGGAGGCGCAGGGAGAGTGCAGCCAGAGGAATCAAGGCAGCAGGACTCGTGAAGGCTTGCTGAGCCTCACAGGTCTGAGACAGGTCCTCTGCACACATGTTGTTGGCTTGATGGTTCTGTGACTCCTGACAGGGGGAGCAGGAGTGTCTCTGAGTCTCTTGCCTGTCCTTGGGACCCTTTTCCTCCCGCAGGTTTCCCTTGCCCAGCCTTGATATGAGGGTTTGTGTCTGGTCTTAGTGTCTCTTGTTTGGTTGATGTCACTGGGCAGCTTGCTTTTTCTGTGGGGAAACAGAGGATCCTGGGGGAGAGGAGGTCCTGGGGGATGGGAGAACTGGGAGAAGTGGATGGAAGGGAAACTGTGACAGGGATGTATTATATGAGAGAATTAAAAAAAATAATAATAAAGATGTGTCTATCACCATACCTGGCTCCAGCAGCTGTTTTAAAAAGATTTATTTTCTTTTAATATGTATTTACTTTATTGTTGTGAATGTCAGAGGCCATAAGGAGTGTCAGATTCCCCTGGAGGTAGAATTGCAGAGAGTTGTGAGCACATGCTATGAATGCTGGGAACAAAACTGAGTTCCCTGCAACAGGACTGAGAGGAGTTACAATGGCTTCTGAAACCATTCTTAGCACAGGCACGTAAGGCGACACCAGCGATGCCAGTCTTCCGTCACAGCACTGCCCCACCTGGACGGCGGCCCTGAGTGTGGAATGGGTCTCTGTGCAGTCAGCCCCATGGAAGATGCTGTAGACGAAGCTTCACCAGTGCGGAGCACCCCAGAAGGACTCAAAGCAAGTCACACAGACACAAATGCGAATGTGCTCCAAGGAGACCAGGCCCTTAGCTGTGGTTCCCAACCTGTGGGTCTCGACCCTTCTCACGGGGGTCATGTATCAGATATCCTGCATATCAGATTCATTGATTGGTAACAGTGGCAAAATTACAGTTATGAAGTAGCAATGAAGATAACTTTATGTTGGGGGTCACCACACTGTGAGGAACTGTGTCAGAGGGTCCCAGCGTCAGGAAGGTTGAGAGCCGCTACCCTACAGAAAAAACACAGCCACTGAGAGCCAAGAATTGACTCAAAACATGGTTAATGATCGTGAGGGTAGCAGCTCCCAGGGGTCTCCACAAGGCTTCACTCCTCCTAAGAGACCCTTCACCTGTGAGGCCTCTCTCTAAGGCTCAGCATCTGAGCTCTTACCTAACAGAGCTCTGCGTTCCTTCCCCAGCACTAGGCGAAAATTGCTAGCTTTGTTGTTAATTCTTTGTTTTTCACTTTTAAATTTTTTTCTCTCTCATTACTTAGAATATATATATATGGATCCAAGAGAGATGGTGCATACCTTTAATGTCAGCACTCAAAAGGCAGAGGCAGGAGGATCTCTGTGAGTTCAAGGACTCCTGACAGACACATGCACACACATACAAATATGTGCATGTATACACATGAAAATAGGCAAAGAAAAAAAAGACCAGATCTAGACCTTGAGTTGTACTGACTTTGCTCATCTGAATGGCACTCACACCTCATCCGGGTGCAGGGGTCCTGCCCCTCCCTGAGTAAGTCACTGAGGACACACATAGCTCGCTCGCCCCATGACGCCCCTCCTTGCCTGAGAGGTCCTCCCAGGTGGAGGTCCCTGACAAGTGAGTGGTTCCAAGGGTCTGGAATCCCCTCAGAAAACGACTCTCCGGAAGCCCTAAAGCCACCTGCACCCCACCCAGACTGCGTGGGTGCCCACTAAGCCCTGCCAGGGCCCTTTAAGCTGAGTTTTAATTCACTGGGGACCGGAGGCCTCAGGATCACACGCCGTCTTGGGATGAAACCACCCCATGTTGACCTACAAACCACAGGTTTTTGCTAGCCTGGTTTGGGCTCTCAGCTCTGCGCCAAGTGTGGGGAGTTAAGGTGATGTCAGCATCCCCTGCCCGGAAGATTCAAGCCCCACTTGGATGGATTTTAAACCAAGAAGAATTGAAGAATAATATACAAATTAAATTAAATAAACCAAAACACTTTGAGGATTTTTTTTTTCACGCTGGAGAAGGTCTGAGGCTAATATCCCAGCCAGAAGGGTGGCCGTGTGCACCGGGGCAAAGCCACAATTTGGGTGACCCTTCTCCGGGAGGGGGATCAGCCAGCAATCCAGGTCATGCTGCGCAACAAAAATGCTCAGGTCTTATGATTGGAATTTTGAAACTGAGTTGGGTGGGGGTGGTGCACACCTTTAGTCCCAGCACTAGGGAGGCAGAGGCAGGCGGATCTCTGAGTTCGAGGCCAGCCTGTTCTCCGGAGTGAGTTGCAGGAACAGACATGGCTGCACAGAGAAACCCTGCCTCGATAACCAGTACAAAAAGAAGTTTTCGGGTGAGGCAAAATGAGGCCCAGCAAATGTCCTTAGCTACCCACTGCTGGTCCACACTGTCCCTGGTAGCTGGGACTCAGGGTCTCAGCACATACTCACGATGGTAAGTCTGGCCCTAGCATCTTTTTGGGTTTGCTACAGAACAAGGACTGTTCATGCTTCAGCAAGATAGCAGTGGGCGATGGGAAAGGGAAGGGGACCCCGTCCGCACGGCGAGGAGGCTTTGCGCAGCGACGTCACCACCCAGAGCTCTCAGCCTCCAGCTCCTGCCCCAGCCCCTATGTCCTCACTTCCACCCCACCCCTCCAGGACCCCAGTCAGCAGTCTGTGCTCCAGAGCACAGCCTCCCGGAGAGGATGACAGCTGGCCCTAGTGTCCCATCTCAGTGGTAGAAAAAAGACTGAGACAGTTGTCCTCTGCTACATACTAAGCTCCAGGCTAGCCTGAGCACCACGAGACCTCAGCAAAACATACTGAAGTTTGATCCCCAGTATAATAAGGTTGAGAAGGTTTGAGGCCCCATAACAAACAGGGCAGGGGGTCTGCTCAGTAGTTAGTGCACTTGCTGTTCTTACAGAGGACCTGGGTTCAATTCCTGGCAATTCACAACCCTCTGTCACTCCAGTTCCAGGGGACACGACACACGTCTGGCCACTGAGAGCACCACACGCACATAGTGCACACACATACATGCAGACAACACAGCCACACTCATAAAAACAAGCATGTTTTAAAGAGGGGATGGATAGCACAGGTGGACTGAGGAGCACGAAAGCGTGCCCGGGTACCATCTCATAGAAATGAGTGCTACCTCGCAGATGCCCTCTGGACCGGACCTCCCTTCCCTCCTCACTCCTCAGCCTGCCGCTGGGAGCACGCTGGGAGCACGCTGGCACTCCATTCCACTGCACACGCGTCCACACATATCTGCAGAACCTCACCAACACGGAAGCCTCAAAAAGCCACGGTGACCAAAGGATGCAGTTTGCACTGATCTAAGGCACAAAACTCCTGACACCTACAACAACCCCACTTACCCGGGAAGCCGAGGCTTCTTCCTGCCTTAGAAGCACGCCCCGACATACACAGAAGCAAACACAGCGACACCAAACCCGGTGTTGTTTTCATGCTCTCTAGTTGTGCATTTTTGTTATATTGTAAACAGTTTATCTTATTTGTAATTATGTGTGTGTGAGAGGGGGAGTGTGTGCACTTGTGTGCAGGTGTCCAAGGGGTGAGAAGAGTTGGAGTTGCAGGCAGCTGTAAGCCGCCCAGTGTGGGTGCTGGGAACCGAACTTGGGTCTTCTACAAGAGCAGCAAGCCTTAGTTGCTAAACCATCTCTCCAGCCCCTGTATTTCTTTACTCAGGAGGGATCTGCGGGTGGGTTTTGGTGTGAATGTACACACAGAGAGACACACGTACACGCATACACACACTTATGGGCACCTACTGGTTGGTGCACTTGTGGAGGTCAGAAGATAACTTGGAGGAGGGAATTTCTCCCACCGTGTGAGTCCCACGGAATGGAACACGAGTCGTGAGACATGGCGGCAAGTGCTCGGACATGCTGCACTATCTCGCCAGCCCTGGCTAAGCTTTTGTATTTTCTGTCTTCTGTTGTTTAAGACTGAAGTCACATGGAGCCCGGTGAGGCTACAGAGGCTGAAGGTGCTGGGACCACGGAGAGCATCCGTAAGCACACGTTACGGGAAAGAATGAAGATGCTTTGCCCAACATTTCTATAATAGCACGAAACCAGAATCCGGGATTAACCCATTCGACTGCGACCTCCTATAAAAAGCTGCCACCAATCTCCATTTCCCGCCTCCCTAGCTGTGTGCCTTCCCCCCTCCCTGACCCCGGGACTTAGGGTGTTTCCCACCTGAGTACTGAGATGGACTAGGTGGCCTGGGGCAGGCTCTGGGGGAGAGGACCAAGAGGCAGGCTGAGAGCAAGCCACACATAACTTGTATAAAGTATGTTCCATCGTCATTGGGCAGACAAATGGGGGCTACACCGAGGGTCACTAGATGCGCTAGAATCGGTTTTGGATTCCTTTTGCTCATCTCCAAATTGGATGCTTGGACAGACACCTATCCTAGAAGTATCCGCAACAGTGAGAGCAGCAGGCTGTCCCCGGAGAGCGCGGGGCGAGGTGCGGTGGTGGGGTGTCCATTCTGTGCCAAGGGCCTGAAGGGTGTGAACCTGGGCAGGCATCCCAGCTGTGGCTATTCTGACTGACATGTAAACGCCGAGTACGGAGCGTGTAGACGGTATTTACCCATTACAGAAACAGAAACCACATCACTTGACACAGTGCGGCCCAAGCGATGCGTCAGGCTTGGAGATGCAGGGCTAGGCTTGAGGGAGAGACAGCAATTCCACACCAAACACCGAGATGCCTTCTCCAGCCTGCCCCGTGCTCACAGAGCTCCCTAAAGGGGAAGATACGGTTCTCGGATCACGGCGGCAAAGCTGTGCTTTCAGATCAAAGGCGACAATGGGAAGCCGCTGCAAAAGGCTGTGCCTGCAACAGCCAGCTCCAGCTGCCAAGGCAGGGTCACCAGAGGCTCTCACCCCGGCACATCCACCGGCTGTGGAGCAATACCGCAGGTCAATCCTTGACCCAGCAGTTCTGAGTCTCAGATCACAACAGGAATGAAGATGTTAATTTTTATTGATGCATGTGTGAGTCTAACGTTAGTACATATGCACCATACATGTGCAGGTGTCCTCAGGGGCCCAAGAGCAAATCGAATCCCACGGGAACGGAGGTAAAGGCAACTGTGTGCCACCACATACAGGTGCTGGGGACAGAACCAAGCCCCTCTTCAAAAGAGGTAAGCCCTCCTAAGCAACGAGCCTCCTACCTTCCTTTTATCTTAAAGATCTCTTTTTCCATTTATGTGGGTGAGGGTTAGCCTACATGTATGCGTACCATGTTTTCGAGAGCCCTTGTAAGTCGTGAGATCCCCTGGACCTGGAGTTACGGGCAGCTGTGAGCTGAACTGCCCTATTTGGGAACTGAGGCCTGAATCCAGGTCCTCTGTAAGGGCACTAGTGCCCTTTAGTGCTGAGCTGGCTTTCTGGCCCGTTTTGACCCTCTCTTAACAGGATTCCAAAGCCTCGGGACAAAAGGGAGCCCGGATGCAGTTAGGCTGCCAAGCGCTTGCCTTGCATGCTCAAGGCCCTTGGTTCATCTACAGGAGGGCCAGAAAAAACAAAAATGGAAAACTTCAGGCCTGCGCACACTGTTTGTACAGACGGTGGCACTAACCAAGACGCCCACTCCCCAAGGAACCTCAGTGACTGGACTTCCATTGTATTTCTTCACACCCTCTAAATGCTCTCAGGTCATTGGTGTGCCAGGCCATCTGGGGCTGACTGACAGAGCTTCGCTTTCACTGAGAATTCCCTTAGCACAGATCCTTGTGTTCTTGTGGGCCAGCTCTGTGTCCAAGCCTCAGGTGGCTATTACAATTTCAAAGATGTAGAAGGAAATACAGTTTCAAATTCAGTTCCTTTAGGATCAGTCAGCGGACAGCCAGGATCCTCCCGTGCAGTCTGCCCATCTTGTCAGACAGTGGCTAAGGGATGTCTTCAGCAGCTAAGGGTGCTGGCACGGTGCCAAATGCACAGTAGCTGCTTATGAAATGAATGAAAAGACTCAGCCCTAACTGATCCCACCAATGCCAAGGACCAGAGTCCGGAGTGCCGCACGTTTTGAATCATACAACTGGCCGCATTGATGGAAGGGCTTCATTCCAGTCACGTCTGTTGTATCTGTTTCTCCAAATTAATTAGCCTAATTACTCTTCGCCCCAGCTGGACATTCACAATTGCATGGATGAGGTGTGTGCTATTTCAGGTAAGGGAACTTTTTTCCCCCAATGTGTTCACATAAGGCAGCCTCTTGGCTACTTCTTGGCAGGTAAAAAAGTATTAACTCTTTTAAAAGTTTTTTGTTGTTGTTCTAAAAAAAAAAAAAAAAAAGCAATTGTGTTGGTATACCCTGTTCCAAAACAAAACAAAACAAAAAAAAACAGTGGGGAAATTCTAACAGTAAATGCTACCCCGGTGGAACCCTGAAGTGCAAACAGCAGTTGAAACGGAGCCAGCTATTTATAGGATTACAATACACACACCTTTGTGCGCGCTCTGCCATTTGCTGCCCAGCTGATCTGAACAGGACAAAAAGAGCTGGCTGGAGACGGCGGCTCTCTTCATGCTTGGTTCATCTGCTCAACGAAGCACCCAAATGAGCAGTCACTGCGCTCTCAGGAAAAGGTCCCTTTCCCTGCCCCTCTGCCTTCGCGAGCTCTCTCCAAAGCGGAGTGGAGGTGGCCGGTGTAACCAGCTGAGCCGAAGGACACCCCGAAAACCCAGTGTGGTTCGTTTCTTAGGGCAGAGAGCTTTGCAACCCAAACCAGGCTCCTCCTTCGTAAGTAAGTTCACGATGACATGAAGGCAAGTTCCTACGAAAGCGAGGCCTTGGATTTGCAGCTATGTCCAAAAAAAAGGCAAAACCAGAAATTAAATTTTCATTGGATTCTCTTATTTTACTAAATAAGAGAACGCCTCTTTCGTCATGTGCTTGGCTTGCTTCAGAACTTACAAAGGAGGCTGCTCAACGGAATTTATGTCTGAGCGGGAAAATAAAAGGGTGGGGACCCTAACCCATGGCGACCTGGGAGGACCCGGGACCACCCAGGTTCTCCCACTGGAAAATGATTCAAAGGACTTTGCTGGAAGAACCTAGCGAGCTGTCGACGTCACACGCAGGTCTGCACACCGTCCCTCAGACCCACGTCATTGTCACCAAAATCGTGGGGAAAAAAAAACAAAACAAGTTGGTTGTGTCCCCACACGCGCACTAAAAGTCGGGGGAACTGGGTCCCATTTTCACAGCTCCTCACTAAGAATTCTTCCAGTGACCTGAATGTTTCCTCTACAACCTGAAGGAAGCCTGCAAGGGTCGGTTTTCCAGGTCCAGTATTTTCAGCCCAGTATTTTTTCCCGTCTTTTTGCACCTCTGACCCTGAAGCATAGGGGTGAAGCACAGAGGACCGGTGGGGAGCAGCGCCCCTCGCTGGTGGGGGCAGGAAGAGCCGCGTGCTCCCCGCTTCGCCGCCCTCGGCCCAAACAATGGCTTTCCGCAGGGACAAGCGATCCGAGAGACCGGACCCCAGGATCTCCGGAGCTCACGGCCTCCCCACTCCGCGCAAAGAGCGCCCAACCCTGTGGACCGGTCCCCGCCGCGGCTACCACGAACAATGCGCGCCCCGCCCCGCGCGCCCGGCCAGCCTATTGGCCGGGTCGCTACGGGTAGAGCAGCGCGGGCGACTGCGGCGCGCGTGCGCGGGGCGGGGCACGGCGGGGGCGGCGCTTTGTGTGCGGCTGTGAGCCCGGGTCTGCGGGGCGCGGGCCGCGGCGGGCGGCGGCATGGAGGAGCTGAGCAGCGTGGGCGAGCAGGTCTTCGCCGCCGAGTGCATTCTGAGCAAGCGGCTCCGCAAGGTGCGTGCGCCCCCGCCCGCTCCCCGCGTGCGCCCGGCGCTCCGCGCGGCTCACCGCCCGCTCTTATCTCCCCGCAGGGCAAGCTGGAGTACCTGGTCAAGTGGCGCGGCTGGTCCTCCAAGTGAGTCCCGGTGCGCGGCCGCCTTCCCGCGCGCGCCTCCCGGCCTGGGTGGGGACGGCGTGGGGACCCTGGCCTCGCAGGCCCCGGGCGGGAAGTTCGGTGCCTTGAGACCCTGAGGACGCCGGCCGACCGGCGATGCCCTTTGTTTACGAGCCCACAGGGAGCGGGCAGGGCGGCCTCCAGCCCCAGTCCCTCGGGCCCGGCCCGCCTCCGCTCCGCGCGCTTCTGGCGCTCATTTGTTGCATGCGCCCCCGCCCTGGAGCTGGCCGCGGCAGGCGCGGGACTCGGCCCCCTCCCTTTGCCCAAGTTACCCCGCTGTAACCTGAGCTTCCTACTGGTAGGAACCCCCCACCCCCCGCCCCGCGCTAGCTTTCTTCTTAATGAGGGAAGGGGACCCGGCCTTCTCCGGAAAGGGCTTCCTCTGTAGCTGCCCCGCCACCCTCCTTCCTGGACCCTATCCCCTCCCGACCACCACCCCCTCCCCATCCCCGGTGCCCTGCCCGCGCTCTCGGTAGTGTACACCACATTGTTCCGCCTGCGTCCCCCGGCTCCCCCTCCCCTACCTGCCTTCCCTTCCCTCCCTGGCTCCGGGCCAGGCTGGGGGATTCCCTCAGCAGCTTTGCTCTTTGTTGGGATTTGTTTTCCTCCCAGGCGCAGACTGTTGAGTCCCCTTGTGGCCTGCTGGGGCTCGGGGCTTGAGGTGGCAGTTTGCCTGTGGGTTTGCGGCTGTGACACTAACTTAAAGGGCTTCTGGGACCTCAGAGGACTGCCTCTGCGCAGCGCCCCACGCCCCCAGCAGGGCGGTGGGAGCTGTCCCGGCAGCCCACTTGGATGCAGCTCAGCAACCCTGCTCTTTGATTTTCCAGACACAACAGCTGGGAGCCGGAAGAGAACATCTTGGACCCCAGGCTGCTCCTAGCCTTCCAGAAAAAGTGAGAGCGTTAACAGCGTCCTGTGGGATGGGGGGGGGGGGGGGTTGGGTGGGATTGGCTGGTGACACAGAGGCTTGGAGCTGTGGGTGAGGAAGCCTATGGCAGAGCACTTTGAGCACTTTAACACTTCCCAGACAGCCAGGCTTTGGAAGTGAACCTTCATGCAAAGGTTCCAGTTTCTCTTGGCCTCTTCTGTGGAGTAACTTTTGGTCAGAACAAATAGCAGTTGAGGTTGCAAACTTGTCATAAGAAGTATCCCTGTTGCTACTCTGGCCCTGCCAGGGTGTGCCATAGTGCGGGGGGTGGGGGGGTGGGGGGAGGGGCGGAACCCCCAGTGCAGAGTGGTCCATGTGATGTTTTGCTCAGGCTGTGAGACAGTGCTGAGGTTGCAGGGTTTCTCTTGGGTTTGCTTCTGTGATTATAGTCGATGCTTCTGCTCTTGGGTGGGAGATAGTGTCCAGGAGATGTGTTGAGGGGTTGGGACAAGTGTTTCCCCATCATCCCAGTGCCGTGTGAGTGGCAGCACAGCTGGCTCTGACAGTAGACGCAGATGAATGGTTTGCTCATAAGCCTCCCCAGCTGGGGTCAATCTAGCAAGCTTGCTCTCTGCTGCCCAGCCTGTGCTTCTCACTGTGACTGGCCGTTTTGCAGAAGGGGTGGAGAGGGAGTGCTTGCGCTTGCTCAGATTCCTTTGGAAACAGATAGCCACATCTTCGCCTACTGTTAAATTTGTAGCTTGGTGCTCTAAACTCAGCGGAAGTGGCTTGGCACCTCCTGGGGCTGGTACGTTTCTCTGTGTTTGAGGTGGCATCCTTGGGCAGGTGCTGCCATACACACCTGCAGTCCCTGGTACTAGAGAAGATGACTTGACAGGGCATCATGCTGAGGCAGGGGGACATCCAGTGGGAGGCAGTGCATCTTTGACACAGCTTTTGGTTAGCTTCAACAAGAGCCAAAATATCCAAGATGACATCATGGGAACAGTTGGTTTGGCAACATGGGACAGAAGAAATCACCATGTTCTGCCTCTTCCCTGCCTCCAGAGACATGCTCTGGGCACTGGCAGCTGGCGTTTACCTCCTGGTCAGGGAGGAAGCACTGTGTGTAAGGGAGTCACAACACAGGATCGGTGTTGAACCCAGTAGAGCCGTGAGATGCCCTTGAACCTGAGGTGGGGAGTTGGGGGTGTTCCTGGAGGCCCAGTCCATTCCTTTATGAGGTCACCTTCCAGGACTCCAAGGAGATGGCGTTTGGTTCTTCTATGCTGTTTCGCGTCTCTCTGTCTGCTCCGGGGCGGGAAGGCATGCATGTGCTGTTGGCCTTGTGTGAGGGACAGCCTGTAGGAATTGTTCTCAAATTTTGGAAACATGTTTAATGATGGTTCTTATTTAATGTGCATTAGGGTTCTTGCCTGTATATATATCTGTGTGAGGGTGTCAGATCCCCAGGAACTGGAGTTACAGTTGGAGCTGCCATGTGGTTGCTGGGAATTGAACCCAGGTTCTCTGAAAGAGCAGCCAGTGCTCTTAATCACTGAGCCATGTCTCCAGCCCCTATTTCTCTGTTTTCACCTCATGGGTTCTGGGGCTCGAACTCCGGCTCAGCAGCATACACCTAGCAAACCATCTCACCCAGTCTCCGTCATCAGGAGTATTGCCCAGCTCAGCCCAGCAGTGTAGCCTGCAAGCTGAGCTTCCATCGAGGCTGGCACAGTGCTCTTGATTATGCGTCCTCAGCTCTGGGCTGCAGGAGAACAGGCTCTGAGGCCTGGCCGCTGCGAGCTTGCTAACTCTACTCCTTCCTTTAACGGCAGTGTTCTGGGGGTCGTTGAGGTCTGCAGGGAAAAGGTGTCCTAAGCAAGTTGGCTCTGAGAAGCCTGGCACACATAAGCCACATTGGAGTCCCCAGCCCCTGAGCCAGCAGAACGTACAAGGTTTTGCTGTGCCTAGGGCACACTGTCTTTGTGGGTTCTGTGCTTTGTAGGATGAGCGAGTCAGGCTGTTTTGGGGTATGAAGGCTAAGATTTCTGTGGAGTCTTCACTACAGGAAGTTTTCTTAGTGGAGAATGAGTAGCTTCCCAGCTTTGTTCCCTGGCTCCGGCTCCATTTTCACCAAATGCAAGTGAAGTGAGCTGGCTGCAGAGGCGGTGTGGACCGTGTGGACCGGCCCCTCAGCTGGCGTCCGGCTCACTGATCCGATGGGGCTTTGCTGCTGAACCCGATGATATCCCCCGGGAGCTGAGGGTGGAGGCTGAAGCCAGAGATGTGACTGCAGGCAGAGCTTCTCAAAGCTGATTGGTGCTGTGTCTCCAGGGAACATGAGAAGGAGGTTCAGAACCGGAAGGGGGGCAAGAGGCCCAGGGGCAGGCCGAGGAAACACACAGTCATGTCCTCCTGCAGCCGGCGCTCCAAGCTCAAGGTGAGTGGCCACTGGCTTTGTCCTGCCCTCTTTTGGCTCCTCACTCACCCTTGCTACTCTGGGCAGACTTTCTTCCGGGGAGCTGCTGAGATAGGTGGCCGTCTTTGCTGTTGCCCCTTCAGGCCTCTGCCAGTGGATAGCACCAGCAGGCAACAGAGTGCATACAGAGGCCCCTTCTTGGGGCCTCCTCAGGGGCTTCCTGTGTCAGCCTCAGCCCATTCTGCCCAGCAGGACAGCAGTAGCAAACTTGGTAGGTACGCGCAATTCCCTCTCACCTTGGAGATGCTCCCATCAGGGAAGACAGTAAGTGCCCAGATTTGTCTGGGGGTTGTAGACCAACAGGATAAGTTGGGCAAGCCCAGGATACTGGGCCAGGCAGAGCTACCAGACAAGCCAGGAAATAGGGGTAGAGGCAGAACTGCTGTGCTCGTGTCTTTTGGGGGTGTCCTGTTGACCCTCCTTGATGCATGATGACCGACAGGTAGCCTTTCACACACCAGGGGTTCCTTGGCAGCCTCCCTCCTGCTCTCCCCTCCCCCATGACAGTTCAGAGGCAGGCTAGGGAAGGGGTTCTGGCCTTAGGCTCAGGTGTGCCTTTGTTCATTGCTTGGGCTTCACTCCCTAGACCCTGGCTCCCCCATCTTCCCTCCTGGAAGGAGGATGTGAGCTGCAGAGGTCCTGCTGACTGAAGAGAAATTTTTATGGGTTGATGAAGCTGGGGGTCCTACTTGGGGAAATCTAGGTCCCTAGGGTTTGATAGGATCAGCCCCTGTCGGAACTAGAAGAATATTGGTGCCATCTCCATAAGGCTACCATGGGAGATGCCTGCCCCACAGGACAGGAGGACTGAAGAAGCAGAAGAGGCCCTTAGCACGAGGGATGACAAGGGAGAGAAACAGCAATAGGTTTACCTGTCATTCTGCTTACCACTGAGTGGGATTCCTCTGCTGGAAAAGCGAGCTTACTCCTTCCTGACAGCTGCTGTCTGGAGGGCCTCGGCACTGCTCAGGTAGAGGTTGATTCTCACTTGTCTCTTTAGGAACCAGATGCACCCTCCAAGTCCAAATCCAGCAGCTCCTCCTCTTCCTCCACATCCTCCTCCTCTTCGTCAGACGAAGAAGAAGATGACAGTGACCTGGACTCTAAGAGGGGTCCCCGGGGCCGTGAAACCCACCCAGTGCCTCAGAAGAAAGCCCAGATCCTGGTGGCCAAGCCAGAGCTGAAGGACCCCATTCGAAAGAAGCGGGGACGCAAGCCCCTGCCCCCAGAACAGAAGGCGGCCCGGAGACCCGTAGTAGGCCTGGCCAAGGTGCTAAAGACCAGCAGGAAGGACCTGGGGGCCTCTGCCAGCAAGTTGCCCCCTCCACTCAGTGCTCCTGTGGCAGGCCTGGCCGCCCTGAAAGCCCACACCAAAGAGGCCTGTGGTGGCTCCAGCACTATGGCAACCCCGGAGAACCTGGCCAGTCTGATGAAAGGCATGGCCGGGAGCCCCAACCGTGGCAGCATCAGCTGGCAGAGCTCTATCGTACACTACATGAACCGCATGAGCCAAAGTCAGGCTCAGAGTGCCAGCCGACTGGCACTCAAGGCCCAGGCCGCCAACAAGTGCGGCCTCGGACTGGACCTAAAAGTGAGGACGCAGAAAGGGGAGCTAGGGGTAAGCCTTCCAAGCAAGGTCCCGAAGGCCCCTGGCAGTGGGGCTGCAGAGCAGCAGAAAGGAAGTGGTTCAGGGGGCCTGGGTTCCCAGCTGGCACCCACTCAGGAGCTGAGCCTTCAGGTCCTGGACTTGCAGGGCGTCAAGAACGGCGTGCCTGGTGTGGGCCTGCTAGCTCGCCATACCGCAGCCACCAAGGCTGGGTCTGCTACCAGCCCCGCAGCAGGCAAAGGTCACGGGGGTGGCCCCACAGGAGTAAACGTGACCGGCACACCCACAGACACCAACAAAGGCGAGAAGCTGGCCTCCAAGGTGACAGCTCTCCCAGCCCCTCCTGTCAAGAGGGACAGTGTTAAGTCTGTGGCCACCTCCAGTGGGCAGGAGGGCCACGCAGTCCCAGGAGAGGGCCGCAAGGCACCCGCGCTGTCCGAGATGAGCACGGGTGAGGAGAATAGTAGTTCTGACTCGGACCCTGACTCGTCCTCACTCCCCAGTGCTGGGAAGAACCTCTCGGTATCTATCCAGACCAGCCAGGACTGGAAACCTACCCGCAGCCTCATCGAGCATGTCTTTGTCACAGATGTCACGGCCAACCTCATCACTGTCACAGTGAAAGAATCTCCCACCAGCGTGGGGTTCTTCAACTTGAGGCACTACTGAGACCGTTTCCCAAGTCAGACTTGCCTTCTGGTCTCTGGGTTTTCTTTGACAAAGCCTGACCCAGGGGCCAGCTCTGACCTGTCCTAAGACATAGGGCTGGGAACTGGCTTCCTGGTGATTCTACCTCTCTGGGCCTCCGCTTTACTCTGTGCCCTGTCACCTGGGGCAAGCTGGGTGGCTGCTGGCTCAAGGCTGCCTGCTTGGACAAAGCATTCTCAGCCGTGTCCCTTCTTGACCTAGTGTGACCCTCCCTTCTTTTATTAGCCCAACTACTGTCAGGTGGGGGGAGGGGGCAGGCAGGACCTTCTCTGCAGTCCAGCAGGGGCAGGACTTTTGGTGAGGCAGGATTCTGTCTTTGGCAGGTGAGGCTGTGGCCTCATTATAAAAGCATAATTAGTTGAGTTGGGCTCGGGAACCCTGCAGAATTCCGCGGAACCCTGTGAAGCTTGCCAGTGTCTGTCCCTGGTGCCATGCAATCTCCCGCCTTAGCTTAGTCCAGGGTTTGGAGTCCCAGCACTCGGTAGTGTCTGGGTGCTACTGCATTTGTGAACGGAGACCCGTGCTGCCCCCTTTCCTGCAAGCAGGCCTGAGCCCCAGTGAGAAGTGACCCTGTTCCCTCTGGATCCAGACCCACACCCCTGCTGTGGCCCACTACAGTGCACCCCAGTTCTGAGGGCTGCTGCTGCTGGGCTTAGGGAAGGAGTAGACACTAGAAACCCGGAGAAGGCCCAGGTCGGAGCCCTGGGCAGGTGGTCTTCCCCCGCTGGTGGGAGTCTTCTTGCTAAGGCCCGGTAAGTCGCCCTGGTAGTGGGGAAGCAGCTGTTTCATACAGGCCTGCCCCTCTGCTGCCCGTTCAGACTGGGCATCTCTGGACAAATGTGCAAGCATTTTCTGCAGGTGCTCCTGGTGCAGAGCCTGTTAAGTAGGCTGTTCTTGGGTGTCTTTCCCTGACAATCCTCTCCCATGCTTGGGAGCTTGTGTTTCCTTTGTAGCTAAGAAGCAATATCCCAGTGCCATTCATTCATGCAGTAGGGCCGTGTAGCAGCCCTCCTCGCAAGGGACCCTAGAATTCCTCCCCCATCTCAGGAGATGACTTTAGTTCGGAGCCCCTTTCTAGATGCCTTTTCCCCGTCCCCCACCCCAGCTAGCCATCTTGAAACTACCTTGTCAGATTGCTGGCCAATGTCAGGGTTTTCTGTCCTAGGATATCACTGTGGGGCCGTGACAATCTGGTCAGTGAGTCTGTGATGCCAAAAAGTGGAGGTATGAAACCCTCGTTTGTACTTCTGCCACTGACTGATAAGCTGGCAGGTGTAGGCCCTTCACTCTAGTTACCTTGAAGGGAAGAAGCGTTCCCCCTTCCACCACCAGCCCAGGCGGTGGGCCATGGTGTCTGGGACCTGCGACACCTTCAGAGTACACAACCCACCAGTAGCTCACTCCACACGCCAAATAAGAGATGGTCTTTGTGTAACCAAACCGACCTCAACACTGTGCCTTTGGGGACAGACCTGTATCCATGGCTCCTGAGAGATGCCTGCAATGTGCAGCCTCTAGACTGGGCACCAAGGGGCTGTGTTACTGGCAGCAGGAGCTGCTGCTGGAAAGAATTCAGGGCCAGGAAGTGGGTAGCGGGGGGGGGGGGGTGCCTGTTCGCCTCTTCCTGTCCTTAGCCAGGGTCCTTTGCTGCCTCACCCAACGTTTGCAGCTTCTTTGTGCCAGACACTGCCTTACTGGCACCTCCGTGTCTCTGGGGAGGGGGGTGTTCCAGGAGCCTTTGGAGAAATGACCAGATTTGGGGAATCTGGGTTGACTGGCCTCGTTCCCTGCTGCTGGGTCTCTAAACCCCGATTTGGTGCCTTTTATTACCAGTTATGTCAGTCCCAAAGTTGAAATCTACAAATACCTTTCTCCCAGCCACTTTGCCTTGTGTATTTTTCCTGGTGCTGTGACCCCAGTGGTCTATGTTACAAAGCATATGTGTGTAAGCGTGCCAGCATGAGAGCCCCACTGGAGAGGCACACCACATGAGTTCTCATGTTTACCAATAAATAAAGTAGTCTGCTTTTGTTTTTTATTTGCTACTGCCTATGCCTGCCCCAAACCCAGTGTGTGTGTGTGTAGGTGTGTGTAGCTAGTCATCTGTCAAGACTCATTTCTCTTCCTAAGGATCCCAGGTGTTCTGTGGCACATTTCCATGCCAAGTGGGTGTCTTAATGCTATCTAGTCTTTTCAACCTAGGCTTAGTCTAGCCTAGGCTGGTGCTTTGAACTTGTGGCAGGCTTGCCTTCGCCTTCCTGATATTAAGATTATTGGCCCCTTTTATCTGCTTCAGCACCTGGTCGGAAGAGTGGCCTGCCAGTCCTTTTCCTCAGAAGTATTGGCTTTGGGAAAAAAAGAAACTTTTGGTACTAAAAAGTATTCTTGTTTGAGTATGTTCCAAATCCTGTCCTTGATTAGCAAGCTCTAGTCCCAAGGTTTCATCAAGAAGGAAACGCTGAACTTTGAGCCAGTGTTGTCTTGGCTTCTCTTGCCTTTATATGCCCCCTTAAGCTGGAGCTGTTGGCTTTCATAGCGACTAACCAAAGGTGGGTGTGACACCATGCTGGAGAAGCCGAACAGAGCAGCTTTCGAGGAAATGCCTCCCTCAGGGAGCCCCTGACGTCAGGGAGGGTTTGGAGCAAGGCAGGATGGTGCCCTATAGCCAGAGGCAGCTCACAATTCCAGAGGTTTGTAGTGACACTAGCCTAGATTAGAGGGCCTTTAGACTGATGTTAATTTATTTTGCAGGGGAAAGACAGTAAATGATGTAGGAAGATTGTTGTCTGTTTGTTACTCTTAGAATCAGTAAATACATTTTTAAACTTTTGGCCTGGTGTGCACTGTAGGTGATACATGTAAACAAAGTCTTGGCTTCCCTGTCACGAGGCACACCCATCTGGACATGAGCATAGCTGTAGCACTGGAGGGAAAAAAAAAAAAACATTGGAAATACATTAGCCACTCAGAGATGGACAAAAAGAAACCTTTGCAAAGAAGGAACATGGCTTTAAGAGCAAACACGCCTGTGATGAATGGGAAGCGAGGGGAGTATGGAGACCGTTGTCCCTTGGTGAAGGAACTACCAGCATCTTGCAAACACAGATCAAGAGTGCCACAGCCACACAAAGCAGTCTACCATGCAAAAGTCCACCTTCCCAGGATACCCAAGGAGCTATGTTTGGAAAAGCCTGGCTTATTGGCAAAGATTATATATTCATACATTTGCAATATATATATATATATCTGAATATGTGTGACCAAAAGAAAAAACAACACTAACATTACTGTGCAAGCAGAATGTTACAGGCCTACAGGGAGCTTCCCACACAGACGGGCATAAAAGCAAAGCAGCACCTTTACCTCCACGGTACCCACTCATGCCATGTTGGGAAGCTACGGAGGGGCACCGAGAGCCAGGGCTGCCTCGGCTCTGACCACAGCTGAGGAGAAACGGAAGATGCATGCGCTTGGACCTTCCTTCCCTAGTCCAAGACTTGCGTTCCTCGCTTTGGCACTAATTTATTCAGAAATTTCCTTTGTCCTCCCAGGAGGATGGAGTTCCAGGGAAGATGGGCACAACCCTGGCAGAAGGGCCGGTTGGGACTGAAGGTCAGGTCACCGGGAAGGGGTCAACACTCCAGAGAGAAACACAAACCCTGCTGGAGACGGGCCCTCATGTGTGAAGCCTGACTTTTTAAAGTTATCTATCTTTATTTCCTGTGTGTTGACGTTCTTCTGACGTTCTTCCTGCGGTGCTCTGCCTGACGGTGTTGAACCGCCTGGAACTGGAGATACAGATGGTTTTGATCTGTGTGTGGTTGCTGGGAACTGAACCTGGGTCTTCAATCGCTGAGCCGTCTGTCTCTCCAGCCCTCATTTCTTCTTCTTTTTTTAATATTTTTATGTGTGAGTGATCTGTTTTCACACACCTAGAAGAAGGGATCAGATCCCATTATGGATGGTTGTGAGCCACCATGTGGTTTCTGGGAATTGAACTCAGGACCTCTGGAAGAACTGCCAGTGCTCTTAACCACTCAGCCATCTCTCCAGCCCCCCTCATTTCTTGATTCCTGCAAAACAGCCTGCTGGCAATTTGATTTCTCTTTTGTTGTCTTTAGTGCCTGTTTTCGTTTGTTCAACTGTTTGCTTTTTTTTTTTTTTTTTTTTTTTGAGAAGGTGGTAAGGGGCAGTTGGATCCCAGACCTCCTGCCCTAGGGGAACAAGCCGGCAGGAGCAGGTGCCGGCTCTGTTGGCCAGGGAGGCTCTCTGAAAACCTACGTCTACACAGGCAAGATCTTCAGACCAGAGTTGGGCAGGGGCGGGGTGGGGGAGTTGGGGGGGTGGGGGAGGCTGGCCTACATTGATGTTCATTAATTTCTGTGCTGCTGGTTTGATCAGCCCATCAATCCTCCTCCATTCTAGAAAAGGCACCACTGGAACCAAATGGAGGGTACCCAGGATGATCGGTGGCCACTGGCCACCACCTTCCTCTCTCCATCCGGTGTGGGTCGAGGCTGATTCTCAAAGACACAGAGATGATGCCTGGCGAAGCGGGGGGGGGGGGGGGGGGGGGAGGAAATGAGGCTTTTCTTTGCTTCTAGCGTAAGCGAAGGGGGGAGGGGAGGCTCTTGGGACTGGCGCGCAGGCGTCGCCTGTAGAGGGCGCGCGCTTCCTACGAAGTTCGGTCCCGGGACTTTGAAGGACGGTGGGGAGGAGGGTGGTGTCCTCCGCAGCCTCAGGCGGTCCGGAACTCAGATGCGCCGTCTACACCCCGCTGCTCGAAGCAGCCCCGAGTGGACTCGGTCTCTGGCCGAGGAACGAAAGCCCAGGCCTCAACCTACTGGCTTCTCACCGCTGTCAGCCAATTTTCCATCCTTGATGGCACCGAGACCCTTCTGGCTCCCACTCGCGCCCACCTTGGGCTCCCGCTGTATCCGAGCCTCCTCTGGCCTGGAGGACTTTTGGGGGACAAGAGGAAAGCGTGGATGCACCCACCGAGAGCCGAGGCAGGCTTGTGTACCCCTGGCGTCCGAGGCGCAGCACCGGGCCTCCACCAGAGCCCCGCGCCGCGAGCGTCAGAGTCAGGAAAAACGGCTCTTCGCAGAGCCACAAGTATTCCATTCAAGCAGTGTTTGTGTTGGGCCAGGCTCAGCTCCCGCGGGGCTCGAGCAGCCCTGCCAATGGGGACGGAGGGAAATCCGCCTGCGCGTAGGCGGCGCGGGGCTAGGGGTCCCCACACCGCTCTGGTCTTTGCTCTCCGGGAGAATCTGCCCAGAAAATTTGCCAAGGGAGCTCTGAGCCCAAGCTAAAGTTAGCAAAGAAGCGGAACTCCCTCAGGGTCAGCGCGGGCCTCCTCCCTACGCGCCCGAGTGATGACAGCGGGTGTCAGGGGACGGGGCTGGCGTCTTCTAGCGCTGACTACTGAAGCCACCAGGCCCAGACACCCCATTGCCAGCTCTGATGGCCATCGCCCTCCAGAGGACCCAGCAAAGAGTCCACCCGGCCCAGACACCTAGAGGTGGCCAAAAAAAAAAAAAAAAAATAGACCTTGGACCTCTTGGAGACCCTAATGGACAGACTCAGCGCCTGAGGAGCACTCAGTGACCCGCTGCCACACCTCGGACCTCAGGCGTAGACCCAGGCCCTCCCACACAGGTCACTGAGCTGGAGGTGGGGAGGGCTGTGCCAACGGCCTGGCCACTGGCAAAAGATGTGACCCTCCCCTCGGGACCTGCGAGAGTTCCCGCAAGCTGCGGCTTCTTCGCGAGGCAGCAGCGACGGGTGCCGGGAACGTGGGGCGGAGCCGGCTTGAGGGTGAGGTCCGCCTGGGGAGGCCTGCGCGAGGGTCGCCTCCGCAGCCTCACGACCCCGCCCCCGCTGAGAAGTCCGCAGCCCGGAGCCTGGGGACACCCACCAGCAGCGCCCTGCGCTCCGCTCCCCCTCCACGGCCCCTCGTCCAGCCTTGGGGCATCTACCCGAGAGAACCCAGGGGCCAGGACGCCGCTGTAGGGACTGGGGGCGGGAGCTCGGGGCTGAGGGTTCACTAATCACATCAGCGCGCTCGGCGCCGGCTCCGAGCAGCCAGTTGCCTAGCAATACCCGCGAATTCAATTCCTCAATCAATAGATGGAGGCTCGGCATTTCGGGGAGCGCTGGCGAGCCTGGGGGGGTCTGGGGCACAGGTCCTGTGACAGCACAGGGGAGAGCTGTGGGCTGTGGACGTCTGGCATGGAAGGGGGTGTGCGTGGTGCTAGGGAGAACCCTCCCTCAGAAGGAGTAAAGCACAGGGGTCATGCCTATCACCTCAGGAGCCTTCAGACTCTGCCTGGATCCCACGGACGATCAGAAGTCGGGAAGAAGGCTAAGGCTCCCGGGGCAGGCGAGGACAGTCGGGACTCACTCCCCCTCCACCCACCTCACTGCCACAGAAAGTTTTCCTAACTGGGAAAGGGCCTTTGCCTGGAGTCCAGCCCTTTCTGAGAGTAAGGAGCAAAGGTAAGGGGAACCCAACGGGTGGTGAGGGAGACAAGCACCCTGCCCTTCCGGGCGCCTCCTCTCTGTCCTGGGAAATAAAGAAATGAAATAATGAAACCAAGTCACGTGTCTATTTACAAAGTATATATTTAAACACATAAAAAGTGATACTGGATACAGACACATTCACAACCCAAGAAGAGAGGTACCGAGGTTTCACTCTTGAGCTGAGGCGGAAATCAACTGGAGATTTGTACATATCTGAGAATTCACAAACCCAACACACACGCCCGTCTGCAGTTACAGACGCTGGGCCGGCCACATGGCCCCAGACCCCCAACCCACCCCCCAGGTCAGCCTCTCAAGAGCGAGGACACACATACACACACACAACGGCCACGGACAGATGGGAGAGGGGCGGTGAGGCCAGAACCAGGAAGGCTAGCGGGAAGGGAGGTGCGATCGAGGAAGGAGAGAAGAGAAAGGAAGTCGACCGGAGGGGGACTCCCGTCCCACAGTTTCCTCGTCCACTTGGTCACAGACGAACCAGTCAAAGCAGGTTCATCTGAAAATAGGGCCGACATCTAGACAGACACACGGTCAACAGCGCTTCTTTATACAAAGTCGAAAATACCAGTTTTACAAATATGAGCAGATAAAAATCCCCACCTCAGGGGCTTCGCTTTAGACGCAGTTTGATTTTCAAAAACAAAAACACGCAGAATACACTGTTTTCCTCCCTCTCTTTAAAGGTTTTTTAAAAAAAAGTCTGGAGGGAAGAGGGACCGAGAGGTTGGAGCCGCCAGGGGAGCAGGAGTGCAGTGCGGAGGGCCGAGGCTGGGGTCCCTCTCAGTCCCTCCCCGTTGCCGAGCTCCCCTAGCCCAGTCCAGAGCCCCCACAGTCTGTGCTTCTCCCCGAGCAAGGCCTGAGCCCCTCCCTCCAAAAGCCCTGGAAGTTAGATCTCTGCTGGCCCTTTAAGGGCAGGGAGGGCGGAGAGGCCGAAAGATATCCTGCAGGAAGGGGCGACCTAAGCTGGGGGACAGATTTGTGCTTTTGAGTCTGGGCTGCGCGGCCGGCCAGGTCGGGCGTGGACAGGGACCAGGGCGCAGAGGGTGGCCGGGCACCCGCCGTCCTGCCGGCCGCTCCCGCCCCACCTCGCGCTCCCCCGCCCCCTTCCGCAGAGTCTGGACGTGAAGTGGAGTTCACGTAGCGAGCACTCCGGAGAATCGAAAAGGACTATAAATTACAGCTTTTGCTTTTAAGAAAGGGGGAAGGGGGGAAGAAGCTAAAGTTCTACTGTGCATTCTTCGATGAAAACCCCGCCAAGTCCCTTCGGCCCCGAGCCCCACCCCACCAAGTTCACTGGAGCTTCGACCCCCGCGCCCAGCCTGACCTGCGCGCAGCCCGCAGCCGGGCCCGCGGGTGGCCTGACGGTGCTCGTCCCTCCGCAAGCAGGGCCCACCCTCCCCCGGAGAGCCAGGCTTGTCTGAGTCTTCCTGGGAGGTGGGGCTGCCCTGTCTTCTGGCGGAGCTAGAGGACGCGCAAAGGAAAAGTCCACCCTGTCTGGCGCTCTGGGCACTGACACGCAATCCTCCCAATTTATCCTGGCATTTCGGGAATGTAAACAAATTCGCTGGATTTCTTGTCTCTCTGCAAAGTAAGGGAAGGAATGGAGGGGACGGGAAGGTTTTTGTCCACGACACAGACACACAATCCTCGTGTAGGGCGCGCACACCTCGATAAAGTGCGTCTCTTGGTGTGGTTCTTCGAGAACTGCGCCCCACTCGCTCTCGATTTTTTTCACCTTTAGCAACACGCGTGAAAAAGTTATTCGAGTTAATACTCCCCCCCCCCCCATAAGACCTCTTAATCTAAAAAAAGAAAGAAAACAGAAAAAAGAAAACTGCTCTGACCCCACCCCCTTTTTCTGATTGGGAAGCCAACCTTTTGTTGGCCTAGGTGGCCAATAGGAAGGAGAGCAAAAATCCTGCCTCGGTGCCAGGAGTCTGGCACTGGGAATCCGGCATAGAGGGAGGAGGTGGGCGGCTGAGTCCAGCCTCCAGAATCCCAGCGCCCAGGCCCCCAACTTTCCTAGTCCGCTGTGGGACAGGGCCCCTCCTGTACCAGCTCAGTCTGTCTGCCCTTCCAAACCACAATCTCTCTCTCTCTTCCCTTGTTTAAATAAAAGAACTTCAAGAGTTGAAATATATATATTTAGATATTTTTCTTAAATAACATATTTACATCTAATAGAAAATAGAACTCTAGAGATAATTTTCCAACCAGAACTGAGGAAGGAGGATGAAAGGGACCGCGGGGGTGGGGGGTGAGGGTAAGGACGGGGTCAGTCAGAAGGCCACAGCCTCCCAGGAATAAAAAGCACTAAGCCACATTTGAGCTCACTCTCGCCTGCTCTGGTCCTGGCCTCCCCACCCTCAGCAATTCATCTCTTTTCCTTAAAGAAGCCTTGGTCCGTGTTGCTCTCCTTAATGGTAACGGTCAAAAAGTTTGAGGTCACGTCTGTGACAACCACCTTCTCCAGGTTGGTCAGAGAGGGGCTCCAGGACTCTTCCTCTGGGTCCCCCAGGATTCTGGCCACTGGAATTCTGGCGATGAGGGAGGGCCGTCCCCCTTGGGCCCCCATGTCCCGATACAGGCTTCCCACTGAGCCTGGGGTGCCTGAACTATGTCGGACCCTGGGGCCACCAGGATCCAGGGCACCTTGACCTTTGGCCTCCAAGAAAGCGGCCCTGTGCTTTATCACCCTGGCTGGAAAGGTGTCCACGGCCAACTTGCCCGAGGCCTCTGCTGAGCTAGGGCTGGTCACTCCGTACTGAACCAGGTCTGAGTCCTGTCTTCGAGCAAGCTGGATCACGCTGTGGCCAGCTGGGAACTTTCCTGTCCCAGGAGGGGTGTCATCCAGCTTCCTGCTTTTGAGGTATTCTCCTAGGCCATCGCTAGGCTCCCCCAAGGGTCTCTGGGAAGGGTCTAGGAGCTCTTTCCGGGGCTTGGGTCCTCGCTTCTTGGAGCTGTCTCCTGGTGAGCTGGGCTTGTCCTCCACACGGCTGGCACCCCTGTCCCGTTCTCGCTCTCGGTCCCGGTCCCTGTCCCGAGGTGGGTCGACCCTGCATGTGCTGCTGCTGCTCCCTGGTGGGGACAGAGCCGTGTTCCTAAGGCCCTCCCTGGCCCTGGAAGTAGATGCCAAATCCTGGGGCGAGCGGCCTGGGTAAGGGATCCGGATGCCTCTGGCAGAGTCACTTCTGAATTCATAGGTTTTGGCCTTTGCCTTGGCCTGGGCCTGCAGAAGGAAGGCGTGAGAAGGAAGCAGAGCCCTCCCCCCACCATGTCCTCCAGCCTTGACCACTCAACTTTTGTAGGAAATCCAAATGGGGGGGCCCTCGATGGGAGTAGCCTAGGGGAGGGACAAGAGGATTTCTCTGGAAGCAGCCAACTGCGACCAACACACATCGTGTGCTCCACTCTAGGTCTACTTGGAGTGGCCGAGGGAAAATAAAGGCCTTCTGGTATGGCCAAGTCCCACCTCTAGAGGCCTGCGGTGCTGCCATCAGAAGACCTCCAGATCACAATAAGCATAAAGTATGGACACCACTGGTCTGTCAGCCCTCCAGGTCCCCTCTGAATGTCACACCCCACCACTGGGGACCCCAACACACCTTGAGAAGGAAGGTTTTAGGCTTGGGTCCTCTCTTTTTGGGGCCATAGAGCTCCATCTCCCGCTCCCTAAAGAAAGAAAAGAGACAGAAGGGGGTGTGTCCTGGCTGCACTGTAGTCAGCCTGTATGGGTTCCAGTGAGGTGCTGGGCCAAGGGTCTGTACCTTTCCTCAAAGGCTGCAAGCAGGCGAGCATCCAGGATATTTTCTTCCGGCTCCCAAGTGCTGTACCTAAAGGAAATCAGGAAGAATCAGCATCAGTCTCTGGAGCAAAGAGAGAGAGAAGAGGGAGCGAGGGCGTGTATGTGTGTAACTTTTCCGGCTGCCTTGTGTTGTGTTTCAATGTAAAGGGGAAAAGAGGAAGAAAGAACACTCCTCAATATCAGTGTGGGGTTGCGATTGCATATAGCCTACTTACTTCTGCGACCAGCCCTTCCATTTCACGAGATATTCCATGCGTCCCTGCGGGTGCAAAAGGAAAAATATGTGTGTGTGTGCGTGGGGCGGAATGCATGACGAGGACACAAGAAATACACGCGAAAATGCATGCATCCAATGAATGCTCCAAACACTACCGCCAAAGGCACCAACCCGCTGCAGCACCCTACAGAAACGCTGCACAAAGTGCATGCACCCGCATTCATCCCCCACCCCGCCCCCTATCCATGCAATCTGTGCACCGCTGCAAGTCTAAGGAGAGCGCAGGGGCTGAGCCGCCACCGCCGCGGCCGCTGATGGGACCTGGGGGAAGGGAGGCTGGGCTGCAGCAGGGGGAGGGAGCCCGGGCCCTGGCGAGGGAGGGCCCGCCGCGCCGCCGCCCGCCGTCCCCTTCACCTACTTTGCGAATGCGCCGCTTCAGGAGGGCTTCGGCCGCGAACACCCGCTCCCCCACCGCCGAGAGCTCCATGTTGACTCGCCGCTTCCCCCCTCGGCCGCTTCCAGGAGCAGAAAAGCAGCAGCCAGCCCTCGACAGCCCATAATACTCTCCCGCTGACGTCAGTTCTCCTCCCTCCCCGCGCGCTCTCCCTTCCTCCACCCCCGCCCGGCGCTTCCTCCCGCCCCACGTGTTGCTAACGACGTTGCTAAAGCCAGGCGGCCGAGGCCCGTTCTGCGGGCGCTGATTGGACCGGCGCCCAGCCACGCCCCTCTCCCCTTCTCCCCCGCGTTGCTACGTGACCCGCGTTCCAATCGCCAGGGGGCGGAGTCTCCGGCCACTCCAGAGACCCAGAGGGAGGGAGGGGTTGCCGTCAGCGGAAGTGACGCGGGCGGGGCGGGCCCAGCCGCTGTCAGTCTGCGCCGCTGGCCAGGGGGGCCGCGGCCCTGGGCTCCGGCCCCCGCCCCCCTGCCGGGCTGCCCAGCGGTTGCCCGGGTGCAAGGCGTGTCTTCGCCCAGCTCTCTGGGCTCCCCGCGTGGGTGCCAGGGAGGCGTCGCTCCTGCATAACCGGGCCCGCCCCCTCCCGTCCCTGCCAGGGCTGGCGCCCTCCGCATCGCCCTCCGCCCTTGCAGCACAATGCACAGGTGCTGGGGCGCAGCGGGCCGCGCCCGAACCCCCAGACCTGCGGAGCGCTGGCGCCGAACCCGCTAATCGCCTGACCCCTCCCTTGCGGCCGCGCGCCCTCGGTCTCCATGGCAACGCCCCCTCCCTCCTCCGCCAGTCCCATCCCGCTACAAATCAATGTGCCGCCGGCTCCTGGTCTCCGGTCGCCCAGCGCTGCCCGCGCCCACCCTCCGGACCCTGCGGGCCGGGCTGGCGTGGACGCTCCTCCGAGCTCAGGGCCCCCGGCGGGCCACCGCAGGCCGGCGTTCAGCGCCCGAGCCCGCCCCGAGCGGGAGCCCGCGGGAGAGGTCGCCTGGCTCCTCCTCCCACCCCCATTGTTCCCGAGGTCGCCGCCACCTGCCCCCGCTCCCGCCGGGGGCCCGGCCTGCGCCTCCCGCCCTGTGCGCCGGCCGGGGCGGGGTCGGGGCGCCGGCGGCCGTCGGGGCGGAGCCCCGAGCCTGCCCGCTCGCGGGGAGCGGCCGCCGGCCCGCCCGCCCCAGGTCTGGGTGCCGAGCCGGGCACTTCCCGTCTCGCGCTCCTTTCGACGTGCGCGGACGACACCTGGTGCGCGGCGGCCCGGCGGAGGGTGCGCCCCCGCGGGGGGACGGGGCGCCCAGGGGCGGGGGCGCGCAGGGGCGCCGCGTCCTTACTCGGCGCGCGCTCGCCCGCCGACCCTGCGCTCCCGGCCTGTCCGGCCTCCCATCGGGAGCCCCAGCCGGAGCGCGGGCTCCGCAGCGGCCGCCCCCACGCGCCTGCTCCACCACGAGAGCGGCAGATCGCGGCGGCCGGCGGCCCGGAGCGCACGGCTTATTGCCATCGGGGTGCCGGCTCGGCTGGAATTCCAGCAGGCTCCCCTGGCCAGGGAGGGGAGAGCACGGAGGGAGAGAGAAGGAACGGGGAGCGCGGAAAACGCCAGCCGGGTTGTCTGTCCGAAAGGGCGCGAAGCTGGCCCCGGGTCCGAGGCGCCGCCTGAGCGCGGGGCACCGCGCCGGGAGCGAGCGCTGGGCGCGCGGCGCCGCTTCTCCGGGCCCCTTCCGGCGACAGCAGTCGCGGGGGCTGGTTTGGGCCTCGCTCCCGGGCGGTACGAGCCGTGGCCCGGGTGACGAGACCCACCCCTCGGTTCTCAACGAACGGCGCGTCGAGCGTGCCCAGGTCGGCCCGGCGACCCATGCCCGCCGCCTTCGAGAGGCCGCCGCCCGCCGCGTCCTTAATCATAAAAAGTCATTCCCGGTAACAAATAGTTTCGGCGGCCGGTGCCAGCGATACAGCTGTTTCTGTTTAAGCTTAAATACTTTCCAACAGTTTGGGCAGTAAAAATAAAGTCGGCCTCGGCCGCCTGTAAGTGTCTGGTTTCCCCGCCCGGAGAAAGCCCACCCTCGCCCTCCGCCCGGGTCGCTGCAGCCTCCCGCCTGCCCGCGCTTGCAGTGTGCAGCCCGCCGCGGGCGTGGGCCGTCGGGCCGCCCCGAGCTCTGCGAGCCGGCTTCGGGGCCCCCCGTGCAGCCGGAGGCCGGGAACTGGCCCAGTGGCGGTGGTCTCCGGGATCAGTTCTCCAGAGCTCCCTTTCCCAGCCCTGGGAAGTTTGCCCGTCTGAAGGAAAGTGGCGGTTTCCCTCCAGCTTGGGTTTTGAGAGCTCCGTCGCTAGCTTGTGCACGCCCTCCGCCGTCTTCAAGGCCCCCGGGGGGGTGGGGTTCAAGGGGCGATTCTCTTCGGTTGCTGGTTTCAGTTTCACCGAACAAAAAAAATAAATAAAACCCAAAACACTTCAGATCTCTTCCATTCCTGTTTTCCCCCTCCCTCCTTTTCTTCATTCCTCCTTTCTTTTCTCTTCCTCTGCTCATACCCTAAATTTTACTTCTTTGCCTAACTAACCTGAGAAGTTTGATGTCCCAGAGAAGAATCCCCTGGCTCTTGCTACCTCTGATGAAGCACTTAGTGATTATGTCTGCTTTCTAGCTCCATTTTCCCGTGTTTATGGTAATTCCTCCCCAATAGCTTGCTTAGTGTACACAATTAGTGCCTGGGAGCCCTCTGAACCTGCAAGCCCGGGGGTTCGCAGAGCGAGGTAGAGGAACGGAACTGTCAGAGGTTGGGGGATTTGGTTCCTGACTCTAGAAAAGTTGGGTCCTTAGTAGACCACCTCGGAGGAGGTGGGATGTTGCCTTTGCCCAGACGCAAAGTGCTTCCAGCTGCCGTAGCTACAGCGCTCAGAGGTGTCAACTCTGGTCTCCCGGCGGCCTTACCCCTGGGCCGCTTAGAAACAACGGGAGGAGGAAACGTCTGAGAAATGGGTTTGCAGTTTCCCAAGCCCGGAGCTGGGTCGGTTTCCTCGGAATGAGAAGATGCACGAGTGTTCCAGGAGGGGGCACCAGCAGCTGCCCTCATCCCGACCGAGTCTGGAGCCGATTCGGGCCGCTCAGCTCCAGCGCTACCCTTGGAACCAATGGAAGGAGGCTTGCCTCCAGCTCCCTTTTTTTTTTCTTTTTTTTTTTTAATTGAAACCTCCTCTGCCCACCAGCTCAATCACACCTCCTCCACACAAGGCCTTTCCCCTTTCAAGTTAGATAATCGCTGCTCTCCTAAGCACCTCCCCAAACTAAACAAAAGTTTCCAAGAACAGAAACCCGCTGTGCTAATCCCACTTGGAGCAGCCCCTGCGACCAGGTTTGCTTGCGCCGCCTCTGCAGTAAATAAGGTAACTGCTTCCTATTACTTTAGCCCATATGGCTGCAATTTGAGTGTCTTTGGAGACAGTGAGTGTGTAGAGGCAGGGGTGGGGAGGGGGAGATGCGGGGGGGGGGAGTGAAAGTGGAAATCAAATGCTCTTAGATCGCATTTTTATGAAGGAGATTGTCTACGATTCTCTTAACAGCTCCCACACACACACACACACACACACACAAACTGTCCCGTTTCTTTGTTTACTTGCAGGCATCGCCTGCCCCGGGACACCTGCTAAGGCAACCCCCGCCTTCCCCAACACCCCGGGCCTATTCCTCACAGGCTTAGGTGTCTGGGGCGCTGGGCTTGCCTGCCATTCTCTGCCAGGAGCTCTTACCAGGAGAAGGGCGCCCGCCTGCCCTCTTCCGCCCTAGCCCGCCCAAGGTGCCCGGACTCTCCAGTAGCCCGACCTGCACTGCAGACCAGCGTCTGGGGCTACTTGGGCCTGGACGCGTCTGCTGTCCGTCGACCCAGCCTCCCGGGAGGGAAGCCCGAGGTTGGCGCGGTCCGGGGGAAGACGGGCGGGCCGGGTTGGGCGCTTGGATCCTGGGTGGCCGGCCAGGCCAGCAAGCCCCAGCGCGTCCTCCAGCTTGAGGCTGAGGCCAGGCCTCGGCTAGTTCTTTGGGTGCGCTTCAACTGCGCGGCCTGGCGGGCGTCGGGCCTTCCCAATCTTGGCCACGCGCGCGGGCGGGCGGATCTGGAGCTGTGAAGTGGCCAGCGGTTCGGAGGCGCGGCCTCTGCGGGGCCCGCGGCCCGCGGCTAACCTCCTGACTGACTTGGAGCTGGATCTTCCCGCGGCGCCCACTCCTGCCTCGCCGACTCCGCAGCCAGCGCTGGGCGGCTGCTGGGAGGATTGCCGCCTGCCGCTGGAAAGTGGCGTCAGGGACAGAAGTCCAAAGGCCTGTGCAGGCTGGCTGAGTTTCTAGAAGAAGCTCTTCTTCAGCTGTTCTCAGAGCAAGCCGGGCTCTTGCTGTTCTACAGTCTCCCCCTCACTCCCTCTGAGGGACGAAGAATGGCAGATAGAGAAGGATTGACCACTGCTGGACAGGGGTGTCCCCACACCAGAAGCCATGTGACCAGAAGCCACGTGGTATCTTCCCCCTTAGCACAGGACACACACACACACACACACACACACACACACACACCAACTTCCAGAGAAGAAAGCTCCCCAAATAAGCCCGTCTATTGAGCAGTTGCCGTGGACCCCATCGTTGCCCCAGCCCCCCAGGGCATCTAGGGAAGATCAACTGTCTATAGGTAAAACTGAGGCAGGCCAAGGCACACAGCAAGGGCTTGGAACTCTCTGGACATTTCAGGTGTCCCCCAGGTCCCTGGGCTTATGGGACAAACTTGAGGTGAGGGCTGAGGTCAGGTCCTGGGCTGGTGGCACAAGCCCCTTAGCAGAGCCCTCAGCAAGAAAGCCAGCTGGGTGTGGGTAGAAATATCAGTCACAATTCCTGTGGACCCTGAGACCTGCCTGCTTGCTAGCTGTATGCCTGTACGGGCAAGTCATTTGCTCTGTTTCGGCTTCTAACAGTTACTTCTGGAGACAGGGCTCTGTAATTTTGCAGTCTGTAATCAAACTTGTGATCCTCCTGCCTCAGCTTCCCAAGTACAGGGATCACAGGTACAGACTCTCACTAAGATGTTTGTTTGTTTGTTTGTTTGTTTGTTTGTTGAGATGAGGTCTTCCGACCTTGCCTTCGCTTTGTAGACTAGGCTGTCCTTGAACTCACAGAGATCTGCCTGCTTCTGTCTCTTGAGTGCTGAGATTAAAGGCCTGCACCAACACGCTCCGGCTTTCACTGAGGTTGTAAAAGCGATAGTAACCTTGCTTGGCCACCAGGGTCCACAGGATGGCTACATGAGACGTAAGGTCAGGATCACTCTGTAAGACACAGGGAAAACACTGCGAAATGTTTATCTGTTACAACTGCGGCTATTGTTGCTTTTCTAGGGCTGAGGTAGAAGCTAGTTGCCAAAGAGGGACACCCACCCTTCCTGGGAATCTGCGCACCTCCTGGACGCAGTTTAGATTAGCTCGGGACGGGTGGCTTGCCCGAGGAACTCCAGCGCTTCTCCCGGGAGTGACTGCCCAGCGCGCGCCTAGCGCCCAGAGGCTGGAGCACGCGCACAGCGGCTAAGCCAGCACGCATGCGCGACGTGGGCCGGGCCCCCTCCTCCTCCTTCCTCCAGGCTTTTCCCGGGAAGCAGCCTGGCTGGTGTCGGTTGCGGAAGCCGTCCCCGGGGCGTCGGAGGCTCCCTTGGCGTACAAGGGGAGGCGGCTCGGCTGCGGGCCAGGGATTGGAGTGGCTGCACCACCACCCACGTGCTAGGAAGGGCGCCTAGAGCCGGACCGAAGGGCCAAGTCCAGGGCGGGACCGTGAGGCGGGGAGGGGTGAGTGAGGTGAGGCGACGGAGTTTATGGGTGGCCCAGTGGGGTGCCGTGCCCAGCAGGCTCATTGACGATCAGGGGTGTATTCGAAGCCGCTTTCGTCGTCTGCGATATGGACTCCTGGGCTGTCCCCGAAGACACACCCTTTGGCAGCAGCCTGTGGCTCAAGTTGTAGAGTGGCCCAAATGTAGAGTGACCCCGATAATTACGCCGACTCGGCATTGTCCCTGGTGTGCGTCACCAGCGGGGCGCGCCCTCTACGCCCGGTGACCGTGCCCATTAGGAAGGTAGGGAACACCCACCATCCCATGGAGAAAGAAAACGCGGTGTTTGAAGCCTGGAAAGGGATGGTGGCGTCAGAGCTTGAGCTCAGCCCAGATGCCTGGTCCTCGGGGTCTCCTCAAGCTGGAGTTTGGCCAGGGTGACATTTTGAGTCGCCAGCTCCGCTGGGCAGTGCAGGCCAAATCCCAGACCCACTCCCAGCACCCACCCAAGCTCTGTGCAGTCCCGGAAAAAAGCCCAGAGATGGACCGCGCTTCAGGTTTTCTCCCTTCCTATCCCGCCCCCAAGCGGAAGGAATTGAAGTGACTCCCCCCCCCCACTTCCCACCCGCCCCAAGACTTCGGAGACCTCCAGATAATTCCAGACAGGTGTCACTGCCCCCAGAGGCGGTTTGCACCGAGAGCCCAAGTCCAGTTTTCTGCTTTAGAGGTCAGAAAAACCGAGGTGCTGGACACTGCCAGTCATTCGGAGGGGAAAGCACAAGCTGACCGTACCAAGGCTGGGCCTTCCCGAGGACGCGTGGGCAACTCTGGGCGTGCGCTGCTGGTGGCCAGCCCCAAGACAGCAGTGCGGGAGGCCACGGGGCGGGGGGAGGGGAATGCAACGATACCCGCCGAGCGCCTCACAAACCCTCTGCATCCAACCCGCTATAGTCTGTGTCACTGCCCGCACCCGGGAACAGGGTTTCCGCGGGGCGGTCCCAAACGTTGTCCTCGAAGGAGGTGACACTGGCAGGCGTCGAAGCTGATGCTTCAAGCGCGCCCAGACGCAAGCTCCGACACTGCCACAACTCGCTGGACCAGCGATGGCGTCGGCTCCACCCTTCCCGACCGCTCAGGGTGATTCGGTCCTCTGAGAAAGACCCAGACGACCCCTCTTGCCAGGAGGCCCTAGCCACAGACGCCGACGCCTTGCCTCTTCTCTGGGCAAGCCCACCCCCTACTCCCGTACCCCCCCATACACACACAGTCTAGTAACTCAGACTCGGGGCACAGTACCGAGTTTACGCTCATAGCCTCTTCCCCTGACATTTTGCACTCCCGAAGTTGGGGCAGAAGTGATTATGCAAACATCTGGGGCTGTCCGCGTGTCTACGCGCTGCTTCCATTCAGTCCCGGAGCCCAGCTCCCTGATTTGCATATTAATGGCTTATCTGGAATAACACACCAATCAGGCAAATTAATTTTTTTTTCTTCGACTCCTCCGTGAGATTCTGGAATCAGGCTTAGGGCTAGAAAAGCTGATTTTGTTGAGGGTGTCGGGTCCTTAGGATCAGAAAGAGAGGAAGTTAGAAGCAAGGTTCAGTGAGAGTTTCAGCGCTTTTCAAGTCTCAACCTTTACAGAGCTCAGCTGCTCCTAGACAGACGGCGAAGGCGGAAACACTGTAAGAGTCGCCCGTGACCCCTGTCTGTCCACTGCTCCTTCTGCAGTGGAAGCTTAATCCTGGTGCGGTCCCGAGGAAGGCTTTAGTGTGCTTTGTGGATGGGTGGATGGGGAGTGTTGGAACTTCACACCCAACATGAAAGTGGCCTGGTGGAGAGGCACAGACCCCAAGTCCGTCAGGAAAAGATGAAGGAGGTGTCCACGGACCGGGCTTGCGCCCTTGCTTGTCCCTCTCCAGCTCCTCTCCCCAGTCTTTGAACAACCCTTGCTCAAGGATAGTTACCTCTTCCACTGTGACAACAGAAGTCGTTGGATTCAAAGCAGTGTAAACGGGTGTGTGGGCGGTGATGGGGCATCATGGGAAGAAACATCTTTTACACATTAAAAACCTTCTTGATCTTTCTAAATATGAAGAGGAGTGGGAGGGGGAAATCCGCAAATAAATCTGGTAAATGAATCCGACCAGAATTGTAACTCAGGGCCACTTTGGGTGATTCTAAGCTCCAAGGGTTTTTTTTTTTTTTTTTTTTTTTTTCTCTCCTTGCAGAATGTGTCCCCTCCACAGCCACTGTCTTCCCCTTTGCAGTAAATACTGGGAGTCATTTCTGCCTCCCCGGACCCCTGAACTCCTGCTTCTACTGAAGAGATGAAAGCATTGTGTTTAATGAAAGGAATGCCCACAACTCAGGCTTGCAAACAAGAAATCAGAGCCGGTTCTTAAGTCCTCTTAAAATCAGCGGCGCAGGAAGAAGCTGAGGAAGTGACTGTTGGGGTTTAGGGACCCAGTGCAGGATGAGGTGGGATGCTGGAGGGAACTGGGCAGAGAGCAGGCTCACTGAGGGGAAGTCCTTTGATTGTCAGGAGGACCATGCCAAGGTCCTTCATGGAGCAAGGAAGGGGGTGTCCCTAGAAAAACGGGGCCACTGAGTTGGCACCAGGCAGTTTAGAATATCTTTGTGGTGACTTCCTGATTGATGCCTGGCTGGCCAGCGCAGCAGCCCTACCTTGTTATCCTGGGGGTGTGGAGATGGGGAGACAAGGAAATGAGGGGGGAGAGTGAGCTCACTGAAGTCACCGGTTCCCTGAGGAGAGTTGTGTCCTTGGGAAAGGTCTCCCAGGAAAACTGAGGCAAGAACGTCAAGCGAAGCCACCCCACAATTCTGGGCGAGTTGGACCACAGCTTCAGCTCAGCTTCAGTCTCTCCCTTTTGGAGAGGCCAGCACTCAGAATTAACAGCAGAGAGGCTAGATGGGAGAGCTCTGCAGGGCTCCACCAGCGCACAGCCCAGTTCTCTCAGCTGGATGCTCCTGCAGCCTCCAGAGCTGTGCTCTCCACCTGCATTCTCAGCGGGGCCCTGGGGCTGCCCCGTCCTTGCCTGTGGGTACCACCCAGCCTAGAAGGCCCGGGGACAGTTCTTCGTTTGCCCCAGAACAGAGCCGACGGAGACTGTGCCCAAGGAAAAGAAAGAGCAGCCCACGGGGGTGGGGTGGGGGCCGATGACCCGCTGCAGGGCGCCCAGGGTTGCAAGCTTCCACACCAATTGTCTGTGCAGCTCCTGAAGAAGGTGAAGGGGTTGGCATGCTTCCTTTCCAGCAGCCCAGGACTGTTAAGAACAAACCCTGAGTCTTCTCAGGAGAAAAGTTTGTGCTCAACTCTGCTCAAGTTTGATCAGCAGTAGAAAAGGAAAAAGCAAGCACAGGTTGGCAGGGGCTGGATCTGGCTGGGCTTTCTTGGGAGGGAGGGACACCCAAAATCCACGGGGGCTCACAGGCAAAGCCATGGGTGCCCTGAGAGTCCAGGACAAAGAGTGAGGGCAGGGCATGGGGAGCAAGACAGACAAAGCCACTTTCTCCATCCCTGTCAGTGTGGCACCGAGATCTCTCTGAATCTAATGGGAGGACCCTCCCAGATGCCCCTCCCTCTTAATTATGGGGTTCAAAGCTCAGCAGAATCCAGGAAGCATTTCTGTGCCTGCACCCCACCAGGTCAAATTCCCTTCTTCAAGACCAGCGGGTTCTTTTCCACCCTGCTGCTAGGATGGACACCCTCCTTCTGTAGGTAAGCGTTCCAGAGTCCCAGGAACTCTGGCCCCTTCATACACACCTCGACATTCCTAAGCTGTGCAAAAGGGTCCCAGGCTATCATTGCAGCTCCCATGCTCCGTGTGGACCGTCACCGGGGCCAGCCAAGGAGAGGGAGGGCACAGGTAGGACGGGAAGAAATGATGAAAGGGTGGGACGGAGGCTGAACCTGATATCCATCTACACATCTGCCGGGGGAGCCTTTGGGGAGTGCTGGGTGCCAGTGCACAAACCCGGCATGCAGGAGAGGGTGTGCCAGAGTGGGTGTCTGTAGCTCCAGCCCTTGGAACGAGGGCTGCTCCATCGTACACTCTGTGCTTCTTGGACTTCATTCCTCACACCGCCCTTTGACGGGAGAGCAGATAGGCAAGTAACTCACGGCTGAGCCTATTTGGCTGAGGGGCAGGCTCGACTTAGATCTGACACCTACTAGTGAGCCGGCAAAGGGGAGGGGCCCAAGGTGCCTTCCACTGGTAAGGGCCAGCCATACAAGGTTCCCTGCTAATAGCCTGCTCTCCAAGGGCAGCTGAGAGAGTGGCTGGCTGAGATCCGTGCTGGAGGCCACCCCCAGTGCCTAAGCTGGGGCTCACGAGGGTGAGGGTCAACATGCCGCACTGACCAAGCCTGGGCTGCTCTGGGCTGCTCGGGTTCGCCCTGCCCCTGGCTAGATGGTTGTTTTGAACATATCGCTTTGTCCTGGCCTCAGCTTCTCCCTCGGAAGTAAGCATTTTGAGCAGTCACTCCCGGAGCAGCCTGGTCTCCCTCGAGCATCAAGAGGGCATCCAGGCAGGTTTCTCGGTGTTCCAGAACTGTCAGGGAATACTTGCTGATGGTTGACGGCTGACGGCGGAGGCTCACAGAACAGCATACAGCAGCCTGAAATATGGGCATTCCTAGTTGCAAGACCGTATCCCTGTCCACGTCTACCAGGTTCAGGCTTCCCTTTCTCCCATGATGCCTAGCCGAGAGCTACCAAACCCAGAGCCATAGGGCTCAGGAGGCGGAAGATGAGTCCAGCCAGAAGGTCAAGGTGGCCTGATTACCTGCTCAAAAGGGACAGTCCTCCAGTTCCACACTACTGGCGGGAGCTGCAAGTCGGACTAATTCCAGGTACATGCTATAGGTGGCATCATGCTACTGGAAATGGCCTCTCGGAGGGTGAGGCTCTCTCCGAGACATCTCCAGGCTCCGGTAAGCTCCAGCTAGGTAGACAGGGAGAGGGAACCTGCGGGGCGCCTGGGGTGTGCACCCTCAGGACCACAGCTAGCCTCCGGCAGAGGCTTCCCTCAGACCACCCACCAGGGGGGACTGGGGAGCTGGGGAATTCCAGGAGCATCTCCTGTCAACGAGCTGGGGAAAGCCCTCGCTCTGCGCTTCTGCGCTCAGCAGGGGTGCTGGGGGGAGCGACCTCAGGTTCATATCAGCACACAACACCTCCAAGCTTGCAAGAACTGGTGGGAAAACTGGGCTAGCTCGGCCCAGCTAGAAGTCCTTCGGCCTAAACTCAGTCCTTGGGCATTCTGGCTCTGGGTGGTCCTTACCGGCCATTCCCTCTCCTCACATTACCCCCGATATAGTAGGGAAAATACAAGCAGGGCTCCCTGCATGAGAGCCGGGGCCAGCAAGCAGAGCAGGCTCCGAGGACGACTGGGACTGAGCAGGCTCACCTGGGCCAGCTGCCTCTCCTTCCCCACCCAGCACCAGCCTTCCCAGGCGGCCTACTCCCTGGTCGGCCGAAGCGGAGCACCTGGGAAGAGAGACGTGACGCCGGCCTTCCACTTCTTCCCTGCACACCTGAATTGGCGTCAGGCCTTGGCTCAGCTTCTAGCCTGCTCCTGGTGGCAGCCACACGTAGCCCTTGCCCTTGGGCCTGGGCCACGGACATCACACAGGCCTGGAGCCAAGGGACTGGGGAAGTGGGGTGCTGGGACTGGCCGAGGGACACGCGAGAGGGACCCTGAGCCCCCGGGTCCTGAGCTAGCCCTTCTTCTGTCCAGGCGTCTGGCTCGGATTCCTGGGGTTCTCAATCCCCACCTTCCAAACCCGCACTCGTCTGTCCTTCAGCCCGGCAAGGATCCGCTCCTCCCACCCCCACCTTTTTTTTTTTTTTTTTTTTTTTTGAAAACAAAAGCAATTAGATTTCCATCCTGATTCATTTGCATTTGCACCTCAGAACCCCGGTGGGGGAGGGAGCGCGGAGAGGACGCGCCACAGCTGGCCGAGCTGCCCCCGGGCCGGCCACAGCTGGCCGAGGGGCAGCGGCCACCGCGGGCTCCCCGCCGCCCGCGCCCGGAGCCTGCGCAGCGCAGCCGCTCGGCGGCGCCCTCATCGATTGCCCGGAGCCCGAGCGGAGAACAAGGTAGAGCCTGTATTTAGGTTCCTGCCCTTATATGGCGCTGCGCACGAGCGCCAGCCGAGCGGCCGCACCATATAAGGACACGCGGCAGACGCCGGGCTGAGCTGGTGCGCGCTCATTGGCCGGCGCGTCTCTCGGCAACCGGGCTCTCACGAGTGGAAAGGAGCCAGCCGCCCCCGCCCGCTCCCCGCCCCCTCCCATTCTTCCTCCCCGGGCATCCCGGCCTCCAGCCTCCGCACCCCCTTTCCACGCCTGTAACGTTCTCGCTTGCACCTTCTTCCCATTTTGTCTTCCCCCGATCGCGCCCTCCCCTCCGGCCTCGTTGTCACTCCCCCACCCCACCTTCGGCGTCCACCGGCCTTTCTTCGCCCCCGACCCTTTCGCTCACTGCCATCCTCACCCCACGAACCCCCCTCCTCAAGCCCAGCCAGCGACGGGGATGGGCGGGAAGGCCCGGATGCGGGAGGGGAGCTGGCGTGCGTGTGCGTGTGTGTGTGTGTGTGTGTGTGTGCGCGCGCGCGTGTGTGGCTGCGTGTGTGTCACTGCGGCAGTAGCTTCTGCAGCATCAGGTCCACGCATGCACACACGCGCTGCGCTCTGGGAACAGTCCGAGATCCCCTCTCCCAGGCGCTGCCCCCCACCCGTTAATCAGAGCAATTAGCTTCGGAAGGAAAGCGCTTGCGGAGCTAGGGGTGTGCAAACCCATCGCAGCCGGTGCGGACCAACAGATTAGCCTCTCCCGGGGCGTCCTTCGGGCTGGATTTCTGAATACAATCATGATAATGATAAATCGATGTCTCATTTAAAGGTTACTTTCAAAACCTGCCAATTGTTGGGGGGGGAGGCTAGCAGAGGGACTCTCAGATGCTCGGACGCTCCATCGGCCAAACGCCGTGGAACCGTGACGGTGGGGGGGAGGTTGGGTGCCCAGCGTCCGGCCCACGCTGGGGTGGGAACTGGCCAAGGCAGAAGGTGTCGCTATGTCACTAATCCTCTAGGGACGAGACACCCAATCACCTCAAACTCAGGCAGGAAAGAGAGCGCGATCCAGGGGCGCTCCGCTCCCTCCCCCATCCGCGGGAGCGCGCACGCGCACGCGCGCACAGGTGTCCGGCGGACCCCCCAGGGCGCTCGCTGGTGTCCCCGCGGGGGTTATAAGCACGGCCGGGTCCAGGGGACTACCCGTTAGGGGTCCCACTCCCGTCCTGGGAGGAGGAGGGACCCAAAGGTGACAGCTAAGACAATGGTGTCCTGGCGCCCTGGGGACTTGGCGGGTGGCCGATCTCGGGTCTAGGCATGCCCCCTGCTGGACAGCCTGCCCGAGGAGCACGGAGCAGGGGAGGCCGGCGGGGAAAAGTGGGCAGTGGGGTCGGGGAGGACGACCTTCTGACCCCGTGGATCGGGTCGCCCTGCCCACTCCCTCTCAACTCCCTCAGCCCGGCCGATCCGGGGGAAGTTGGTGGCAGCAGCGGGCACGGCCAGGGAACGTGGGTGCGCAAGTGGGGGCGGCACTGCCGGCCGATCGACCTAGCTCGGCCCTCCTCGGCCTCGTCGCTGCTCGAGCAGAAGGACGCGCTGCCGCCCGGTCAGCGGCGGCGCCCGCTCCGTCCCTCCCAGCCCGCGCAGGTGACCTGTCCCTTCGGGCCGAGGACAGACCGAGCGCGCTGTTGGACGGAGGGTTCAGGTCCGCGCCCGGCTCCGGACCTCTCCCAGTGACGGACGAAGGACGTCTTCGACGCCTGGAGACCTGGGCTGCATCTTCTGAGTAACCCCCGCCCCGTGCGCACACAAACCACTGCACCCCACACCCGCCCAAGCCCATTCAGCGAAGGCGGCCACGTTAGATCCCCAAATCCACCGTTCTGTGGACACGGACACTACGCCCAGGTGTGTGGCGGGGGTGAGGAGCACCTGGCCTCCTCCAACCTCTCCCTGATCCAGGACGCGCTCTTTCCAGCACGCCTCTTCTCCTCCCGAACCCCGGCTGCAGAGCTGCTCCCCAACCTAGAATCGCCTGTCCCTAACCTGTTGGCTCCGCTTCCCTGGCCCTCGCCCTCTTATTCCTGGAATTTTAATTTCCCAGTCGCTGCCTGGTGAAATCGGCAGACCTGGAGAAAGCGGCTGGCTGGAGGGATAATAGGAGAAACTTACAGATAGAAGGGGGAAAAAAAAACCACAACCAAATTTGCACACCTCTCCCGGGCCAGTGCGGGCTGGCCCGCTGGAAGCCTGGGTCCTGTAGAGTCAGGGAAATGGGGCTACAGATCCAGGGGTCTAGGCGGCGGGGTCCTAACTCTAACGCCCAACCCCACCCACCGAGCCTCGATTCACACTTTTCGTTTATTTCTCAGCGACCTCAGTCTTGAAGCTCCGGGGACAGTTTTCTTCCTCTCCCGGGTGAGCCTTCGACCCTCCCCAGAAATGTGGCCAGGGAGTCCGGAAGTCCCTAAGCGCCCCTCCCGGAGATTTGGGCTCCCCTCGGTGCCGGAGAAGGGCGTTTGAGCCTGGCAGCGGGCAGCGGTAGCGTGGCCGAAGGCACCGCCTTGGGGTCAGCGGCTGCCTTCGGCGCCGGGCTGCAGGGGTCGGGCGTGGCCGCCAGCGGTGAGGGTGGTGGGCGCTCGGCACCTGCTGAGCGCCGCCGCGGCTGTGGTTCATGGCGCCCGGGATCCACCCGGATCTTCTCGGCTGAGTTCCGGGCTTGGGTCGTTCTGTAGTCTGCACACACACCCCCACACACAGCTTTATATTTGGTTTCTTATTTATTATTTTATTTTATTTTATTTGGGCAGCATTTGAGCTGGCCAGACCTCTCCAACGCCAGGGGTGCGCAAAGGGTCGGGGGTGGGTGTGGGGGGGAGGAGGGGAGGAAGTAGCGATATCTAGATGGGTGGGGTCCAAGCGGTCACCCAGGTCAACGCCCCATTAACATCTCCCCCACCCGGGCGCCGCGACCTCGAGAGGACGCTGGACAGACCGGTGGGGGCGGGGAGACGGAAAGTGCCCTTCCAGCGCCGTCTTCCCCGTCCCCGGGAAGCCCTCGCCCGCAGGTAGCCGCCCCTCCCCCTCGCCCTCGCCCCCACGCCCCCGCGCTTCCGAGGGTCCGGGCTGCGGGGGAGCCCCCTTCGGGGCGAGGGAGCCGGGACGGCGCTGCCGCGCGCGCCCCCCGCCCGGGGCAGCGTGGCGACTGGCGCCGCGTTGGCAGCCATTTTCTGCAGCTGCCTGGGTCGGGGCCGAGCCCAGCGAGGCGCGGGCGGCGGCCGGGCCGCGCGGGGGGCGGCCGGGGGGGCGGCCCGGGCCCCGGAGCCCCCGGGCCGTGCCCGCCCCCGCCGCGGCGCGGGGAGAGCCGGCCGCAGGGCGGCGGAGCGCCTGCGATCCCACCCTTTCCCCGCCATCTTGTACCCCGGCTGGCGCCTTCCCAAAGGCTGGCTGCGCAGACAAAGCCGCGGCGGGCCGGCGGGGGCCTCTGCGGCCCACCCGGGCCCAACCGGCGGGCCCGGTGACCCAGGGCCGGCCCGCCGCCCTAGCCCTCCCCTGCGGTTGGCGCCCCTGCCCCGGGGAGGCTCCGCGGGCTGCGGCCGCCCGCACAGCCTCCGAGGGTGGCGGGGTCCCCCCTCCCAGCCGCGCCGGCCACACCGGCTAGCCCTGCTGGACCTGCGCCCCAGCCCACTACGGCTGCGGGAAAGGGGGTCCCACCGCGAAACAGACTCGAGGACGTGTCACTTTCAAAGCTCCGGGTCCTTCGCTTTCTGATAGGGTTGAGTGGGTTCACTGTCCTCAGCAGCCCGCTGCAGTGACCTCAGGTCCTTGGGTTGCCTTTTGGCCCCCACCCCACCACCCCAGGACAAGGAAGACCGCAGCAAGGGCGGCGTTCGAGACCGTCCTCGCCCCCGCCAAAGCAGCCCCCGCACACCTAAGAAAGTCCATTTCCTGGGACAGCCTTAGCCCCTAGCCTGCTCAGCTTTCTCTCGACCCACATATACGCTGGTCTCCACACCTAGGAACCGTGGCTGGGTCGGGCGAGTTAGAGACCCCTGTCTCCATCCAGGAACACCCACTACCCTGGCGCCTGCCAGTCTTTAGAGACAAATACTATGCTACTTCTGAACAGGGAATTTGCTCCTCAAGACTCCATCTTCCTGTGTGCAGGACTCCGGAGCCTGGCAATGGGATGGGAGCGCCGGGTGTGTGTGGGGTCCTGGCTCCCCGCTGAACGTCTTCCAGTGAGGAACACTGGGACAGCCTTCTGGGATCCCTGCTCCACTGACCTTCTGAGAGCCCCCATCCCCCACGCCCCTAGGTGCTCAGGATTAGCCACTACTACGGACATTGGTAGAGAAAGAAACTGAGGCTGAATGAGGGGGTCACGTGCCTAGTGTGAGGTGTTTCTGTAGGTTAGGACAGAACCGACTCTTTCAACCCCAAGATCAAAAAGCCCAGGTTCCGTGGTGTTCCCCAGTGCTTGAAGCTCTTGTCCAACATTTCAGAGTACAGCTGGGGGGTGGGGGCACCGCAGCGGGTGTGGGAGCAGCCAGTCTACTGACCCACATTTGAGAGCCGGCTCCCCGGTCCCATACCTCACCCCAAGGGGCCTGTCTGTAAGTCACCCTCGGGGTTCAGTCCTCCCCACCAACGCCTGCCAGCCCGCGTGGATCCTCATCCCGGCCCGGAAACCAGTCTGACCACTTTGCCTATTTCCCAAGTCTCGGCGGAGGGTGGGGTGAGCCCGGCTCGGCTCGGCTTCGCCTGCGCTGCCCTGCACTGAATGGGTTTGCCCAGAAGTCTGGCGTCAAAGCGACGCGCCCGCTCGCGCCTCTGGGAGCCTAGGGCCGCTCCCCCATCACGGAGAGCAACGATTTTCCGCTGCGCTCCCAACCTCCGTCGCCTCTCCCCTGACAGCCAGCGCCGAGCTCAGTCACAGACTCGTCGCTCAAAGTCCTGTGTGCACCTGCAGAAGCTCGGGCTGCCCCAGCCGTGCATGGGCCGCCGAGCTGAGCCGGGAGCAGAGTTGCGGGGCATTACAAGGCGGCCAGACCCTCTGCGGAGGCTGCGTGGGCTCTGGGTGCCTCGCTGAGCCCCGGGCCTCCGAACCTGGGTGGTCTTGAGGGGGACCACGGGCCAGAGAGGCGGAAAATAGCCAGTCGGTGAGAGGTTAGGCTGTGGCCTCGCAGCCCACGTGTGCACGTGTTCTGAAGGCACGCGGGGCTATGCTGCGGGTCGCTACAGGAAAGCCGCTGTGCCTCCGCATCCAGCAGGAGGCTCCTGTCCGCGCGAATCCCCTAGAACTGCCCGGGTCGCACCCTCCAAGTGGCGACCTACCGCTTGCACAGCTCACTAACCCTGCCTGGGGATTCCGTAGGAGGGTGCACGGCCCGGGGCTGAGGTCTCCAGGTGCGGCGAAGGCGGCCGTGGTAGCGTGCGGGTCTGAGCCCTGGCGCCACCAGGGCCAAGAAGGAAAATGGCTTGATGCCAGCGTGGCCACGGCCGCGGGAGGACAAGCAGGCATGCCCGGAGGAGGGGCGCCATGCTCTAGGATCCGATCGCAGGGTTCCTGTTACTCCCAGTGTCCTGCTTAGATGATAGGGCCCAGATGCAACCTGGTAGGCTTCCCCTCCTGGGAGTTCTGGCCTTCTCCAGCTTGGGCCTCTGTTTTGGAGTCAAGAGAACAGGCTTGCTCTAAGACAGTATTAGTGTAGGGTTTCTGATCTGACTCTGATGCCTCCCTTTTGCCTTCACCTGGAGTAGGTGTAGAAGAGAGCTACCTGCCAAGGCAGCCACCCTGTCATCTGGCATCTTTCTAGGCAGGGGTAAAATGTTTTAAAAAGCAACTGGGGGCTGGAACAAGCCAGGAAAGGCCGGGGTACTTTCACTCCATGCTACATGAGGCTGCTCTTCCTTCTGAAAGGTTTGCCAGGAAATGAACCTTGACAGGCCATGTCCGAGCGATTGAGCGAGCGAGCAAGCAGAAGCTGGTGTCATCTGACAAAGCCATGTCTCCTCCTCTAGCTGCCCCGTGAGCTCTCAAGCTCCCTGGTTGGGGGCATGGCTACATGAGAGGGGCAGTGGAGTCTCGAGTGGCTGAGCAAGAGCAATCCATCAATCTCTGGGACTGCCCTGGGCTCTCCTAGGTGGAATTGGGAAATGGCAAGGATTTGGAGCTTCAGTAGGAGGCTGACCTGACCGGCTCCCAGAGACTCCACCCAAGGCCTCACAGTTCCAGGAAACAAAGCCCAAGGGTCCAAAGGCACCCTGCAGGGCTTGGGTTTCTCCAGGCTCTGCGAGCCTTGCCTGCACAGTGGGGACACAAGGGAGACTCTGTGAAATGACACCAAGGTTCCTGACACTTGAGTAGGCACCGCACCGGCTAAGTGACATGAGGAGAGCCTAATTTCCGAAGCAAGATCCCTGCCCCCTGCCTCACCTCAGCACAGCTGGAAAAGCATCCCACTATCCCCTAAACCTGCTGCTGTTGCTGCTGCTGCTGCTGCTGCTGCTGCTGCTGGCATTGTTCTAGCTGCAGCAGGGAGGCAGAGGCAGCAGAGGATGTGGCTGCAGGGTCCCTTGGGCCAGCAGCAGCACAGATGAAGCCGCAGCAAAGCTCTTAGAAGCGTAGGCCCGCTCTCTTCCCAGACTCTTCCTCCACTCCTTCCTTTGCTGTCACTCTGTCCAGTCAGCTAGCTGTTTGTCTACAGACTTCCTAGCTATGTCTTGTTGGCCAAGCATTATTATGCTCAGGCTATGGGTGTTCCCACAATTAGGACTGGGCTGGGAGGAAAGCAGAGGTCATGTGCTATGTCAAGTGCCATCAAGGACAGCCCTAGATGCTGTTGAGGACATAGAATAGGTAGGGCACACCTTGGGGGCGGGGAACAGAAGTAGACCACAGGCCAGATAGATAGGAGATGTCTGGCAAAAACTGTAGGGCTCCCTCAGCCCACCAGAACAGACCCAACCAAAGCATTCACAAAGTAGCCCCCCAAAATGACCATGTAGTCAAGATGACCACAACAAAACTCTCATCAGCTGTGAAGAAACTCAGGCAGAAGCTGAGTGTGTAGCTCACCCACCTGCTTGGGTGCTGTGAAGCCCTGGTTTAGTCCCTAGCACCATAGCTCCGAGGCAAAGCCCTCAGGGACGAGTCAGGAAGGTCTTAACGAGCAAACGGCCAGCAAAAGGCATGTACCACACATGATGTGGTCCGTGCTCTCCTGGAGGCCACCCTAAAGCCAAGCACACCCTGGGAGGGTTCCAGGGGCTTGACTTGCTTTTGAAGCAGACCAAGGTACCTGGGTCTTAGCCAGGCCTTCAGCAGATCCACGCCATGGCTCCTGCCTCAGAGAACATGGCTGCTTATGGGGCAGCGGACTCTTGACACCCTCTGTAAAATGCGCCTTCTCCCTAAGGCTCTCCTCAGCTACATTCCTATGGCTCTAGAGAGCTGAGCCCATTGTGGAGGTCCCCAGCAGAGGCCTCTGACAGGTAGGGGGGTTTATGGCTGTGCTGTCTCTCCTGCCAGGAAGGCATCATGGCCAACATATCCTTCCCATATGGATGTCAAATGGCAGCCATGGGCCGCTGTGCTTAGGAGCCAGCTCCCTGTTCCCCAAGCTCTGCTTCTAGCCAGCAGGGTGTTGACTCAACACCTCCATTTCTTTGTGGCTGGGACAGCAATGCATACAGCTTTCAAGCTGCTGCCAGGATGGGAGGAGAGAGAAAGCCAGAAACGACATTCACACGGTGCCTGGCTCGGTGCTCTGCCTGCAGCCGGGGATGGGAAGCAGGCACAGAACTGTAGGTACGAGTGTGCATTGCATTTGTTAAGCCGAGGATGAAACTAATGAGATAGAGTGAACAGAAGACTCCAGTAGCTGCGACCAGAGCCATTTCCTAAGTGTGTGAAGGGTAAAGGATAAAGCGAAGACAGAAGAGATAAAAAGAGGGAGCAGTGCCTGGTGCTGGTGCTGGTGGCGGCGGTGGTGGTGGTGGTGGCCATGTGGCACACACCTGTCATCCTGGCACTCAGGGTTAGGAGGAAAAGGCAGGAGGATCTTTGTGAGTTTGAGGCCAGCCTGGTCTACAGAGCAGGTTCCAGAGCAGCCAGGGCTACACAGAGAAACCCTGTCTTCAAAACCAAAACCAAACCAAACCAAAACAGGAGGGAGCCCTACACCACTTTGATACCTCAGGACGTTTCCTGGTAGGCCTGTGCCAGGAACCTGGCTCTATCTGCCAATTGTAGTCAGCACTTTCTGAGCTCCGACTCTCTCCTGAGGCAGCAATAGGGGCAGGTGGCCTCATCCACATGTCTCGTTTATTCTCTATCTATCCAGGCCTCCCACATACTGGGCTAGCTTGATGGTGAAAAACACACAGCGCAACCAATGAAGGATACTGATTCCAGCAGCCTCTAAGAGACACAAGTGCCCTGAGTGGAGTGAGGGAGACAGGGCAGGGCATTCCCAAGCACAAAGCCTGGCTCTGGAATCCTAGATGCTTTCCTGGTTTCTGGGTAGAAGCTTCACTATAGCAGAGCTGCAGAGGGCTGTTTCTGAGCTGCTGTGTGACTACAGGGACTATTGGGGTATGGTTGGGGGTGAGGGCAGGGAAGCAATCTAGTGGCTGTGGAGAGTCCAGGGTTCTTAGCCCAAGCCGGACTCTTCTACCAGGGGCTTCCATGGGACTGGGTAGTGCAAGCCAGCTCCATGCATGACGCAGAGAAGCCACCTATCCATGGGCCCTGTTGTATCTTCTTTGCAGCTGGGCTCTTAAGGTTTACTCTGACTGGGAGGGGTCTAGTGAATCTGCTTTGTTTCAGGGAGTTCCTGAAACCTTTTTAGTTGTTTTCCTCCCTTCTAAAGGAAAGCCCCTGAACAATTGAATGTTTCAATCTCTCAACACTCCTCTCCTTCCTCTGCTCTTATATCCCTCCCATCAGTGATACATGAAGGGGGACTACAGCTGTCCAGCTCTGGCTAAGACAGGCCACAGTAACCTGCACATGTTCTCTTCCACCTCACCAGTGATATGAGCTGACGCCGGTAACCTAGCCATCTGGAGGTGTAAACACACGTTTAGAAGGTGGCTTGATGGGCACACCATAGCTAGCAGAAGCACAGATACTGCTTCCCCACTGGGGCTTAGGACCTCTCCGGCCACCGGTTTTTGTCTTGTCTTGCAGTACCAGGTGTGTGCTCTCTCTTGTGGAGTAGGCCTTGAATCTAGTCGGAAGGCAGGCGTTTCCTGCTCAAGGTGTCAGCATTTTAACACGCAGGGCCCCTGGCCAAGCAGGAATGTTGGTGATGGTTCTCCAGCAGCAGCCTGTGTGGCTCGCTGTGCCATCGTGAAAGCCAGCCAGCAGGGCGGAAGCTTATAGCTCAGTCCCGGCTTAGTTTCTCCATGTCCGAGAGTCAAAGCACGCATGTGCAGTATCTTCAACAATAGGGCCTCAGTCAAGTTCCGGAAGATGACCAACAGCAGTAGCAATAGCCCTTATGGTCTGTGGGGCCTCAGGGGCCTCCCGGGCTGACAAATCACAGGGGGTTATGAACCCGGAGGGTGTCCTTTTCTCTGCGTGCAGGGTATAGCTTGTGTATTTAAACTCTGTAGCGCTGGTTTTAACTTTTCCTTTTAGTTAACTGCCTCAGGAGGATTGCAGGTAGGCAGAAGCAGCTCTGGGCCTGTTTATCTCTCCAACAGCTCTCCAAATCTGCAAAACACTCAGAGGTTAGCATTCAGCCATCCATATTCACAAAACCTTTGCCAGAGGATGGGCAGGACAAGGCAGCATCCGGAACCACCATTCCATGCCAAATGGAAGCTCTGATAACCTGTTGCCACTGTCATCAGCAAGTGCCAGGTTCCCAGGGGTTCACAAGTAACAAGGTACTAACTCAAACATAAGCAAGGAGTAGGGCAGAACAGAAAGGCTCCACCGCTGCTGTCAACTGCTTCCTCCACAGATCAAGGTTGGGTGAAGAGCATTGACAGGAAGTGCTAACTTAATTAGCTTGTGGTAATCCTCGGTCATTCTCTCTGCGCCGCCACCGCCACCGTTACATGTCCTTATCCTGGAGCTCTTCCTCGGAGCCTCCACCTCCCCCCCACCCCCACTGATGAACTCAGTGGACCTGACTTAATTTGCTCATACCTACTCAAAGTCAAAGGTGAATGAGGTCCCACTCTCCCGTGCTGCACATGCTGGTCCCTGGGTCAGAGCAGCCCCGAGTTGGCACAGTGGCTGTTGCCTCTCGATCCACCAGACCTGGCCATTCAGAGAGTTGCTCCGCCTGGACACAGCGTGTCTGTCCCTCGTCTGATCTTTTGCTGAAGGGAAATGTACCCTCCTTACTATTGGGGGGGGTTAATTACCACCCCTGGGGCAGGCTTGATCGTCTCCATCTGTACTGTTCTTTCACGGCATCTTCTGTGAACCATTCCTCAGGCTTTAAAGCTGTCTGGAAGCCCCTTAGCACATTTTGGCTTTCTATGAGTTTTGTTTTTTTTTTTTTCCTTCAGAACTCCAAACTCCAGCTCGGCACAAATCCTGCCACCGACATGCCTCTTCCTGTGCTTCATCTTTGAACTCTCTCCTCTCAGCTGCCCTCTCACTTGAAGAACTCCCTTTACAGCTCTACCAAAGCCTTCCTACCTCAGGAAGACCTTGCCCCAAGGGACTCAGCAAGGCCTCTGAAGGTCCATACCAGACTCGGGAGCCCTGCCGGACGGCCTTTTAGCTCCTCTGTGAACACAGTTCACCCGATCCGGTGAACTGAAAGTTTGAACACAGCTCCTCTTATTCCTAGTTTCCTCAATAGCGTCTATCCCTCCTCCATGGTCCTCCAGCCCCTGATATCTGCGGGGACCTCAGACAGAGATAACCAAGTATCCTAATGGATTCCATAAGCCTGTCCACCAGGAACTGGTTTCCCTCACACTGTCTCGGGTCATGCAGCCTTTGCCTCAAGGAGGGATGGGAAGTGTTCCAGCACTCAGCTTTCCTGCCCCCACAGCAGGCAGCCTGATCCCGTCCACTCCCATGCCCCCCAGCCTCACAAGCCAGACTGCAACAGGGTCTTCCATCGCTTGCCTGAAAGTCTTCCCCAATTCCAGCAGCTCAGGCACTGGATATTCCGTTATTAACACGGTTTATTGTATTCGACCATTGTTAGTGGCTCCATCTGCAGCTGGATAACAGATTCCCCCCTTTTCTATTTAATGTCAGGCCCTCCGGGTGTCTTTTATTGCTTTTCACATGTTCTCCTCCTGGTCACTCTCTGAATCCTCCCCATGGTTCCAAGTTTGTGGATCCCAGGAAGGGCTTCTGAGCACAGATCTAACTTGTACTGTCTTTTCCTTCCAGCCCTCAAACATTAAGAAGCAGCGAGACAACACCTCTACCTCATCCTCTCATTTATCTAATTCACTTGCCAAACCAGAGACTAACATGGAGGATACTGGCCACAACTGTTCTTTAACACAATCAGGTCCCTGCTTTGTAGCCACCTCAGCCTCTGATGCATTTGTAACTACACACAGCAGCAGCCAGACAACCTCCTCCACACAGACAGGACTCTCAGAGACTGCAGAATTTCCTGTAAGCCTTTTTTCCCAGGGCTCTCCATAGGCACACAGTGGGCCCTACAAAAACAGGCAGGCATGCTGCCCCCACCACACAGGACAAGGCTGCCATCCTAGAATTCTCCCCACAGACACCCCTGACGGCTCAGCCTCAGCTGTGTGTCTTACTGCCTATAGCAAGAACCATGCAACGGCAGGGCATGGCAGAGCATGTCTTTAACCCAGCACTCAGGAGGCAGGGGCAGGTGGAACGCTGAGTGCCAAGCTAGCCTGATCCACAGAGAGGGTTCCAGGACAGCCAGGGCTACACAGAGAAACCCTGTCTCTCTGTCTCAAAAAAACAAAAACAAACAAACAAACAAAAAACGCCATGCAAATGCTGTCCTAGGCACTAACACACTAACACCTGCACAGGAAGGACAACTCCATTGGAATCTCCCCCTCAGGCTTCTCAGTGTCAGTTGCACACCTCGCCTCCCTACCCATAGCCAGGTCCGTGCACTCCCTGTTCCCCAACTCACCTTCATCGTGTTCCTCTTCAGGCACCAATCACGTCACATGACTCTTCCCGAAACATAGTTCATCCCACATGGAACCCACCCACGACAGCTGCCATCAAAGTCCAGCTTGGAGAACCAACGAGCTTTATTGGACTCACCTGCAGGAGTATGGGTGAGGGGTCACTTACAGGAGCGAACATGACTCAAGACAACTACATGGCCAAGGCCTGGCGCAGCACAGGCCACAGCCCGGGAAAGCTGAGAACACACTGCACCGCCTGCGGGCAGGTTCAGCGTGTCCTTTCCAGGCCCCTCAGTCTGTTTAAGCCCCTCCCAGGCGGTTCAGCAGGTTTGTGCTGCTTCCAGGTTTTACTTGTCTCAGAGCCCTCTTGCTGCTCAGCCTCTTGGCATCTCAGTTCACCCAAGCCTTTGCAGCTGGGCTCTAAATGTTTACTCTGGCAGGGGGCGGGACTAGTTAATCTGCTCAGTTTCAGGGACTTCTTGAAGCCTTTTTGCCTAAGGAGCCTCCTTGCAGTATGAGGTTTTGTTGTTGTTTGTTGGTATTTTTGAGATAGGGTTTTTTGGTAGCCCTGGCTCTCCTGGAACTCTCTCTGTAGACTAGGCTGGCCTCCAGCTCACAAAGATCCACTTGCCTCGGTCTCAGGAGTGCTGGGATTAGAGGCACGTGGGGGTCACCATCACCCCCTGCTTTTTTTTTTTTCTCTCAGAGGAAACTGTCACCCAACAGTCTCCAGCACTCATAGATTGGCTGTCCATGCTTACCTTGAGCACAGAATTCGGGAAACCAAGTCATATGTTGCTTGCTCCCTCTGTCAGCTATCCATTCAACACAGCAACGTCACACCTCCACACATGGCCTGGGCCACACGGAGACAGCTTGCCTATACATGGCCCAGTCGGGCCAAGAGAAGTGACCATGTGGTCTTCACCCAGCTTGGGGATCAGGTAGGGGCAGAGAGTCAACAGACACAGACTTGGGAGAGCCTTCCATGATGTCAGAGTTGATACCGCTCCTACTTGCAGAGATCCAAGCTCTGATGAGCTACACTGGCACACGCGTCTGCTGTCACCCATGCCTTGCACACTCAGGGAGGCCTCTCTCCGCCATGTTCTAAGCAACTCCCCAGCTGGGGGTCTTCTCTTGGGGCCTCACTGGGGTGGGGGAGGGGCCAGTTCCATTTGAGAAAATCAGCTTCTTGCAGGTCGTCAGGGAACCAGCTTCTGAGGGACCCCAAGGTCAGGCCTAGATGAAGGTCTCATTGAGTGTTTCCAAATGGTCCATGTGTCTAGGGACAAGGCTACCCAGAAGCTGCTGTGTCCCAAACTACCAAGAGGGTACAATTCCTTCCTCCTGCTGCAGTCACCCAGCTGCCCAGCAACTGTTACTGGATGTTCTTCCTGTCCTTGCCCCTTTCCCATCACAGGAGGCCAGTGAGAGAGTGGAGGGTGGCTCACATCAGAAGGGAACACTGTTAAGCACAGGGCTGCCGAGCTGGGGGCCTTGGGTGCTCTGATTTTAGAATTTAATTGCCAAGGGCATTTGTTTCTGGGACCCACGCCGTCTTTAGGAACTAGCCCCCCCGTTTGGCCTCATTACAACAAAAATCATTTACCCCTTTTAATACACCCTTTCCAAATGAAATAAAAAGTGACTGAGGGGTCACATTAACAAAGGGGGCACCAGCACCAAGCAGGAATATGCTGGCTAGGACCCTCCCCAGGTCAAGGTCTTGCTGGAGGCTGGTGAAAGAGCTAAGGATTCCCCTTCCCTTCCTCTCTCCCTCCCCCTCCCTCTCTCCCTCTTCCTTCCACCTCCCTTCTTCCCTTTCCCTCCATTCTCCTTTTTTCCCTCTCCCTCTCTCTTTCCCTTTCTTTTTCTTCTCTACTTCCTTTCCTCAACAAACAGCTCATGAGATCTTTGCAGTTCTAATTCCTGGGAAGAGACTGGTGAGCGAAACCTACGGGGACTAGCTTTCTTGGTGTTTATGTTCTTAGGGAGGTGGGTGTGTCAGATGAGGGCTGTGTGGATCAGTGTTTGTCAGCTTCACAGCAACTATAGTCATCTGGGAAGAGGGAACCTCAGCTGAGGTTCTACCATCAGACTGACTCAGAAGCAAGTACGCCATTTTCTTGAGTAATGATTGATGGAGGAAGGGCCCAGGCCTCTGTGCGTGGTGCCAGCCATGGAGAGGTGGTCCTGGGTTACACAAGACGGCAGGCTGAGCAAGGGATGCAGAGCAAGCCAGAAAGCAGCATTCTTCCATGGCCTCTGCTTAGGTCCCTGTCTGCAGGTTGCTGCTTGAACCCCTAGTTCGGCCTCCCTCAGGGATGGAGTGTGACCTGGAAGTGTAAGACAAACAAAACCTGTCCTCTCAAAGTTGGTGCTGGTCACAGTGTTATCATCGCAATAGAAACTAGGACAAGGACTACCACTCCAAATGAAATAAAAGAAGCTAACAAACAGAGTCTGCTTTAGGCCAGGGGTGTGGGCAGTTTCTCTCAAGAGGCAGAATTTTGGAGACTGAATCACAAGAATGGAGCCAATTTTAGGGAGCTCCTGGGGCCAGAGTCACCAGCCCCAGGGCACAGAACTTCTGAGAGCACAGAAGGCGGCACAGTCGGCCAGGTTTACCAGCCCACTAATCCTTGCTCTGCCACATCCTGCTTCTCTGGGCCAAAGGAAAATGTTGGACTCAGATAGGTGGGAGGAGCTGGGATGTGCGGGGGGGAGAGGGGGGGACTAGGCCCTTTGTGCTGAAGCCTTCGGGTGAAGGGCGGGAGCGTGTGCTCCCAAGAGCTGCTAGGTACTTCCAGGTTGACACCTGTTGAGCTCTGGGTTCTGAGCTTCTCCCAAGTAGAGATATTCTTAATGACTTCTCCAGTTCAGTCTGTGGGTTCCCGGGCCAGCGTTTGTCCCCAGCCCCTAAAAACAACAATCCAGGGCTGGAGAATGGCTCAGTGGGTAAGAGCCTGTATTGGTTTTGCAGAGGATCTAAATTCCGTTTCCAGCACTAGGAGACTGGACATCTTTGGCTTCAGAGAGCATCACATTCACGCACACATACATAGAGCAAAAAAAAAAAAAAAAGATAACAATTTCTTAGAAATCTCAATCAATACCAGGCATAGGTGTACACACCTTTAATCCCAGCACTCGGGAAGCAGAGGCAGGCGGGTCTCTGAGTCTGAGGCCAAACTGGTCTACAGAGCAAGTTCCAAGACAGCTAGGTTTACACAGAGAAGCCATGTCTCAAAAAACCTAAACAAACAAACTCAAGAGCCAGGTATGACAGCACACACCTTTAATCCCAGCACTCAGGAGACAGAGGCAGGTGGATCTCTGTGAGTTTGAGGCCAGGGTTATTACATAGAGAAAACCTATCTTGAAAAGAAGAAGAAGAAGAAGAAGAAGAAGAAGAAGAAGAAGAAGAAGAAGAAGAAGAAGAAATCTCAATTGAGTATTTTGCTAACTCATGGAAATGATGCAAAACTGGTAAAAAGAACTTCTGTATATTGTTGTTTTGTTTTTGAGGTGTTAGAGAGCCATTTCAGGGCCTTGAGCTTCCTAGACAAATACTCCACTACTGAGCTATGCTCAGTGTTTGGTTTTTCTTTTGTAATTGTAGTGTGTATGTGTGTGTGTGTGTGTGTGTTTGCTTAATGCATGTGTATGGACACATGGGCCACGGCATGTGTGAGGTCAGAGGACAACTTTGTAGCATCAGTTTTCTCCTTCTGCCTTTATGTGAGTTCCAGGGACTGAACTCAGGTCTGAAGATTGCTGTTGTTTTAGTTACTGTTTTATTGCTGTGAGGAAACGCCATGGCTGATGCAAGGAAAGCACTTAACGGGGGCTTGTTCACAGTTTCAGGAAGCTCGTCCATTCTCGTCAGATGTGAAGAAGACAAGCATGGCTCTGGAACCAGCTGAGAGCTTTATAGCCTCACCCACAGGCAGCCAGCGGAGTCACTGAGCCTAGCGTGGGCTTCTGAAAGCTCAAAGTTCACCCCCAGAGGCACATCCCCAACAAGACCACACCTCCTAATCCTTCCCAAACAGTTCCACCAACTGGGGACCAAGCATGTAAAATATGACCCTATGCGGGCCATTCTCATACATGGCTCCCATACATACATTCTCACCATACATGGCAAATGTCTTTGCCCACTTAGACAGCTTATTGGCCCGCGTGTGTGTTTTAGGTTGCGCTGTCACTGTGTGACACACATCTGTCTTCAGTTGAGAGCTTTTACGATCTTTTCCTCCAGGTTGTTTCTAAGCTCAGAGCACTCTCCTAGGGGACCATGGTACAACTATTAAAATCTAGCTGTTTGCATGCACCCCAGTTACCCCAGTTCATGTTTAAAACATGTCAGCTTCCTTAGGAGCATCCTGTGCTGTTAGTTCAGGCCTCCTGGTCCCAGAGCCAGGCCCGGATGTGAGAATACCTGCTCTCCGCGGGGCAGAGCCTTGCTCGCTCCGTCTTTCTCCCACTGTGCACGGCCTCCCTGCCTTTGCAGCCTCTTCACTCCTGGCAGGAAGCCCGCTGCAGTGGCATGCCCTTCTCTGTGATCATCCCCAGGAGACTCAGTCTCTTGGACTCTTCCTTCTCCCCATCTTGTTGCAGCCTTTGGACCCCCTGCCTGGCCTGCTTTTGTTTCTTCCCTGTTTCTACCTCTCTCTTTCTGTTGGGATCACACACCACTTCTTGTCCCAGCTTCCCCAACCCATTGTCCCTCCACCACTTTTTTAAAAAATTTATTATATTTTTATTTATATGGTGTGTGTGTGTGTGTGATATCCATGAGAACAACTTGTAGGAGCCTTCCACCAAGCTGGACATAGGTATCACCCTCAGGTCTTCAGGCTTAGCAGCAAGCACCTTTGGCCACTTAGCCATCTCACCAGCCCTCCCCCTCCCTTCTCTCCCAACCTCCTGTCCCTCTTCTCTCCTCCCTCTCCTCTCATCCCCTCACCCTTATCTCCCCTCTTCCTTCTCTTTCACTGCCCATACTCCGCATACTGCCTCCTCTCTCCTCTCTCTTTTTGTTTCATTATCTCACTTTCCAGTTTTTCTCTAAAATACGCCCTACCAAAGGCCAAGGGTCACTTAGACAGAGCCTCAGGAAAACAGTCACTAATACATTCTCTTGGTTTGTACCTCTTTCTTGTGAGGAATCAAAGGGAAATGTGAAGCTATCTATAACAACGGGGCCTTGGTGGTGGCACGCCTGCCAAGGCTGGGACCTCAGCCCCTGGCACGGGCTTTGGGGGAGAGGCCCTCTCCCATACCCAGCTGTCAGTGGGCCACCCATAGATGCTCTCTCTCACAGCAGAGGGTACACAGACCCCAACTCCCCCCCAGGCTGAGGCTGAGACTCTGTCATTGGTCAGGCAGGACTGAGCAAACACTGCATTTCTGTGAAAGCCAACCAACTTAAGACTCCGAGGTCAGCAGGTTCTCTCTGCCTCAAGAAACAGGACCCACGGTGGTCTGCTCCCCAACTTGGTGCTCACTAGATTCGAAGAAACCCAGACCTTTGCGTCTGCTCTCTAGGTTCAGCACAAAACCACAATCCAGAGAATCCAGACCACAGTACTGTCCAGGAAATGTGGTCTTACTCCGCCGTGACGCTGGGTTTGAGAGATCATTAGAGGGAGTGAAGTGTGCTTTACACTGGGACCCAGACAGCTCCTTGTACACAGAGAATGACCTCTGGGGTGACAGTCATAGTTCACCTTGAAGTGGACTCTGGTTTTGAGGAGCCTCAGTTTCCCCATCTGTGCTCTCTAAACTTCACCATCACTGTCAGTGGGCTGGCCCTTTCCCATTGGCGGCACAGGCAGCTTCATCCACCCTCCACAAAGCTGTTCTTGCTCTGGCCTGCTTGGGAATACCATGATTATTCCTGTGTTTGTGTGTGTTTCTCTCCTGGACCAGCCTTGGGGACTTTCCACCCTTCCTGTTCCTCTACAGACATTTGTTTTCATCTGTGGAACGAGACATCATCAAGGACAGTGCTAAGCAAGAGACAAAGAAAAGAGGCATTCCTGGCCACCCAGCTAGTCCTTCCTGCTGGCCTATGCTGGGCAGCCTCAGTTCCACAGCAGTAGGGGGTTAGCAGGGAACAGCCTGAGGCCAGGGTACCCTCTTCTGTGCCTTTTTGGGTGACATGGCTCAAGAAATGTAAGAGCCACAAAGGCCAGGAAAACTCAACACCCAGTCTCTCTTTTTTGCAGCTGAGCAATCCAGGGACCAGGCAAGGGGCACAATGGCTTCTGCAGCGTCAGAGCAGAGACCAAATCCCAAGGCTTTCAGCTTCCACTTTGCTGCGTCTTCATCCGTCTCCCTTGGCTTCCCAGCTTGCAAGCTGGATAATTCTCATCCCCAGACCTGTTGGCAGGCCAGAGGAATAACTCACGTGAATCAAAAGCAATTTGCAAACATAAATAATTTTCAGTGCCAGGAGAGGAGCCGGCGGGAAGATGCATGTCAGGCAGAGGTGAACACAGCTGGTCTGGAGTCTCCTTCACCCTGCAGGGTCCTTCCTCTGCCCTTTCCAGCTTTGGTGGGAGGTGGGGGCAGAGCAGCATAAACAAAGCAGGAAATAGCTATCCACACTAAATGCTTCTATGCTGTCCATAGGAGGGGCTCCTCCCTACCGTCAGCCTTTTCATGTTTTTTTTTCTTTCTTTCTTTTTTTTTCTAGTCCTACCATCTCTAGAGGCTTCAAGAAGGAGTGGATGGTCCTCTGCACACTTAGGAATCCGAGGCTTCCTCCCCAAAGGCTGCAGTTCCCTTTGTCCTCAACCCACAGCAGCACACAGCCTGAGAGAGTGGAGGGAACACCAGTATTTGTGGACTTCATTTGCTCGCAGCATCGTATTCCAAGGAAATTGCACACACGGCTGTTCTTCAGTTTGGAGCCTGCTTCAGGGATCTGAACTGACAGCACAGGAACATTCTCTGACTATGGAGCGCTGTCTGCTTCTGTCTTTAGGACAGGATGGCCCACCCTGCCCTGACAGTGAGCGGCACAGCCTCTCTTCAGAGGCTTCGAAGATAGCAGAAGTGAAGGTGGAAACAAGCGTTTTGGAAGGCCCAGAGCATTAAACACAGCTTTCCAAAGCCCACCCCAAGAGGCTGTCTGAAGCAGAGAGAAACAATGAGAAACCAGACACCATGGAATTAGTGAAGAATTTCTCAGATGAAACAGGAAAGGGAGGAAATCCAGGGAGGTTTACAGGGCACCTGGCGCAGGTTGAAAGGCTGGGAGTGGGGGAGTGTTTGGTGACATTAAGCCCCATGACGTGGTGCATTTGAAAGGGTCCTCCACCAAGGTGTGGAAGGAGAGAAGTTCTAGTGCAGCTAGTGCCGATGTCACCCTCCTTCAGCCCTGAAAGAACACACAGGTGCACGCATGCATGCTGGCTCATCATTCTAGAACATACTTCAGTAATGCCAGCTCCCTGCCCCAATCTAGGTGTGGAAACACGCAGACAATTGCAGCTACCGTGCAGCGGGCTCCGTGTTTCAGGCCCTACGCACACAGCTCAGCGTGCTCACCTGAAAACAGAAGAGTGTATGTGCACATATGCAGAGAAGGGGTGGGGGAGGATGTCCTTCAGCCTGGGTCACACATCCAAACTGCCTCCATAAGGATGACTTGGCTGCCCTGCTGTGTGGAAATTAAACCACAGCTCCTCTTGCATCTTTCTCCAGGATTATCCTTAGGGTCTGTTTCCCTAAATTCAATTACTACATAATTACCTGGAGCCTCAAGAAATCCTCACAAACCACTCAGGTGGAGTGACGGGGTGGTGGGACCCAGAGCAGCTGAGCACAGCATGTGCCTAGTGGGGAAGAGACGGGCCTGGTGTCTTTGGGGAGCTGAGCTGCCCGAACCAGGGCTTCTGGGCAGCGCTTGCTCAGGTGCTGTTAACATCTGAGGCCCTGTCACAAAAGCATGTGGAACTTGACACAGATAGACACATCCTTGAGGTGTCAGACTCTAAGGGCTCCTGTTAATAGCTGTGTACAGGACTGGAGAGAAGGCTCAGCAGCCAAGATGGCCTACCGCTCCTGCAGAGGTCCTGAGTTTGATTACCAGCACCCAACACGGGTAGCTCACAATTGCTTATAACTCCAACCCCAGGGACTCTGATGGATCTAGCCTTGGCAAACATACACACTAAAGAACACACAGAGACACACACACAAATAAAAATAAACTTTTTTTTTTAAGAGCTACATGCAAAGGGCTTGGGGTGTAGCTCAATTGTTACAGTGCTTATACAAAACCCTGAGTTTCACCCCCAGCACATGTGATGGCCTATGCCTGTAATGCCAACATTTGAGAGATAGAGACAGGAGGATCAGAACTCAACAGAAGTTTAAGGACACCCTTAGCTATATCGTGAGTTTGAGGCTCCATGTGAAGAGAGAGCAGCAGCATGAAAATACCCGGAGTGACATACAGACTCTCTAAGAGCTTCAAGCCTCCTTAGCAGGGGTTCTCATCCTTGAGGGTCAAATGATCCCTTCTGAGGGGTCACCTAAGACCATCGGAAAACACAGATATTTACACTACAATTCATAACAGAAGCAAAATTACAGTTATGAAATAGCAACAAAAATATCTTTTTTTTTTCCAGTTAGGGTTTCTCTGTGTAGCCTTGGCTGTCCTAGACTCTCTTTGTAGATGAGGCCGGCCTCAAACTCACAGAGGTTCACCTGCCTCTGCCTCCCTGAGTGCTGCTGGGATTACAGGCATGCGCCACCACACCCAGCTGAAACAAGAAGGGTCACAGCATTGAGAAGGTTGAGAAGGGATGCAAAGCCCAGAGATACCTGTAGGTTAGCACGTGCAGCTGCCGGTGAGTCATGGGCAGAGGTGGCAGGTTGACAGTGAATGGAGCTCCTAGGGCAAGAGCCATGTTGGAATAATCTACAACTTCAGAAGGGTGATGGGGCCCGCACCTACCTTTGAAGTGCCCGATGACAGACTCTGGGAGAAAGAGAACGGGACTGTGGAGAACAGGTGTAGATCTCGGACTCTTACCCTCTGCCTGGCTCCTGGACTTGGGACAGGTTAGCCACCAAGCTTTCATATTACCTGCAGAGCAGAGACAAAAGCCACTTCAGGGACATGAAGGAATAATAATCCCCTTAATGTGCACGGTTTGTATGACGCTACCAATATTAACTTATCACTTACTGTGAAGGAAAGGGACAGCGGTGGGGAGTGGGGGGGGTTCTGAACCAGTGGCCACAGGAAGTAGAGAACTTGTTTCAAAGAATAACAGTCTTCAGTAGGGATTTCCTCTTGAGAGTCTTCACCTCAGACACACAGCAAGCGCTGTCACAGGAGCACAGAATCCACTCGCTCCAAAACACAAGAGGTCCTGGCTTTGCTCTAGGATAGGTTTGCTGTGGGACCCTCATCCTAACTCTGCAGCCACAGTATCATTCACAGCCATCCTCCCAGAAGGACTGAGGTGCCTGGGACATCAGCATTCCACCTGAAGGGAACAGGGACCGAGAACAGAGCTGAGGGGTGCAGCGTAGAGGGGAAGCGGCCTAGGAGGTGACATCTCTATTCATCTGTCGCTTGGTTAAGCCAGAACAGCAGACCAGAAACCGTTGAGAGACTTCGAATTTGGCGTTGGGTATTTTGGCTAGGCCATCTTTTCGGCCACCAGAAAAAGGCCCAGGAAGGTAAAGAGTTTTGGGTAAAGGCAGTAGACACAACAACTAGGTACTTTCTGTCTTCTTGAATGTCCCAGACATTTGGTGACAAAGTATCTAATCTGGCCCTTCCCAGGGTCTTCATCTTAGAGTGTCACACACGCTCAGAGTTCCCACTTCACCCCCAATCACAGCTGAGGGCCACTTGACTACACATTCAAGGTCATTATCATAAGCACCCGTACAGAACTGGAGCCTTAAGGCCCCTGTGCCTCCCTACTGAGATGTCCCTGTGGGCAGGGGCTGACGCAGTGACTATCTGGGACTGAAAGTGCTTCCAGATCGGTCTAGGGTACTCAGCTAAATTTCAGCTTCACCTAAAATAGCACATTTTTCTTGGCTTTAGAATTATGTCTCAAATATTTCATGGGACATACACGTGCTAAATATTATTCATTGTAGAGATGGGGCTGTAGTTCAGTTGGTAGAGAACCAGCTTAGCAGGCAAGAAGTCCAGGGTTTGGTTGCCAGCGCTGCCTAAAGCCAGGCATGATGGGCATGCCTATGATCTCAGCTCTCAAGAGGTCGAAGGAGGAGGAACAGAATGGCAGAGTCGTCCTCTGCCGTGTGTGTGTGTGTGTGTGTGTGTATTACTCAGCAGTTGCAAGCACCAACTGATGTCTTAGAGGACCAGGTTGGGATCCTAGCACCCACCAACAGCTTGCAACACTCTGTAACTTCAGTTCTGGTGTCCTCCTCTGACCTCTGCAGGCACCAGGCCCAGAGGTGGTGAACACCCACACATAAAAGAAAAAGAAACACACCTTTTAAAATACCCGTTTATTTATTTACATACATATGCTACTCAGATTGGACTGAGAACCCTAGAGTTTTATTTGCTTGGCCTGACGACTCTGGACCCAAACCATGCTGGATCTGTGGGATGCCCCCAACTTGTGTGTCCAGGGATGAACGTGGCTCTTCTGGAAGTGAGCTGAGAGAGCTAGATCAGTCAGGCTGGCTGCAGGCAGGAGGCTTCAGAAATAACCCTGCCCTTCGCTCTTGCCTGTGTTTAGCTTAACCCCACAAGAATGGCTCATTTGGAGGGGAAAAGGACATCTGAGTGTGCAGAATGCAAAGCTGGCCTTCTCTCCCTTGAATTTGAATTCTCCCCCTCAGAGAAAGAGAGAGTTTGCAACCAACAGCTTATAAAGTGCTGGCCGGAGACCATCCACGTGGGGACAGCTGGGCCTTCTGAACCCTCCCTGCCCGGATCCCTCTTAGAGGAGGAACTCTGTTTTCGTTTCTTGGAAGTGTCTTCTCAGACCAGCACCAAGGGTTCAGAGTACAGACCGCTAGGGGCCTCTCTATGCAGGACTGGGATCAGCCAGTTTGGTTCCAGAACTGACACAAGAATTAGGCAATGCCCATCAGGACCTCAAACCTGTGTCACAGACAGTTGTCCTTCTGGGGACCAAATAGACCATGACGTTTAGATGGCACATGGGACATCTAAGGAACTCAGTAAATGACAAGGCCTTGTCCCTTCTAGGACAGAAGGGTTCTTCACAACAGGCCTGAGCACCTTACCTGCTCCCTTGGACCTTCTGACTGGGGCACCAGGTCTGCCCAGGTCACCTCACAGGCCCTGCACCCATACCCAGCTTTCAAGGCCTCAGGGCACCTGCACACTAGGCTTTTCCAGGAGGAGCAGCCTAGGGTCCCTCCCTGTCTTCTAAGAGTGCCATCTTCTGACTCTTCCTCCCTTCTCCCCAGACTTGGCAGAAGAGCGGCCACCTGGGGGGGGGGGGGGGGCTGGACTGAACTCTCCAGGCTCTACCTCTGCAGATCTGATCAGGAGTGCTCTCGTATCCGGGGTTTTCAGTTCCCATGAACTGGAAAAGCAGGGGCTGAGGTTGCTGCCTGGCACGGGCCTTTGTGCACCAGCCGGTGAAGGACAGGCCCAATTCTAGCGCTGAGCAGGCGGGTTGCCAGAAGCAAGATCAGCCTCCTCCGCTCCCAGGGTGGCAAAGGGCGTTCTTTACACAGAGGGGAGGGGTTTAACCCACTCTGAAGGGGGCTCCCAGGGACGGGGTAGTGGGAGGGACCATCCACAAAAGCCGGGGCTACAACTCCCAAAGGCTTTTTTTTAAAGCGGTTCTCTTCCCTTCCCTCCTCCCCTCCCCTCCCCCGCCCCGCACCCCTCCCCCAGCCCCAGCCGCTGATGGCCTGCAGCCAACACTGGCCACTCCACGAAGCCAGCCTCCCGCCCTCTAGGCCTTCTTCTTCATCTCTTCCCCAGCCTTCCCCAAACTCTGCCCATGGAACTACCTCAGCAACCCCACACACACACTCCCCCGCCCCCGCCCCCACCCCCACCCCCTGAACCATGATGCCATCTTCCGCTCTGGTGCCACTTTAGACTCGGCCCTCGGTCCCGGCTGAAGCTTTGCAAGCAAGGAGAAACCTGGAGCTCTCTAGATTCCCCAGGCCCGAGGCCCCAGGGCCTGCTTAGCCACCGAACCAGGAGGAAGATCGCTGTGTCTGCAGAAAGCCGCCGGGCCCGCCGGTAGCTTCCTGGCCCCAGCCGCACCCCTAGCCTAGGGCCCGTTAACCCCTTTCTTCCCTTCTCCAACCACACCTAGCACCTCAGCCTTGACACCAAGGGGACGGGCAAGCAGTGGCAGCTCACACAGCTAAGGAAGTGAGGATGGCAAACCAGACTCAGCCGGCTCGGCACCCCTCCCAAATCAGCCAGCAGAAGGCCCTCGGTGTCCTGTCCTGTCCGTGTGCACCCCCCAGCCCCTCCCGGCCACCACTGCACTTCATTTGCTCCAGCCACGGCCTTTGGCCTGGTGGTTTCCCGGGAGAGAGCCTGGCAGCAAAAGGGCCTCCTCCGCTTAAGGGGGGGGGCGGGAACAATGCCATCGAGGGACAGCCCCAAAGAGTTGGGGTCCACTCCACTAGTATCTTGGCCCACAGCTAGGGGGGCTGAGAAACTTTTTGGGACCTGGCTTGGGGGGCGGGGCGAGGGTCACCAGCAAGAGAAACAGGATCTAGGAAGGGGGACACACCCGCTGCTCACCCCTGCACCATTTCTCCACAACCCAGAAGTTGTGGGGTTAGCCCGCTCCGTGGGCCCCGCTGGCCAGAAGCCCTGGGGAGTAGGGTGATTTTGGTAGATTCCCCCACCCTACCCTTCCAGTCCAGCACCTCAGCACCTCTTGCCAACCTTCCAAATGAAGTTGCTGCTCTGGAGACACCAGACCCCCACAGCTTGGCTTGTGCAAAGGTTTAGCTCTGGAAAGACAGTCTCTCTCCATGTGACCTAGGCGGAAGTGGGGTGAGAGAGGAACCATCCCCCTCCCCCCAACTTCCAATATCCCCCTGAGCTAGTCTCAGACAGCAGATTGCACCTTCAACATCTCCATTTAATATTTACATTCAAGCAGGTAATGATCGGAAGCTTATAGTTCAGACATTTCTATAGCAGCAGGTTCTAGAGAGCTCTTTAGCCTTTTAAACAAACTTTTTTTTTTTTGCACATAGAAACAACACACCCATGTGTACAGTATCAAAAAATATATACCAAGGTTACTGGTGTCGCAGTTCCTGGAGAGGAAATAAAAATCAAAATACTGAATGAAGGGGAAAGAAAAGGCCAACTGAAAATAGTCTCTGATATAGAATATAACATGATCTAGAGGAAACTCCATAAATCTAGGTTTTTATATTTCAATATATAAATACCTACAAATAAATATATATATATACCAGCTCGAGGGGGGAGTCGGGCCTTCTGAGCTCAAACAATACATTTCAAGAATAACACCACGTACAAACTGGAGTAGAGTCAGCACTTGACAAGTCGACGGTTAAAATATAATACTATAACTCTGAGACCGCCTGGGGACTTCGGGTCAGTTCTGGTGGTCCACAGGGAGGGGCTCGGGTCTCCTATGGGGAAGGGAGGGGGCGGCGAGACCGCAGGCACCGCGTGGAAGGAGACTGGGAGGGAAGGACAGCTCGGTCGGGACCCTAGGAGTGAGCAGGGGCCTGGCCATGGCAACTGCGCTCTTCTCCTCGGGGACCTCGGAGACCGCAGGCGCGAGTCCCGGCGGCGCGACTCCCCCGCTACACCGTCACGTACTCCTTGAAAGTGACGGTGAGGCAATTCGCCGTGACGTCAGTGATAATTATATTCCCAAAGAAGGGCTTGAATTCGCTCAAGGGCTCCGCCGGCTCGTCGTGGGCCTCGGCCGGAGGCTTCTCCGCCGCGGTGGCCGGCGCCACGACGGCCGCCAGCGCCGGAGCCTCGGGCTTCACCTGGAGGGAGCTGGGCGGCTCCCCCGCGTCGCTCCGCATCTTGACACAGCGCAAGTCTATGGGCTCATCCAGGTCCGAGTCCAACAGGATGACCTCGGGCTGCGGCAGCGCGGCTGCGGTGGGGGACACGGTGGCGGGGTGCTCGGAGGCCGGGCTGCCCGCCAGGCAGGTGGGCGTGCTGATGCTGCGGGCGGTCAGCCGCTTCTTGCAGGGCTCCCGCTCGCCGTGGGTCTCGGAGAGGCAGCGCTTGCGCGCGTGGGAGAGGTTCAGCCCCACCGTGTGGTGGTGGTGGTGGTGATGGTGGTGGTGGTGGTGGTGGGCGGGTGGGTGTGAGCTCCTGGCTGGGTCCCAGGCCAACAGGTCTGGCTTGGTGGTGAGCTGCAGCGGCTGCTCAGCGAAGGCCTCCTTGGTCGGGGAGAGCTTTCGAGACCCTAGGTCCTGGGGCTGCGGGTCCCCCGCCACCAGCGCCTCCTCCTCCCTGCGCTTGCCCGGCGCTTCAGCTTTCTTCTCCTCGGCACCGTTGGCTGCCTTTTTAAAAGTCCTGTCGGCCTGCGAATGGCGCTCCTCCGCAGCGCGCTTCTTGTGGCTGGGGGAGCGCGCCTCGCCCTCCGCCGCCTCGCCCGACTTGATCTTCACCGCCTGCATGCCATTCTCCATATACTTGCTCATCACGATAACGATCCGCCCGTTCTTGTTCTTGTTCTTGACGATTTTCATCTTGCCCCCAATGCCATTGCCAGCCACCGCCTCCTTAGGGGCTGGGGTCATGCCGTTGGGAGGCCCCTTTTCCGAGCCCTTGCCCGGAGCTCCTGCCCCTCCCCCTAGGGGCTTCACCGCCCCGAGGTAGCCTTTGGCGGCAGAGCCGTGGGCCCACTTGTCTGGAGGGTGGCTCTTGGAGCCCAGGTCTGGGCAGGTGGGGCTGGGTGCCTCCTTGTGGCCGCCCTGGTACTGCAGGTCGTACATTTTGGGGTCTGGCTGGTAGGGGTGGTGTTTCTTGCTGTTCAGCTGATAATAATACTTGCCGCTCTTCCCCGGTGGCGGCGGCTTGCCCGACCTCTCCTTGCTGTGTGGCTGGTACTGATGGTGCTTCTTGCTGTTGAGCTCATACTGGTGGCCCTGGCCCTTGCCCTGAGTGCCCAATTCCAGCTTGGCACGGTTGTCAGCTGAGGAGTCTTGAAGCCCAGTCAGGACATTGGAGCGGCGGGCAAAGGTGGGTACCTGAGGGGGAGAGAGGAGGAGGAAGGTTGGCCCTGTGGCATGCCCGGAACATCAGGAATGCTCCAGCTCCCACGGGCGGAAGTTGCATCCTAGGGGCTCAGGCCAGAAGTTGCAGCCATTGGGATGCCCCCCAGGAACTGTAAGTAATCTGGGAAGCAACGTTTAGGGAAGGGCTTGTGCTGGGAGGCCAGGACCAGCTCAGTTATTCACCTGCACCACCAGTGGTTTGGGCTTGGGTCCTCTCTTGCGGTATCCCATCAGCTGCTCCTGCCGTTCCCTGGGGAGGGAACAGTTGCAAGGTTAGTGTCCTCAGTCTTCCTTTGCTACTGAAAGGAAGGAACCAGTTGAAGACAGAGCGCGGCCTATGCTGGCAGTTGGGGACCTTCCCTAAAGTCCCACGTAACACTCCCACCTCTTCTGCGGAAGGGGTCCCCTGGGTGACACCGGGTGAAAATCCCCCTCTTCCCCGCCTGCTGCGAGCCTGCCTCGATGTCCAGGAGACTGCAGCTCGGGGCCTGTGGGAGGGCAGGGAAACAGGAGGTGTGTGCTGACCTCCCGGCCCCTCCTGGCCAGAAGTGTGGACACTAACCACCTCATTATGATTCAGATAGAGAGAGCCATGGCCGGCAGAGGGGGGAACTCCTTTTCTTAACTGGCTGGCATCAAACAGGGGACTTCGCCCTTGTTTACACAGCGGCAAGTAAGCCAATTAGGGCTGGGGATAGGAGCTGCCTCTAAGGCTAGGGTCTAGGCAGGTTCTCAGCCACCTGATGAACTAGAAGTGGCACTACCCGCCCCGAGAGCCAGTGGGCGGGGCGGGCAGAGTGGCCCTCGGAAGCTCCGCCTCCTCCTCGGAAGCACAAGTCCCTTTCCACCCGGATTCCCACATTAACGCAGTTCACGGTGGGAGAGCGCCAGTCACCACCGAGTTCACCTGCTCTGGCCACCCAGAGTGACGGGCTGCCCCAGGCCTGCCCAGCCTCCACGAGCCAGCCACCCCTCCAGAGCTTGCCAACATTCTGGATCAGAGACCCACTCTCCAGCTCCTCGGGTCGCCACCCCCACCCCGAAGCCCCCAAGCCAGCCCGGGGAGTTCTGCCATGCCCTGGGGCCGGGTTGGGGTCTGATTCCAAGGTTGCGTGGCATTGCAACAGCCTGGATTATGGTTCTCCGGGGACCCATTATGCAACATGGCATCAGCCGCTGACATGGTGACAGAGTGCTGAAGTCCCAGGTGAGGTCGGGCAGGTTCCCCGTCCTACGCCCTCTGTGTCCCGGGAAAGCAACTTTAGCTCTTGGGGTCTGGCCTTCACGGTTTCAGTGGCAAATGCACCACAGGAAATACTTCAAAATCTAAGAGGGACGGAAGGCTGCAGGGTGGTGCGGCCCTGAGGACTCCTCCCCTCCTCCACGCCCTTCCCCCTCTACCCTCTAAAACAGAGAACCACAGCCACCAGCGGTGAACCCAGCTGCAGCAGCTGCGTGGAGTGCATCTGTTTGCAGGAGGATGGGCACACCCCCCCCCCCCCGCCCCAGGCAGCGCTCACTCGTGCTCTTGGGCCAATCTCCCCCTTGATCCAATTGGGGGATCTGCCTCACCAAATACAGCAGGGAGGGCTGTGAGAGGCTCAGGGTCCGGGCAGCGTCCATTCACTGCCACCCCAGCTCCCCGGGCCTTGGGGTCTAAGGCCTTGTCAACTTTTATCCGGCTGCCAAGAGGTTAAGTTCAGTTCCATGACGTTCGGGGCGGTTTCACAATGCCAGCTCCTTCAGAGCTGCCCCGCGAGGTGCCAGTGCCAAGCGGGCAGTGGCTGCAGGAAAGCAGCACCTAGACTCCGGGGGTGGGGCTCCCAGGCTGCCCTGGGGGGGCCACGGGGATTCTGGTGCTCTTTTCCAGGGCGGCCCTAGGGTCGCCCCCGGCACTCTTCCAGCAGTTCCCCCAAATCTAAACCTACCTTCCCCAGCCCTTCCCTGCCCCCACTCCTAAGCTGCAGCAACCGCCAAGGACATTGCTTAGAGAAGCCGAGGCCGCAGCCTTGCCCATCCGGGTTTGTTGGGGGTGGGGCTCCTGCCTGCCCCCTCCCACCCCTTCCCCCTTCCCAACTGCTGCAACCCGCCAGCCTCTCTCCCAGCCCCACCTGCGGCCAGAGCACGCTAGGGGCACTCACCTGTTCTGGAAGGCGATCAGCAGCCGGGGATCCAAGATGTTCTCCTCTGGTTCCCACGTGTTATATCTTGCAAGTGAAAGGGGGGGGGGGGGGAACAGTGTAAAAAAAAAAAAAAAAAAACAGGTTGGGGAATGACATAAGGCCCTATGTGGCTTCCTGAACCAAAAGCTGCGGCTATGGAGGGGAGACAGTAGGGTTTTGAAGGCCTAAGGCGGTCCTTGAGTAACCCCCCAAGTTAAAATAAACACGCAAGGGCAGGAAGAAAGGGGGTGAGGAAAATGAAACTAGCAGTTTATTTTGCAGTCGTCAAGAATTTTAAGCATGTTACTGTGACGTGTTCCAAGGCCACTTTCCTCTCCAGGAACCCTTCGTGCAAGCAGTCCAAAGTCGCAGTCCCCTCCTATCCCCAGTCTCCAGTAGGGCTTCAGCCGGTCTGCACTGGACCCCTAATCCGATAACCCGCAGCCCAGTGGCCTCCCCACAACCCCTCAAGGCCCAGGAGACCGCTGTCACTGGCAAGCAAACCCCAAATACTCAGCAGTACAAAAATATGCCTCTCTCTCTCTCTCTCTCTCCCCCTCTCTCTCTCTGAGTGTGTGTGCGTGTGTGTGTGTGTGTGTGTGTGTGTGCCTGCGCCCGTCTCCATCCGGTGCCTTCGCATTTCAAATTAAAGAAAAAATTCCCCACCAAAAGAGCCGCAGTGACAGTCCCCAACATTTTCTGCCTTTTTTCTTCCCTACCCTGCACCACCAGGAGGGAGTACGCACACAATTGCATTTTCGTCGCTTTTTAATTTTTTTTTCGGTTTTGCAATATGGAGCCGTTCGGTGGAGGGAAAGGGGAAAGGAGCCATTTTCTGCTGCACATCAGTCAGTGCCTGCGCCCTCCCTCCCTCCGCCGGCCTCCCGGGCTCGGCCCCGCGTCTCTCCAGCTCCTCGGGCTCCTTTTAGCGCATAAATTAGTGATGGCATTTCCCGGAGAGCGGAGCACAACACAGGGCGCCCGGCTCGGGCTCGGCAGCTCGGCTTCCCAGTGCCTGCCACCGACTTCCCCACCCCCTCCTCCCTCCACCCCACCTCCACCCCGCCTCCCGTCCCCCACCACCCCACCAGCTCCACGGGTCCGCCGGCCAGGGCGCCTGGTGCCGGGGCACCCGGCCCCGCCGCCACTTACTTGGGGGACCAGCCTCTCCATTTCACCAGATACTCCACTCTGCCCTGTGGGGGGGTGCGGGGGGGGGAGACAGCACTCCATCAGCTTCCGCGGGATCCCCGGCTCCGGCCCGCAGCCTCCCCACCCCCTCCGCGCCTCTCGCTCGCGGCTCCCGCCGCCGCTCCCGCGCCTCGGCGCCGCCACCCGCGCGCCACCCCTACCTTGCGGATCCGCTTCTTCTCGATGCTCTCCACCGCGAAGACGTGCTCGCCAACAGCTGGCAGCTCCATGGCCGAAGCCGAGCGCGCAGGGGCGCGAGCGGCCGGCGCGGCTGCAGACACCGCTGGCTCCCGCCGGCGCCCGACGCGGTCCCGCGCGGGGACCTCGCCACACGCACTGCCCCCGCCGCCGCCGCTCGCCCCTCCGCAGCCCGGCCGCCGCCGCCGCCCGCACCCGCCCGCTCTCCGCCCGCGCTCGCTCAGACAACTGAGCCCGGGCCGCCGCGGCACGAGAACTCATGCAAATCCCGGACGTCAGCGGGCGGGGCCTCGCAGGGCCCAGCTCGGCGTCAGGGGGCGGGCCGCGCCTCGGATTGGTGCAGCCCGGCCTACCGGAGGGCCCCGGCCTGGGCGGCAGGGGAGGGGGAGGAGGGCGCGGGAGGAGGCTGGGGAGGAGGAGGAGGGCGCGCGGAGGTGCAGGGGAGGGATCTGCGAGCTGGGAAAGTGAGCTGCGGCCGCGGACCAGAGGTGTGTCTGCCTGGGCGGCCAGGGTAGGCACCTTGGCTGGGCCCGCGCCGAGCCGCAGCCGTAGACTCGGACCTCTCCCGACCCCACCCTCGGCGCCGTTTCTCCCGCGGCCCGGGGATCCCTGCTGGGGGCCACGGAGGCATCCGCCACACTTTCCAGTTGCTCCCAACTACGTCCGTCCGGAGGGGCTCTGGAAACACAGGGGACTGTCCGGCAGGGGGCGGAATCGAGGCTGGGGCAGATTACGCCCCCACCCTTGGTGCCCACCGCCTCGCCCCGCCCCGCCGGGCTCCTGGCATTTGGGAAGGCGAGGAAGGGAGAGAAAGGGTGAGAAGACTGAGGACTTGGAGGAGGCAAGGAGCACGGAGAGGCGAAGGCCAGGACAAAGGAGCAGCTGGCCCGGGGCATTAGCACTCAAGATCCTCAGCAGAAAGGGCTCTGAATCCGATCCCACCCAAGATTCTAAACGGTCCCTAATTTACACTTGGCCTATTCATTCGCGGGGAAGGGGCAGTTTTTAGCAAGTCCCCGAGTGTAAGGGGCTTGAAGGAGCGGGGGGGGGGGGGGGGGGAGGGAGGGAGGGGAAGGGAGGGAGAGGGAGACTGCCCGGAGGTCCAAGGGGCCTTCTCTGGGGGTTCATGGAAGAGTCTCAAAAGAAGTAAGAGAGACCACGAAGTTGAGGGGTGCTAGCTGAGTGAGCCTCGAGAAGGGAGGGGAATGGAATGGCCAGAGAACCCCGCGTTCTGCGAGATTCCCGCCCGGGTCTCTGACAGCCAAACCCTGCTGACGCAGTCATTGGAGCCCTAGAGTGTGAAGTTTAGCACCTCGGAGCCGGCTCGCCCGCACACTCAGGGGTGTTCAGCTCTTGCGTCCGGCTGGGGGAGCTGCTGTGCCAGATGTGGCCTTCCGAGGGCGCCCCCGGTGGGCCCGCGAGTTCGTCGGGGTCGTGGTGGGTAGACCTGACAGGGAGCATGCCATTCTAAGTGGGAGGGGTAAGGGTGCGCCTGGGCTGCGGTGTGTCCCGGCCCCAGCTCAGGGCTCTTGAAGGACATGGAGCAGGAAGCTTGCGCAATCCCTTGGCTGAGCGTCCACAGAGACAGAAAAAGCGCAAAAGAGGGGAGTGGATCGAGGGAGGGGGAGGGCAAGGAGCTGTCCCGGTCTCTGTCTCTGCTTTTATTGCGTCCCGGGACGCCTGGCGAGGACTCGGCTGAGCCGACCTGAGGAGGGCCAGTGCCCCAAGCCTCCCAGGACCCCAGGGAAAGTCTTCGGAGGGTTCGACGTTGCACGCGCAGGTTGACGTGCACAGCCCACGCTTCTCCACCGAGCGACACTGGCTTCCGTGGTTGCTTAGAGGCAGCTCTCTCGGGGCTTACTCCCCGGGTTGAGGAGGAGGGCTGTCTTCTGGAAGCAGGGGGAGAGGGCTCGGTGTGCAGCGACTGGTATCTGACTATCCCGAGGCCCAAACCTAAGCGTCCCGAGAAAGGGAGGGCCGCAAGATGTGATGTGTGTGACCACCCTCGCCCCAACTTTTGGGGTCACCTCCTACTGAATTTGGGTGTTTCCCCACCTTTAAGGTGCCTAACGTGTGCTTCTGTGGTAAAACTGTGGCGGGACAGCTCAGTGGGAAGGAGAGCGGTCCTCGAGGTCGCGGCTGAAGATCTGGGTTCAGCAGGTTCCCTCACCCTGAGCTACCCAGGTCTTGGTGCCTTCGGGAGGTCTACAGCAGCTTCGCGCAGGCCAGTCCCTCAGTCTGGGAAACGGCGCTTCCCGACATTACTGGTCTCTCTACTCGAAAATCCCCAGGAAAATCTGTTTACTCTGGGTGTTTCCTGCATTATCCAGAACCCGGCTCAGGGGAGGGCAGGCAGCCGGTGCAGCCCGCCCGCCCCTGGAGGAGGGCCGTGCTGGCCTCGCTGAGTCCAGGGGCCCTCAGGGGCCCAGATGTGGACCTTAGGGGCCGCCGAGAGGAACTAGGTGACCCGGCACTGGGTTTGCACAGGAACCACTCAGCAAGCTTGGAGAGGAGCTCACATTCTCTGGCACAAAGGATCTTTTCTGGAATCGCACACGGTCTGATCAGAAGAACCTCCAGGTTCCCTAACTACGGAAGAAGTCTCCTGGAATCACGTCAAACATGGACAACCCCTTCCCCTGCACTCCTGCTCGCCACAGGCCTTCCCGCGGACAGCCTGAAGATGGCTTTAACAGAGAAGTGCCAGCCAAGGCGGAAACACTCTTCTCTCGCGCAGTTATTTGTCCTGGTGGAGGGTGGGCACATGACAAGAGAGCGGCTCTCCAATCCCCGTCCTGACCTGCAGCCGGGTCCTGGCTCACCCCTCACTGGACGGCTGGCAAAGAGGGCAGCTCAGATCTATCAGCCCGAATAAGAGGCTGGGAGGGGGCCGGCCAGAAGCTCGGGGGTGGCCAGTGAGGTCACCTGCTGTGCCCAAATCCTTCTTAGAAAACCTCCCCTGGGACGGCCCCTACCGTCCCAACCCCTGTCTTGGCCCCTCCGAGGGAATCACAGGAGAGACTGACTTCAAAGCCGGGATTCCCAGGGCCTTCTCCTGGGGCCCCTGTCCTCAAGCGGGGATGCCCGGGGGCCCCGCGGGAACCTCTACAAGACCCCTTAATCCAGTGCATTTGACGTCTCCCTTCCACACCGGGGCCGGGGGTACTTTTGTCGGCCCTGCTGAGAAGCAGAAGCCCTCCGGATATCACCGCGGGCGGGGGCCCCCAGGGGCCTCCAGGGGCCCCCGGAGAGGAGCGACGTTCCCTCGTCCAGCAGTAGGTTCCGGCTTCGAAGGGCAGGGCAAAGGAATCGACCCGGGGGAGGCCGGGAACTCTTTAATGACCCAAGATTGGAGAATGGTTCCTGAGAATCCAGTCTTGGAACAAGCGTGACCCGCGCCGACCGGGGGAAATAAACCTCTTAAAGGCGCCGTCTCGGTGAAGGGGTTTTCGGTGCCCGGGAGGTTGCGGTGTCGCCACCCTCTGCCCCAGCTCTGGGCTCTGTTGGGAAGAGGGGGCCTGTGGCTCCCGGACCAGTTGGCCCGGGTGGATTTCAGCCAGCCAAGGGGATTTCAGTGGGAATGACTCCCAAACTGCGAGGGCTCTTTTCCTTGGCACGTCCTTAGCAGGGAAATCTTTGACTTGAGCGCTGACGTTGGTAAAACTGTCTCCAAGCGGCAGCTCAGCTTAGGGGAGCTGACCCGGTGGGGCTGCCGGGGTGGGGGGCGGGAGGGAGGGCGCGCGGGAGCCCCCCACCCCTTCCCCTGCGCGCTCCGGGAAGGACGGCTTTGTTTATGCGGGATCTCCTCGACGCGTCCCCCGCCCCCGCTCTCGCCCCTTCTCGCACCGCCCGCGAAGGATTTGTTTTCATCGGCGCCGCGAAGCCCCTGACGTCCCCCGGTCCCACTCCAAGAACCGCGTGGCGCTGGGTCCGGGGGTGCAGAGAGACCGGGGCCGGCCGCGTTCACGGGCGGGGCCGCGGGCTCAGGGGGCCGGGGCAGCGAGCAGTGGCCCTTTGGCAGGACCTGGACACCCTCGGGGCCACACAGGCCCTGCGGGGCCGTGCCTCCGCATTGCGACACGCCGGGGTCGCAGGCGCCGAAGCGGGACGCGTGGGGGGCTGCGGCGTCCGCCGGCCCATCCTTTCCCAGCGTCCGGAGGCCTCCCCAGGCTGGCCCGAGGCGCCCACCGCTTCCCACTCCGCGCTCAGTCGCCAGGCTCCCCCGGCCTGGAGATCCGCGCCCCCGGGACCATATTTCATATGTGATCGCTAAAGCCGACACAACCGCCCACCGCCGCGGCTGCCAGCACGCGCGCACAACGGCCTCGGCGAGCCGTGGGCTTTTGATTTGGATTTTGTTAGCTCGGGGCCCGGCCGAGGGCCCGGTCTGGCCCGGAGGTGCTCCCCGACACACCCGCCCCTTGCCTTTTGCTCTCGGGTGCCCCCGTCGCGCGCCCAAGCCCAGCGGGGCCCGCGCGCAGGCCAGCTTTCTTTCCTCTTCCTCCCCCCGCCCCCCAGCCCGGTCTAGCTGCTGCAGCCAGCCCCGGAATGAAGCGAGAATCGCTCCGGCGGACCCCGAAGTGATCGCCAGCCGAGGCGCCGCCGCCTCCCAGCCCCCACCCGCCTCCCTAGCTGCGGCCTCCCGGCGCGCACAGGGTTAAGCGCGCGCCCGAGGGGGTATTTGGAGCCAGGGTGGGCGAAGACGGGGAGCCGGGTGCGGCAAGCACAGTAATTGGGCTCGCTTTCGTCTGGTTTCCCCAAAACCCGGGGCAGAGGGGCGGGGCGGGGCGGATCGGAAAGGCCAGGCGCGTCTCCACCTCCCCGGCTGGCCCGGAGCCCGGTCTGGCCGCGGCCCGGAACCGCGAGGACGCTGCTCGGAGGCCGCGTCCTGCGCAGCCCGGGCGGGGGAGGGGGCGGAGGCGAAGGCTGGGAGCCCCGGCTGCGCGTCGCCGCCCGCCGATCGATCCCCCGGGGCGGGAGCGCAGCGGGCGGCACCGAACACCTGGGGGGGGGGCGTCCCGCAGGACCCGGGGCCGGGCGAAGGCGGTGCTCGGTGGCGCTGCGTGGCGGCCAGCAGGGCCCAGCCAGCCGCCTGGCCCGCACGGAACGCCTTGGGCACCCCCCACCTCCCAGCTCCACACTGCGTTCGTCGGACTGGGCTTTGGAGAGTTCCTAATGTGGCCTGGGTGCAACTTCGGCCTTCCCTGTGGCGCGCCCCCAACGACCCGCGTCCAGGCCCCACCCCCACGCGCGATGACGACGTGGTGGGACGTGGTCGCTAGTCCAACCTTCTGGCTCCCCTGAATCCTGAAATGCGTGGCTGTCCCCTTCATTCTACTCCAGAAAGCGAGTGTCAGTCAAGAATTCCCCTGCCCCGCTCATTTCGCAAGGATGTTTTTCCGGGGGGGGGCGTGGTCCCCTGAGGACTCACGGGGCCCCGCTCGGCCCCTCACCTACCCGCTCCAGGGCTGAGTGGTCGAGCTGGGGCAGGGGCGCAGAGGCCTGCACTTGCTGAGCCCTCCCCTAGGGGGCGGGCTCCTCTCGGGCTGGTCCGCGGCTCGTAGATTGCCCCAGCAGTGGTTGCCGGGCTGAGTCTCTGGGGGAGTGTCTCGCTGTCCCTGGGGTGGCTGAGAAAACCTCGAGTGCCCTGTCTCCTGTACTCCGCCCCGCCTTCGCACTCCTGAACCTTTGGATAGAAACAGCCATCTTCTGAGAGACTTTGAACCCTGAACACCCAGGACTAAACATATCTTAACCGAGAGCTCCTGTTCCTGCTGAGCCCCTGACCCCCGACCCCGGCTCGATGCCCTTCTTCTCAAATGTGAGTCTCCTGAGAGGCAAGCATCCATTGTTAAATTGGAAGCCTTCAAAAGAATCCAAGGCACCACTGCACCCTTGTTCTGTTCTCAAATGAACTAGGAAGAAGCAGAAGGTTCCTGAAGGGAGCCAGACTTACAGGCAGCCGAGGAGGTCATGGGCGAACTGGAAAGCGGCAGCTGGTAAACGAAGCCTTTCTAAAAGAAGCCTAGCCGGGTGTGTGGCGCCGATCTCTAATTTCAGCAGTTGGGAGGTTAGGCAGGAAGAGCCAGGAGTTCAAGGTCAGCCTGGACTACATTAGACTCCATCTCAAAATAAAGTGTATTTTCCCTCCCTGTGGCTGCTTCCTGCTGACTGTTCTTGAGACTGGAGCCCCACGAGGTACCCTAGGTGTGGGGAGAGTGACCCCAAGACTTAAATGAAGACAATGACCTTGAGAAGGATAGGGTGTGGACCAGCCTGTACCCCTCTGGGTTTTATTTATTTGTTTTGAGCCAGGGCCTCGTGAAGCCTCGGCTGCCTCCACCTCCTGAATGCTGGGAGTACAGGCCCGGGCCATCACATCCAGCTCCAGACGATGTCTTGAACATTATTTATAATCACTGGGTGACCTTCCAGAGAAAGCTTGGTGCCTCTAACCGTCGTCGCCGGCTGTAAGGAATAGCATGAGAGCAGCCAGCTCCTGGTGAGGAAAAGCCCGCTCCGACAGGGAGCCATCCTGCAGTCTTCCCGACAGGCCTCCGTTGCCAGCGCTCGGCCCACCATGCTGAGGGGCAGAGCAGATTTCTGGAAATGTTTGCTTTTTTTGTCACGCACGGTCCCGTGTAACTCAACCTGGCCCTAAACTGTGTAATGGAGACTGACCTTGACCTCTCAGCCCTCCTGTCCCTGTTCCCTAAGTGCCAGGGTTATAGTTGTATAGCACTGTACTCGACTTTGTGCAGTGTTGGGATCAAATCCAGGCAGTTGTCATGCTACAAAAATGCTCTACCAGCTACATTCCCGGCCTTAGCTTCCTCTATTGTGGTTTTGTTTGGTTGCGACTCTATAGCCTTGGCTGACCTGGAACTCACCACATAGAGCAGGCTGGCCTTGAGCTCACGGAGATCAGCCTGCCTTTGCCTCCCGAGTGCTGGGATTAAGAGTGTGCACCACCACACTGGGTCGTAGTACACATCTTTAAATTGACAAGTTTAAAGTTTGCAGTAGTCGCTCCATGGTGGTGCATGTCTGCAATCCCAGCTACTCAGGAGGCCGAGGCAGGAAAAGCTTCATTCTACTTTATTTTATGTGTGTGTGTGTACATGTGTGTGCATGCGTGTGCCTAAGTGTGTGTACGTGTGTGTTCAGTGCCCGCAGAGGCTAGAGAAGATCTGGATCCCCTACTCCTGAAACTACAGGAAGTTGTGAGTCACTGGATAAGGGAACTTAGCCAGGTCCTCTGGAAGAGCAGGTGGTTCTTCTTAACCGCTGAGCCATCTCTCCAGCCCCTGAGTCGAGAGAATCTTAAATTCTTTCCTCTCCTCCTCCTCCTCCTCTTCCTCCTCCTCCTCCTCCTCTTCTTCCTCCTCCTCCTCCTTTTTTTCTGAGGCAGGGTTTCTCTGGGTAGCACTGAGCAGTCCTGGAACTCGATCTGTATGTAGGCCAGGCTGGCCTAGAACTCAGAGATCTGTCTGCTTCTGCCTCTGCCTCCCAAGTGCTGGGATTAAAAGTGTGGCCCACCACTGTCCTGAAAGAATCTTAAATTCAAGGCCAGTTTTGGAAATTAATCAAAACTTGTTATAAAAATAAATAACCACACACACACACACACACACACACACATAGGTACATAAACAAGTAAGCTGAGGATGTAGCTCAGTGTCAGGGCGCTTGTGGCATGGAGGAGGCCCTGCATTCTCCCAGCAGTGGAAAAAAAAAGTGGCACTGTGTATACACAGCACAGCTTACAATCTTCAGAGTGGTGCTGTGTACACAGCTTACAGTCTTCAGAGTGGTGCTGTATACACAGCTTACAGTCTTCAGAGTGGTGCTGTGTACACAGCTTACAGTCTTCAGAGTGGTGCTGTGTACACAGCTTACAGTCTTCAGAGTGGTGCTGTATACACAGCACAGCTTACAGTCTTCAGAGTGGTGCTGTGTACACAGCTTACAGTCTTCAGAGTGGTGCTGTATACAGCACAGCTTACAGTCTTCAGAGTGGTGCTGTGTACACAGCTTACAGTCTTCAGAGTGGTGCTGTATACACAGCTTACAGTCTTCAGAGTGGTGCTGTGTACACAGCTTACAGTCTTCAGAGTGGTGCTGTGTACACAGCTTACAGTCTTCAGAGTGGTGCTGTGTACAGCACAGCTTACAGTCTTCAGAGCGGTGCTGTGTACAGCTTACAGTCTTCAGAGTGGTGCTGTGTACAGCTTACAGTCTTCAGAGTGGTGCTGTGTACAGCACAGCTTACAGTCTTCAGAGTGGTGCTGTGTACACAGCTTACAGTCTTCAGAGTGGTGCTGTATACAGCACAGCTTACAGTCTTCAGAGTGGTGCTGTGTACACAGCACAGCTTACAGTCTTCGTTTTCCAGTTAAGCTCGAGCACTGTCACACCCCTCTGTGCACTTGCAGCATCTTTCGTCTTCCCACAGTGACATCCCGTCTTCATGAAATACTCATCCCTGCCTCCTACACCCTTGCCTTCCCCATTCTCCATTCCCTCTGCGTACTTGACTTTTTTTTTTTCTGGAAAGACTTCTTTTATTTTATGTATGTTTTGCCTGCATGTGGCATGTATCTTGGTATCTTTGGAGGTAGGAAGAAGGAAAGGGATCCTCTGGAACTGGAGCTACAGGTGATTATGAAGCATGTGGCTGCTGGGATACGAATCAGCGTCTTCTGCAGGAGCAGCAAATGCTCTCAATCACAGAGCCATGTCCGGCACCAGGTGCCATTCAGGCACCTGACAGTTGTAAGGCCTCCTATAGGTGGAGTCCCATAGCGCTGCCTTCCTGTGTGCTGGCTACGGCTCCCTTAGCATTTTCTATGTTGCAGCAAGTGTCTGAATCCCCTTCCTTAGGAAGGCTTAATAATACTTCATCAAAGGTAGACATATTTTCTTTTGAAATCAGCGAGCACAAACGAGGTCAAGGGGAACTTTTTAGCTTTCATTGTAGCCTGCTGATCGTTACACTAACGCAGCTGAGGTGTAGTTTTTAAAATTGCTTTTATTTTTAACACAGGATCTCACTGTGTCACTCTGGCTGTCCTGGAACCCTGTATAGACCAGACTGGTCTGAACTCTCCAAGTTCCACCTGCCTCTGCCTCCTGAGTTCTAGGATTTAAGGCATGTAGCACTATGCTACCCTGAAGATGTAATTTTTTTTAAATGCTGCTTCATAAGGACTGATATGCTCAGAAGCTATGAAAGCCGAAATGCAGCCCTGGTTCTGGTGGAATGTCTCTGGGGTGAGCTGGGACCCCTGCCTGGGACACGGGCACCAACTAGCCATTTCCCCTCCCTTCAGAACGCCAGCTTCTGTCTGGTGCTGTGGCTGAGGGAGGCTGTGGAAGCAGCAGAAAAGGCCAGGCGCAAACCAGGCCTGCCTGCTGCCTCCCTTCTCTCCACAGAAGCAGCTCTGGCAGTACCAATTTCTCCCGGATGTCCGTCTGGCCTGTGTCAGTGAGCTGACTGCCCTGTGATTTGACAGTAATGATTCTAATGGGGTGATTCTGTATTCTTTGACTCGTTTGAATTGGAAGGTTCAGACATGGGCTCCCACCCCCACTCTCTTGCCCGAAGCTGGTGTTATCTTCTATTAGAGAGAATGGGAGCGGCTTGCAGAAGAGAGAAAAGATCCTTCGAATTTTCAACCTGCTGGTGATGGCTGGATTTTAGTTTTTCACCCCAGGGACCAAGAATTAGTACTCTAAAAGCAGAGGAATGCTGCATGGAGCTACGGAAATCTCCGGTAGGAGCTGGTGTGGGAGAGCAGTCTTTCTTGGAATTCTAAAAGGCAGCCACAGCTGTTAAGTACCCAGAGACAGAGACGGGCTGAGGATTTTCCTTCCCACACTAGACTGCCATGCTTTTTCATCCCCTTCTTCTGCCCCTCCTGCCTTCTGTCTTTCCCCCACAAACAGATCTTGACAGCCAGACATACACACGCGCGCACACGCGGCGCACACTCGAACACACTCGGGCACACTCGAACACTCGAGCGCACACGCACGCACGCACGCACGCACGCACGCACGCGCGCGCACACACACACACACACACACACACACACACACACACTGCCTCTTGGGCTGACCCAGGGGTCGGAGTCACGCGTGCGTCTGATGTCCAGGCGTTGAAGGGTTGGTGGGGAAACACCTGTGCGTCCCCTGGCATGCATCCCGCATGCCAAGCAGCCCCGCTCCTCAGAAAGAGAAGGCGACATTTGTGGCCATGGCCCCAGAGTCCTATCCACGGCTTTGAGCAGCATTGATTAGCCGCTGCCGATTTCATGTTTCTCATTAGAGGCCTGATTAGTAGCAACACAGGGCAGTCATTTCCCCCTCCGTGCAGCCCCTCTGGCACTGAGATGCCTCTTTACAGCAGCCTGGCACCAATGCGAGCATTTAGGGCTTTGTTGGGAGCTCCCCGGACCTGGAGAGGGCAGGGGCACAAAGGGGCCTCTCACCCCACATCGGAAGTATAGGGGGAGGAGCCCACATTACACTCCTTCGTGGCCCTGTCCCCTCTCCCCCAGCATATGCTAGCCAGGAGGCTCTGGAAGTGTGCCTTTAAGGCACGGTAGCACCAGGAGGTCTCGGCAGCGCTCCTGAGGAACTGGGCTTCAGGTTGCCAAGGTGAATCTGTCAATAGAATATCGAACAGGCCTGGACTGCGCTGCCACAATTGTCTGTTCCAAGCAGCCAGCCTGCAGTCCTCCTCACACTGTGCACAGGACCACAGGGTCCTCGATGGGGTAAAGCAGCAAGCAAGCAAGCAAGCAAAAATCCATGCCCTGGACTCCAGGAGCCCATCGAGGACATACTTCTTGAATGTCCTAGCCCCAAACCTGGGGGCTCTCCTCCTCCTTCATGCCCACCCTTGTTATAAGGGCCTGATTCCACAGAAGGAGCATCACAGCTCCCTGGACCCACCCAGACCCCCGAATCCACCCACCCAATTTCTTGAACCCTGACCATCTTTCTTTCTTCCTCTCTGCTTTTCATTTCGGTATCAGGGACTGAACCCAGGGCCTTGTGTGTGCCGGCCGAACTCTCTTCTTCTCCATCTCCTTGCACATCCTTTGTCCACATGACCTTACCCACAAGGAAGTGGCTTGTTAGTGCTTCTCAATCCCCTGTCAGACGAGCACAGGGAAGGGTTGTGCACTCATCTCACAAGGCACAATAAAAGCGTACAGTCCCTTGTATACCAAACTTTATGAGTGGCTTTAGCGTGGCTGTGCGTGAGGGCAGCGTAAGGCTCCCTGATGGGCGGGTCTCACACCCACGAGACCCTCCTCTCCTTCTTCTAGGTGTCAATGTACTTCTCATGTCTGCTGCCCCCCCGTGTGTGTGTGTGTGTGTGTGTGTGTGACTCCATCCCTGTCAGCCCTCCTGCACACGCGCGCGCACACACACATACACACACACACACACACACACACACACACACACACACACACACGTCAATTCAATCCAGCAGAGGCTCAAAGGAGGGAGCTGACTGTAGGTTCCCGTCAGGATGGTAGCGATGTTCCTAGCACTGGGTGTCCAGTCCTGGTCCTCATACCCGTGAAGCTGCCTGGGAGTTTCCACTTAGAGGAGTGGTGAGTCTAGAGCTCTGGCCCCTCCCAGGTAGAACAGAAGGACCCTGCTGGAAATCCTGAGCTCGGAGACAAGCGTGCCATGTGGTTAGGGTCAGGCCAAGCGTGCCTTCCCCCACTGCTGTCCTCAAATATGGGTTTTTCATGAGGTGAGAACCCAGTTTATTCATTTGCAAAAACAAACACACACAAACAGGGCTGCAGCCACTGGCTTCACTTTTAGAAGCCTCCGTAATAACGGTGGCTGAAGCTTGGACTTCTCTTCCTCACAGGTCTGTAAGCATCCTTCCTTTCCACTGAAGCTTTGCTCTGTTGTCTTTTTTTTTTTTTTTTAAATAAGAGAGTCTTGCTGTGTAGCCTGCGTAGCCCAGGCTAGATTGTGAGCCTCTTGCCTCAGTCTCCCAAGTTAGCCATCTTTCCTAAAGCAGACTCAGGCCATGTCATTATCCTGGCTCCGCCCTGTTTGCAACAGTTCTCCCAGTGCCGCCAGGGCACTGACACTGAGGAGACAGGACCTTCTGCGTGAGCTCCGCCTGTCTCCCCTGCTGAGCACTGCACCAGAGGAGCAAGCTCAGTCTCTGGGTGTCCCAGACTCTAGAGCAGTGCCTTGCAAACAATAAATACCAGCAGGCACGGTCAGTGGGCCCTGATAGGCACGTGGGGGGGGGGGTGCCAGGCTGGCACTGGCTTGCTGGAGCCCATGGCTACAGTCTCAGAATTTTGTGAACTGGTTGTTAAATGCAACTGATGCTAGAAATTAAAATCTTTAGATTTTCCATTAAGTAAATTATATTAAGAACAAGGTAAACAATGTTAAAAAAAATTGAGGCTCGGGACACAGGAGACTTTCCTGTGTAAACATGAGACCCTGAGTTCAAATCTCCGGGGCCCTGATATTCATTGAAACTTTTTCTGGGAAGACGAAACGCACATGTGTATTACCTCAGATAGGGAGCCCATGACAGACCAAACTACAGACAGCACTGGAGTCCAGCTTGGTGAATCAATGAGTGAGGAGATTAGGTGCCAGGCAAGACCTTCGCTGGCATAACCTGTGCAACCTCCATTCCAAACAGACACCGTCTTCCACCAAAATGGTGCCACCATCTGAGAATCAAACAGTCAACACACAAGCCTGTGGAGACGTTTATACTTTAACCCACATGTAGCCCAGGCTGGCCTTGCACTCCGGATCCCCTCCTTTTCTTTCTTTGTGCTGGAGTTTGGGCTTGCACCACCATGCTCGTTTCTGTGGCACTGGGGATTTTTTTTCCCTATTAGGACAGGGCAGCAGGGACTGGAGAGGTGGCTCAATGGACATAAATGTGCTTGCTCTTGCCTAGGGCCTGTGCTCTGTTCCCAGCCTCCACGTAGGACAACGCAAAGCCATCTGTAGCTCCACTCCCGTGGATCCATCACCCGCATTCACGTGTGCACGTATTGCCCAACGCTGGCACGATTTAAATAAAATGAAACTGGCTTTTTTGTTTTTGTTTTGTTTGTTTGTTTTGTTTTGAAGACAAGAGTCTAGAGAGATGTTACAGTAGTTAACAGCACTTGTTGCTCTTGCAAATGACCAGGGTTCAGTTCCCAGCACACACATGGTGGTTCACAAACATCTGTAAGTCCAGTTCCAGGGGATCCAGTGCCCTCTTCTGACCTCTGTGGGCACCAGGCATGCATGTAAGGAAACCCTTACACACATAAAAAAAAAGAATCTTATAAAACAAACAAGGCAACACAAGCAGAAGCCAGGGCAGCCAGGGCAGGCCAGTGTTCCTAGCCGGGTAGCCTGTCATGTACCCCTGATGGCCTTCAGATGGTGTGCAGCTGAGGCCCACGGCATCCCTGGGCCTGTGGAGATAAGCCCTGTCTGGTGACTGGCTGGGCTCCTTCCCTGCCAGCAGAATGACAAGCCTGCCATGTCCCTGGGAAAAGTTGATACTTATGTCCTGGAGAGATCCTGAGGCCGATGGAGCCTGGGGCTGGTGGAAGCCCTCCAGCTGGAGGGACCTCAGGGCTATCTCGAGAGTGGCAGTACCATCTGTGGCTGGCACTGCCAGCCTTGGGGGTGGTACCTGGATACAGGGAAGCCTCTTTGTCCACTCTTTGGGGTGGGCCCCTGCTGGGTCTGTTTTCTCCCTGGAAGTCGCCGGCACAGCGGAGTGAGGCTCTGTGGCGGAGGCAGCTCTGAATGAACGCTGTGTTACTCTGTCGGGGCGGGGGGATCTCCCTGACAGACAAGCAAAACCTAGATTTGGGACTTTATCTCACAGGCAGAGACTTGAGTTTCCAGCTGTGGCAGACCTGACCACATGTTTTGGGGAGGACTGGGAAAGGATTGTGGAGAGGTGGCCTGGAAAAGCCATTGAGTGTTGAGAGCTCAGTGAGCTGTTCTGAAGGAGCCTGGAGGGTGAGAATGTTGAATTGAGAGCAGTACAGACGATGAAGGCCTGGCTTGTGAAGTGTCAAAAGATGAACACGTTCTGCCGGGCATTTTGTGTGAAGAGGCTGTGATGTCTGGTTAGCTGGGGCTGGAGAATCAGCTGTGATTCAGAAGAGAAGCCTCGCAGGGCCGTGGTGACACATGCCTTTAATCCCAGCACTCAGGAGGCAGAAGCAGGTGGATCTCTGAGTTCAGCCTGGTCTACAGAGTGAGTTCCAGGACAGCCAGGGCTACACAGAGAAACCCTGTCTTGAAAAACAAACAAACAAAAAGAAGAGAAGACTTCCAGGAAGTGCTTCCTCAGGTCAGCACATAGGTCAGCTGTGTTGTAGAAGTGACCAATATTGGTGCTGGCAGCTGATCTTGGTGCCGTAAGAGTCACCCTGGTGTCATGAAGAAGAACTGAGGCTGACTGTGGCGGGGCAGGCGCCCGCCCCTGAAGAGAGCTCAGGAGAGGTGAAAGTGCCTCCCAGTTCTGGAGAAAGACCCCAGCATTTTGGAGATGCCAGTACCATGGGATGACCACCAAGAACAGCAACAGTGATGGAATAGAGCCAGCCAGAGCCTAGAAGACAAGCTGTGTGTGCTGCAGAGGGCAGAGCTGGAGAAGGGACCCAGAAGATCATGAGTGAGTCCCAGATAATTGGACATTGAGTGATTACACAAATTTTAGTCTTGCTTTCATTTGATTGTGGTTGTGCCCTGGCTCTTCTCTCTTGAAGTAAGAAAGGGTTTAATTTAATTTTTTATTTTATAGGAGCCCACAGTTTTGAGACACTGGATTTTAAAAGAGACTGAATTGTTGTTTGTTTGTTTGTGCTTTGGTGTTCTGCCTGCATTTCTGTGCGGGGGCGGCAGGTCCGCTAGAACTGGGGTTGCAGACAGTGGTAGGTGTTGGGAACTGAACTCAGGACCTCTGGGAGAGCAGCTGCTGCTCTTAACCCCATCCAGCCTCCAGAGACTGGACTTTTAAGTGTTTGAACTTTTGAAGGTTGTGGGACTTTTAATACTTGGAATGTTTGTTATATAGTTGATGGTGATGTGTGCTCTCGAGGATGAACAAGAAAAGAAGGGTTGTGGCTTAACAGTGATGCGTTTGTGGGTAACGCTGACAATGAGCCACTTGTGACGGCTGGAGTCATATGACAGGAGGGAACCCAATTAAGAAAATGCCTTTGATGGGCTGGAGAGATGGCTCAACAGTTGACAACACTAACTTCTCTTCCAGAGAACCCGGGTTCAATTCCCAGCACCCACATGGCTGCTCACAACTGTCTGTAACTCCCATTCCAGGTAACCCAACATCATCACAGACATGCAGGCAAAACACCAGTGCACATAAAACAAAAATAAACAATGTATTAAGAAAAAAGTAAAAAGCAAATGCCTCTATAAGACCAGGCTGTGAGTAAGCCTGTCGGAGAATTTCTTAATTGATGATTGATGGGGAAGGGCCCAGCCCATGGTGGTTGGGGCCATCCCTGGGTTGGTGGACCTGTGTTCTCTAAGAAGGCAGGCTGAGCAAGCCATGGGGGGCAAGCCAGTAAGCAGCACCCCTCCATGGCCTCTGCATCAGCTGTGTCTCCAGGTTCCTGCCCTGACCTCCTTCCGTGAGGGGCTACAGCACAGAAGTATAAGCTGGGTCAGCCCTTTCCTTCACAAGTTGCTGTGGTCACGGTGTTCCGTCACAGCAACAGTGACCCTAAGGCGCCGTGGAAGGCCTACCATGTGCTAGACACAAGGTGTCAGTTTTATCATGTACCACGGTGCCCTGCTCCCCCAGCTCTCTCTCCCAGCCTGGAAGGTGCTGCTGTGGGGACCTGCTCACTGCTGCCCTGGAGTGCACACCCCACAGGGTGCGGGGACGCTGCTGACTGAAAGCCCCTGCCTCCGTGTGCACTTCTGGAGGACCTCCTCCTTTCTGCTATAAACCAGGACTGGGTGGGGGCCGGGGCATGACTGTCATCTCTGCCTCCTCGGGTCTCAGGCTGGGTCCAGGCAGGTGTGTGGAAATTCTCTCCGTAGGAAGAGATGAAGTGTGCAGCAAACGCTGGTGCCGGTGACGAAGCTACAGCCTCTGCCCGCTGACCGCACTAGGCCTCGGCAATGCAGAGGTAAATTGCTCCTCTAAGGCTGAGACAGCGGATGCTCCAAGCCACCCGAGAGAGGCCCTGCTCACATCACTCAGCAAGCACGCGGTCTGAGCACCTTTGTTAGAGCCGTCTACATGTCTATTAAAGGACGGGTCCTCTGATGCTGCTCCCACTCTTGGGGTTGCTGAGGAAGGAATATTGTGTCGGCCAAAAAGTCGGAGGACAGCCTGTTGGCCAGCATAGACGCCTGCTGAGATAGGGAGGGGAGGGAAGGGAGAGAGAAAAGAGAACCTGAGATGCTCTTTTCTATCTGAGAACAGGCAGGAGTGACTTAAACTTTCCCACGGGGACCTCTAGTTACACAGAATTTTTGTTTTCTTCTCTTTTCAGGACTAGGTATTGGACCCAAAGGTAAGTCCTCTGTAACTGTGTTTAGTTACTTGAACCTAGGGCCTTGCATGTGCCAGGGAGATATTTCACCCTGAGCTAAAGCCCCCATACTAACAGGATATTACAAAAGAGCTTAACCATGGTGGTATATACCTGTAATCACAGCACTCAGGAGGCTGAGACAGAAGAATCATTTCAGTTCCAGCTTGAGTTTATGTAATGAGGTCCTGTCTCAAAATGAATGAATGAATGAGAGTACTACCCCTGAGATTTATTATATTTTATTTTGAGACAGGGTTTTGAACTCCTAGGTTCAAGCAGCCTCCTTCCTGACTCTGTCTTCTGAATTCTGGGACTCTGTGAATATCCTGTTTGCAGTAGGATCTTTCTCTATCGTCCAGGCTAATCTGGAACTCACTATTCTCCTGCGTCTGCCTCCTGAGCTAGGTTTACAGGTGTGAGCCATCCCCACACCTGGATACGAGTTTTAAATTATGGTGGTCACATTTAAAAAAAAAAAGAAAGGAAAAAGAATGGCCAGTGAGATGGCTCCGTGGTTAGGAGCGCCTGCTGCTCTTGCAGAGGGCCCTGGTCTGACTCCTAGCTCCCACGTGGTACCTCACAGCCATTTGTAATTCCCTCTCCTAACCCCCATAAAGCACCTACACACAGGCAGGCAAACATTCATACACAAATAAAGTGAACCAAAAATTAAACATATGTTTTTAAAAAGCAAAAGGAAGTCAGCATAATAAGTGTTAATACTATAATTGTTTATTCTCATGTATCCAAATATTTTTATTTCAACATGTGGTCAATATAAACATTAAAAGAGCCATCTTATTATCAGGATCCTTCTCGGCAATCTCTTACGGTTTTTGGTAGTATGCACCTTTTATTTATTTATTTTTCTTTTTTCTTTGTGGCAGGGAGCAGTTCGAGATAGGGTTTCCCTGCGCAGCTGTTCTAAAACTCCCTTTGTGGACCAGGTGGCCTTGAACTCACAGAGATCCGCCTGCCTCTGCCTCCTGAGAGCTGGGACTACAGGCTGCGCCATCATGCTTGGCTTAGCAGAAGCTGTATGTGTGGTCTGTGGCCTCCTTTCTGGACACTGTGGGTCTGGGGCTTTAGTATTCACAGTGCAGATGATTATGCTAGAATTGGGTCCAGCAGAGCCTTATGTGGTCTCCTGCCAGGTCGTGTGGTCCTACAGCTCGAGGCACAGGTGTGGGGCGAGTGTCAGTGCTCACACAATCTCTTGCTCCTCCATCAGGCTTGGTCTGTGACTTCTGGTCCCTCAGAAGCGGCAGCAGATGCTGGCTCCCACATGCCTCCGCAGGTGGCTACAAAGGTGGATTTAGGGAATGAGGCAGGATGGAAGGTGACCTTCACAGGCCTCAGTGGGCTGTCGGGCTGGACCTGGAAAGTCACATCCGTAATAAGTTGTCTGCCCAGACCTCTCTAGGCAAAAATCTCACCCAGGAGACAGCAGTTTCCAGTGGGCTCTGTCACCACCTAGCAGCCTGCAGGCGGCTAGCTCAGGTTTCCTCCCGGGAAGGGCCTCTTTCTCCTGGCGGTGTGCTGCGTGGCCAGGGCTTCTGTCTCAGGCAGCAGAGCGGCTGATGTCAGCAGGACCGGCCCACCTCTGAGGTGTCTGTGGGCTGGCGCACCTCCTGCCCAGCTCGGCTTATCACTGACGTGGAAGCTGCTAGCAAGCAGCCTAGGGTAATTATGGGGCTTGTCCTCCTGGACCAGTCTGCGCATGTGTCTCTCACGGAGCTGGTGGACTGGCAGGGCAGCTGCAGCTGCTCCGTCCAGAAGGGCCGGGTGGCAGGGCAGTTCCAGTGGGGCTGACCTCCTCCAGCTCCATCTACAAACTTCTCCTAGGATGCCTGTCTCTGCTCCCTCCCCCTTGCCTGGCATCGGCACCCCCTGCTCCCCGTCCTCAGCTTCCTGTGGGACATTTCTAGGCTGTCCCTGAACATCACATCTGAGATTTATCTCATCTTGCCCCAGTCCTGGGTTGAATAGTCCTCTCGCTCCTGTCCATCTTGGAACCTTGGAGAGTGGTCTTGGGAAGAACCAGATCTTTGTCCACAGAATCAAATTAAGCTGAAGCCCCCTTGAAAGCAGGCACTCTGTTCAGAGCCACAGGTGGCCTTAGAGGAAGAGAGAATCTGGACAAATAAGGGACATGCCTTCATCCTTTCTTGTGGTGATGGAGGAAAAGGCAAAGAATCCCCCTCCCTCCAGCAGGGCTCTTCGGCTTTCGCACCTGATCAGACTCAGGCTCTAAAGGGCAATAGAGCATGTCACTGGCGTGGCTGTTTGGTACAGCAATGCAGAATTCCCACACAGCCCAGGCTCTGCCCTATGCACAAGGGAAGACTCTCACACTCACACCAACTCCCATAATGACCCCTCACACTGACTTCCACACTGATCTCTCAGACTGACTCCCACACTGCCCCACTCCTTGGCTGAGCACCCTCAAGCCCTGGCAGGCTAGGCTGACACCAGCTCCAGCAGCGGTCTCCTTGAGCCACACACATTTTTGTGATAATGGTGTTCAGGATTCCAAAGGATTTATCTGAGCTCTGAAGACGCTGATCTACGGAGCTGGAACCCTGCATCTGACAAGTGAGGTGATCAAGGCGCCACTCCTAATGGCATTCTGGAGAGATTAACCCAGCAGCTGAGGTTCGGTGGACAAGAACAGGCAGCGGGGAGCATGTTATTGCAACTTCAGCATCTAGCACAGCGGTCGAGGTGGTGGCCAGACTGGGTAAAGATCCAAGCCTCACACTAGAGCAGAGGGCGCTGCTGAGTGAAGGGTTGCTGGGGGGGGGGGGGCGCAGGGGTGTGTGTGTGTGTGTGTGTGTCACAGGCACAGGTTAAGTGGCCTGGGCAGCAGGCAGTAGATGGTGTGGGGCAATAGTCAGATGGTCTCCCCAGATGCAGACAGAGCCCGGACCTTAAGTCCTTGGACTTTGACAGTCACCTGCAGTGCCCAGCACACGGGCTCAGAAGAGAGAAGGGCCTTCCATGCCCAGTTGTGGCTCTCTGCTGCTGTTAGCTGTCGGGAATGCCGCGAGATTGAGTCACTGTGTGTGGAAACACAGAGGAAACAGAGCAGAAGGCCGGTGGCAGCCCTCAGGGAATGTCTGAGGAGGGCAGTCACAGAAGGGATGACGGACACAGGCCAGAAAGTCCCTGAGGACACAGCAAAAGCAGATGCAAGGAAACGGGGGACTCTGGGGTGCCCACTGGGAGCATAAAGAGGGGCCCTGGGCATGGAGCAGAGGATCTTGAATAGCTTTGAGCAGCAGGGAATCATGGAGGGAAGGCTGGGCACAGGCACACATACATACAGGCATCAGACTGGAGTTAACCCCGGCTGTGTCAGTGTGACAGAGAGCAGAGGGGAGGAAGAGCTCGTCTGCTATGCAGGAGGACCAGCAAGGGCATGCGCATGACAAGGAAGACCGCAGAGTGGGCGCTGGAGCAGAGGAAGGGCTGAGGGTGGGAGCTCATGAGGGGAAGGTAGCCAGTTTGACGGAGAGGAGAGGGTGAGGTGAGGCCTCCCTGGCTATGGTTTTCAGAAAAGGCAAGCTCATGGGTCAGGTGCCTGAGCTTAGGGAAGGTGGCAGGCTCTGTCATCCTCCCCTGTCCCCCATAAGACCTTCAGCCTGTCACCAGGAGAGAAGGCAGGAGCTGAAGACTAGAGCATGGCATCCAAGTCCAAGAATTCAGGTGTTTTTCTTTCTATTTTCTTTCTTTCTTTCTTTCTTTCTTTCTTTCTTTCTTTCTTTCTTTCTTTCTTTCTTTCTTTCTTTCTTTCTTTCTCTTTCTCTTTCTCCTTCCTTCCTTCCTTCCTTCCTTCCTTCCTTCCTTCCTTCCTTCCTTCCTTTCTTTTAAAGGTTTATTTATTTTATGTGTATGAATGCTTTATTGGCACATACACCTGCAGGCCAGAAGAGGGCACCAGATCACATTATAGATGGTTGTGAGCCACCGTGTAGGTGCTGGGAATTGAACTCAGGACCTCTGGAAGAATAGCCGCTAAGCCATCTCTCCAGCCTGTGTCTGGTTATTCTGTGCATGGTTGGCTGGAGGTGCCCTAGGGTTCTTCCCCTCCCCCCGCTGGAGTTGTGGGAAGAGCCCCACAGGCAGCCAGAGTATTGAAGCAACAAACTTCAGCCTCCCAGAAACCCCAAGGCTGCTCACCACTCTGAAACTCCGGTTCCCAGAGGTCTGGTACCCTCTCTGGCCTCCAAGGACACTAAACACACACGACACCCAAACATACGTGTTGGCAAAATAACATACACATAAAAACATTTTTAAAAGGAAGAAAGGAAGAAGGGTGGCCATAGTACCAGCTACTCCAAAGACAGACGCCGGAGGACTGACAGTTCAGGGCCTGGGGTGGAAATGACCTAGCAGTGGACAGCACTGGCTTTGAGCTCTGGCCAGTCCCGGAGCCAAGCACGGCCATGTGAGAGGCCCTGTGAGGGAGAGTGTTGTGTAAAATGTTGTTTTGGGGGTTTTGTTTATTTTTTGTTTTTTTTTTTTTTTTCTGTTACCTGCTCACCTCATAACAGGAGAACATTTAAAAGAGGTTCTTTGAATTGATGAATTTTGTCTTTAGCCAAAATAATTATTCTTGCACATGAGTGTGATATGTGTTCCACAGTGAGCATGCAGAGGTCAGAGGACAACTTTGTGGAGTCAGTTCTCTCCTCTAACTTTTTCAGGGGTCCGTGTGTATACCTGAAAATACTTCTTATAAAGTACACGTTTACTAAAAATGTTGAACAATTGGGAGGGGAGCAGAGAGAGAATGACAGAGACAGAGAACAGGAAGGGAGGGAGAAAGGAAGGGAAGACAGCTTTTTATCTTTTGTCATCTCTCCTGTCTGCATCTCAGGCCAGCTGGGTTGGTCAGAATATTAGTTTTCTCTTTCCATGTGAACACACGTTAAATCTGAAAACACACAATGGTGACAATATGCTGACATTATTATAGTATGTGACAAAAGCAGACATATACTCTGCTTTTCATTTGACTTTTTCTCCTCTCTAATATTTGGAGATTTTTAATTTTTTTTTTTTTACTTTTTAATTTTATGTCCATTGGCTTTATGTACATTTTATGTTCTATGTGAAGGTGTCAGATCCCCTGGAACTGGAATTACAGACAGTGGTGAGCTGCCATGTGGGTACTGGGAATTAAACTCAGGTCCTTTGGAAGAGAAGCCAGTGCTGTTAACCACTGAGCCATCTCTCCAGCACATCCCCACCTCCCATTTGAAGATTTAAATGACTACAATTAAAACCAAAACCCACAGTTTCTTGACACTGTGCTGTTAAGTTCGCACAGTTTATCAAATAAAAATACCCAGCATCCACTTCTAGTTTCAGAATTGGGATGTGCTCATGCTAAAGTGACCTGTCATGTGTCTGGCATTCAGCTGCAGCTGCCGCCCATACACTGTCCAAGGGCCTGCCCCTCTGGGAGCTGAGAGGAAGCGTGGGCCTCAGGCCAGCGTCCCACCTCCAGGGTGGACTCTGGGACAGTGTTTACTCCTCTGTGGGGATGGATTTGTTCCTGTTACCTGCTGGGCACCAGGCCAGTGCTCCTTTACCCACTGGGGAGCACTGCAGACACTTTGCCTCAGGCTCATCCTGTCCTGGATTGCTCAACCTGGAGTAGCTTCTGGGGCTGGGAGACAAGTTAGTGAGTAAAATGTGTGCAGAGTCCATTCCAGGAACCAGTGCAAAAAGAGGGGAGGAAGAAAGACAGGGAGGGAGGGAGGGAGGGAGGGAGGGAGGGAGGGAGGGAGGGAGGAAGGAAGGAAGGAAGGAAGGAAGGAAGGAAGGAAGGAAAGAAGGAAAAAGGGAAGAGACAGGCCAGGTATGGTGGTCACTCTTGTAATCCCAGGACTAGGGAAACAGAGAGAGGTGGACCCCTAGGGATCTCTGGCCACCCTAGCCTATTTAGTCACCCTGTATCAAAATTTAAAAAAAAGGGAGTGGGGAGGTTGAAGCTGGAGAGATGGCTCAGTGGTTAAGAGCACAGGCTGCTCTTCCAGGGTCAGTTCCCAGCAGCTCACAACCGCCTGTAACTCCAGTTCCAGGGGATCGAAGAGCACCAGGCAAGCATGTGGTACACAGGCGTACATTCAGGAAAAACACCCATACACACACACATAAAAAAAAAAAAAAAAGCACATGTCTCCCGAGGAGCAGTAACTAAGGTTGACCTCTGGCCTCTACACACAAATGCATGCCTTCACATACATGAACATATACACACATACACCACATATACAGGCATGTGCAGACACATACAGATAGACACACACACACATAGACAAATACACACACAGACCCCCCCCCCAAGTTGTGGATACATTCTGCTTCACTGGACCTCCCTTAGGTGAGAGAATTAGAAGAAAGCGCCACCCACCAGGCATCCAGCAGGAAGTGCGTGTGAGGACTGGGCCAGACAGGCTTTGGGGTGCCAGTGTACACATATGTACACACACACACACACACGTATACACCTCCTCCTGGGATGCCTTCTACGGCAGGTCTGGGTCTCTGAGAGGTGGTGAGGCCTCCAGGGACCCTGGCTCCCACAGCTTTTGGAGAAGAAGCCCCTCTGTCCCTGCCCTCAGGTCTGGGACCTTAGGACTGCTGGCATCAAGGCCTCCCAAGCCCTCAAAGGATTCTTTAAAAGGAGTTCAAGGGCCTGGTCCCTGGGGAGAGGTTAAGGAGCAGAGATGAGGATTAAGTGTTGGCTGGGCTAGGGGCGGGGCTTGGGTTAGGCTTTGGAACAGCTGCTGTTTCCCAGCTCCCAGCCGGACAGGCCCCTGCTGCTTTCCTCTGGCTGCCCCTCCAAGGGTCTTGGGTGTGACCGCTCTTAGAGACTCTGGGCCCTGAGTGTCTCAGGGAGGCCCAGGGCAGGGTCCTAAGACCCACATGTGGACCATCTCTGCCAAAGGGGTAGAAAGAAAGAAGGAAGTAGACAAGAGTCCTTCTTCAGGGACAAGCCCCTCCCTGTCCTGGGAACAGAAGTCTCAGGGGACCACAGGAGAGACCAGGCCTGGCAGAGTCTGTGGCCACCACAGCAGAGGCAGGTGGGAGGGGCAGCTCTGCCCATCCCTCCTGACCTCTCAGGCATGGCCGTGTCCTCTGGGAATCTCCACCAGGGATAGACGGTGTGGGAAGGAGCCCCAAAGGCCAGCAGCAAAGCAGCACAAACAGCAGCCCTCAAAGGAGCCTCAGGCTTGCTCACCCCACTTGCCTCATCCCTTCGTCTCGGTCTCCCACAGGAGCTGGGGGGGGGCAGGATGGTGGGGACACCAAGGCGATGCCGTGCTGGGGCTGAGGTCTCGGTGTAGAGATAGATAGTGCCAATGCTAGACAGTTTTCTGTCAACGTGACACAGGCTAGAACCATCGGGCAGAGAGGCTCTATTGAGAAAATGCCGTCGTAACATCCTGCCATCAACATTTTCTTAATCGGTGATCAATGGGGGAGCGCCCAGCCCACTGTGGGTGGTGCCATGCCTGGGCTGGTGGCCTGGCTTCTATAAGAAAGCAGGCTGAGCAAGCCATGAGGAGCAAGCCAGTGAGCAGCACCCCTCCATGGCCTCTGCCGCAGCTCCTGCCTCCAGGTTCCTGCCCTGCCCTCCTTTGATGATGAGCAGTGACACAGAAGGGTTAGCTGAAACAAACCCTTTCTTTCCCGAGTCTCTGTGGACATGGTGCTTAATCGCAGAAATAGAAACCCTAAATTAGACTTTCCACCTTGGGTTCCATGCCATGGGAAGGAAGTCGTGCTCAGGCCCCATCCACCGTCACAGTAATGCTAGGTTTTTTGGTGTTTTTTTTTAAACATTTTTTAAAGCAGAGTCTCAGGTAACCAGGCTGTTTACGACGTGTTGAGGATGGCTCAAGGATAGGTGACTCCTCAGTCACTTTCCTGTTTCTGCTAAGAGACACCCAGACCAAGGCAATGTATGAAAGAAAGCATTAACTGGGGCTTGCTTATTGTTTCAGAGGGCGAGTCCATGAGCATCACGGAGAGCAGGACAGCGGGCAGGCAGACATGCGATGGAACAGTGGCTGGGAGCTCACATCCTGGTGCAAAAGTAGGAGGCAGAGAGCAAAGGGGCAGGGCACTACCGGGAAGTGCGGCTTTTACACCTCAAAGCCTGTGTCCCCGTGACGCTCCTCCTCCCAACCCTCCCCACACAGCTCCACCAGCTGTGGAGTGGACCAGCCTATGGATCGTTTTCATTCAAGCCACCATGACGGCCTTGGACTTCTGATCCCGCTGCCTCCACATCTCGAGTGCTGGGATTACAGGCACCACCATGCCTGGTTTATGTGGTGCTGGGGATCAAACCCAAGGCTTCATGCATGCTGGACAAGCACCACCAGCTGGCCTCCGTCTCCAGCCCTTTCTTGAGGTTCTAACAAAATCATTTTGGGGTATCCTTGGGGGAGAGATGATTTAGAGGGACCAAGAAGGACTGCCCCAGTCCTCCACAAAGTCAGCCCCAGATAGCCCCCAGGCCAGGTCTCTTCTGCTTCCTAAGTACAGAGAGCAATACCCATGCCGGTACTGAGGAAATCAGACCATGGCGACTTCTGCTTCCATCAACTATAGGTTGAGAGGTCTCTGCTTCTCCACCCCTGTCTTTAGACACTGGTACCTACCCAGCGTGAGTTCTGGCTCTGGGTAACAACTCTTGCCAGGCAGCCCGGCATCCTGAACACTGTTCCCTGTGGCCACAGGGTCTGTTAACCAACCTTCCTGGCCTCATTCCACACAGGAAGAGGGGAGTCACTTATGGGCTGTGGCACCTAGGTAGAGCCATGCCACACCCCCGGTCCTACCATCTGCTTAAGCTTGCTCATGCTGAGGCCTGCATGAGTCCTCAGGCTCAGAGCTGCAGGCTTTAGGGGCCACAGAGGACCCTTAATTAACCCTCTCATGCTCTGGGGTGTACCCACCTCTTTACTAGCCACCTGCTTGGTCACCTTGATGCTCCAGGCCCTGCTGGCTTCTTAAAGTTCTAAGGCGCTGCCAGCACCAGCCATCAACCAGGTGAATGAACCCTCTGTCTCTCAGCGACTTTCGGGTGAGCTGAGAACTGCAGACAGAGTGGTTCCAGACTCCAGGGGGTCCTCTGCCATTTCCATCACTCCAAGAGCCCAGGAGCCCAGGCCCAGGAGTGGGTGTCCTGGGGACAGGAGTCATGCACGTAAAGTTTGATCCCATTAGACCCCCACCTGACAACCGCTCACCCTCAGACACGGCCACAGGAAACACAAGTTCCAAGGGTGAGGCTGACGGGGCTCAGGCAGGGAGGAACATGAGCCTCTCATTGGCATTCAAAGTCTGGCTTCCATGCTGTCCTCCCAAGGGCAAGTGCCACACTCGCACAGCTCAGAAGGGCACGGAGGTAATACCGCAGTCACCCCGGGGCAGCGGGAACACAGGATGAGAGAACGCCTCCCCCTGATCTGCTGCCACACATTCCATACCCTGAGGGCTGGGTACCTGTTGCCATAGCAATGGCAATCCTGGGAGTGAATCATCTTGGCTCCTGCTGTCTCCTTGCTCACCCGGCTCTGGCTCCTGGAGCCATTTTCTAGAGAGGCATCTGCCAGTGAATGGAGCGTCGCCACAGGCTTCCTTCTGGGGAGAATCCAGGATAAAGTGTGAATTTGACTTCAGTGGTACACTGTAGGCCACTGAGGCTGGATGTACCAAGATGAACAAAGGAAGCAGAAGGGACCTTTGTCCTTTATGTGGGTGGTGGCAGTTAACAACAGACAGACAGAGACAGCTCAAGTTAAGCTCTACACTGCAGTTTTCAAGGTGTCCGTAGGTTCTTCTATTATTATTACTATTACTATTATTATTACTATTTTAATTTTTATTTTATGTGCATGCATGTTTTGCCTACATATATGTCTATACGCCATGTGTGTGCTTTGGCCCTTGGATCCCCTGAACTGGAGTTACAGACAGTTGTGGGCCTCCATGTGGGTGCTGTTCTGAAGTCAAACCCAGGTCCTCTGGAAGAGCAGCCAGTGCTCTGAACTGCTGAGCCAGCTCTTCAGCCTGGTTTTTTATGAAAGAAAGAAAGAAAGAAAGAAAGAAAGAAAGAAAGAAAGAAAGAAAGAAAGAAAGAAAGAAAGAAAGAAAGAAAGAAAGAAAGAAAGAAAATGCCCCCACCCCAGGATTCAAAAGGCAGAAACAGGAAGACAACTTCAAATATGAGGCCAGCCTGATCTACACAGTAGGTTCCAGGCCAGCCAGGACTACATAGTGACACCCTGACTCCAAAATAAGCCCAAACAAAGCCAGGCGTGGTAGCTCACACCTGTCGGGAGATGGAGGCAGGAGGATGAGAAGTTCAGAGTCATCCTTGACTATAGTTTGTCTTCAAAGCCAGCCTGGGCTTCATGAGACTCTGTCTCCTAGAACAGGGGTTGGTTAGTGCTGGGCTGGCGAGGTGGCACACTGGGCCAAGGCGCTTGCCACCAAGCCAGACACCCTGAACCTAGTCTCTGGGGCCCGCACCGTGAAGGAAGAAACCTGAATGTTTCCTGACCTCCACGGACATACGCACACACACATGTAATTTTAAAATTTAATCTTTTCGCCGGCTGAAGCAAGGCATAGTGCAGAAGCTGGAGAGATGGCTCAGTGGGTAAGAGCACTTACTGCTTTCCTAGAGGACCTGAGTTTGGTTCCCAGCACCCATGCTGGGCGGCTCACATCTACCTGTCACTCCAGCTCCAAGGGATCCAACACCCTCTTCCGGCATCTTTTGTCACTGGTCATATGTGGCAGACACACACAGACACACATACATATACATAAAAAATAACAAAAATACATTTTTAAGATGTAGTTTATTTTTTAAAAGAATTTGAAGTCTCATACATATACATATACATATACATATCTGTATATATTCTCATGCGCCTGCTACACAGCATCCCCCAGAGGTGACTATCTCTTGTCTTTCTTTCTCTCCCTAGCCTCCTGGGTCATCATCTGTCCCAGATGTTTTCCCCATGATGGGCAAACTCATCACCACTGAGCTACATGCCCAGTCTAGGGTATTTTATTTATTTATTTATTTGCAACTGACAGTGTTGACATTTTGCTCCCTGAAGTAGAGTCTCTGTGCCATTTGTATCTAGTCTTCCTCATTTTTACCTGTGCGTGTGTATGTGTGAGAGAGAAAGAGAGAGAGGGGAGAGAGAGAGAAAGAAAGAGGGATAGAGACAGCAAACCTTTGGGAGTCAGTTCTTTCCTCCTGCCTTTCTGTTAGCCCCTGGGATCGAAGGCAGGCCATCAGGCTTGGCAGCCAGCCCCCTCTGCCCGCAGAGCCCCTTGCTGTCTCTCTAGTGCTCATGCAGCCTGTGCTTCCCTGCTTTCAGAGTTTTGAGCAGGCATGTGCAGGCCTCGTGGTTCCTCAGGCTCTGCTTCTCTCATCTTGGGGTCCCTGGTTCTGGCTCCTGCCACCTCTGCTCCACCACAAGACAGGTGTTATAGGTTCTATCATTTCCATGTGGCCCCTTTTGTACTCTTCTGCTGAGGTGTTGTTTTTGCTCCTCTCAGAAGGGCCTGTGGCTGCTTGCTGAAGCATGCTTATGGAGCGTTGGTTCCCCAGCCCTGGATCCTACTCGTGACTCCCTCTCCAGCCCACCAGGCTCCTTCTCCTTACGTGGAAACACTCTCCACAGGAAGGACGGGTTTTTGTTATCATACTTGGGTCAGTTAGCTAGTTGTGTTAGGAGATTGCAGTCCCCTTTGACCCTTCCATCTTAGCAGCTGTCCCCTTCAGGCTCAGCACTAGGCCCTGGCTGCCACGGGCTGCAGCTCCAGGACGATCTCTGCAGAGCTCCATGGGTTTATCTGGACCCATGAGGACTTGTGTGGGTCCTTGCTGCACAAAGGGCAGGAGTGTCCCCGAGCCAGGGCATCCGATGCGTCTGGTGGGTGAAGGGGTCTCTGGCCTACAGAGTCAAAACACAGAGGAGCCCTTGACACCTAGCGTCTCACGGGGAGCCCCTGAGAGGTCCCTCCACTTACTGGGAGTGCCAGTGGGAGTTGAGCGAGGTCCCCCTGCTGCGATGCTCAGTCACCAGGTATGGGCACGACCCCCTGCTTACTTTACTCTGAGGAGGGACAGAGCTCCCTGGCTGAGCTCAGCACCAGGAGCCTACGCCTGGGTCCTCCTCTTCTGGGATGAAGCTCACGGAATTCCGGAATTCCGTAGCGCAGTTGTTGCTCCAGGCATGGGGTCCTGGCCCCCACTCTCTCTACTCTCGAAGCTCCCCTGTGGTGGCCATTAGCACTGCTTCCAGGGCCCATGATTAGGGTTTACAGGGAAGGCTCAGTAGGAGATCTGGGGGAGCACTATCTGAAGGCCATGGAAAGGTCTTGGTGAAGACAGTGAGGGTGCGGACATGGGAGAAGACCATCCCCACAGCTAGGTGGCCTCTGGCTGCTTATCACCAGTGCCCATGCTACCCACCCAGTACAGGCAGGAGTTGGGGACGATACTCCAGAGCCAAACGTAGCACCAGCTCAGAGCCACAACTCCTCCTTCAAGGGCATTTGTGACAGAGGAGAGGATGAGGAAGGCCCCTAATGCAAGCTGTGTGACCCCACAGAGGCCTGAGGTCTGGGGGCGGGGAGTGCTGAGAACACAGAGGAGTTCCCACCCACCCCCCACCAAACCTCCCTGCACATCCCTTTCCCTGGCTCAGCCCTGCCAGGCTCCGAGAGCTGACATCACTCACACCTGCACACTCCCCAACCCCAGAGCCTTCTGCAATTAAAGTCTTAAGAGCGAGTCTCAGAAGCAGTAGGGGAAGAGCAATTTCCCGCTCAACATGTCAAAAGCTGCTCATCCCCAGTGCCCCAAGGAGATGTCAGGCAGGAAGAGATCAGTGTGGGACTCCCCAGGCTTGCTCACAGGAGCAGGTCCACCTCTACTCCCCAGCCTTATGGGACAGCCCCTCTGCTCAGAGGCATGGGAAATGAGGTGCAATGGGCAGAGGTGCAGGTGCCAAGGGACCCCACAAGATGGACGTCAAGAGGCCGAGAACACACCATAGCCCGGGCCCCCAATCCTTTCCAAGGTCCATATGGGCTGCTGACAGCACTGGCCCATCTGCCTGTTCTCTGTTCCCCAGTCTTCTGCCGGAATGCGCCCTAAACAGGTCTCTGTGCGTGTGATGCATGCATAGCTTCGGCACATAACACAGCATCTGTGTATGTGTGTGAATGCACGATATATGTGCTCATATACGTGTGTGTGTGTGTAAGGAGCTAGGATGCAAATGCAGGCGTGTGGATGTGGATTCGTGTAAATGGGCGGAGCGGGTGTGTGATGCCCGCATGGGTATGCCCGTCTGGATAGTGCGCCTGTCTTGTTTAACTTCCTCAGTATTCCACAGCTTCCTACATGCTGGTGCAGGAGCCCCGTGCAGAGCATGTAGCATGTCTGAGGCCTTGGGTTCCACCGCTAGCATTAGCACAGAAGAATGAAGGGGCCCGTGGGCTGGCTCAGCAGTGAGAGTGCTTCCTGTGCAAACTGATGACCTAAATCCAACTGCCAGGCCCAGAGGCTGAAGGAGAGAACCGATTTCCGAGAGATGTCCTCTGACACCGGTGATCATATTAATAACAACAGAAGCAATTTTAATGACAAAAAAAGGAAAAGGGGCAGGGGAGGTGGCTCGGTGGGTAAAACACTTGCCACACAAATAGGAGAATCTGAGTCCGGCTCCTCACAGCCATGTAAAAAGCCAGGTGTGATGGCCCAGGCCCTTGGTCCCAGCACTTGGGAAACAGAGGCAGGTGTATCTCGGTGAGTCTGAGGCCAGCCGGCGCTACATAGTCAAACTCTTGTCTCAGAAAGAAAAGCCCAAGTGGGGCATCTTTGCACAGGCCTGAAATCTGGTGCTATGCTGGGAGCCGGAGGGTTAGAGACAGTCAGGTCCCCAAAGCTTGGCCAGCCAGCCTAGCCAATCAGCATGCTCCAGGCTTGTGACGACACTGTCGGCACAGAAGAGCAACTGAGGAAAGGGGCTTGCTTTCAACCTGTGACCTCCTCATTCACACGAGAGCACACGCGCATGCCCGTGAGCTACATGCACACAGAACCTAACACATTCTACAAGTAGACAGTGCAGGGTGAGAACAGGAGAAAAAGGCCGGGCTCAGTGGCACACATGCCCGTGATCCCAGCACTCTGGAGGCAGAGGCAGGGAATCTGTGAGTTCAAGGTTAGCCTGATCTACAAAGTGAGTCCAGGACAGCCATGGCTACACAGAGAAACCCTGTCTGGAAAAAAATCCAAACTTAAAAAAGCAAAGAATAAGCAAAGAATAAAAAGAGGTTATTTTAGGGGCAGAGGATGCAGGTGAAGCCCACACAAACACATTAGATATGAACAAACAGGGACACAGCTGCAGTGCCACCCGAGTTGGAAGTGGGGTTTCAAACAGATGCGTGCACACGCAGGCCACACCCAGGTGCATGGCAGCTCTGTTCACAACAGGGTGCCTTTGCGCGTGCGCGTGTCTGTGTTAGAGGACATCCTCCACTGTTCTTCAGAGACAGGGTCTCTCCCTGGTCTGGAGCTCTTGCAGCAGGCTAGGCTGATGCCAGCGAGCTGCCAGGATCTGCCAGTCTCTGCTTCCCTAAACCTGGCGTTTTCCACGTGAGCTCACCAGGTTCTCAGGAAACCCACTGAGCCAGGCCCAGTCGGCCTAGATGCTTACTCCATATCCCCCTTTCTATGTTGCTCTGTCACTTTTGTTCGTGTGAGACAGGTCTCATAGCCCAGGCTGGTCTTGAACTTGCTATGTAGACAACACTAGCCTTGAATTACTCATCCTTCTGCCTCTGCCTTCTAAGTGCTGGCATTCAGATGTGTGCCCAGCTCTGCTCTGTTGCCTTTTAAATTTTCCTCTGACCGTGTATACATGAATGCAAGTTGAGACTGGAGATAAGGTCAGATGCCTTCCTCAATCATTCTCTATTTTTTTTTCACAATGATCTTTCACTGAATCTAGAGCTCACCAGCTAGACTGTCTACACTGCAAGCTCCAAGGACCCAGTTTGTTTCCATTCACCCAGAGCTGGGGCATATACCACTGTGCTTGATCTTTTCTGTATGAGTGCTAGGGCTTGAACTCAGGTCCTCATGCTTGCGTTCCAAGCACTTTGCTGACCAGTCCCTGTGATCTCTGTGTCAGAAAATAAGTTTAACTGGTGGTGGTGGCACACACCTTTAATCCCAACACCCAAGAGGCAGAGGCAAGTGGATCTCCGTGGGTTCAAGGCCAGCCTGGTCTACAGAGTGAGTTTTAGGACAGTCAGGGCTACACAGAGAAACCCCTGTCTCAAAAACCAAAGGAGGAGGAGGAGGAGGAAGAGGAGGAGAAGACATTGTTTAAGTATCAACACAGCCTGGCTTTCTTTGCTGTCCCTTCAGAACTGACCTTGCCCATGGTGTCGGGTGTTTGGTCCTGCCATCTTAGAAGCTGCCTTTTCCAGTACTGCCCCCAAGCCAAGGCTCAGGAGGTTTTCTGTGCAGTTTGTGCAACTCTCCTTGTCTCTGTTACATGGGAGGGTTTCTAGGCCAGTCCCCAAATCCAGGTGACCCAATGGAAAGACAGTCTCACTATCCAAAAAGTAGTAAGACTTTTCCAAGAACGACCCCTCTGACGGGTCAGTTGTCTGCCATATTTGCAGAATCTGCTCCTTCCTCTGCTGGCCTTGATTGATCTCCACCTGATAAACCCATGGGGACACTCGGGGGACCCAGGCTAAGGAATGCTGTTGCATCCTTTTAAAAACTATTTCATTTATGCTTCTTAATATCTTTCTCCCTAGTCCACGCCAATCTCTTTCTACACCCCAACACCAGGTAGGAGAGAGAAAAAGTTAGTGGAGAGAGGGAGTGCAGTTTTTAGGCTACTTCCTGCTGGCGAGGGTCGTCAGGTTCCTTAGGGAAAGTCCAATCCTCATTTCAGAATAGCTCCAACTCTTCTTCTTGTCAAACTGCAACAACAGCAACCAGGAGCAGCAGGGGGGAGCACCAGCAGAATTGTTCTTGCTCAGAGCCGCCTTCTGTCTCTGGGCCCTGGCATTTATTCTCTCTCCAGAGTCCTCAGCTTTAAACTATCTGCAACTGGCAAAGAGCCCCTCTCAGAGCCCGCACGAGGCAAATAGTCTGCTGCTGTGGACCATCTGAATCAGCCCCACATCCCACACCTGGGATCAAAACCATGTTTCTATCCGCAACAAGATGCTGAGGTGTGTGGCCTTCTGCAGCTCCAGCCCTCCTCCTCACCTTCCTCCAGCCAAGGTTTGATGCCAGCTTCAAGGCCCGTGTTCTAGATTGCCAATCCATCTTCCTGCTCTCCCCTGGCCTCCCAGACACCTTCCCATGAAGTCTGCCCCACAGCTAGGCATGCGAGGCTCTCCTCCTCTGCCCGCCATCACGCCTACACCAAGCCAAACAGCACTTCCAAGGAGAGTGGCCAGCAGGATCAAAGGACTGTCGGTGTCACCAGCCTCTTTGCTGCTGAACTCCGTTGCAACTACCATAAACAAGGAAGCTTAAAGCCGCAGACAAGCCATCCCCTAGCTGTATGCTCTAGAGCATGAAGATCAAGATGTCTGCAGATCCCACTCCTGCCCAGGGAGACTCACAGGACGAGCTCATCTGCCTCAGACACCTTTCTGCTCCCTCCGAAGCTGAGGTCCTTCGCTATCAGTCTTCATCAAATCCCTGTGATGCCAGGTGGCTGTCTGGCTCTCAAGCACCACCACCCCCATCCCCACATTCCCACCTGACTACCAGGTTCTGTCTCCCCTTTCTAGCCCCACACCTGCCAGCTCAGGAGCTGTAGCATCCCGGGTGTCCTTCGGCTTTTGAGCACTCTGGTCTGTCTTGTCTGCACATATCACTCTTCCCACTGTGTGTGTGTCCTGTTCTTATTCGCGGGGGCACCAGCCATGACAGTTAGTGCTCCCCCTAAATCCTCGGTGGCCTCATAATTAGAATGCCCGTGGAGGTCTGGCTCCTCCATACTGAGTTCTGAGCTGGTTGGTGGTAAGCACTCGCCAGCCCTCTACAGAATCCTGGGGGATGACTGTGTCGTTGAGGTAGGTGTCTGTGCTTCTTAGGTCTGAAGTGAGCTGGGGCAGTGCTGTGTGGCCTAGTGTCTTGCCAGGGGAGGCCCTGCAGGGAACAACTGTGTGGGGAGAAGATGCACCCTGCTTAAGTCCCGAGACCCTCCATCTTAGTGAACTCCGAAGGCCGGCTGTCCTGAGCTGAGGAACAGGGACGAGGGCTGGCTTCATACCGTTGCCTCTGTTGTGGAATGCCTGCCACCCCAGGAGACATGTCCTCTGTGTCTGCGGCTCTCTCTTGTCAAAGCACACATCCTCCTAGCTCCCCAGCCCACCTCCATCTCCAGCCCCTTCCCTGAGGGCTGGCAGTGGAAAGCAGCTTCATCTAGGAAACCAGGCCTTGACTGGAGAGGTCTCCTTTCTGGCATCCAGCAAAGACCGGCAGGTAAGCCTTCCCACAGGCAGGCCTTTCCCAGGGTGCCTCAGCTTGGTCTGGCTGCTCACCTGCTCTTCACCCAGCCATGCCTGCCCTACTCAGACCACACCCTTGAGGCAGGGCTACTCCAACTCAGACATGCTTATCCGGTGCATAACCACACCACCCTGCCTACAGCCATTCCCCTTACCCACAGCCATGCCCACCCACACATTACCCTGCCCACCCTGTCACTAGATATACGTACCCTAGTCAGGCCACACCTACCTGCTCTCTGACCATGAGCATCTATACAGACCATATCCCCTCAGCTTGTGCCTGAACCCAACCCACCCACAAGCTCCTGGACACTAAGCCTAACCCTCAGCCAACTGCCCCACCACAAGCTCTCTGACCAGCAGAAGTGGCTGCGGCTCCCTTCAGCTTCCTGCCTGCTGCTCACCAGCACCCTGTATATTTCTCTCACCAAGTGTCCAGTCCCAGAATGCCAAGCAGCAACTCCTGACCTTCCTGCAAAGAGCCCAAGGCTTCCAGGTTAGGCTCCCCACAGCAGGCCTCTGCCTGATAACCAGTTCTTTCCAGAGACTGGGTCCAGCCTGAATCTGCAGGGCCTGTCTGTCATGTTAACCTCGGTGTAGTCCATGCCTCAGGTCCTATGGGAACAAGCCCTCAAGTTTCCATTCCCCCAGCCCTCCCCACAATCAGTCATTTTGCATTTCACTCCTTTGTTTACCTATTTGAAACAGACCGAATCTTTTATGCTGCTCAGGCTGGCTTCAAGATGCTGGCCTCAAAAACCTTTTCCTGCCTCAGTCTCCTGAGCAGCTGGGTCTGAGGGTATGGGCTGCCAAGCCCAGAGGGTCTACCCATTTCAGGGGAGGCAGAAAGCGGCAGAAGTGGAGCAACTGGCGTGCTCCTCAGAGTGACCCTTCCTGCTGCTGCCACACGCTGAAGGCTCCGGACCTGAGGGAAGCAGTTTGGGGGGTCCACCAAGGTCTGAGGCTTTGAGCATCCCAAAGACACAGCTGATTCTCTGGATCATGGCAGGCCATCCCTGCCCTTTAGGAAGGAGGTAAAAATAGGACTTCACAGAGCTTCCTGCTGGCCAGGCCTCCACAGGAAGTAAGACACCCAAGGACAAAGCTAGAGCAGGCCCTCCCATGGCAGCCCTCCTCTGGCCTTGGGGACCAGGAGAAATGCCAGCTTGGTCATAACACTAGCAAGGGTTGTTCTGGGGCTGAAAAAGCTTGGAGAGGGAACACAACAAGCAGCTAAGTGTGAAGAGGAAGCTGGTGAGCTTTGGGAACTACTGAGACCCTAACAAAGTCCTGGGGCAAAGCCTTCCAGACTGACAAAAAGTTACAACCCATCCAAAGAGACCAGGCTAAGGCTGCCGCCTGGAGGAGACTCACCCTGAGGGGGGATCCCGGGGACAGAGGGCTGGTCAGTGACACCATGACTTCATTAACCAACCAGATGGATGACAGCTGTCGTGTGAGGCGCAGACCCCAAGCTCGCTCCTTGCCTCTATTCCTCACTGCTGGCCCTATGAAGTCCTACACAACCCTGAGACACCGGTGCCGTTAATCTCACAGTACAGGATTACAGATGGGAGGTAGCTCTCCTGAGGCCACACAGCTACAGAGAAGCGGGATAGACTGAAATATTGGTTTCCAGGGTCTGAAACCATCTCCAATTACTCCTGGGGGCTGAAGTGAGCCTGGGACCAACCTTGCCTCTGAGCTTCTGCCAACTGCCCTCTCCTGGGCCAGCGGGCACCACCAGCCATGTGATCCACTGGCCTCCCTGGGATTCTGGGGACGGCAGAGCTGGCTGGATTGCTGCTGGTAGCAAAGTCTCAGACTAATCACGGGCCCCTATTCACAGTCACATCCTGCTGCCTGTGCACCAGGGGACGGAGGAGGAGCTCACGGATGCTGTGTGGGTGTTGAGTGGCTTCGAGCCCTGCACCTCTGAATCTGTCCATAGGCTGTCCCAGATTTAAAGACTGACCATGTGATTCCGAGGCCCCAAGCCCTCAGGTCAGCCTTGGCCTCCTGTGTCCAAAGGTCTACGCACTGGCCCTGAGGCAAGCCCACTTGCCTTCTGGAACCCCCTGCCCCAGCCTCTGACATCTTCCTGCTGCCTTCAAGGATGAAGCCCTTCGCTACTGGTCTTCACCACCAGGCTCTCTGTCTCCCCTTCCCAGCTCCACTCCAAGCTCAGATGGCTTCCATGGCCAGGAATAACCAAGTGTCAGGCAGTACTGGCAGTGATGACCCCACCCTCCGTGATTTCCCTCACAAGGCCATGAGTGACTCGTGCCAGCAGAGGTGACCTGAGGGACTGCATCTCACATCCTACATCCATCCATCCACTTTCCCACTGTGCATGCGTGCACGAGTGTGCCTGTGTGTGCCTGTGTGTGCCTGTGTGTGTGTGTGTGTGTGTGTGTGTGTGTGTGTATGTGTTTAGGTAGCTGGTCAGGGAAGCTACAGTGACAAGTGACAGAAGCTGAGAGGGTTAAGGGCCAGGTCAAAGGCTGGCCTCTTCTGGAGGCAGAAGAAAGAGGCCGGCAGGGGCAGGGAACAGGGGACAAGGGCCTGCTGCCCCCGGGAGAGTTCTGGGATGTCCTCTAGGTATTGCTGGAGGTAGACGGAGCAGGTCAGGGCAGATAGGAAGCTAGGAGAAGAGGCTGAGGGCTTGCCAAGGGCCCAGGGCAGGAGCTGGGCTAGGTCCTCCTGCAAGCCAGTCACATGCAACCCTGCTGAGGCTGCTGCTGGCTCATCTACCAGAGCAAGTAGCCTCCCTTCTCGGGAATGAAGGAGGGTGCTGAGCTCCGCCCAGTGGGTAATTACTGCTGTTCCCCTGCCCACCTGCCTTGAGGTAGCTGCCTATAGTGGGGCTCATGGGCAGCCTGCCCACCACACCTACCTTGCCTGCTGCCCTGCCTGCCCTGCCGGCCCTGCAGCATTCCCTCCCCAAGGAGGAGCTGACCCCTGGCTGCCTGGTGCCTCTCCTGTGAGTCACAGGGCTGGCCTGGAGCAGTGAGGGGCTGGTCCAGGGGCTTGGCCTTGGACGTCATAGTAGCCAGCGGACTTCGGGTGGATCCTGCCCCCTGGCTGTTTGTACATAAAATGTCCTATGATTCTTTTAACCCATGCAGAGCCAGTGCTGGCGTCCATCGCATTTCCTGCTGTTCTTTTTATGGTGCACATCTGTGCACATTTTTAATGAGGCCAGAATGTAAATGCGCCCAGTGAGGATGATAGCCTTATCGACATTTTTCCGGGACACATAAACATGCTTTGGTGAGCTATAACAGCAGACTGTGGATTCTTCTCTAGAAAGAAAAAAAGCCAACGGTTTTCAGGAAATTTTCAGTTGCACATCACCACTGTGATCTAATTCCAGAACGTCTAATCGCTCCCCAAGGCAACCCATGTGCCCGTTAGCAGTCATTACCTGTCCCCACTTTCCCAGGCCCTCGGGGCAAACCCCATCTACTCTCTGTCTCCGTGGACCTGCCCTGCTAGGTGTTTACTGTCACACGAAGGCTTTAGAGACGACACGTAGCTTGTGAAGCCCCATATTAACGGGTAATGGTGATGCAGCCTTGACTGGCTGAGACAGGCACCCACCAGGCCTTGTGACACAGTGTCATCCAGGAAGAGAGCGGTCACTTGGTCTTGCAGGACAGCAGGGTCCCTTCTTGTCCACTTTGATTGCAGGGAATGCCCAGCGCAGGCAGCAGGTACTCAGGAACATTGGTTGGTAACACACGGGTCAGGGCTGTCTCCACACTGGCAGGCTCGGCTCAGCCTGTGTCATGCCTGGAATGCCTCTTCCATGTCTCAGCAAATGTTACCAAGACATCCTTCCTTCCTGGTCTGACACTGTCACTCTGGCCCTGGTGTTGGCTCTGGTGGGTGATCATTTGCCCAGCCTGCAGCAGGCCCTGGGTTCTGACCCCAGCTCTCTACAAAGAAGAGAAGGTCCCTCCTTCAGCCCCCAGGCCAGCTCAGTAGAGAAAGAGGTGGGAACTGCACTCAGCTCTAACAGTGCCTAGCTCTCCTGTCCCAGTCACCCCTAGCTGAGTGCCCTGTTAGAGAAGCCCACCATAGCCCAACCTGACCTGCCCCCACCCCACTGCTCCTGCCAGGCCTGCCCACAGCTGTCTATGCTCTGTTAGGAGGTGTGGAGTGAAACTCCTAAGGCCCAGGCAGAACAGGTCCAACTGCACCCAGGGGCCTGTCCCAAGATCACTGCCTACAGCCACTGAAGTCCCCCACCCCCCACCCCGGCTGACCTCTGTACACCCTCCGGTGGCCCTGAGCCAGGCCTTACTCACACAACCGCCAGTGTCAGGGCCTCTCTGGGGAGGCGGGCAGGCCCTAGTGTCTAGGCGCTAGGCGCTGTGCCCAGGGCAGGTCCTGCTCTGTTCCTCAGCCTCCTCTTCACAGCCGCCTGGAGGAGAAATCTCCTCTGGTCACCAGGAAGCTGAATTACCAAGAGAGACTGGGACTTAGTGGCCCGGTCCATCCCAGGCTTGGGGTGGCTAGCGGTGAAATCCACGTGAGCCACGGGATTGCCCCGCCTGTGCAGCTGCCTCTCCCCATCTTCCTGGGATTTCTGCGGGCACGAGCCTGGCGGCTGCAGCTGAATGAGAGCGGACAGGTGCCCACCTGTGTTCACCTGCGAGGTCTGGAGCAGCAGCTATGCTTCTGTCATTTTCCCCACTCCAACAGGGAGGCCTCCAAGCCCTGGAACTCGGAGCAGAGTGGGGTCTCCGCTACCCAACCAGGCGCACCCCTCCTCACTGCCTGTCCTCACACAGCGTGGGTCTCAGCTCCCTTCAGGGCAGGGCTGTGCTCCAATGTCTCCTTGGTAACAGCAGTCTCCCAGCAACCTGCCCCCTCCAGGGATGGCATCACCCATAGGAGAGGTCCCTGGGAACCCAAGTGTGTCTCTGTGAGTTTCAGACACTCCTATGTCTGGCAATAGTAAGGGATGATGGCAAGGCACCGTCGGCCAAGGGAAAACCCAGAGCTAGGCCCAGAGCTGTCTGGGAGGCCCCCTACTGGAGCTTCTGAGGGAACCCCAGGGTGGCCACCAGGCCAGCAGCCACAGAGGGAGATGGATAGCCTAAGCCTGGTTGGGGCCTGTTCTTCCCGGACCCCGGGGCTATGACCCACAAAGTCCAAGGCTGTCTCTCTTTCCCACGGGAGCTTGCATTTTAGCAGTATATAAGCCAACTGGGACACGGACCTCTTTAAACCCGCCGAACCTACAGGACCTGCTTTTGCTGATCACACCTGGAACACCAGGCCAGGTGTGCGGCCCATGAGCTTGGAGGATCATCCTCATCTGATCGTGGAAGCAGGATTTGGGTAGCCTCGGGGTTGAGGCGCCCTTCCTACGCCAGGCTGTGCTGGGTTCCAGCCCAGCAGCAAGCCTCAGCATGGCGCACAGGCTCAGCCCACGCAGGCAGGAGCTGTGGCCCTCCCCAAGGTCCCTGCACGAAGACAAGGGCAGAGCTCCAGGGAGGGGCGTGAACAAGCTGGGGCTGGTCGGATGGTGGCCCAGCCCACCCCTCTGCACCTGGTCCCTTGGCCATGGTGGCAATCTTCGGCACCCACTAATCCATAAACCACAGAATACCCGACTCTTGCTGCTGCAGCTCTCAAGGCCTAGAGTGGCCTGGAGAAGGCGGCCTCCTGGAGCCCTGGCCTGGCTCAGTGAGGCTTCACGTGGCCTTGAGTGGCTTTTCAACACCCCCCCGGCCTCATTTTCTCACTCTGTGAAATGGGGCCAACCTAAAGCTCCCTGAGCACTGCTGTTTTTCTGATTCGCCTCTGTCCTGCTTTCCGCTATGAGCTCTCTGTCGCCTCTCCCCGAGGACCCGGCTCCCTCCCGGGTTCTTCTCTTTCAGCCCCTTCCTGTTTCTCCACTCTCTTTCTTCCCCACTGCTCTCTGCGCCATGTTTCCTTTCTCCAAACAAGCAAACACTGCAGGGGCCCACCCTGCCAGCATTCCCTCCAGTGCCCACCGCCCCTTCCCCAGGGGCTGCCCCCCATGATCCCAGTCCGGGGGTGCTGTGCTGACATCACAGGCGGACGTTTATCCACTGCTCCTCACCTAACGCAAATTTCATCCTCGTCCTCTCTGAATCAATTTACTTTTATTGCCTCAGCTGCTCAAAAGCAATTTTTCAAGAGCAAAAAGGTCAGCCCGTCCAACGCTAATCAATTCTCAGAGAGCTCCTGCAAGCCGCCAGGGGAGCCGGGACCGGGACGGCGGTCCTAGCCCTTCCCGCCAGCCCCCTCCCACCGGCCCCCCGCCCTCCAGCTCCATCACTTTTATTGCTTCATGATGCCTGTCATTAGCGGTGTGTTTGAGATGCCCCACAGTGTTCTTACAACATAAAACCTGGGCGACTTGTGGAGGGGGGAGCCCGGAGCATTTATAGCCACTAGCCAACTCTGGACAGTAATAGCTGCGCTGATGGATCGCTGACGGGGGGGGGGGGGGCAGGAGGCATCCAGCCACTTGTTTAAAGCTCGCAGATAACCAAGGGGCACACTGCAGGATCCGGGTCCTGCCTGCCTGCCTCAGGCACAGCCTCTCCCTTCACACCCTACTACCCTGAACTGGGGCGTCTGCCAGCTCCTCCAGCCTGGTCTCCTAAGCACCCCTACCTCATCTGCCAAGCTGTGGACTCTTAGAACTTCTAAGGTTCCATAGATGGGGAAGCTGAGGCCCAACGTCCTGAAGTCTAGAAGGGGCAGATGCAGCCTTGGAACAGACGTGTGGTTTGCATAGCTGTCCTTGTGCACTCCATGCAGCAGTCAGGTCTGCACTCCTTGTCCTACATCCCTGACCCCTGACCCCTGACCCCTGAGCCCGGAACACTAGACTCTCATATACCCTGGGACTCCCAGTGCCAGATGCTATCCCTCAGGACTCAGCGGTCCTCAGAGGTACCCCTCTTGTAGGCACTCTTAGGTCACTTTTACAGTTAAGGAAACTGAGGCAGAAGGTACAGTTTTATGCCTTTGCCTGCACAGGTGGAAACATACAGTTCAAATCTGCCTCCTCTTGGCTCTCTTCATGTCTTCAAAAATGCCACAGGAGGAGCTGGGATGTGGCTCTGGGTGGAGCACTTGCCTAGTTTATACAAGGCCCTTCTATCTATCCCAGAGCCACAAAATAAGAAGAAAAGCTATAAGTCGGGAGAGATGACCCACTGGTTAAGAGCTCTTGCAGATGACCCCGGTTTGATTCCCAGCACCCACATGGTGGCTCCCAATCATCCGTAACTCCAGCTCCAGGAGATCCAAAGCCATCTGGCCTCTGGGCTCACAAGGCAGGCATGTGGCACACAGACACACATACAGGCAAAACACCTCTGCACGCTAAGAACACCAAGAAGCCACAAGGGCCCGGCTCAGCGCTTGCCACACAGACATGCCAACCCGAGTTCAGTTGCCCAGAGCCTACACAGAAGCAGGGTGTGGGTGTTTACCTGTAATCCTAGTGCTGAGGAGGCAGACACTGGGTCACTCTGGCCAGCTACCCTCGCCCAGTCTGTGAACTCCAGTCTCAAGACATGAGGTGGAGAATAGCAAAGGAGACCCTGACGTTGACCTATGGCCGCCACACGCTGTGCACAGACACAGGCGTGTACCCATGCCCACAGCACACCCACCTCCGAAATAACCAGGACAAAGACATGGGGTATGAACTGTCCAGGACATGAGCGACAGGGACTGCAGCATGATGGGGGTAAAGCAGATGGCCCCATGGTGACAACTTGCCTCCTGGGTGACAGAAATGCTCCCGGCATGCACAGCTGGTGGCCGTGCAATCTTGATGGACATAAATGCCCTGCAATCATAGACTTAAAAACGATGACTGCGGGGCTGGAGAGATGGCTCAGAGGTTAAGAGGGCTGGCTACTCTTCCAAAGGTCATGAGTTCAATTCCCAGCAACCACATGGTGGCTTGTAACCATCTAAAATGAAATCTGGTGCCTTCTTCTGGCCTGCAGGTGTACATGCAAACACACACTGTATACATAATAAATAAATAAATCTTTAAAAAAAATGATGGCTACGATATTCAGAGCCCTCTGGGGGCTGGAGCGATGGCTCGGGAGTAGAAGCACTTGTTGCTCTTACAGAAGACTTGGGTCCATTCCCAGCACCAACATGGTGGCTCCCAAACATCTGTGACTCCAGTCCCTCTTTTGACCTCCACAGGCACCAGGTACCCACGCACTGCACATGTTGGCAGAAATACTCGTACACATTAAACAAAATAAACCAGTCTTTCAAAAGAAAGAAGTAAACTGCTTAGGTGTTTGGGCCATACTTTTGGCAAGAGGCCAGCTGGGCCACCAGCTCCTGCCTCTGCAGAAGTGGTCTGTGGTCATGCTCCTAAAAAACAAACAAACATACAACTGCGGAAAAATGCTGACACCCTCTCACCAGCCAGAGGGTCACCTCCCTCAGGAAGGCTTTCCCGCTGATGCCACCTGCCCTGGCGGCACCCCGAACACCGTTGCTCATTCTGCACTTGCCCGTGCCATCTGCCTGCACTTGCCCACGAGCTGCAGTAAGAGTCTTTGGATTTGCTCGGCAAAAGCCTCTGCTTGGGCCAGACCCCTGCCTCGCCATGCTTGGCTCCATGCGGCAGCTCCTGAGCGCTGTTGATTCACGTCGTCAGGTGTGAATAGAACACGTTTCCAGGCTCTCCTGCCTCCCTCGGCCCTGGGTCCCTGCTGGCAGCAGTTCCCTCGGGTCCATGCTGCACTCTCTCTGTGGCCTTTCAGAGCTTCTACTGTCACCTGGGAGACCCCAAGCCTGCTCCCCTAGGCTTCCTGAGCTGCTCAGGATTTCAGGTCCTTTCTCGTGACTGCAGGGACCCTCCATCGATTTCTAGATTGCATACTGTGTCTACAGAAGGCTGGGCCTGTCCCTGTACCCAGGGCAGACAGCTACCCCAGTAAAGGCTGCTCCCAGCCTCCCCTGTGGCCTCTGATTCAAGCTCGCCCTCGAAGCACGTCTAGCAGGAGCCCAAAACCTCTGCTCCTCTCTCATCAGGAGGATGTTCGGTCCCGTTGGTCTAGAATCTTAGTTGGGTGCAAAGGCTTAGGGGCGAGGGTTGTGGGGAGGCCTCCTTCGCTCATGCCCTACAGGTGGGAAACTGATTGGGGGTGGGAGTAGCCATGAGCAAGGCCCTTTTCTTCTCCAGTGTAACCAGAAAGACCCCGTGAGCCCAGCAGGCAAACAAACAGGAGCTTGCCAACACTATGCCTTTGAAGACGCTAGTCTTCAGTCAGTCTGCCATTTTTGTCCCAGGCATGAAAAGTCCTCTGAACAGGCTCCTGGTTAGCTGGAGTTGGCAGTGGCTAAGGCCCCCAGTCAGCTGGGGTTGGCCAGTGACAGAAGCTCCTGGTTGGATGGGGTTAGCCAGTGGCAGAGGCTGCTGTGTAGACAGGAACCAAGGAGAAGGGAGCCATGAGCCGATGACAGCCTCTGGCCTCTGCACCAGGCAGTGGAACCTGGATGGCTTCCCTGTTCTGGCCACCAGGGCCCCTGCCAAGTCCTCTGGGGCCTCTGCCAAGTCCTTCCAGCAGCAGCAACTGCAGAACATTCTGAGAAATCCCCCGTGGGGTTTTCTCTAGAAGCCTTGTGAGGCAGGAAGTGCCCTGGGGCTGGGCTGAAGGAGCAGGTGGCACCCAGGACTCTGGGGCCAGGCTGGTGACCAGAGGTAGCTGGAGAGGCCCAGCCGGGGCTTCTGCCTGTGGATACACTTCCCTGGCTGGCCGGATTCCACATGACCTAGTTACAGGGCTGGCATCTTCAGAGCGAGGCACCCAGGTCCACAGGGGCTGGGCCAGAGCTAGTCCAGGCCACTGGCTTCAGGACGTGGGTGCTGGCTCCCCACGGCAGCCCATGACTCCCCGAGGGTGCCTTCTGAATAGCTTTGCCTCGTCCCACACAGAAGAATCTTCAGCAATTCTGTCACCCTGAAGTCGTTCAGACCCAGCCATGGTAGGAATGAAAGTTACCAAGTTATTCTATTTCATCAAAGTCGAATTAAAAAAGAAAAAAAAAGAAATATTTTTGTTTAACAAGAAACTGAATATTTTAAACAGCCAGTTTGCAAGATACATACAGTCACGCTCCGAGACTTCCCTCTTACCTCCCTGCTAACCATCAGGGTGAGTGAGGGCTCCTTGGCCACTTTCTCCCGAGCCCCCACTGCCCTTCAATTCAAGGGCCACACTGCCACCTGAACAAATGAATCACAATGGGACCCATTATAGTCCCAGAGCCATCAAAGAAAGAGAGGGCTGGGGAGGGGGGTGTCCCGCAGTTCTGCCGCACCCGGAGGAGCACAATCAGCCATTGTGGGAGTGTTAGGAGTCCCAGTGATAAGGAGGGAGGCAGGCAAGGCAGCCAGGCCTCCCGAACCAATTGCAAAACAGAATAGAAGGTTCAAGGACCCCAGATAGTGGAGACCAGGCCAGGGACAGCCCCTTCCACCCTCCGCAGCAGCTCTGTGGATTCCTGTGTCTATCTTTCCTCACATCCCGTGCCCCACTGAGATCAGGACACTGAGCTGGCACCAGTCCAGAGTCTGTCTCCAGCTCAAGCTGGCAGCCACACACTGACTACTCTGTATCTGTTTGTGTCAGTAGACAGGAAACTGAGGCATGGGGGGAGGCTGTCATTGGTAGGACGTGAGTTTGTGGGCTTGAGGCCATGGCTCAGGGCTCCCATCTGACTGCACGGGTTTCTACGGCTGTCCCTTGGGCTATCTGATTTGTAGGGACAGTGACAGCAGGCCTCCACCCTCTCCCATGACTACCTGGGAACCCAGGCCAAGGTTCGGTGGGGATGACTCCATTTCTTCTTCCGGTCCCCAGTGATCTCATAGAAGCTGCTTTCCCTTTGGGTCTAGGTCCCAGGTTTGGTCCCCCTTTGTCCACCTGCTCTTGAGCTGAAAAGCTGCCCTGATTTGAATCTAGCTAGTCAAGAGGTGACCAACAAGCAAATCATTAAGTCTGTCTGTACCTCAGTTTCCCAGTGTAGGAAAGGGGGGCGAGAACAGCTCTCCCTCTCGTTGCCATGATGAGGATGAGAATTCATGGCCGAGTTCTAGACCATGCTAGGTGGGTCCCCAGCCCTTCCTTCCCTTGGTAGACTAATGGCACCTCGGGATCCTGTCCTTGTGTGGGCCAGTGCTGGCCACCAGTGAGTCCCTGTTTTGGTCTCTTGCCCCTCACTCCCTGTGACTTGCCGAGGTGGGGGGAGGGCTGCTGGCTGACAGCCAGTGAGCACCGCCAACCAAGACCCTGAAGCATTCCAGTCTGCCGGCGTGGGGTCCCAGCTGCCCCTCCCCTGTTCGGGGGTCACTGGTCAGCAGGCCCCGCATCAGGACACAGGGTCCACCTCTTCCTAAGAACCTTTCAGCTCTCCATGGGGCTTGAGAGAAGCCCTTCCCCTGGAGGCCCCTCCACAGCCTGTCAGGGCCAGTCACCAGCTCTGACGTCCCTGCCCCTTACCAGAGGATTAAATCAGTTTAGGGAAGACGTCCTAGAACACCAGAGGAGACCCTGCCCCTGCTGCAACCGGGGACAGCCAACAGAGAGGCCGTCCTGTCTCCACCATGACCCCCCAGCCAGAGCAGGGGCCTATCGGCACATTCCAGAGCCATAGAGGGTGGCAGCGCGGTGTGCGTTGTCCTGGGCCGGCCTGGGCCCGGTGGCCTTCTGGGTTTTGGGTATCTTCTGTCCTGCCTGTGTCCTTGGCGCTGGCCCGGCAGGACCCTGAGGCTGCTGTGGTCTGACTATGAACTGTGCCAGTCCTCCTGCAGCTGAGCGGCCACACTGTGACCCACCCTGCCCCCTCTGTCCATCTGAGAGTCATCCGAGAGTTACGGGCGCCTGAGGGACAAACAGTGCACACAGACCTCCAGACCCCTGCAATTGGGTTCCCTCAGCCTGTGGTGATGGAGGCTCAGGGTCGGCGGTGTGTGCTGGGGCTCGAGACAGTATTGCGTAGGGCTGTCCTCTGAGCCAAATGACAGCGCCTGGGGGAGTTCAGATCTCTCTAGCAAAAGATCATCCCAGCTGGGCCTGTCGGCTGTTTATGGCCCCTCCTCCAGGGCTGCGTAGGGTCACCTGAGCATCCAGCTGCTTCTTACCATGCAACACACTAACTACACACGGGAAGGGGGGGGGCGCTTCATAGGCCAGGTGCAGTAAAAGCTCCATCTATGTGGCGATGGGAAAGCCATCGTCCCTGCCAAGGAAAGACTTTCCATGCTGCCGGGGAGGAACGGCCACACCCTGGTAAGTGCCCTTCACCTGCTCTCTCTAAGGAAACCCAATAAGCTCATTTGTTCCTGAGCGAGCGCTGCTGGGGTCCTGCCGCTGCTTCTCACTGGGACCTTGGGAGACACTGTTTACGTCTCCCCTGGGAAAGAATTTAGCAACAGATGGGGACACCTGGGAGAACTTCATGCAGCCTCTCTCTGCACGGGACATTTTTCAGGGAGTCACTCTATCGCCCTGGCTGCCGTAGCTCTGAGTGTGCAGGGGATGGGCTACGGCTAGTTCTCTGTGCTCTGGGCGTTAAGCTGGAGAGTCATGTGCCACCACTGCCCATATGCAGGCAAGCTACACGAGGCTCGAAGAAGCCAACTTGCCTGAGACCGCACAGCGAAAGAGCAGAACTCAAGGACCCGGGCTGGCTAGATGGTTCTCAGGCCCAGCTGTGCAGAGAAGGCATCTCCTATCTCTTATCTCCCTTGATGCTCTGCAAACAGACTCTGCTGGGAAGTAGGGGAATTTCTAATCTTCTTTCTCCCCCCCTCTCTTGACTAGAGCGGTCTCAAATTTGTTATGAAGGTGAGGATGACCTTGAACTTGTGATCCTCCTGCTTGTACCCCTCCCAGTTGCTGAAATTACAGACCCCCTTCATTCCCCCCCAAGTTTGTGTACACTGGGTACCAAGCCCAGGGCTTTGGGCATGCTAGGCAAGGTCTCCACAGTCTGAGCTGCACCCCAGCCCCAGGGGTCTTCCTGAAGATTCTATGCCTGAGGGCCAATCTTATCAACACATCTCTGTCTCTTTTATGATGTGTACCCTGGCATAAGTCCATATTGGTGCTGACATTCCTCCAATCAGACAGTATTTGCTGACACCCCCGCCCCGGGGAGGACCCTGGGTTTATTAATTTATTATCCTGCAAACACCCAAGAGGCTGTCGAGGTTATAGATCTGTGCCTTACACAAAGGTGGCATCCGAGCCCCAGAGAGGGCAGGTGCAGTCCCCAAGGCCATCCTGTGAACTCAGTGTCCTCCCTGCTCATCACTCCTGGCACTGGGGTGAGGGGCACAGTCAATGGCAGTTGGACCTATCACCTCCTCCTTGAAGTACTTGGTGATTTTTCCCAAGGCTTTTTAAGGTGTATTCAATGGTAGGCCCTCCGCCTTGGTCGCCCTGTGGAGTACTTTGTGTGAGGAGACAGGGGTGGGCATCTGCAGGGAGCTACTCATCTGCCTCAAAGGAGGTACCCACCAAGGGCCCAGGCGAAGGCTGAGCCAGAGGCAGCCTAGGCTGGGGAAGCTGGCTTGTTTCCCCAAGGCTTCTTGTCCCCATCTCATCCTGTGCCCTTGGCCAGAGAATACTCCTGTGTCTCAAGAGTGCCCCTAGTTCTAATTCTAAGGAAGTTTGTGCTTCTGCCCTGAGAAGAGACCCTGTGGGCTGACAACTGTCTAGGGTCCATGTGCTCAGGACGGCTACCCGCAGCCCCACATCGCACGTGCTGACTTGCCTCGGGGGCAGGAAGAGGTCAAGTTTGCTGGTGTCACTCAGTGGTTCTGTGCCCCACTGCTCACCCCACCCAGGACAGGCGATGGCGCCTCCTGACACCTGGCACTCTTTGAGGCTTAGAACATCTCTTTCCTGTGACTACAGGAATAGAGGCACCAAGGGTATGTCAGCTCCCCGTAAGGACAGAGAAAGAGGGTCCTCTGAGGGCAAGGTGTCCTGGCTGCAGCTGGCTCCTGGGGTGCCGCTTAGGAGTGGGGAGGAACAGGAATAGGCAGGTTCAGAGGGTCCTGGGACCAGAGGCCTGGCTTCCGCCTGGAGAGAGTGGTCCATGAGGGCCTTGGGCTTCCAGGGCAGTGTGCTTTCCCTTTCACTCCTAGGGGCCGGCACGGCGTCCTTGTAATTAGTCTCCCCCATTCCCGGCATCATGAGTTATTAACACTTACCTAGAGAGCGCCTGTTATGATTAGACTGGGTCCTCCTCAGCTTCCCCCCTCTTGCGCTCCCTCCGCTGAGTTCCCTCCCTGAGCTCCCAACTCAGGAGTCCCACAGTCCCTCTCCTGGCCTGCACATCCTCCCCACCCCCAGGGCCCTTGCTTCTTGCTTTGTAGGCATCTTGCACACAGCAGCTCTGTGGCACAGCAGGATCAGCGCACTGGGTATGAAATTGGAAGCCGCCACACGGGTCTCTGCCGAGCGGAGCGTGGGATGGCAGGAGCAGGCAGCCTCTTCTGTGGAAGGCTGGATAAGCCCCAAGGAGTCCTCAGGAAGATGCTGTGTTTCACTGTGCACAAATACTGTCTGGTCCTCTACCCTTGGCCCGGGTAGCATTCTGCCTGGCCCTCCCCGGAAGCCAGGGCTAGCGAGAAGCCTGGGGCTTGCAGGTTTGAATCCCACCATTCTGTGTGTCTTGTGCAGAAGCGTGGCTGGCATCTTTCAAGTGAGCAGGAGCTGAGAGGGGGCAGGGAGGCCGGTGCAGCCCATCTACAGACTGGAGGCACAAGTGAGTCTCCGCCTGGCATTATGGGGCACCTGCCCAGCTTCCCCAGTGGAATGAGCTGTATGGAACCCAGGGACTCTGGGGTTGGGGTAGCCAGAGCTCCCCATACACCTCTAAAAACACTCAGATCTCTCAGGACAGACAGCCCAGAGCCTGGCTGGTTCGGCGAGCCCCAGTTGAATCTCAGGGCTCTTCAGGGTGCCCAGCAACTAGGCTCTTCCTCAGGCTGGAGGGGAGGGCTGTGGTCTTTTTGCTCAGCCTGCAGCATCCTGGGGGTGGAGACACGATGGCCACCGTGGAAGGAGAGGAGGGGGAAGCCCAGGCAGGAAGCAGAACCTTCACTTCCAGCCTCCCTGTGCACACCTGCAGACACTGTGTCCCAGCCACCTGACCCTCTCCCAGGTGGAACTGACAGAGCTCATCTGTAAGCATACAGGCCCGCCCAGATACTTCCAGGGACACCAAGCACCCCGTGATTTCATTTAGGCTTGTCTGCCTAAGGCAGGCAGTCCTGTGGCCAGCCGAACGGAAAGACCCAAGGATGGGGGAAGGCTCCATCTAAATGAACGCTTCGGTTGGATACTTCCCAGAAACCCAGGAGGGTGTGAGCTTCGGGAGACTGAGTGCCCAAGCTTCTGGGGGGAGGAACCCGGCCAGGTGCTCTATGGGCTTGGCACCTGTTGCTGCATCCCGAAATGGTGGCAGGAGGTGGACGGGAGAGAGGGACTCAGCCTGGGTAATCATGCAGGCCTCTCCTTCCTTCCCTGACCACCTTGAGGCAGCCACTCGTGGGCTCCCACCAGAGTTCACTGTTTTCCAAGCCAGGGGAAGCACACCTCCCTTTTGAGGTCAGAAGCCAGAACGCCCTCACCTAGCATCACACATGGGTGGTCCTCATGGCCTGGTGAGTGGAGCCTCCACTGGCAGCAACCGCTCCTGGGCCTGGCTGAGCCACACCCACAGCTTGCACTTAGAGGCCCTGGGGGGAGAGGGATGGACAGAATGTCCTGGGATAGGACAACCTGCATGTTCTCTTGGCAGCGCCTCCTGCAGCCACTGGTGTCTTTGTCCAGGACTTCCCAAAAGAAGTGTGGGAAATGCACTGCTGGGTGCTCCCTCCTGGAGCACTTGGCAGCCTTGACGCCCACGCAGCCTCCTTTAAACAGCCCTGCCCTTCGCCTTCTGCTGCCTCTTCTGTTAGCTGCGTGTTGCTCTCATCTGCTTGTGCCCCACAGTTGGTGTTCACACGCTGGCCACAGATCTTAACCGAACCACCGAAGTCCTGGCCTCTTGCTCTACCCCGCCCTGGCCCTTGGCCACGCCCACTGCTGTGCCATACTGTTCCCATCGCCTTTCGGCCGAGAGACCCCTGGCCTTGATGGCTTTTCCCATTGCGTCTGTGCATGGGTGCTTATGGCCAGAGATAAGCGATCTTTCTCCCAAATGTGTCTCAGTTCAGCAGGCACTCCCACTCTGTGGTAGACAGTGGGTGGTTAGAGCCAGGTGCTGTGCCCAGCTGAGGACTCTGTGTCCTCACTGGAGCCTCCTCGAGGCATCATGAGCTCAGAAGACTCTGTCATCCTTGGAAATGTGACACGTCTCCCCATCTGAGGTCAAAGGACCAGTAGAACCTGGCCACAGGCCCATTTCCTACTTGAAGATGAAGCAGCTTTTCCACCCTGTTTAAATCACCCCAGCCCCCGCCTCACACACACAGGAGCCAGACAGCCATAGAGAGAGGAGGACGTGGGTCTGGAAAGGTGGGCAGGCATCTGTCCCTAAGTGCTAAAGTCACCCACCCGGCCAGTGGCATGTGTCCTCTGGTCCTCAGAGGGTGAGTGGCGTCCAGTCCGGGCCTTCAGAAGGGTAGGGCAGCAGGCAGCTGCACTGGTAACTGCAAAAGCGCTGGCCCGGGGTCTCCTCACTACGGGGAGGCTGCCGAGATGCCCTTATCCTACACAGTGGACACAGGTGTGGTGCTGCTTGAGCCCAAGAGCCCAGACGACGCACAGACAGAGCCTGGCCTTGAAAAAGGGTGACCTGGTGACAAGGAGGGCTCAGTGTGGGGCCCAGGCCATGCTTTGGGAGTGAATAACCCACCTTTTCTGGACTCCTAGCTCATCAGGCAATGGAGGAGGGCCCTTACAATCAGGACTGCTCTGGAGTGATGGGGCAGAGACAGGCTTTGGCTGGGGTAAAGGGAGGCAGGTGACGAACACTGCTGCTCAGGGCTGGTGGGAGCAGTGAGGTGCTGAAGCAGTGGGGAGTTCAAGGTTTGCCTAGCTGCAGGCACAGAAGTGTGGGTGGCCTTGTCCACTTGAAGGTCTTGCCATGTGCCACAGGTGTAAGGAACTCCACATAATTCTCCCTTATTTCAGTGGGCTGTGAGTGTCCAGTCTGGGGCTCACAATGGGGTCATCAAGGACCCTCAGCACCTGTGACGGCTGGCCAATGACCGTCCTTCCCTTCATGCCCCTGCTGCAGTGTCACAGGCTGCAGAGCTGCCGAGGCCATGTGCACCTGCTTGCCTTCTCCTGTCCCTTTGGCCACTGGTCATGTCCCGCATCTCACACTCAGTGCACTGACAGCTGGAGCTTAGCTTCTAGGCAGGCTGGGCCAGCAGCCCTCCTGCTTCCAAGTGGATGGACTTTTCTCTATGGGGAACTAGGCTCAGCACCCTCATGAGCTAGTATTCCAGGCTTGGCTGGCACCTTCCAATCCTCACCAGGGCACACCGGGCATGCCTATGTCCAAACAAGGACAGATAGGTAGGTGGACCCTTGACACGGCAACCCCCGGAGGCACACATACCAAGTCCACCCAGCCTCTGGCTCCTCCAGCCCCTGCAGGGGCACACCAGTATATACACAAGCCACGTGCAAGCAGCTCAACAGTCCCAAAGCTTTTGCAGGGCCCAGACCCTGTGTACCTTCTCATCAGCCCTAGGGTCCATGTCCCTGTGACTAGCTCCCAGAGCTGGTTCAACAGCAGGGCTCAGTGATGCTGCCTGAACCCCCTTTAACACCCAGCCCACACCCACCAAGTTTCAATACACTATTTGTCTCGGAAAGCAAGGTCACACAGGCTTGCTCAGGCAGAGCAGGGCAGCTACAGCCCCATCAGATGCTGTTAGGGTTTCCAGACATTGGGTGGCCTGGACTCTGGGTGCCCAGAAAGCACTGAGTTCGCTGAGCCACTTTTCTCTACTGCCAGGCCCAGCGTGACAGCCATGCTCTTGCCCTTCTGGTTCTGCACCTCAGGCCTCACCAGATCCCCTCCCCACTACTCTCAGAGCAGCCAAGGAGCTGGGCAGGCTGGCGGCTTCTGAAGGCCCTCACAGCTCTTCCACGGAGCCTGTCTGCCCAACCCCGACCTGGCCACTCTCTCCAGGCTTTCTTTCAAGGCTCGGGACCATGTGTGTGGCAATACTATTTTATTTGTTTTGTGTGGAATCAATGAGAGTCATGATTAACAGGGGTCATGGTGACCAGTCCTGACCTTGACCGGAAGGGGACTGCTTAAAAAAACAAAAGGCAACAGAGAAACGACTCACTTCCTGTTAGACATCAGCAGTGGGCATACTTCATTACTTTAAAAACAAAACCAAACACGCGAAAAGGCGTCTTCCTTATCCTCAAAGTGTGGACGAACAACGGTCCTGTGACTTGACCTCTGCGCACCCGAGGTGCCGCCTTCCCCCTGGAACTGGACAGGGCGTATTTAAAGGCCTGGTGGTGGCAGGATCTGCATGCAGCCGCTCAGGAAGAGAGGATCTCCCCCGAGGGGGCGATGCCATCCACAGCAGAGCTTTGCGCGTGTGCAGACAGGCGCAGGCCAAGACTGCAGCCGAGGTGGCCTGTGGCTCATTCTTCTTCAGGGTAGGCGTGGGTGAAATAGAGTGAGCGTTGCTGAGAGTGTGCTATCTGCAGCAGGGTGGGTATGAGAGGACTTTGTTGACTCCACACCAGGGAGAGCTTTCAACTGGGAGTGGACAGGCCCTCTCGGGAGGGTCACTGCCTCAGAGGACTAAGGCCAGCCGGCTCTTCCCTGAGTGGCAGGTGGGGTCCCTGGGCCATGGTCAGCCACCCTCATGGCAGCTTTACATGGATGTCTCCAGAGCAGTCTTTTAAAGGAGCCTGTTGGAGAGTCTTGCTCCTTTTACAGGCAAGGAAATGGGCTGAGGGGACCCCTCACTGGGGAAGCTCTGGGGTAAACTGGCTTCTTAAGATTTGGGGAGATCCCTCTAGGCCAGGTTAGCCCAGAACAAAATGCACCACAATCTCCACAGAAACACAAGACTGATATCCAGAGGCTCCCTGGCTCTTCAGGGACTCTAGGGATCTGGCAGGTCCAGCCTCAGGCTGGCCACTCTCCCGGTCCTCCCTGGAGGCACAGCTGGGTGGCAGCTCTGGCCCACCTCTAACCCAGGCCATACCCCTGCAAAGCTTTCCACCTCCCTTGTGGGCAGGGTGGCCTCCGGGGACCTCTGCCAGGCTCCCTCCGTGTGGCCAGCCCAGGGTGTTCCCGGCACCCCCGGCCTACCCACAGTGGAAGGGAGCCTCGAGGGGAGGCCGCAGGTGGACTCCTGGCACTGTGGGGGTTGGGTGTGTCACTTCGTGGGGCAGCAGGCCCCAAGTTCCACGTCCTGCCGCTTGGTGCAGCAAAACAGCAAAAGACAAATGCAGGGAGGAGACACCTTTTGCTGTCGCTGACCCCTGACCCAGCCTACGGTCCTCTCCCCAGCCCTTTATTCTATCCCCCTCAGTGTGCAGGGCCATCAAAGGCACCAGCTCCAGGAGACCCTCCTTTGGGCCAGTGTCCTGTCTGGCAAGGGCTTCCCACCACTTTCAGCAAGAGCTCAAAACTCGACACCCAAACCGTCCCTTCCTGAACATAGCACAGCCCCCCACCCCACCGGATCAGGGTTGGACTGGTCAGGATCTCCTTCTGCAGACCGCCCAGACCAAGGCTCCAAAGAGAGCCGAAGTCCTCCCCAGCAGAGACGGGCTAGGACTAGGACACCTGAGGTGGAAGTGTCTGGCAAAGCAGTGTCTTCTATCTTCCCAGTGAGGGCAGTCTCCAGCCCTGAGGCAGGAACACACTGCAACCTGGCCCTCTCCCCTTGCTGCCCGCCCCTCCCCACACACCAGCCCCTCTTTTGGGAGAATGAGTCAGAACTGAGTGCCCTTTCCACGCAGGCTTCAAGCCTCACCCCTGCCAGCACACACACGTATCAAAGGTGTCCTTCCTTTCCAGAGCCTCGGTGATATTAGGCAATGCCGGTCGTCAGCACAGACATTAGCGGTGGGGCATGCGCACACAGCCGTGCTGGCCAATAGCATTAAGCGTCATTTTAAAAAATGGGTTAAATAAGCCTCGTGGCCAGGGGACGGTGTGCGGGCTGATTACCCGTGATTTGTATGTCTTGGCGGTGGGAAGGCTAGAAGTCTAATGACTGAATTATCACCCTAATGCCTTTCGCTGGCTGGGAATAATCCTGGGTAACAGCTGCCACCGGGTATCTGGCTGGTTTCCTCTAATTGCATCCAGATTAAGGCTGTTGTTCTGTGCTGGGCCTCTCAGAGCAGGGCAGGGCTCTGAGGGCCCACACACCATGTCTGGCTGCAGAGGCCCCAGCTAGCCTGATGCTGCAGGTAACGCCAGGGTCCGGTAATCCAGGGTTCTGGGGGGTGGGGGGAGGGGAAGCCTGGACAGTCTGGGTCAGCTGAGGAGCAGGGGCTGGGCACTGTGGGAGCTGGACCCTCAGAATCAGTGTCAGCGGAGCGAAGGTGTAGGAGCTGGGGTGCAGCACGGGAGCATGATCCTGGGAAAGGAGTGGCCTGCATCTAGATTTCCTGAGGCGGGAGGCGGCTGGGACCCCTCTGAGTTACCTGACTACTGAGAGAAAACCCCGAGACAAGGGTTTGCTTTCCACTGCTGGATGCTGGCTTCAGCCATTCAACCTGCTTTGCCCGGAGAGGTGGTTAGCATGTGCGGTACCCACCAACACTTAGAGAAAACACTGCTCATTTCCACCTCTACCACCACGGGGTGACCTCAGACCCAGAAGCCAGTGTTGCCTCACACCTATACACTTCATGTGCCCACGGCGATTCAGAGATGGTGACCCAGAAACGAATGAGCAAGACTGCCTAAGACCAGAACCACCCAGCCTCACTGCTGATCCCGAGCGCTTGGCACAGGTCACAGCACATGGTTCTAGACCTCTGAGGCTCTGTGTGCCCTATATTCTGCTATTGTGGTGACAGACAGTGTGTATGCCTGCTTGTGGCCCCAGCTCCAGAAAGTCAGAAGCCAGTACAGAAAGCAAGTGGGGGGGGACCCCACTTCTCATAATGGACAGTACCCCCAAGATCAGGGAACCTCCCCTCCCGAAAGGCTCTTCCTAGATGGCCCCATATCCTCAGGAGCGCCTGCAGAGTGGGGACAGGCTCATGGGAGAATTGGAGAGCTGAGAAGGAAGGCTGTGAGAGCCCCGGCCCTCTCTCGTTCTGATAAGCACCTTTTAAACTCGGCACCGTCCTGCAGCGCCACTCTCAGGGAGAGAAGCCAATGACAGCGGGCACCTCCACCTACCCCGAGGCTGCATTCCCCACGAGGAGTCAGCGCCTGACGAAGGAATCAGGCTCCTTGCTTGCACCAGCTCTCGGTTCACTGGCTAGGAATGTTCTGGAACACACCTTTATCCAAGCACAATCCTTGGCTTTGGAGGACGAGGGCCACCTTTTCCTTTCCAAGATTCGGAGTGTCCCAGTGGCGCTCGGCCAGCAGAGATGCCAAGGATAGAAGCCCCCTAGGTCCTGCATGGAGGCAGAGGCACCTCCCGGCCATTCAGATGTCTTTCTTGGCTGGGAGTTACACACTTCCCCTTCTCCAGGACCACAAATTTTCTCTTCAGAGGACCTCGTGGTTGTACACACCACGCCCATCAACCCTTTCCGGCCCCAGTGGGTTGACAGAAGGGACAAACCTCAGATCCTCAAAGGAGGACCCCAGTGGGGGGACATCTGACCCTTGTCCACCAGCCTGTGCCTTGGGCTCAGGGTAGCGTGTCCTTCCCATAGCAGGGCACAGAACACTCACATGGACACCGTGGGAGGCCCAGGTCTCTCTCAAGCTTTTCTTTCCTTGTGCTCTCTCTCTCTCTCTCTCTCTCTCTCTCTCTCTCTCTCTCTTCTGTGTGTGTGTGTGTCTCTCTCTGTCTCTCTGTGCCCTCCCTCCCCTCTTTCTTTCTTTTTTCAGCCCAGTCTTGCAGCTGTGACCAAGAAGCTTCAGAAGTGTGCTTGACTCACTCAGGTGACAGTCCTGCTCCTCCGAGTCCCTTGGTGCTGGTGTGAGGATGAGGCCTTTTCTAGACCCTGCTTTGCCCACAGCTTGCGGAGGCTCCTGGCCTCTGCTGGAATACCCAGCCAGCCTGCATTCCAGCGGCGTAGCTGGACATCCTGGGCCAGCCTCTCAGGAGCTGGGTTCTTGAGACAGCTGATACCTGCTGTCACTTCTAGAGTCTGATTCTGTCACCATGACAAGGTTCTCTTCACATTGGCCAGAGGCATTTCCTTGTGTTCCCTCCATGTCCATCCCCACCCCCTCCCACTTACCCAGGCCCTCAAGGAGGTCCCCTCAGCCCTGGTCAAGGCCAAGGGCTTTCCTATCTGCGGAAACCAAATGCCTCCCGCGCTGCCTTTGGGGCCTTCTTGCCTTCTCTTGGGGGCTTGGGTGATGGCATGTCCACTGTGCCCCCGTAGGGGCAGCTCTCTGAGCCTGGGTGGTGGCCGGCACACTCCACAGCTGGCATGTACCCGCTGTCCCACATGCCTGTCCCGCACAGCTTGCACAGGTCATGCAGGCTGCAGGGGATCCGGGGCAGAAGGTGGAACTGGTACAGGAGACTCCTGGCCTGCAGAGAGAGGACAGGCTAAGGGGACAGCAAGGCCATCGGGACACGAGAACAGTGAGAGTACGGCAGCAAGGGCCACGCCCATGGGCTTACTATGTGGGGACTGCACAGTGGCCTGGGCATCCACTGGTTGCCAAAAAGGGACCATGAGATACTTGGGCAGTTTAGGTCACAAATTCCCAACCGGCATCGGGGAGGATGAAGAAAAGCAGAACGGCACTGCCCCACACTGCCCTTCCTGCCCCTTGGCAGGGCCCCTCTAACTCAGTCCCAGTGCCCCCTGCCCCTGCCTGTTACCCGCAGCCCCTAAAGGTCTGTGTGGGGAGTGCAGTGCAGCCATGGGCCTGAAGACCGAACTCCAAACACCACCAGCTGAAGTGGGAAGCGGGAGGTGGCTGAGAGTCAAGGTCACCTTTCCTCCGGTCACAGCTAAGAAGCCACATCCTCCCCAGGCTCTGCCTCCTCTTCCTCACTTCCCTAGCTGTGGACCAGAAGGAGGCACTCCTGGGCAGGGGGACTGGCCGGGCACTCATGCATCATAGCAACTGAAAGAGGCCGTGTCAGGTGGCGGCCCCTGAGGTCCATGAGGACAAAGTAGGGACACAATAGCATCACGGGGCTGATGGCACTGCAGCGGGTGCCAGTCCCCTCGGAGAAACCCCAGCAAGGTGGGTGAGGGGCAGGATGGAGCTCACGTGCAGGCAGTGCCCACGGGCAGAACTCTGTGAAACAGGAGCTGAGCCCATGTGCTGGCTAGGGTTCTGTGGTGTGGACAGGGCTTCATGGGCAGGGGTGGGGCTGTGCAGTACATGGCCTGCTTATGTGCAGGCAGGCCTGACAGGCCGGACCGGGCAGTGCCCACCTTCCTGAGCACCAGCTCTCCATTCATGTGCATGGCCAGGTTTCCAAAGTGCAGGAGCATCTGGTCTGTGGCCAGCTGCTGCTCAATGACGTCGTCCCCATAGATGGCCACAATGGCCACACAGATGAACAGGTGGAAGTAGTCCGTCTGCAGAGAGACAGAGAGCTCAGAGACGGCCCTGCTAGAGCTCGGTCCTGGGGCTGGTTCAGGCTCTCCTGGTTCAGGCCCATGCTGGCAGGCAGGTTCCTGGGCTCTGGGAAACCTGTACCTCCCCACCTGAAGACAGGGCCAGTGGCGCTGAAGTCCCCATCCTGGCCTGCCCAGCCATCTTCTCAGCTCCCAAAGGAATGCAAGGATGGGAGAGCGAGACACAGTCTACAGGGATGGAGCCGGAGCACGGGGCAGATCCCAGCTCCTGGGGCAGGTGCGCAGCAGCTGCTGGTGCTCTTTCCCTTCGGAGGCCTCACCCGGCAGTGGCTCCGCTCTGGGGCTCACTCCTGCTTCCCTGCCCACCTCTGTCGTTCTGCTCCCCCTATCCCTGGCTGATAAGGGGAGGAGGGTGGTTCTAGATGTGCTCACTGATCCCCAAATCTAAAAGCAACATGAACTTGTTTTGTGGGTTTTGAACCAGACGACAGCCAACAGGGGCTGAGGAGTGCGTACTGGCCAACGCCTTAGAAGACGGCTGGGGTGACTTCCTCATGACTCAGCCTCCCCGGTCACTTCTGAGTGTTCTGTCTAGAACAGTCTTATGTTTGGGATGTGCTGGCAAGCGGCCAGGTGGACGTTTCAGGTGGCAGAGGGACAATGCTGGAGGAAGAGGACAGAGCTGCGCCCTGGACACATGGATGGCACGGTTTTTTGTTTGTGCAAGCCTGTGTGTACATGTAGCTATGTGTAGGTGCATGTGAGGCCAGAAGGTGTATCTCAGGGTCTCTCAGGGACCTGGAGCTCAGCCAGTAGGCTAGACTGGCTGGCGAGCCCTGGTGGTTTGCCTGTGTCTGCTTCCCCAGCACAGGGGCTAAGCGGATGTGCCACTCCTGCTGGATTTTTTTTTTTCAAGACAGGGTGGCACTGTGTAGCCTTGACCTTACTGGAACTCACAAAAAAAAAAATCTATCTGCCTCCCCAGTGCTAGGATTAAAAGTGTGCACCACCGCGCCTGGCGTGCCTGGCTTTTTAAAAACACGGGTTCAGGGACTCCACTGGAAGCTTGCAAGGCAGGCACTTCGCCCACGAAGTAATCGCTGCTACCTTTGGTGTGGTTGTTGTTGCTATTATGGCTGACGGAGTCAAAAGGACCTGCCGACGTTCTTACACGGGTGGCCTGGGAGTGACTTGGGTGTTGAAACTGTGCAGAAGCTGCCCTGTGGCCAGAGGGGAGCTGATGGAGGAGACCCGAATCACTGTGAATGTAAGTGGGTGCCAGTGGCACTGACCCAGGCTCCCTCAAGAGCCCTGTGAAGGCAGGAGCTCAGGGCGGCCCGTCAGTCCCAGGGGGCAGGGCAGGAAGCACTGGCCACAGCAGGTGGGCACATTCATCCTGGGCTTCCTGACTGCCCCGTGGTGCTGATGTCGTCTCTCCTGCTGACTGGCCGTGACAAAAGGGAGCTAAGACCAGAATGCAGTAATGATCGTGTTGGCCATCAATTTACATTGATTTCAATTACATGGGAGGTGAGGTCTGAACCCAGCTGCCTGGAAAAGAGCGGCTGTGGAAGGCTGTGGGAGGGGGGTGGAGCGAGGAGGAGGAGACTCCCCCCACCAGAGGAGGCTTGGGGTGACCCCAGGACCCTATTTCCCACACTGGCTGGGTGCAGGGTGCTAACTTAGGGGTGGCTCCTGCCCCTCACCTGGTAGTGGGCCCAGCAGGCCTCCCAGATGCGCAGGGCCTCCGCCTCAGGGAACTCCCGCTTGAAGCAGAGTAGGAGCCAGCGGTGGCAGAAGAGCATCTGGAGGCCGTCCTCGCCCAGCGACACCAGGTGCTGGTAGAAGCGCTGGTGCGTCAGACGGAGCAGCTCCCGCAGGTACAGCTGGGGGAGGGAGCGGAGGGGGCGTTAGCCGGGCTCTGGGCAAGCTTGCCTGCCAGGGCCAAGCTGCCTACCAGGGCTACGGAGGCTGCTACCGGCAATACCTTCAACCCTGAAAGCACACACAGAGAAGTCTCCGCCACACACGTCAGCCAGCCACTAGGTCAACCTACATTGGAACCTTCTCTCTGTGTGTCTTCTGTCTCTCCTTCTCCCTTTCTCTCCCTTCCTCTCTCTCTGACTCTTTCTCCTCTCTCCCTCTTTCTCTCATTCTCTCTCCCCCTCTGACTCTCTCTCAGCCTCTCTCCCTCTCTCTGCTCTCCTCTCCCCTCCCCCTCTGTGTATGTTTGTAGGCCAGAGGTTGACACGGAGTGCCTTCCAGCAGTTTGCCTGATTTTATTCTTTAAGAACGGAACTGATTTATGTGTGTGACTGATCTGCTGCATGGATGTCTGTGCACCGAATCGGTGCCTGGTGTTTGTGGGGCCAGGAGAAGGGGCTGGATTCTTTGGAAGTGGAGTTACAGATGGCTGGGAGCCACCATACGGCTGCTCAGGTCCAGGTCAAGTCCAGGTCCTGAGCAAGAGCAGCAAGTGCTCTTAACCACCGAGCCACCTCTGCAGTCCTTATTTTACTCTTTTAAATTACGTATGTGCTGATACGTGTTTACATTACGTATGTAGACTGTGCACGTCACTCCAGGTGGCCGAGGAGACCAGAGGCGCTAGATCTCTCAGACAATGGTGAGTTGCCTGGTTGTAGGTGCTGGAAATCAAACCCAGGCCCTCTACAGGAGCAGCACATATTAATCCCTGAGCCATCTTTCCGGCTCCACCACCTTGAGACGTAGTCCCTCCCTGAACCTGAACCTGAACCTAGAGTCGGCCGATTAGCTAGACAGGTTGGGCAGCAAGCTCCAGGGATCCACCTGTCTGAGCTTCCTCGTGCACGCACACCCAGCGTTTAACCTGGGTGCTGGGGACCTCACGCTTTGCTGTCTGAGTCACCTCCCCGGCCTCCACCACTGGAAGCCTACTCACACCCGTCTGCCAGTTCATCTTAGATTTAAAAGATATTCTAGGAGGCTGGGGTATAGCCCTAAGCGTAGTGTGATCTCCGGGGTGGTCAAGAGCGCTGACTCAGTGTGAAGTCATCCCCCAGCCTCAGCCGGCCCCTGGGGGCTGTTTCTTATGGATGCCTGACCAGGCAGGGTGAGCCCCTTCCATCCCGCCATGGTCCAGCGGCGCCCAGAGCTAATTAAGGGAGGGTACGTGTTCCTGGTGTTCTGTGTATCAAGTCACCAGGCTATTTCTGGCAGCACAGGGTGGGGGCTATGGACTTCACTGACGCTGAGAGAAAACCAGGCTCCAGCAGCTAATGAGTCACTGGCCACGAGCCGCCAGGTTGATGGCGTCAGACCCTGTAATTGCCTCCCTGGGTACCGTGGAAACCTGACATCACAGGGATGCAGGATGAGGCAGGGGCCTGGTTGGGGTCGGTCTCCTGCTGAGCACAGGGGGCGGGGCTTGAGACCGCACCCTCCTAGGCTAGTGCCTGGAGCTGTGTGGTTCTGGAGTCCAGGAGTCCTTCCTGACTGGCAAGTCCCTCCACTCTGTGGCCCGAGGAAGGTCAAGGCCACCGTGTAACTGACAGCTCTCTAATGGATGTCCAATCCGCACAACTGCCAGGATGCCCTGCATCCTGCTGCCTCTCCCTTGTGCCTTTGCCGTGGTCAGCCCTGTTCCTGGTGGCTGATCTATAGAGAGTGCTTCACACTCTCCCTCAGCTCTGCCCTCACTGCATGAGGCACACCTCGTCCAGCAAGAGACCACTGAACATGACCACCCAAAACCCTCTCTTTAGCTGAGTCTCCAACGCTTGAGGCCAGACCCATATGTAATAGAGACAGCCAAGGGAGGGAGAGGCGCTTGGCATTCCTGTCCCCCAGGTCCAGTGTCCTTTGCCCATATGTTCATTCTATTCAAGCTTATCTGCTTCCGGGCCAGGCTGTCTGCAGGACTGAGGCCAGGCCATCCACATCCAGGACCTGGAACTCGGCAAGGGCTTGACACGAACACAGGTGCCTTGCAGTGACAAGATCTAGGCCCCGACCGCTCCATGCTGCCTGGTTTACGTACGGTTCATCTCTGTGGGGAGGACCTGTGGCCAGTGTCAGCTGAGCCTCACAGAAAGCTCAGCCTTTTCAGGGGTTGGGGGTGTGAGGCCTGCCTGTTGGACATCTGAGTAATACTGAGAGGCCTTCTGCCCCGACTCATGCAGCTGCCTGGCTATCTGCACTGGGCTCTGCAGGCCACACACACCTGAGCAGGTACCACGGGCCTCCCTTCCCTTGTCCTGGCAAGGGGGCTGGACTGATGGCCCTGCAGGGAGGAAGAAGACCAGCAGGGTAGGGCCTTCAACAGTCAGCGTCTGGAGTTTCAGGAGGAATGGGTTAGAGGCTGGTCCAGACCCAAACACACATCTCCTGTAGGTGGCCAGCTGGCCCTTCCCAGAAGGCCTGTGTCCTGTCAGCAGAGATGCTGGTTTTCTGCTATCCACTGACCTTTAATGTCATGGCTGCATTTCACCATCAAGACCCCTGGCAGCAACAGGAGGCAGTGCTCTACCTCTCTGAGCCCTCCAATACACAGGCATACAGGAACACACATACATGTGTACACACGATGTAAGCACACATACCCACATACACATAGGCACAAATACATGCATGCCCACACCTGCACAGTGACACACACACGTGCTTCACGCCTCACCAGCTGTCTCTCCATGTCCTCGTCTCGAGGAGAGCTGACAAAGATGGTGTTCTGCATCAAACCCACAAAGCACCAGAAGGTGTCTGCTTCATCCAAGACCTCCGCCAGGATGGGTGCCACCAGGTCCGACATGCCCTGCGAGTAGCCGATGGCTGGGTTGTACACAGCATAGTTCAGCAGGATCCTCCTGGTGGGGCAGTGGGGAGCAGAGCTGGCTGGACCTGTCCCACCCGTCCACCATCAGGGCCTGCTGGGTAGGCGCCGGGCCCCTCCTCCATCTCGGTGGTAGGAAAGGCAGTGCCAAGTGGCAGGTGCCACAGCGCTGACTGTCTGAAGAGGGGGGGTGATTGGCAGGATGTGGTATGCGCACCTTTAATCTCAGCACTCGGTAGACATTGTCTACCAGGCTGGCCTGGTCTACACAGAGAATTTCAGGACAGCCAGGGCTACACAGAGAAACCCTGCCTCTAAAAGAGTCTGGCCAGTGAAACTCACTTTACAAGTGGTCACAGCCATTTGCCAGGCCCAGAGCCCAGAGCAGGGGCTGGGGAGGAATGTGGGTCTGACTTCCTTAATGGTCCGCTGTCTGTGACGACGGGTGGGCTGGCGAAGACGTTTCAATGGGCTGTTAATTTTGTGCAGTTATTTGCCAGGCTGCATCGGAATATCAAAGATGGCGGCATCTGGCCCTGTGAGTTCTGTGTTCTCATGGTCCATCCAGGAGGGGATGGGAGGATGCATGGTAGGATGGGGAAGCACTGTCCTTAGAGGGCAGGGGCCAGGCGGGGAGGGGGAAGGGAGCCTGGCTGGTACCCTCAGATGGGCCAGGGCGGCAGACAGCGTCTCACGCTCTCCCCCGGGGTCCCGGGGCAACCAGGTACCTCATGCTCTCCACGTTGGGGTTGCCCTCCCCTCGGAAGAACTGGTTGTTCCTATCTGTGCGGACCACGTCTTTGTCCACAGTGAACTGCACATTGCGCCAGAAGGCTCTGTGCTCCTCGGGGGTCATGGCAAGCCTGCGGGGCAGACAGCACCGTCAGAGGTCGGAGGTCGGCTCTGGGAGGGGATGCACTGGAGTGCCCAAGGAGGGGGGAACACGGCAGTCTGCAGTGACCTATGCTGGCCACACTCTCCGGGAACAGAAACCTGTGCTCTGCTAAGCGCTGACCTCTGCGGCTAGTGCTGCCAGCAGCCAACCCTCCAGCCCCCGACAGGGCGTGCGTGTGCGTGTGCGTGTGCGTGTGTGTGTGTGTGTGCGTGTGTGTGTGTGTGTGCTGCCAGCAGCCAACCCTCTTGCTCCCAACAGGGCATGTGCATGTGTGTGTTTGTGCATGTGTACATGTGTGCACTCAAATGCAAATATGTGTACGTACGTGGCTGTGCATGTGGGGGGGGTTGTATGTTCAAGGCTCTCCTCTTTAAACTTAGGTCCTGCCCCTCAGAGGAGGCTTGACTGCAGCAGCCAGTGGGTGCTGAAACCCATGTGGGAGGGAGGTGCAGCCTCTGAAGCCAGGTTCCCAGCTCAGCCTGTTAAACACAAGTTCTAAAACTTGGCATGTGAACTAAGGGGCCGGACCAAGGCGCCGGGGCTGCGGTGTAGGGACTGCCCTCCTCCTGCCAACGCTGCGGGCTCCTGGGAGCCGCTCCAAAGAAACCACGTCCGTGGGCTACATGGCCAGTGACCACCTGTGCCTCTGCCTTTCCTGGTTTGATGGGACTCCCGGGGCGACGCACCTTCTTTGCTGGATGGCTGCGTATTCCCTTCGCTTCCGCTCCCTCAGGGCTTCGCGCTCCTCTGACGTGGACTCGTGGCTGTAATAGTGCAGCAGGAAAGGCCAGACCTCCCCCCGGATCGACACATCAATGCCACCAAAGAAAATGGCCTGGGGGGAAGAGCATAAAACAGGGCAGCTCAAAGAACCCCAAACCCCCAGAGAAGGGTGTTGTGGGGCCTTTGGCGAGCCTCGATTCAGACCCGGCGATTTGCACATGTTTGCGAGGGGAAAGTGCTGGAGCCGCATTCCCAGAGAGGATACAAACTGGCTCATTTCAATGTCAAAGCCCCCCCGGGCGGCACTCTGAGATCAACCGCGCTGTTCTCACGTCAGGGACTAATCCCGGGGGTTTCAGTACCCAAGAGTGCGCAGGGCCCACAGGGGGTCCCCAAACTCTGGGTCTCCTCTTGCTGCCTGACAGGTCCTCGCTGCTGCGGGCAGACTCGGGACCAGCCTCGGGAGGCGGAGCCCCACCCTCCATACCTGGCGCAGCTTGTACTCCTCCTCCACCTGGCCCAGCTCGTTCAGGTGGCTGAGCCACGCAGACACGTCCAGCCTCCGGAACAGGCTCTCCTCCGGGTGGGTCTCAGAAGACGGCAGCTTGGGCCTTCGGATAGAGAACTGCATACATGTCCTCTCATCCGTGAGCTGCTGGACGGGCGGGAGGAACCCGGTGGAGAGCAGGATCCCAGAGCCTGGGCTTCTGAAGCCTGAGAGCCACCCTCTCCTCCGGGAGGAGGGGAGGGCGCCGTTCCTGCTCGCAAACTCCTAACCGGCGAGTGTAATTACACACAATTAAAATGAAAATACCTTCGCCCTAAAACCGCTCTCCCTTTGCAGCCCACAGCCCCCACTCCCTTTCCTGCCCCCTCGGTGAAGAACACCAGAATTAATACCCCCTTATGGCCCAACTTCCCTCTGCCAGGGAGGGCCTGCAATAGATTCCATTCGATCGGCCACATACAAAGGCCCGCTGTTCCCGAGCAGGAGGCCAGCCTGTCAGATTGTCTCCACGCGCACTCACGAGTCCCAGGCGAAACCGCAGCTGACATTTAATTCAGAAATCAAAGGTTGCTCAAAGCAGGGGGGGCCTATGCCACTACCATAATAAGGGGAGCCAGCAGGAGGCTCTGCGGGAGGGGCAGCTCGGCAGAGTCAGCGCCCGGCCTAAGCACGGCGGCACCTTAAACAGGTGATTAAAGGGCTCTCATTCCCTCTGTATGCAGATTGAGCCTTGTCAAAACATGAGTCTCCAAGTGCTTGAAGTGACTTTCAGAAAGGCCTGGGCATGCGCGTCAGCCCCCAGCCCGGGCTGTCAACCACTGCAACCGCAGATGGCCAGAGGCCAGAGTCCCCAGAGCCAGGCCCCTCCCCCAGGAAGGTGTGCTGGCCAGTGCCCTCAGAGAGGCGCATCCAGCCCCTCGCCCTAACCGGGCGACCCCACCCCACGCTCAGCTGTGCTACCTGGTCCCTAAGGTGTGTCTCCGTGCAGAATTTCCACTGCTGGAACACCTCGCAGAGCTTGTCCAGGCCGCCGTGGTGGAAGTGAAAAATCTTGTATTGGCTCTCCCGGCTGGCCACCACCAGCTGGCCGCTGGTGCAAGCCTCGTCACTGAAGGGCCGCGGGGCGGGGGATGGGGTGAGCACATTAAGGCAGGCTTTGATTTCCGAGTTTAATCAGAGCCCATTGTCAGCCACCTCAGGCAGGAAACAGGCAGTCCCAAGGGAGTCTGGCTGCTTATGTGAGGCTCACAATCAACAAAACTCAGCACCCCCTCCACCTAGGAAGCCAAGCAGTGGCATACGCAGGACCCCTGGCACACAGTTCCTGAACTGCCAGGGAGTCCTGGAGAAGGGGCAAGGCCAGCTGGGTGCAGATCTGGACCCTTTAGGGGGTTACTCAACTCCCTCTGCCCTCATGGCTGGATCACAAGAGGGCACAGGAGAGGGAGGGTTTCCTGAAACCTCCCTCAAGGCTGTCACCCCAAGCACCTCGGGAAGAGGCTAGAATGTGGGCCTGGGATTCCGACAGGGGTTTCTGATGGGTGCTGACCTGGGCTGCTGCGGGAAAGCAAAAGCCTAAGGAGGCAGCAACTGGGGCTTAGGAAGGGAAGGCCCCTCTACCTAGAAGGCCAGGGCAGTGTCAACATGCAAGCCACCAATGCGGCCCTGAAACCCAGCAGCCTGTAGTGCCAGCAGCAGCACCCACACGCTGGGCTCTCTGACGGCTGTCCTCTGCCCAGGGCGAACAGGGTGCTGGGTGACTTCAGGTGGGACACACTGACAACAGTGGAGCAGGGAGACCGCCAGCTGCAACCCTCTGCTGCACACGAGACTGGAAACACACGTGCTACATGTACCCACACACACATGCACATGCATGCATACATGCACGTACATGCCAGCACATGTACCAGGACACATTCACATACATGTGACAGGTTCCTACCTGAAGAAGAGCCGCAGGGAGCGCATGTGGCCCAGGTCCACACGGAACACGCCGCAGATCTGCTCCAGGGCACAACCCCGTTGCGGCTCATCCCAGCGAGGCATCTGCAGGAGGCCGTTGCCATCAGGGAACCGCAGATTGGCGTCCGAGCTACAGGGGGAGCTAGCAGAGCAGGTGGTGTGAGGACCTCACCTCTGCCACACCAGCTCAAGGGAAGGGGAGGGGGGGAGGCGTGTAACATACACCCGAGGTTCAACACACAGGGCACGATGGAACACGCCTGGCCAGAAGCGGCTCCCCAGACGTTTGTGAATGAATGACGAGAGAGCAGATCTCATTACCCTTCAAGCATTGTGATACTTTGGTTTGAATGGAAAAGCACTTCTTTGCTTGGTTGGTTGGTTTTGGGTTTTGTTTTTTCTTTCTCGTGACCGCACTCTGGGGTAGTATAAGTTGTCAGGATGGCAGACGGGACTGGAGCTCAGCTCCTTTCCTGACTGGCCTGAGGCAAGTCACCAAGCCTCTCTGAGCCTCTAGGTCTTCTTTATAAAATGGAAACAGCAGGTCCCCGGGCCTGCGAAGGGCAGTTTCCCTGTCACAGTCCTAGAGAGCATAAGGCTTCTACACAGGTTTAGAATTCTCCTGTTTCTGAAAAACAATGGCTGCGGGAGGAAACACACGGCTACCCATGTTAACCCCACGCACCAGGTAATGACATGTGGATGCGGGCTAGGCCACCTCCGTGGCCATGGGGGAGAAGGTGTGCACATGTGCAACAGTCAACTCGGGGTCTTCCTCCATCTCTCAGGGTCTCTCAGTGACCCTGGAGCTCACCGACTGGCCTGCTCAGGTCCCACGGGTCCTCCTGTCTCTGCCTTCCCCAGAGCTGAGGTTACAACCAGGCCTGGCTTTTTGTTTTTTAATTAATTCCTCTTGCATACATTAAATCCTGGCCACAATTTTCCCTCCCTCCACTCTTCCAGTTCCCCCAACACCTCCCTTCTCCCCCAGGTCCACTCCTCTTCCGTTTTCCTTCAGAAAAAAAGCAGGCCTTCCAGAGAAGCCAACTAACACATAACAAGTTACAATAAGGCCAGGCACATACCCTCAAATCAAGTCTGGAAGAGGCAACCCAGTAGGAGGAAAAGGGTCCCAAGAGCAGGCAAAAGAGTCGGAGACACCCCCACTCCCACTGTTGGGAGTCCTCCAAGAACCCTGGCTTTAAGGTGCCGGGCATAAACTCAGGTCCTTGAGCTTGCAGAGGTCACTGAGCTGTGTCCCCAACCCTCACATGTTTTTACAGCACATGACATTATTACATGGGGAGTGAGATTACCCCACTGTTGGAAAGATGAAAATGAGGGCCAGATAGGGCTGTGTGATTTGCCCAAGGTCACACAGCAAGCAAGCAGTGGAGGTGAGACCAGAGCCTGAACTCTGTCCTCTGAGTGTGCAGTGTGACCACGCCACCTGGTCATTCTACTTTAAAAATAAGTGAATTATTTACATTTTCTTTTGCAAAATATTTTATCACACAGTTTTGGGCATCGCTGGTTAAATCATGGTTTGGAGATCTATGATGTTCTGCAAAATATGGTGAAGGGAAAACCTGAGAAAAGGCAAGAGTTGGTTTACAGCCTTGTAACTGGCTCAGCGCAGTCAGGAGCTGCTCTCTGCTAGAGCAGAAAAAGATCCAGGGAAGCCTGGGTCCAGCTTCTTCTCTCACAGCCATCAAGGAGAAAGCATCGCCACTCAAACCCTTCACGGTCCCCAGAACGCCAGGCCAGTATGGTGTGTCTTTTCCTTCCCAACCTGTATCAGGAAGTCAGCTCAGCAGAGTCCTCCCACAGGCCCAAAATGTGGCCCCGTCTTCCTGAGTAGACCCTGCTGCTGTACACTGTAAAGGCCTCATCCACAGTCTAAGCAAGAGTCTGCCAAACGCTGCTGCCTACCACATCCTGCATCTATTGATAAGCTATGTTCAAAGTGGCTGGGTCTGTCCTTGGCATGCTCTCCTTCAACTGCTACCTGGTCACTATGACATCATGGTACAGTACCGTGCTTCTCGCCACCTCCCAGGACCTCCCAGAGCAGCAGCAAAGACACTGAGCTGGGCCACGGGCTCGGCGCTGGTGCTGGGAGCTGGGGGTGAGGCAAGTGAGATGCTTCTGAAAACACTGGGTATGTGAGCGGGCTTCCTGCTGTCATGTCAGGAAAAGGAGAGCTGTGCAGACAGTTGGTACCCAGAGGCTGGAGGAGAGGAGACACACACTGGGGACACAGGACAGGGCAACCCACAGAACGTACACAGCAGGAGAATGCCTTGCGCAAACTGGGGACTTCTGGGTGGTAATTAACGGTCCATCAGCGTAGGTCTATCCACAGTCCCATGGCTGATGTGGATTCTGGGGCGACTGGGTCCCCATCGCACCAAGGACACATGGAAAATCTCTGCAGTGAACCTGAAACTATCAGGCCAGGTGTGATGGTGCAAGCCCATACACACTCCTTAGGAAGGAGTTGCCTAAGGCCAGCATGAGCGAACAGTGCAGGGAGCTGGAGACGGACGTGGGCTGTACAAGATGCTGCCTCAAAAAAAGAGAAACAAACGAACAAACAAATGTACATTAGTAATGATAACAATATCAACAAAGAGTGACCCAGTCACTTATTGCATATGATGAAGATTAACAGTGTTAACAAATAAAATGCACGTAAGTTCTAAGCAGGAATACCACAGGAGAATGTCAAAATGGAAAGACAATTTACTGGAGAATACACAAAAACTGGTTTTTTAAAATAGCTTTTACTATATATATATTCATATCTAGAGTAATAAAATGAATTAAAGTACAGAAAAGACTGTTCTGGGGGTGGGTATTAAATTGGTGATAATTCAAAGATTATAAAATCTTAGCCAGGAGCTGGAGAGATGGCTTAGCAAGTAAGTGTGAATTCTGTTCTCGCAGCAGATCCGAGTTCAGTTCCTAGCACCCAACTCAGGCAGTTCACAACTCCAGCTTCGGGAGACCATCTGGCCTCCTCTTCTGGCCTCTGTGGGCACCTGTACTCATATATGGAGAAATGCATAGCTCAGAATAATTTAAAAAATATTTAAAATCTAAACCAGGAGGGATGGCATATGCCTGTAATTCCAGAACTCAAGAGGCAAAGGCAAGAGGATCAAGAGTTCAAGTCTTCCTTGGTTATGTAGTAAGCTGAGGCCAGAACAGACTATCTGAGACCTTGTCTCAAAAACAGATCAAACAGGCAAACACACACAAAGCCTGGGGTTCTCAGGAGCACTTTGGCATAGCTTAGAGGAATGTCAGAGACTGGCCTAATTTCTCTGACTGGCAATTTGGAAATAAAGTGCAAAAGGCTTAATGGATCTGTGTGTTTGTAGCCTTTTCATTTTCTTTCTAGCAATTACTTCAAGGAAAAAGTCACAGGATCACATGAATAGATATAGGACATCCTATTGGCAAAATTGACAAAACCCAAAAGCTAGGAACAGAGGGGGAACTTCCTCAGAAGAGAAAGGATGCTGAAAGTTCACCAGACTTAGTGCAGAAGGATGGAATTGTTTCCCTCAGAAACAGGAGCTTGGGGCTGGAGAGACATCTCGGTGGTTAAGAACACTTGTTGCTCCCACAGGGGACCAGAGTCTGGGTCCCAGCACCTACATGGCTCGCAGCCATCTGTAACTCCAGTTCTGAGAGATCCAACATCCTCTTCAGGCCTCCGAGGGCACCAGACATGCACACGGTACGCACACACATGTGTGGGTACAACACTCATTACATAAAATTTAAAAATCTAAGAAGTAAAAAAATAAACTTAACTAGTATGGGTATCCCCAGCAAAGGGCCATTAGGGCTCATGGCCAGGGGCAGCTTCCGATGACATGACTATGGAAGTAGTTGGGTACTGGGGAGTCTGCCCAGAGACCAACAACCAATGGCAGGCTTGGAGATGGTGTGGAGGAACCTGATTGGTCACCCAAAGCTATATAACGTGCTCTCTCTTCCTGAACAATTGAGTCTGCATCCTCTGTCTGTGTCCGGGCCTTTCACCCCCTCGGCCAGACCAACAAACCAGGGGCTGGCTTCCACCGGGAGCCTGCATCCTCTGGTGTCCACCCTCACCACTGCACGAGACAGGAAGAGGAAGGGACAGGACGGCCGGGGGAGGCAGAGTGCATGGTCTGAGCTCGCAGAGGATGTGACTGTTTATATGCAGCATCTCGGGGGGATTATAAAACAACCCTCAGCGCCACTGAAGTGAACTGAGAGAGTTTATAGGCTAGAAAGTTAATAGAGAAAAATGGACTGCATCCTTGAACCATCAAGGCACAACTGGAAAATGAAACAACACATTTAACTTACACTAGAAGTAAAGCCCTGGCCGGGGGAAGCAGCTCAGTGGATAAAATCTAACGTGGAAGCACAGGGACCAGAGTTTGGACCCTCAGAACCCAAATAAAAGCCCACACCATCCCAGCGCTAGGGAAGTGGAAAAGGGGTCCCCGGAACAAGCTGGCCAGCTAGCCAAGCAGAATCAGGTTCTGGTTTGGTGAGGGAGCCTGCCTCAGTAAGTAGAGTGATCAAGGAAGACACCAGATGGCAACCTCCTCATGCAACACACACCATCCAACACATGTACACACATCCACAAAGAAGTCCAGAGAGCATTTGGGATTTGCTCTAATCCGTCACAGTTAGGATGGCCACACTGAAAACATACAACTGCTGAGAAAAATCAAAAAGTCAGTGAGTGGGGCTGGAGAGACAGCTCAGTGGTTAAGAGCACTGGCTGCTCTTTCCAGAGGACCTGGGTTCAGTTCCCAGCACCCACATGGCAGCTCACAACTGTCTGTAACTCCAGTGCCAGGGGATCTGACATTCTCACACAGACAAACCTGCAGGCAAATTACCAATGCACATAAAAGAAAAAAAGTCAGTGGGTAAAGAAACACTGCATCCCCACGCTCAGCAAAGGCGGCCTGGTGCCGCTGGACATCTCTCTGAGACAGACTGAAAGTCAGCTTCCTCATGCCCCACCTCCCAACTAACTCAGAATAGATTACAGATCATAATCTGAGAAGTGCAGACTGGAAAATTCCCCGACAACCGCCACCTTTGAGCTAATGTGATGGCCCAGCAGGCCCGGTTTCTGGCCACCGAGACTGACAACTTGACCCTGACCTGTAGAACCTGTAGGGTAAGAGAGAGAACCGGTTCCTGCAGATTGCCCTCTGACCTCCCCACACGCACACACAAACATACAAATTAATAAGTGCAATTAAAAATGTAATCATAATTAAACCAAAACCCCAGACTTCTTGTGTCAGAAATCTCGGAGCTATTCTGGAATCTGAGACCTTGCAGCAGGACAGGCTGGGCTTGGCTTACACCTACAAACCACAGAGGTAATAAAAGCAAAAAGCGTCTCTTCAAAGCACCCTCATCAAAGGAAAAAATAAAAGGGAGGAAGGAAGGCAGAGCCTGAGAAAAAATTCCCAGCGGGACTTGTGTCTTGAATATCTGCAGGACATTCTACAGTGCAAGTATCAGCCAGGCAAGGCTGCATGGGCTTGTAATCCCTATCTCAGGGAGGCTGAGGCCGGAGGGCCGCAGGTTCAAGGGCAGCCTGGGACAAGCCTCTGCTTGCAAAGCCAGACACTGCGCTCCTGGGTGCTGTCTAGGAAGACATTTAGGCACCGAGCTCTGAGTGTGAGAACCAAGACCCAGAACAACCTAGCCAAAAGGATTAACAGCCCCAGACACCATGAAAGGGATCCAGTGACAAGGCTGGGCCACTGATAAACAGATGGCACAGCCCAAAACAAGGTGCACAGGCTGTGTGACGTCTTCAGCATACACTTGTATCCAAATAACTGACCCCAAAGTGACAGAAACCAGTGTGTGTGTGTCTATGATGTGTCTGTGTGGTGTGCTGTGTGTGTGTGTGTTTGTGGGGGGTATTTGTGTAGGTGTTGTATGTGTATGTATTTTACTGGGGACTAGATCCACATCCTTCGGCAAGCATCTGTCACAGAGCTACACACCAGCCCTCTTTTTACTTTGAGACAGGGTCTTCCTGAGCTTTCCAGGCTATTTTGAAGTTTCAACCCTCCTATCTCAGCCTCCTGAATAGCTGGGATCACAGGTCTGTACTAACAGGCCTGACTCTTCCAATTTCACTGCTGTTGTGTTGAAACATCATAAAATCCCCTGACCTGATCTTTTAGATAGATAGATAGATAGATAGATAGATAGATAGATAGATAGATAGATAGATAGATATAGAAAGATAGATAAGGAAATATATCTTATTGTATGTGTACGGGTATCTGCATACCACATGCATGCCTGGTACCCAAAGAGGCCAGGAGGGGGCACTGAGTCCCCTAGAACAGGAGTTACAGCCAGTTGTGAGCAGCCATGTAGGTGCTGGGAATCGAACCCAGGTCCTCAGCAAGGACAGCCAATGCTCTGAACTGCTGAGCCATCTCTCCAGGCCCCTGGATTAGGCATTTTAAGAGTAGTGTTCAGTGGACCCAGGTGAACTGCACCGTTCACCTGGGCAGCCTCGACCTGCCCCCAGAACACGGAGTTGTTGAAACAGAGGTGCTCTACCTGTGAGGTTCTTTCCCGGCTCCCAGCCGTCGGGTCCCCTCGGCATCATCACACAGCGCCTCCTCCGGGCAGCCGATGCAGCTTCACCGAGCGCACGGCCACCATGTTGGCCCACTGTGCAGCACCCTACCTTCCCTCTCCCACGCTGAGTGACATTCCTCGGTGTGGGCAGCACACCTTTTATCTGTCTGTGTGTCTTTCCACTGCATCCCTGATGCTTCTCTGAGTACGAGCATCCCCTCAGGTCCCCGCTCTCCAGTCTCTGGGGTACACAGCCTGAGGAGGGAGAAGTGCAGCCCAGCCCCACTTCCCGCAGCCGTGGGGCCACGCCGCGCCCCACCCACAGCACACGAGCCTCTGCTTTCTCTGCGCACGCGCCAACACAGGCGGTGGGCTGTTCCGAGGGCGCGCTCCCTGCAGCTCTGGCTTGATCTCCTCGGTCATGCCTGCCCTCCTGCTCACTGGCTGCTTGAGTATCTCTGGGGACATGTCTCATTCTGATCTTTAGACAGTCTGCACGCCCTGGATGTCAATCTCTTATCAGATACGTGATTTCTAAGTTTGTTTCCTTTGGACACTCTGGGTGTCATTTTTGCTTTGTTGGATGCACAGACTTAAAAAAATCTTCAAATTCTGATGCACCTACTTTTCTTTGTGTTGCCCGTGGCTCTGATCCCTGTGCGCAACTATTGCCAGGGCACAGGTGAGTCACTCAGTGAAGGGACAGAGGAGACCAGACACCAAGACGGCACTTACTGTCTGGGATGTGGTGAGTCTGTACAGCAAAGCACTGTACATACCAACATGGGCCAGACTCCACACTTTACACACACAGGGTTACTGAGCAGCAATACAGTCCAGCAGAGATTTTAGTGTTTGTAATTTTATTTCTTATAATTTTTTCCTCAAGACAGGGCTTCTCTGTATAGCCTTGGCTGTCCTGGGCTCACCTTGTAGACCAGGTTGGCCTTGGACTCACAGAGATCTGCCCGACTCTGCCTCCCTGAGCACTGGGGTCACAGGTGTGCGCCACTGCCCCCAGCTTTAATTTTGATTGTATGTGTAGGAGAGTTCTGCCTGCCTGCATGCCTGTGCGCCCCATGTATGGATGGCGCCCAAAGAGGCCAGAAGAAGGCATTGGATCACCTGGAACTGGAGTTAAAAATGGTTGTGAGTTGCCATGAAGGTACCAGGAATCAGTCAACCTGGATCTTAACTGCTACGGCCATCTCCTCAGCCCTGATTCCCTGATTTACTTCCTTTTTAATTAGGGTGTGTGCGTGTGTGTGTGTGTGTATGGTCATGTGTGTGCTTGTGGGTGTGTCTGTTTGTGTGCGTATGTGTGTGCAGTGCCTGCTGAGGCCAGAGAGGGCATCAGCTCTCCTGGAGTCATACGCAGCTGTGAGCTGGCTGACATGGTGCTGGGAAGCAAACTTGGGTCCTTTGCCAGAGAGCAAGCACTATAACCCCTGAGCCACTTCACCTCCCCAACTGAGGTTTTCAGATACCCACCAATGCCAACCCAGCGCCACTACTAAATTTCCATGAATGGGGGGTTCTTTTCATGTATCATGGAAAGGTCATATGGTGCCAAACCATTAAGCTGCCATAAAATGTTTCATACAAGTATTTAAAGACCAGAGAAAATGTTCACGTGTACATCAAATGAAGACCCTGAGATTCATCGCAGTCAGCACGGCTTCGTGTTCAACAAAATCTTAGAGACATATCTATACACACACACACACACACACGTTACAAATGTTATCATGGACCTCTCCAGATGGCACAGCTGGAGTGTGCTCTCATCTTGTTCTTTCCTTTTTCAGATTTAATGGGAACGGTATGCCGTCCGGATGACCAGAAGCACTAAGCTAATCCGCTATATTCTTACCTTTATTGTTTGTTTTACATGAAGCCTAAATGTCCATTTATATTAGAAAACAAAATGATAATTTAGAGAAGAAGGAAAGGGAAGCCAGGCTGGCAATTCCAGCACTAGGGGAGGTGGAGTTCAAGGTCATCCTTGGCTACATAGTCAAGGCCAGCCTGGGCTACAGGAGAGCTTGTCTGAGATGCAAGAAGGGGGAGGGGTACAGAGACTGAGCTGTCCCATGTCTGCTGTTCTCCAGTCCCCGGAGGCTGAGAGTGGCTTTTCCAACACTGTTCATGGACTAAAGACGTCAAGAATGTCTCTCCACATGTCACACACACGGCTACTGCCAACACAGGATGGGTGACCACACAGCTGGGGAGACTCCACTCAGGAGAGGAGACGGTCCTGCCCAAATGACACATCTGTTCTGGAGGAAGACCCCAGAAGGCATGCCACCTCTCCTCTCACCCTGCACACTCAGCTGTGAAACAGCCTCCAGTCCCCTTGGTCAGCCTCACACCCACGGCTCCACAGCCAGCCAGGCTCTTCCTTCTTCTTCTCCCATATTTCCTAGGACCGTGGTTAGAAATGGCCACCAGAGCCATCTCAAAACCACAAGAGAGAATCTTCACAGTTCCGGAGACCAGGAGGGGGCGTAAGGATGAAGGTGTCAGCAGAGCCACACACAGTCAATAAAAATCTAGGGAAGGCTCCCTTCTGGGTGATGGAGACACCCAGGATTCATCAGGGGACAAAGCAAGCCCATAGCAAGTCTCTGACCCTAAAGCGTCCATGGGAACACAAAGGATCTGGAACAGCCGGGACATACGAAAACAGGGTAGCAGGACCTTCCTAACACCCAGACACTTACAAAGCAATGGTCACCATGATGGTGCAGTCCTGCTGTACAGAAAAACGTGGCTGAATGGAGTGGAGCCAAGAGTCAGACATGAGCCAAGGGGTTCTCAGAAGAACGCCTCAATAACCCAGCCAAGGGAAGAAGCTTTAGCAAACATCGCTGGGACATCAGCATCCCACATGCAGAGGGAGGAAGTGGCACACACCTCACAGCACCCAGCAAGATGGCTCAGAGGCCGGGTCAGGGTGCCTGCCCAGAAAGCACCAGGCTCCAGTTTGAAACCCCAGCAGTCACATCATTAAAAAAAAAAAAAAAAAAAAAAAAAAAAAGCAGACACGGTACGATTCCATTTATATGAAACATCCGGATTAGCAAACCAAGAGAGAGAAACCAGAGCTGTGGTCGCTATGGCCTGAGGGGCCAAGGAATACAGCACGTGGCACGGGGTTCTCTCTGGGATGGTTTGGAAGCTTGGAAAAGCCTCGTGGATGTGCCACATGCCACAGGAGTATTCTCACATGGCATGGGTTATCTCGGACAGACGCTGCCCAGGCCTGTCTCCTCAGTTCCCTAAACTAAGCTAACCCCCCAAAAAATTATATATAGGCACACAAACACACACACACATATATATATATACATACACACATACATATGTATATATTTCAACTGTCTCCCTTGACCCCAGGATAACCAGCATGCCCAGGGGGCAGCTTCTACTGACAGGCAGTGAGGCACACTGAACCAGCACCCAGAGGTAGTTCAGTGGCAGGAGGCAGGGAGAACTGGGACCAGCCATTTGTGAGAGGGGTCCTGGGGGTAGGGTGCTGGCCGTTAGTCCCATGGGGTTAACATGTGATAGTCAGGACAGGAGGAAAAGGACCGGCCCCTTTAAGTCGCTGTACTCAGACACCACCCCCTCGGGAACAAACGCTTGGGTTGCTGGTGAGTCACTCAGCTCAGCCTCCTCCCAGTGTGCTGTGGAAATGACTTCTGGGTGCGAGTAACTTTGCACTGAATCACCCCTCTCTATCTGTAAGTTGACTGATATTTACAAGCAATAAATTCTTGTGTGTGTGCGTGTGTGTGTGTGGTTGAAAATTCACAAAGTAGGGCCATGGAGCAGGCTCAGTGGTGACAGACTCACCGGGCAAGTGCAGGGACCTGGGTCTTAGTCCCTAGAACCCACAGAGTCAGACACAGCAGGACACGTGTGTGACCCCGGAGCTCCTAGGGCAAGACTGCAGACAGACTCCCTGGAAGCTCTCGGGCCATCTAGCCTGTGTCTGCGGTGTCCCTGGTGTCAGGGTCTCCTCAGAAGAGACCCTGGCTCAGAGTAGGTGTGACACAGCAAAGTGTGACACCTAATGCTGACTCTTGACCTCCATGTCATGTATGCATGTGCACTCACACACACAAACACAAAATTCACAAAACACTGTTTCTGCAAGCCCAAGGGGTCCCTCTCTCAGCTCTGGGTGACTCTTCCCTTAAACCACGTTTTTATGATGATACACAATTGAAGGACTCTTGCCACGGTTTGCAGACACCATTTCACGGTCTCTCTGAACCTTCAGCTTTCAACCGGCCAGGGAGCTCTGAAATCCACAAATCTCGGCACCCTCAGGGCTGGCAGGTAAGCAGGGCTACAGCAGATCCAAACTCAGTTCCCTGTGCTTGTAAAACAGGTCCTCTCCTTATAGGAGGCTCTAAAAAGTGTCACCCAAGGGAACGAGGACTGGGGACTGGGGCCAGCAGATGTGTCCGGCACACGGCTGCCAGCTGCCAGACCTGGGCACAGACAAGCATCACTGGTGGAAAGCGAATGGGCAGAGTGGTGTGTGGGCTGGCGAGTGGGTGAAGGCACCAGCCCCCAAGCCTGGCAAGTCCGATCCCCGGGAGCACAGAATGAAAGGCAGATCCCACCTCTGCCCTCCACATGAGTGTAAACAACCAAAGGAGAACAGAGTGCGATGGGATGGTCCGTCCTCTTCGTCAGCTTCGGGATTTAGAATCACCATGGAAACGCACTTTCAGGTGTGCCTACGGGGTATTTTCACAGCGGCTTAAGCGAGGAAGGAGGGCTCCCTCCGAATGTGGGCAGCCCCGCCCTGAGCGCTGGCGTCTGAGAATGACAAAGAGGAGAAGGTGAGCCGGGCACCAGTGACCTGCACAGAAAAGCTGGGATCAAGAGGGCGTGCGCTCTGACGGAGACGCCGCAACCACAGCTAGGAAAACCACATCTAGCACACACCAGCAGGCAGGTTAGGGAGCTGTCTCGGGATGCAGCCGTCCAGAAAGGGAGCACTGGCCGAAACTTTTCTGTACACTGTCAACATCCCAACGTGGACCAGAGGAAAGTGCTGCCGTTCTAGGACTGGGGTCCTTGACGTGGCTGTGCTCATGCCAACAGCACACACTCACTCGGGATTTCTGCCGCCCCCACACCAGCACTGCTCCCTGTCTGCTTCCTGACCGAACACAATGACCAGCATCCTCCCTGCTGCGAGGGACTGTGCCTTCAAACAAAGCCTTCCCTTGCGTTGCTTCTGCCAGGTGGCTAGACAGCAACAGGAGGCGGACTGACTACAACATACCTACAGAAACACTACTCAGCCGTAAAAGGGAGGAAGTTCTTACGTGACAGGCCAGACCAGCACGATGACAGCTGTCACAACCCCCTGACAGGAGGTCCCTAGAGACAGAGAGGGGAGAGGGGGCTGCCAGGGCCTGAGAGGGAGGATGGGTGGAGCTTCGGTCTGGGAAGATGGGAAAGCTCCGGACACAGAGGTGGGGCTGGCTTGGAGCAGCATGAGATGGAGCACATTTTGTCATGGTTACAAAGGGGAGTCCTTTAGAGGTCCCCTCTCCTCCGCCCCAGAGCACGCCCTCCACCACTTCCCTCCACCTTAGCCTGGTGTGACGAAGCAGGTGTGACACATGTGAGCAGGAGGCATGGGCACCCTGGGTCCGCTGCACAGGTGAAAGAGGCTGGTGCCTGGGATGCTGCAAGTGGACAGTGGGTTCTGGGAAAGGGGAGCTCGTGGGAAGAGCTGCTCTGCTTTGCCTCCTGGGCTCCGTGCATTCCCCACTGGCAGCAGGAGAGGAAAAAGCTACTGGCCGAATTACCCAGAAGGCCCCAAACAGCCAGAAAACTCAACCTCTGCCAGGAACCTGAGCTCCTGGTGGCCAGGCTTTGGGCCGCCGGAATTTCTGCCAAGCCAGGTCCTCTCTGGAAGCCCTGTCTTCCAAATGGCCTATGAAAGGGGCACCTGACCCAACCAGGTGTTCTTTAAGCCCTTGCGAGGAATCCGTGAGATGAGACAAAGGGTTGCTTAAAAGAGGGGGGGTGGGGATTGCAGCTGGAATGTTCTCTGAAGTCCCTGATTTCAAAGCATCAATGAGTGACAATGATGGGGAGAGGAGAGGAAGGCAGTAGAGGGGAGAGCAAGGAGAGGAGGGGAGAGGAGAGGAAAGGAGGGGAGGGGAAGGGAGAGGAGAAGAGAGGAAGGGAGAGGAAGGGAAATGAGGGGAAGGGAGAGGAGAAGAGAGGAAGGGAGAGGAAGGGAAATGAGGGGAGGGGAGAGGAGAGGAGTGGAAGGGAGTAGAAGGGAGAGGAAGGGAAAGGAGGAGAGGGGAGAGGAGAGGAGAGGAAGGGAGTAGAAGGGAGAGGAAGGAAAGAAGGGGAGAGGAGGAAAGGGGAGGGGAGGGGAAAGGAGGGAGGGGAGGGGGAAAAAGAGTCAAGAGAGGGCTGAGTTCACATGAAGTGTAGAAGACAAAGGTTTCTTTTAGTCTGGTATGTAACTAGCTGCTCTTGGCATAAGGTCCCCGGTGTCCCTGAACCTGCCCCAAGCAACCCAGGAGCTGTCACTGCAACACTGGGCACAGACACGGTTCCCGGCCACAAGTCTACTCCCTGGTGACCACAGGTTCACCGTGGACCTATCAGGGGCTGAGTGCAGACCTGGAAAAACTTCTGGGATTCAAGGTAGCAGCCTCTGGGGCCGTGGCTACCTGGCTCCCGGAATGGCCCTCCTAGGCCTCTCCCAAGGTGATGGCCAGCCAAAAGCACGGAGGACCAGCATGCACCGAGCTCACATGGCCGAGCGGCCAGCCGTCAGTGCTGAGCTTACTATCTACATGCTGGAGTGAGAGCGATGGGAAGTACGGCCAGAAGCAGCCCCCACGGAAGAGAGCTTCCCCTGGCTTATCCCAACCCCACACCTGCCTTAGGACACCCACTTTCAGACAGGAAAACTGAGGCTCCCACATTAAGATAGCGTTGTGATGGTAAAGGAACTTTGGTGTTTTTTTTGGGTTTTTTTGTTTTTTTTTTTTACTTTTTTATTTTTATTAATTACACTTTATTCACTTTGTATCACTTTGGTGTTTTTTGATGCTGGTGTTGTGCTGGTAGCCAATGAAAACGTGGGAAGAGTTGGGAAGACAAAAGGAGGAAGAGGAGGGGTGTTGTCCTGTAACTGGTCCTCAACATCTGGTTACACCTATCCTCATTTTGTAACCTACCTAAGAATACCTGATGGGTTGATTAAATAGCCTATACCTGGGCAGGGCAGAATGGATGGATGTGGCTAAGGTTCCCGGGCTTCTGGGACAGAGAGAATCATGGGAGACAGATGGACAGGAAGAGAGGAAGGAGGAGGATGCCTCATTGGGTGAGCATGGAGAAGGAACCACGTGGGCCTGGAGAAAGGACTCCAATGATGGTTTGCAAAGGCCCAGATGAAGAACACAAGCAAGTACCATGGGATCATGGATGCAAGGTAGACCAGATGAGGAGGACCAAGGTGGATGGCATTGGAGGGGGCTGGGAGATGGATGGCGAGGAACTTGAGACAGTGTAGGGAAAATATCTGCCCTAACCAAGGTAAATAAGGCAATTCTAGATCTAACAGGTGTCTGTGTCTCACTATTTGTGATAGCAGGTTAGATAATATCGCCGTGATAATCTTAGGGCTAATGATAAGTAACATTATATAGGCCAGCACTCTTAATTATTCACAACAGAGGTGGGCTTACCGCAGTGAGGAGTGTGGCAGTTTAGTTCCTGGGGGACGGGCAGCAGTGTGCCCCCTACGTCAAGCAGACTCAATCTCGCTATTTGGGAAGAAGGAACCTTGACTGAGAAAGTGCTGTCACCAGATCGGCCGCTGTGCCGCCCTGTGTGAGGCATTTTCCTGATTAACGATCAGTGGGGGACAGTGGCGCAGCTCACTGCCAATGGTGCCACCCTGGGCATGCTGCACAATGAGACAGGCTGTGCCTGCCATGGGAGCAAGCCAGTGGGCAGTGCTCCTCCGTGATGGTTCCTGCCTCCAGTTTCCCGCCTTGAGCGCCTGCCCTGACTTCCCTCTGTGCCATGAACTTGAAAGCCAAATAAACCCTTTCTGCCCCAAGCTGCTCTTGGCTGTGGTGTTCATCAGCAACAGAAACCCTAACTGGGACAAGCGTCATGAGGTGCTCCCAACCTTCCTGCTGAAGCTAAGTCCCATGGAAAGACCCGCTTCAGAATGTCTAGTGAAAACTGAGGCTAGAACAGCAAAGACAGAACAGCACTCCAGAGCTGAGCCTGGGGACCCACCAGACAACAGATCGACCTTCCGAAGGTAAGCCTGTGTGGGAGGGAGATGGCCTACTCAGTTCCTTCCTGACAGGGTCATCCCACCCGACAGCTGATGGTCTGGCTGTCTGAGGAAGAGGGAAAAAAGCCAAGTAATGATTTATGTATGTGGCTAGCCTCCATGTAGATGTGGGCACATGTGTTCCTGCTACCCTCGGGGGCCAGGATAGGGCATCAGATCCCCTGGAGCTGAGCTATGGACAGCTGTGAGCGGCCATGTGGGTACTGGGAATGGAGCTGCATCCTCTCAAGTCTTGTAACCTCTAACCCATACTTGCCCTTAGACAGGGTCTAAGATAGCTCAGGCTGGCCTTGAACTTGTAATCCTCTTACCTCTGCCTCTTGACTACTAGGATTAAGAGGTGTTCCACCACGCCTGGCGGCTCAGAAATTTTTGCTGCCAACAAATTCACTCTTAATGTGTTCCACCTGCCAGAATATTCTGCCTGGCCCTAGTCCATCTCATGTCGTCCCGATACACACAGCCCGGCCACAGTGGGTCCTATCCTGCCAGCTGAAGTCCTGCCCACACTTGGAGACCTGTGACCTGGTCTGTGACCTATCCTTTACCAGCTGAAGGCACCAAGCCCCAAGGCCCTGGGAGACAGTCCATGCATTCTCCATGTACAGGCCTCAACCAAAAGAGGCTGAGCTGGACAGCGCTGGCTGGGAAGGATGGAGCCTGTACTGAGCTCTCCACCCTGGGGGCCCCTTGACCCAATGGAAAGGAGACTTTTCACTCTTTGACAGCCTTCCTGGCTTCTCTGCTACCTACCGAGAGGTCCTGCTCTCCCAGGCCAGGATGGCATCTTCAACATCATATAACCTTTGCCCCAAAAGCCTGGCACAAGGGAGCATGGAGAAAGGAGTTGATCTTTTGGCCACCCGGGATGAGGTGGTGAGTTCTGACAGCTCTACAGCCCCCTTAGGCCCTAACAGTTTCTAACACACACACACCAGGCTAACCATTCCAAGCAAAAGTGAAGACTGTCAGCTATAATTAACATCACACACACACACACACACACACACACACACAGAGCACTGGATCAATCAGCCACCAGGCTGGGCCCTGCAGCCTTTGCTGAGCAGTCCCTGGTTCTGGAGTCCACTGAGAGCTCAGCCAGCCATGCCCAGGAGGACAATCAATGCAGCTCCCAGGGCAGTGGCGGGCTCCGTGTGCTTTCCAGGGCCTCAGTGCGAGGAAGTCCCAGGGGAACCCTGCGTCGCTTGGATTGCGGTGTCATTTCTGACAAGCAATCTGTGGGGAGCCAGTCCATTTCAGCCCTTGGACCCTTCCGCGGTCCGGCCTACAGAGAGTCGCCTGGCTAGCCCAGGCAGGCGGGCTGCAGCGAGACAGGCTGAGTGAGGATAAATCATGGCTTTTTACAGGATGTCGCGCTCTGGGAATGAGGTGGCTGCCGCAGCCCGAGGAGCAGCACCCCAGCTCCAGCGATTAACGTGACACCACGTGGCATACGCAGGGCTAATTATGAAAGGTGTAAATCACAGCCAGGGAGAGACAGGCGCATCACTCAGGTTTATTACCCACACCGTTTAGGAAAAGATAACCGGGCCGGCCTGCCTTCCCCTTGCCAGCCAAGTTGAGGGGTGGGCGGGCGGTTGGGTGGGGAGGGCTGTGCCTTCTTCCGTGCAGAGGAGGAGAGAGAAACCGCCAGCCTCTTGGGCACCATTTTTATTCAAGCCTCTCCGTGGTCCAATCGTGTGGCCTCACCCGTTTCCCAGGGAAATTAAGAAACACTCAGCCCAACATCTGCAGTGTGCCTCCGGCCTGTGTGCCACGCGTGTCACCACAGGCCCTGCCATCCACACGAAGCGCTGTCGGTGCTGTTAGCCAGCATCACTCATTACTGGCTGGAGACCAGCGCGGCAGGGATCATTTGCCTTTCGTTTTCCCTCAAGGCAGCTGCAAACACGCTTCGAGGCTGAGAGACGCCAGCGCGTCTAATAAATAAAGCAAAATAATTAATAGTCCGCTTGGTCTGGAGCCCGTCCCCAGAGCTCCTGCGCTGGGTGGCTGAGTCCCTATCTCACCTCTGGAACATGGTGAGGGACTGACTACAGGGCAGCATCGTTCAAAAAAGTAAAAAATAAAAAATAAAAAAGCAGGCTGGTGAGATGGCCTGTGACAGTGCTCTGCCACCAAGTCTGATGCCCTGGGTTCCAGCACCAGAACCTCCACGGCAGAAGGCAAGAGCCAACTCCCTAAATTCGTTCTCTGACCTCTGTATGTTCGCCCGTAGCATGCGCAGTCTCTCCCCCGCCTCCCCTCAGAATGAAAGTGTTTTTGAGGGAGGGAAAAGTGAAGCTGAACAGCTCCCATTTTACAGAAAGTAACAGGAGTAAGCATTTACGTCTGAACCAGGGTGCTTGTGTGGGCTCTGCGTGCACAGCCCCGGTGCTCATGGCAATACTGAGGACATTTTGTAAAACGAGGAATACAACACGTGAGTCAGTCCTTGGGTAAGGTAACACTGATGCCCTGGGGACAGCTGGTGCTGGCCAGCCACAGAGCGCCATGAACGCAGGAGGCTGCTGGAGACCGCTGGAGACCAAAAGCTCCGAGCCTGTGCTACACCCAGGAACGAGGCCTTTCGAAATGAAGCCATGCACCTGTCAAGGCCTGGCTGGCATACTGGCACATGCCAGGAGGACAGGGCTCGTCGAGGAGAGGGCAGGAGGAAGGGAGGAGGCTGGGGTTACAAATAGGCAAGGCATGGCATCCTTTGGTGTTTGCAGAACCAAAAGCTCAGTAATCACCCGGAGGTCGGGGCCCAAGGAGGCATTCTGCTAAAGCATCAGAACAGAGGCCTTAACGACCTGTTAGACCTGTTAGTCCCAAATCACAGGTCTCGCTCAGAGCAGGGAGAACTCTAGCCCCTCTTCACACCTAGTGAGGGGTCCACCCTGCTAGTACACCCAGCAGCACTGAAGCCCAGACAACAGCATACCACGGTGGCACCAGGGAAGGGGGACGCAGGTCACTGTGTTCTCCATCCTGGCCCTGCAGGGGGCTCCTGTGTCTCCCCACACCCAGGTCGCAGAGTTGAGAAACTGAGGTTCCCCGTGTCAATGACTTCGGCCCCGAGGCTTTTGGGGACCTCTGCAGCCTTTGGGTGGGTTTCACATCGCTGCAGAAAGGGCTAATCACCCACCCGGGCTGGTAGTTTCCCAACTTTTTGTGACGTTCCCCTAGGCAATTTAAAAACGGAATGCATACTAATAATAATTTGACTAAATTTAGGTGTTCCCCTCAGGCACTGATTAAATTTCATGAACTCCTTTTCAGGTGTTCAGCCCAAATTCCCCTCTCTCTCTGCTCCACAGTCAGACTCAGTGACCATCCTGCCAAGTGAGTGAATTCCTGGACACAGCCCTTCTTCCCAGGTGGCACCATGGGATGAGAATGTGCAGTCAGAGTGTGGGATACATGGCTGAAGGCCAGACCACCAAGGTTTGTTCAAATAAAGAGCGGTCCTAGAGCCTGTAGGTGCCGAAGGACCTGAAGATCACCAGACTGATTCACTGCTGTCCAAATGAGGGAAGGAACCCGAGTGGACTCTCTTTAGAGGGAGGAAGTGGGTCTAGAAGCCAGAACTTCCAGGTCCCAGGCCTCGGGGCTTTGAGACACTGCTGAGCTACTCTGGGTTCACCTGAGCCTCCTCCAGGGCCTTCCACGGCCGAGACAACGGGGCTTCACTGGCTCATCTCAATACATCCTAGCTCTCCAGTGATACAGCCGCTCCCCCCACAACCGGGACCCTGAGAGTTGACCTGGATGATGACCTAGATCTTCAGGAGCCAAGACAGACGTGACAGGACCCAAGGTGGCCAACAGGACTGTTGTCTGTCACGTCATCAGCTTTTCATGTATGGCCCCTCTTCCTTCCCTCCATCCCCACCCCTTTCTTACACAATGCTGGGGATGGAGCCAGGACCCTACTGGGTGCCTTAGAGCTCCTGTTGCTGCGCAACCAAAGGAGCTTATAAGAGAAAGCATTTAATTGGGCTTCTCATTTTAGAGAGCCAGAGTCCGTGATGGCAGAGCAAAATCATGGCAGCAAGAACAGCTGAGCGTCCATGCTGATCCACAGGAGGCAGAGAGCACACTGAGAATGGTGCCAGTCTTGAAATCTCAAAACCTGCCCCCAGTGGCACTCCTCCTTCAAGGAGAGCTCGCGTGCGCGCACACACACACACACACACACACACACACACACACACACGGACCTGTGTGAGCCATTCTAACTTAAACTACCACACTAGGAAAGTGCTGTACTGCTGAGCTGCCCCCCCCAGCACCCCCACCTCCACCACTGCCTTTGAAAGGTTGTTTTTATTTTTAAAGTTCTTCTTGTTTTTATTTTGAGATAATGTCTCAGTCAGTTTTCTGGGCTAGCCTTAAACTCCCCATGAAACCCAGGATTCGGACTTGCAATCCTCCCGCCCCACCCGAGAAGCTCGGCTTGTAAGGAGTGTCACTGTGCCTGGCCCATGCTCCTTTCAATTCCACTCACACACTTGACTGGGAAAGCTGAATCTTTTATAGACCACTTAGGCATGAAGGATGTAAGAGCAGATCCCACTTGGGACCTCTTCATCCTCCTCCTGGATCCCCACCCTCATCTCAGCGCTCCCCGGGCTGGTTTCAGGGCCGACAGCATCTCTGGGCACTGGGCTACTGCCTGGGGTTGGCTAAAAGTGTTTAGGAGCAACCAAGACAGCAACCGTGGCTGATGGAACATTCTTAGAGGAAGACCGCTGTGTGGCAGCCAGTGAGCTGGCTCCTGGGCCCGTCCAACTCAGGGTGTCACCGCAGAAACGCAGTTCTGCGCCAGGGGAGGCTCCGGGTGACAGGGCAAGGCTAGCACTGTCTTTCTTGGGCACACATGTCCCAAAGGAAGACAGCGATCGAGAAACTTTAAGCAGGAACACATTCAGAACTGTCAATTGTAGAGAAATGCAAATGAAGTCAGGTGCCACCCATTTCAGCTTTGGAGGCAGGAGAATTGCGAGTTTGAGGGCACGCCAACATTATAAGATTCTGTTGAATAGTCATAGACTATCAACAGTGGAGCACAAGTGATTTTGCACACTATTTAAGCAAAGGTGAGCAGAAGCCAGTATTGGGGGTCTACTCCAAAACGGGGGTCCCGGCCCTGGAAGACATGCAGGACACCCACCCAGCACACACTTGAGCACACTCACATGTAGGAGAGCACTCAGGTACCCACGGGATTGCTTGGGCCAGCATACCCAGGACAAGGTCCCAGCAGCATCCTGGGATACTGGTTTCAAACCATCACAACACACACCTTCTGAGAGACACTTCTCCGCAGCACAGATACCCTGGGTGTGTGATCACGCTATGTACACGCACAGCTCCTGTGTGTGCCTTCGTGCGGAGCCATCTATTAGAGCCCTGGATGCACTCACAGGCTGTGTGCGTGTGGGTGTGTGGCTGCGTCATATCTTTGTGCACATCTGCACTTCTCCACATCCAGAGCTCAAACTGCTCACAGTTACCTGGCAACCGTCTCAGGCTAGGCTGGAAGTGCCCTGCCCTGGCCTGTGTCTCTGGAAACCACGAGAGGAAGAATCTTACCTGTGGGCAAGCTTCAACACAGACGTGGCCATTAAAGACAAGCAGAGAACAGGAAGCAACTGGATGCCCACAGAAAGGGTGTGGTCACGAGGAGTGCCACACCAGGCGATATTATGTGGGCGTGAAAAATGGCAGCAGGGGGTGGGAAGAGATGAATGGCGTGGGGAGGATTTCTGACAGAGCGGGGCTGGATCACCACAGGGCAGAGCCACGGCCCTGGGGGAGGGTATGACCACTCTGAAAAATAATGGGCATGTCCACGGGGCTCGGGTGTTGTGGAATCCAGGCACAGCCCCTCAGAGGGGCTGCTCAAGTCCTCCTGCACCAAATACCTGTGTAAGAACTATCACAGTGGAAACACATACAGAGACACACACACAGTCACAGCAGACACAGACACAGATACACACAGATATAGACACAAACATATAGACACAAGCAGACAAACACAGATACACACACAAATACATAGACACACACAAACAGAGACACATACAAAGACACTCACACAGACAGAGTCACACACACACATACACAGATACACACACAAATACACAGACACACACAAACATAGAGACACATACAGAGTCACACACACACACACACACACACACACATAGGGAGATGGCTCAGTTAACAAAGCACTTGCCACATGTCACCAGGACCTGCACCCTGGGTCAGCACCGTGTACGGGGACAGGCAGGAGAGCTTGAAGGTCCAGGGGGTCCTGACTCAGCCTGGCTGGGGCTGTGGATGCTGGGGTTGGGGGAGCTGGTAAGCTGGCTGACTCAGTAACGCCTGCTGGGAAAACAAAGCCCCGGAGTTCGGAGCCTCCAAATCCAGGTAAGAGGCAGCACATGCGTGTAGCCCCAGCCTTCGGCAGGTGTGTGGAGAGGTGAATCCCTGAGCACGCCGGCAGCCTGCCAAACTGCAGAGGTCGTGTCCACTGAGGCCCAGCCTAGGTGTGTGGACAAAGATGGAGGACAGCAGGGGAGGTGGCCGGTACGGACCTCTGTGCACACAGAAACACATGTACATACACACACACACACTCCACCACACACACGCCTATACACATACCACACACGTTCACACACAGAGCATGCACAGACCATGCATACACATACATAACATAGACCACACACACACGTAATCAGGTTACATGTTTACATAGAGCACCCACATGCCATGCATACATATACATACATAACACATACCACACACATCACACCTATACACAAAGCACACACATACCATGCATACAGAACTACATAACACACACACACCAAAGCCACTGACCCATAACGTCAACAGGAAGCCAGGACAATAACAAAGGCCAGTCAGCGTGTCTCATCAGGTAGTGGGGGCTGACCCTGAACTTCTGGGATTGCCGACACGCACTGCCACACCTGGAGGGGGAAGCCTGGGCTCCAGGCACGGTAGGAAGCACCCTACCACCGAGCGACATCCGGGCCCACACCCTATTCCCAACAGAAATGAAATGGGGCTCAGCAGGAGCCTTCCTGCCACCGCGGCCCCTAACTTCCAGGTGAGTACCCACTGCCACAGTCTCCCGGCGTCCAAACGCTCGCTCATGCCCCTCGAGGACAAGCTCTGGAGGACAACCACTTCTGTCCAGCACAATCTCGGCTTCCCCTCGCTTTGACCATATAGGCAAAGCTCCGGTTTCGAAAGCTGGCCACACTCGGAGGTTCTGGGTGGCTGCATGTTTTGGGGTGGGGGTGCTACCCCAGCCACTTAGACACAGCTGCCAGGAGGGGAAGGCATGCTTGCTGTCTCCGCCCTGGGCCTATCGATGGGGACAGCTCCTAGCGGCACAGGTCAGGCTGGCTCGTGTGCCAGGTGGGTACCTCCCCTCTCCCTGCCTGACACACCCACCCCGCTCCCCGAGATCACGCTCTGGCTAAGATGCCAGCACCGGTGCTGCCTGCCCTTTCGGGGCCATCTTCCGTTGACCTCTGTTCCCCTCTCAAACACGAGCTTCCGCTGTAAATTGTGCTAAATGCTATTTAGTAGCTAATTAACTTTCCTGTGAAGACCTCTCTAATTGCAAGCTCTCCCCAGCTCTGCCTGGGTCCTGAGGGACCCCGAGCTGTCTGGGGGCATTTGTTCTGCCTGCTCCCACCTTCCCGGCACAACTTCCAGCCTGACAACAAACTGCCAATCAAGGCCTCGGAGGTCAAGGGGGACCAAATTAGGTGCCCGCCGCTAATGCCAAACTTGCTTGTCAGAGCTTAATTTAAATAAGGGAGCTAAAAGGTTATGAAAAATCACTTTCCCCAGTGAAACTCTACGCCAGGCAGGCGAAGGGCAGCATCCCCTTGCTCCCTGGAACCACTGGACTGTTCTCTGAAACATTCAGCCGAATCCGTTTCTGTGCTGACTGTACTAGAGCCTGCCGTCCGTCACAGGGAGAGATAATCAGCAGATAAAAGGCTCTGATTAGCCCTCGCACACATCACTGCTGTGCCAATTAGGGTGCACGCCCCACACACGGGGAGGCAGGACGTGGCAAAGGTAGCTGTCGTCTGCGCCACATCCCCCTTCCTCAGAGCCAAGAACCACCCTGGGCTTCGTTGACCGTCCCCGGATTTTCTTTCTGGGACAGTCTGTGGTCCTCACAGCGAGTCAATACTTGCTCTACCCATAAAGGCCAAGCAGCCTGTGGTCATCTCCAGAGATGGAACCCACGCTGAGCAAGGAGCACCAGCCCGAAGCCCACAAGCCCTCAGCGTCAGCGCCACCATGCGGGCTGTGCCAGCCCTGGATACAGGGGAACCTCACCTTCCTGCCCCAGGATCCTTCCTTAGAGAAAACCAACCAGTCTTGCCAAAGCTGCAGCTAGCCTCGCCTTTGAAAGACAAACGGCAGGGGAGGGTCTACCCTTGTGGTGTCTAAGCGCCTGCCTCTTAGGGCAGGGCAGGGCGGTGGGAGCACAGCTTCAACCTCAGAAGCGGTGTGGGCCTCAGTTCCCAGAGAGGGTTCAGCAATCCTGGCCTCCGTGGAGGGCACAGTCGCCTGAAATCCAGCAGGGCTCCCTGCTGCTGCGGAGGGGCACCCCACACCTGGGGGAGGGGCTGGACTCTGAGGTCTCTGCTCTTGTACTGGCCAACTGGTCTCTCTTCCCAAGATGGCTCCTGAGACGCTCTGGGGACGTACTGTTTTCACAAAGAGATCGCAAATGTGGGTGCCCCCCCAAAGATCGAAGGTTGATAGGGAGTTGTCCAGAGGAACTGGTGGCTGGCCAGCGCCAGGGCCAGGGCCAGGGCCATCTTCCTGGCCATGATCCCAACCCCAGCTATCAGGAAGATTCATTCCAGGTCACAGAGATGGGAAGCAGGAAACAAGAAGGACTTTAAGGATGTTTTTTGTTTCATTTTGTTTTGGGGTTGGCTATTTGATAGGGTCTCATGTAGCCCAGGCTAGCTTCATAGTCATTATAGAGGCAGGTATGATGCTGAACTCCTGATCTTCCTGCCCCGACTTCCTAAGTGCCAGAATTCCAGGTGTGCAACACCGCTCTGGGCCTTCTGTAGTGTTGGGGATGAAATGCAGGGCTCATGACTGCTAGGTAGGAAGCTACCAACTCAACCACACGCCCAGGGCAAGTGGGACTCCTTTAAAACCAAACAGATGGGACTGTTCCTGAGGGTGCCAGCTTTGGGGTGGGGCCTGTCCTTTCAGCTCTAGGACCATAGCCTGGCTCCAAAAGCAGGAGTCTCGGAGCTTCCCAGAGCCAGAACCTAGGGGAGCGGGATTGAGGGAGGCTCCCTCCACAGGGCTCAGGCTGCCAGGCACACAGTGGCTGACCGTTCACCCTTCACGGAGCTGTGGCCACACAACTTTGTTTGCTCTGTGAGGAGGAGTGGTTCGGAGGCCCGGCAGCCCCGAGGCTGTAGACGTACTGCCTGTGGGAGACCAGGAGGGGAGAACCTCAGATCTGGAAGAACAAGATTGCCCACAACCTCAAGCAAGGCTCAGAAAAGTGAACACGGAAAACGGAAGAGAATGACGCCCGGATCTGAGTCCTTTCTTGTCAATCAAACACAACACTGTGTGTGTGGTATGCATGTACGTGTGTGTTCCTGTGTGTGGAAGTCAGAGGTCAACGTAAGGCGTCTTCCTCACCTTCTCTGCACCTTATTCTTAGGATTTTTAAATGTACATATTTTTAAACATATGGATATATCTGTGCTGTGCACAGACTGCAGGTGCCCTTGGAGGCCAGCAGAGGGTGTCAGGCCCCTGGGACTGGGGTTACAGGCAGTGTTCCAGCCTGGGTGCTAGGGGTTCAGGTCTTTTACAGAAACAGTGAGTGTTCTTAACCACTGGGCTCTCTCTTGGCACAACTCTTTTTTTTAAAGACAGGGTCTCTCACTGAACCGGGAACTTGCCAATTCAGCTAGACTGGCTGGCCAGCCCGAGACCCACCTACCTCCACATCCCCGGCGCTGTGATTACAGAGAACCATCGCCACTCCCTGCTTTCATGTGGGTGTTGGGCAGCCCAACTCAGGTCCTCACACGAGTGCCTAGCACTTCCCTGAGTCATCTGCAGGCTCCTCAAACAAGATACTGTAAGCATTCCCCAAGACTCCCTCTCTCTCTCCCTCTCTCTCTCTCTCTGTGTGTGTGTGGAGAAGAAAGGCGGCCATGCATCTTCTGGGGATAATTTTATTTACTTTGAGCCCCGTCCCAGGGCCTCCTCGGGAGGTGGCAGTCCAGCCCCAGCCCCAGCCCCAGCCCGTGACCCTCGGCAAGCAGGCGTCTGCTGAGTCTCTCATGTACTCCCCAGAGTCACAAAGCACAAACAACCCATTGCACAAACAGTCCGAGCCTGTGAGTCACAGCAGTGTAGATGGCCAGGCTCCTCGGCTCCAGCCACACTTGCAGTCGATTCGGTCCCACTGAAAATATTTTCCTTTGTCTGCTCAAGAGAGCTGTGAGTCAGGGCCTAACGCTGGGGATTGTTCTGCTGGGCTCGTCTCCAAGGGGGTTGGCAGCAGGAACCTACAGATGTCACCAGGTCACTGGGTCACAACAGTGGATCAAAGTCCACGCCCGCCTCCCTGCCTCTCTGAAACAGTGTGCATGTGTGTGTGCATGAAGGAGAGAGCACCCACTCCCTCAATACCCAACACCTTCAGTATGTGGCCAGGAAGAAACCATTAAGCCAGTGGAACAGAGCAAAGTTTCCCTAAGGGGACAACTTAGTAGGGTGACCAGGGACACATACTACAAGGCAAACTCAGCAAAGACCCCAGGGGGTCGGCGGCAGCACCCTTCGCTCACCACAGCGCTGTGGACATTTTGGTTTACGATATGTAAAAGGGTTTTGTTCTAATCCCAGGTGGGCAGTTTTGGTTTGTCCACACCTGTTAACTGTCTTATGCGGATGGTGGCCTTTGCCAGCTGGAGTTAGTTGAGTTCTGAGGACTTGGAGGGGTATAAATACAACAGCCCAAAAGACGATGACTCGGTGGCTTGGAGGAGGAGGAGGAGGACTGCTTGCTGTCTGCTGTCGGCGGGTTCCCTGGACTTCAGGATTTCCTGATGGCGGATAGTGGTATTGTCCCTGAAAGGATCCTACGACCCTACCCAGCCGGAAGAGGTAAAGAGGGCCACGTCCCCTTTTCTTTACAGCCTTTTCCCCTGCCTGGGGTTGGGAGCTGGAAGGAAGGCATAAGCTTTAAAGAACCCCCAAATAGAGCAGCGTTTGAGAAACTAGAGATCCCAGGGCTGCCCACACCTGGAGCCAAGTGTGCCCCGAGGTGCTGCCTGAGGGGAGGCATCCTCACCACAGCCCACTCCAGTCACTCGGAGGTGGAGATGCGGTGGAGATGCAGGGAGATGCAGGGTCGGCTGCTCCGCCTCACCATCAGGCAAACAGCGTAAACCCAATGGGGCGCCATGCTGGGCTCTGTTCTGGCCTCTGCGGGGGGCTCTAACAATAAGGGGTGGTTTCTGCCTCTTCCCAGAGGCCCCTTCACCTTCAACTGCTGAGAAAATGGGCTCTATACACACTCACTTCTCTGTGGGGATTGGGTCCCGGACCCCCCTCGGACCCTAAATCCCCACAACATGTCACAGTGACGCTCAGAACCCACGCATACCCTCCTGTTTGCTTTAAAATCACCCACAGATTACCACCCCCACCCCCGTGCACTGTAAATGCTGTGTAAACAGCCACCACACTTAGGGGTTAGTGACAAGAAAAATGTCCACATGTGTTTGGTACGGGCACAGTCCTCCCCGGGGCATTTCTGACCGGACGACACAGACTGTGAGGACACAGGGCCGACTGTGCTTGCCCTGTGGGTGGGCTGCTTTCACCGGCGGCAGACTGGCAAGTCTCCACCAGCAGCATCTATAGGATGGCTCTCGTCAGGGCCAGGGCCGTGACATGCTGAGTCAGCCCGGGAATTGGGACCCCGGGAACCAGACCCCAGGACCTTGCTGGACTGAGATGGAGGCCGAGAGCCCTCTCCACAGCCTCAAGGGTTCACAGGGAGGTGTGGGGCCACCCAGGGCTTGTGCCCACCAAACCCAGGGACAAACCATCACCAGGGCTCCGGAAGCACATGTGTATCTAGGTCACTTCACCACGGTGGGGGTGGCTGGCTATCAGCCCCGGACCTGGCACCAACCTCTGCCTCCAGCCTGATGACCACCATGGTCCCATGGACCACCTGGCCTCTCCAGGAGCCCTGGCTCACGCTCACGGTGAGCAGCCCGCTCGGCTGCTGGCTGAGGAAAAAGACACAAGTCTTTTCAACGAAGAAATGAAACCTGGACCTTCACAGGGGCAAAGATCTGCCGTCCCTGTCCAGTCAGAGAGTAAGGAAAAGATCTCCGGAGCAGAGGGCGGAGAGTGGAACTGAAGCGGCTCCCCCCACAGTTCCAGTCAGGGTCCCCAAAGCAATGGCCTAGGAATCCAGCTCTGTGGGGAGTGTGAGGCCCAGAGGTCAGGCTTTAGGGAACTGGGGCCCCAGGCCCACGAGGCATCTCCCCCAGAGCAGGCCTCCTGCCCAGCGTCCACACCCAGAACCCTGGATCGTGTTTCCAAATTCTCAGAAGGTGACGGGAGAGTCTATTTTCCCAAGTCCACAGAGCCGATGAGGAAGGACTGACCCCAAGGTCTTGGTGTTCCGGAAGCTCAATGGGGCCCCAGGGGAAGGACCTGCTTTCTGATCTCAGCGACCCAGAGGGCACAGGCTCCACCCGTGGCTCCCCCTCCCCCTCAGGTGTGCACAGGGTGGCGGGGTGGGTTAGGCGGGCGCACCCCGGCCAGCTTTCCCTTTGAGCACACTGCCGAGCGCCAGCTACATCTGACCCTGGCTAGGGTCGCTTCACGTTGATTTCCCAGTGCCTCAAGTGCAAGAGCCACTGTTGGTCTGAGGCACCCTCAGCGGGCTTAGGGGGCCTATGCAGGACTGGGAATAGGTGTGGGGCAGATGCGGGTCCACGGCTGCGGTCACATGGTGAGCTCGACTCTGCCCTCCTCCTGCGAACACAAACTACCCTCCTAACCTGTACGCCCATCCACACCGACGTCCACCCTCTCAACTGCACCCTGGTTAACCAGTTCCCTGTCCTGACTCTAACGGGACCTCCCAGCAGTGAGGTCACTGGGTTAGCGAGGCACCATCACCATCTTCCCATGCTGGGGTACAGATCAAGATTTTCTCCCTCTAGAAGGCTGGATAATTCGAGCGCGCGCGCGCGTGTGTGTGTGTGTGTGTACATACAAAGAACCCAGGGCCTTGTCAGGCACGTCAGACAAGCTCTGCCACTGAAACCCACCCCAGCCCTGTATTCCAGGCCACAGATCCACCTTCTCTTCTGCATGACCACCTGACCTTCCACACCGCCTCCTGGGACCAACGCTGCGGCACATGTGGATGTGCAAGGCCGCGAGGGCCACTACTCAGTCCTTTTAAATACCTTTTCTTCTTTTTAACCTCCTTTATTCCTTTCTTCTCCTGGCTCCCTCTCCCACCCCAATTCCTTCTTCCTTTTCCTCCCTCTTTTTATACTTCTTTCCTCTTTCTTGTTTTTTTCATTTGCTTGAAACAGGGGTCTGGAATTCATTATGAGCCCAGGCTGGCCTTTTTGGTGATGGCTCCGCACTGCCTCCTGAGTGCCGGGATTACAGGCACCACCTCGCTGGCTCCTGTCGTTTTCTCTGTTTTGGGTGGTCCTGGGCTGAACCAGGCCTTCCACATGGCAGCAGGCACCTTGCCCCTGAACCCGCTTCCTTTTTTTTTGCTTTTTAAAGATACACCTATTTTATTTTCATGTGTTTTTGCCTGCATGTATGTGTGTATGCATCTGGCACCCACATAGGTAAGATAAGGGGCATCAGGGCACTAGAACTGGAGCTGAGGGTGGTTGTGAGTCACCATGTGGGTGCTGGGAAGCTGAGTTCTCTGCAAGAGCAGCATGTGCTCTTAACTGCTGGGCCATCTCTCCTGCCCCTCATCTTTATTTCTAACACCGCAACAGGGGCGTGAATCATCTTCATAATGATAACAGTAAGAAATCTGGAGGCGGAGGAGAGAGGAGATGGCTCAGCAGGTAAAACATTTTGCTATGGGAACGTGATGAGCAGAGTAGGGTTCCTTACGCCCCACGTCCCTGGCACTCTAAAGCAGCACACAGCAGGGCAGAGACAGGACCACCCGGAGCAAGCCGGCTAGCTGGCCAGTGAGAAAGCCGGTGTCAACTTTGCGCCTCTACACACAAAGCCAGGCATAGTGACACATATATGAAATCTCAGCATTTGGAACACAGAGGCAGCAGGACCAAGAGTTCCAACCTCAGCTACATATCACATTTGAGGTCAGCTGAGACAAGATACCCTCCCGCAAAAAACTGAGGGAGGGGGGCGGGGGGGAGAAAAACAGAAGGCAAAAGTCAGCTCCAGACAAGGCACCCCTGAGTTCAGTGGGCCTGTCATGGTAGGGCATGTGTCAGTAAAGGGAGGCAGGATGTGAAGTGGGCTGCGTCCCGCTGGCCACCCACCCCAGGTGAGACATCAGCCAGAGAGGAGGCTGAAGGATGGGGCAGGCAGAGGCAGTTGTGGCCTCAGCAGGCCACAGAAGGGGCCTGGCCTGGTCCTGAGTGGGTCCCCACTGACCGAAACTAGTTGCCCTGGCAACTGCTTTCAGGAGGGTCTCATTCGCTGCCTGTGTCCTTTAGCATTCCCTAAAACCGACTGGAAAAGGGAAGAACGGGAGGGGAAGGGTGTGGCGTCCGGGAGGAAGGAATTCCTGGTGGACGGCCCCCATTGATCTGGGAGAAGCCTGCCATCTGCTGGGCGCCCGGAGATCCCTCTGGCCTGCCCTGCCAACTACACACAATGGAATTTCTGGGGACAGCGGCTGCGATGCTTCCCCATCTGCACCCCACAGCAAGAGGGGAAGGCTGGGGCCGTAGGGCTCAAACCCCACTCTGCGGGAGGAGGTGACCACGATTCTGCAAGGATCTGGGGCCCTCTGGGGGACCCTCCCGCCCATGTCCACCCTGAGCCATGGCCACTGCCCATCCTGCCAATGCTTCTCGGCTCCTCCCACTGCATTCCACCCCAGGTGGGCCTGGGGCAGGCTGCAACCTCCCCTGGCACCCCTGAGCGGCACTGTTGCCCTTGGCGACTGAGGTCCAGCAGTGCTCAGAACAGACCACCATCAGGGAGACTAACAGCTGGGGATCCACGCTGGCCACGAGGCGGCACCTGCGGGGCCATCTCCCAAGAGGGGAGTCTGTGACCCAAATAAAACAGTGATCTCTGGAACCACAAGCCCCTAAGCCCCATCGGGGAAGGGACTGTCACTTGACACCCGCCCCAGCATGGCTGCTAGGCTCAGAGAGAGACTGAGCTACCAAAAATAATCCTTGCTGTGTTTAAATATTTACAGAAGCGTGGCGGATCCTGATGCCTTCACCACCTACCCGTGCTGCCCTCTTCAGAGCCATATTTTAGCCCACACTTCTGAGGCCCTGGCTGCCCTCCATTCCGGATCCACACAGCTGCTTCCCCAGTGGCCCACCAAGCCCCTCAGCCTCACTCTTCTTTCAGAGTTTTCCCACCCTGTGTGGGACCTGGGTTTGGTCCCAAGGCCCACAGTTAGGGGACATCTATTTTACCCTGGGCCGCTAAGGAAGATCAAAGCCTAAGGACCAGTGTGTTCAGAAAGTGAGGTATGGCTGGATGACTACCTACGTGGTTCCCTGAAACAAAGGGACACACTCTGTATGGGAAGTGAGGGGTCAGCAGGAGCCCCGTGTCCTGTGTGCCTATGACACAGGTGCCAAGGAACTAGGAGTTGGGCACAACAGGAGGCTTGCTCAGCTGGAAAGTGACGGCACACAGAGCCAGGGGTAGATGAGGAATAGCTGTGCCTCAGTACCAAAGCCCCCAGCCTTTGGGAGGTTTCATCACCTACCAGTTACATTACGACAGCCAGGATGGGCCCTCAGGGGCACAGCGTGAACTCCCGGATGCCCAACGAGCCAACACGTCATCCCCTACGGGTGCCTGTGACCTCGGGCTGGCCTGGATGAGCAGAGCTGCTGATGCAAGAGACGGGCCAGCAGCTGCCGGCTCCCCCGGGGCGGCTCCTGCTTCAGAGCAGCAGGCCCCAGAGAGCCTGAGCAACCAGTCAGTGAGGTTACGTCAGGGACCCCGGGAGGCTGTGGGTGAGGAAGTGCAAGTTCCTAGCCCTGGCTCAGCTGCTCGCAGGATGCGGACGACCCACCTCTTGGAACCTACCAGGCCAACAAACCTGCCCGAGGGATGGCTCCACCCCAGACCTCTGGAACCCAGTTCCCTTGCAGGGGACTTGTGGAATCTCAGCCCAGAGCAGAGAGGGGCCCAGGCTGCAGGATCCCCGGGCAGGGGTAATGAGTCAGCAGAGCCCTCTTGCTAGAAGCCAGATGACTATTAGGGACAAAGGAACACGAGTCTGGCAGACAGGTAGGGGGAGGTGACGCAAGACCTCAACAGCACAGACTCACACGGAACCACAGAGGGCCCAAAACCGCTGGCAATGCAGAGCCCCTAGCCACGGGCAAAGCAGGCCCCTGAGCACAGCGAGCCATAGAGGATGCAGGGCCTGAGCCACAGACAGTGAGGAGCCCTAGCCAAGGACAAAGCTCCCTCAGCCACGAATCACAAAGAGCCGGAATCACGGACAATACGGTGCCCAGACCACGGGCAATATGGTGCCTGGGACCACGGGCACTGCACGGTCAGGAGCCACAACTGACACCAGGAGCGCAGCAAGCCTACACTCAACTGTGTTCTGAGCACACGGGACACAGGACACAAGACAGAAGATACAGGCTCTTTGGGTGCTCTGTGTTGCCTCAGACTGAACTGACACTAATTTGAAGAGCTGAGTAGTTTCAACCATTCATTTTGCCTGTTTCTTTTTGCTTTAGAAAACACAGCAGTGTGCTGTGAGATTGTGTCTCTTAGAAATATCACAAGGTCTCACCAACATGTTTTCCAAGGATGACACCACGTGGGCGGGGAAAGTGCACAAGGCTTCCATCCTACTCCAAGAGCTACAGGCAACAAAGGAACGCTCAGAGTACGAGAAACAGTCTTCAGCCGGGAAGGGCACACCAATGGTTAGTGGCCAGCCGTAAAAACACACAGATGGGTAACGTTATCCAGCCCAGGCAGGCTGTATTTATTTAAGAACACACCACACACACACACACACACACACACACACACACACACACAGGTCTGTAATAATTTGAGAAAAAAGGTTACGGACTTGAACGGGGGTAACATGGAAGGTAGGGAGGGAGGAAAGGGAAGAGAGATGTAATTGTAATCTCAAAAGATAAAAATAAAAAAGCAACGACCCATGCGAGCGCTCTGCACCGACATTACAGAAGGAGCTCTGCCAGCAAAGAAGTCTTTCCAACGTGCGGCGCCGGGGCCATCGCACAGCCTGAACACAAACCTCACACCCGAGTTCACTCACATGGGGCCACGTTCTCAAACCACAAGGCCGAATGGCTTCCACTCTCCGCCAGACCAGGGGTTCTGGCCTCAACGGTGTGGTACAACAGAAGGAAAACGTGGATTAGCCGCGCACCTTCACCAAAGGCCGCGTCTCTAAAATAAAATAAACTACTGAAATTCAACAGAGAGCAAGGCAAACACCAACAGTGCAGGTACGTTGGTACAGTGACCTCTGACACAGACGGCAGATGGACGTGTGTAAAAGATGCAAAGCACCTCATCGTCAGTGTGGGAGGAGACTGTACCCGTCATCCGTGTGACTGTACACCCGTCATCCGTGTGGGAGGACTGTACCCATCGGTGGGGGGGGCCTGTAGGCATCCTAAGGTATTGCCGCACACCTGTCCAGAAGGTTTCAAATAAGCAAACAAAGCTGGCGCACTAGTGTGTGCCTGTGGCCCCAAAGGCTATTCAAGAGGCTGAAGCAGGGGGGCTGCTTGAGTCCAGGAGTTCAAGACCAGCCTTCGCAACACAAGGAACGGGTAGGGATTCAGAAAACGGCCCTAAACAGGATATCCGAATCATGAGAATATCTCGGAAGAGAGGTCAGAAAGAGCTGGAGGATGGATGTTGTGAAACACTGCCTTGTAACTCACAGCAGTACTTCCGTGTGTGAGACCCGCGCCAGACGGGGCCCGTCAACATTCCATCATAAGTGGGGGGCCTTTGGGAGGACCCCTGGGTAGCAAGTGCTGCTGGGAACGGAAGGAGAGGGGTTTTTAGGGGTGTGGCCACTGCTGGAGCCCACCCTCCAGTAAACAGTCTCCTTGCATGCTCGTGCAAGCAGCTCTAGTGAACTCAGTGGGTCACAAAAGGCCATGAAAAGTAGGATGGGGACTAGCTGAGAGGAAAGGGGGGTCCGAGGAAGAGGGCAAAAGAGAGTAATGGATGAACACGTTAAAACGTCTCACACAAGAGCTACAGCAAAGGTCTGGAGGGTCTCCCAGAGGTCCTGGGTGCTGTTCCCAGCACGCTTCACAGACTGCCCACAACCGTCTGGACCTCCAGCTACGGGGCATCTGAAGCCTGTGGCCTCCAGGGGCACCACACTCACAGGTACACACACACACACAGAGAGAGAGAGAGAGAGAGAGAGAGAGAGAGAGAGAGAGAGAGAGAGAGAAAGGCAGAGGGGGAGGGAGGATATTAAAGTAGTAATACATCTTTTGAAAAGAAAAAGTTAAAACTATGTCCTGCATGTGTATAAAACTGTCAACAGCAGCAAAGAATAAAGCTGATTATACATGAACTGCTGGAGGGAACAGAAACCACACAGTGACCCTGGAAAACAGCTTGACACTGTCTTCTACAGCTGAAGCAGACGCAATCACCTTGGTGCCCAGCAGGCCCACCCCTGGGAATTTATCACGGAGAATGAAGGCACTCAGACAAAACCTGTATGTGAACAATCATAAGGGCTTTGAGCGTAACAGCCCCAAGCCTGAAGCAATCCACCAAAGCCCTTCAGTGGGTGTGGTCACAGCGGCCGTCACACCCATACTACGAAGAAGGTGGTCAAGGATGGGGACAAGGACTTGGGGACAATTCTGCAGGTGCCCTAAGGGGTCTTGTGCTCTGTATCTTAATATGGTTGGGGACATGAGGTCACTCAGTCACATACACACACACACACACACACACACACACACACACGGGATTTATAGACACTGTGCCTGTAGCCACAGGACACCCACAGACGTGCTCAGTCTCCTTTACTGAATAGAGGCCAAGTGAGGGCATATGCACACTGCCACCATCAGGATGGGCAAAGGTCACCATTATATTTCCACTGGGCACTACTTGGTCTAGACCAGGGCTCAGCAAACTCCAGCCTGGGCAAAGTCCTGCCCAAACAGAGCCAGGCAGTCTATCTTTCCTTCTTCCTTTCGTGTGTGTGTGTGTGTGTGTGCACACGCGCACACACACGTGCACACATGCAAAGGTCAGAGGATGACTCACAGGACTTGGGTCTCACCTTCACCAAGTAGGTCCTGGGGACCAAACACAGGTCATCAGTTTCAACAGCAGGAGCGCTTACACACTGAGCCATCTCACTGGTCCTGATCGTGCCTGCTGGGAGACGAGACTCAGCGTGTAGCCACGTGGCCTCTACGTCAAAACCGTCTCCCTTTGGCCTCGCGCTCTGGGACGGCAGGTGTGTGCCACCACGATGGTTCTAAAATATTTTAATTAACGGACTTTCTCCCCCAGCCCCGCCCCCAACTCCTGTTCACACTTTCAGCTTGCTTGTTTGTGACAGTTCTAGTGTGACCCAAGCCGGCCTCTAACTCACCTTGTAGCCAAGGATGACCTTGAACTTCTGATCTTCCTACCCTGAATTCAGGGCTTATGGGCATACCTACCATGGCTGCCTTATAAAGTTCCGGAGATTAAACCAAGGGTTTCATGAATACATCTCCAGTCCAAATATGTTTGGGTTTTGTTTTGAGACAGAGTCTCACTGCTGCCCTGGCTGTCCTGGAACTGGCTATGTAGACTAGGTTAGCCTTGAACTCACAGACAGCCTGCTTCTGCCTTTTGAGTACTGGGGTTAAAGCCATAGGCCACACCTGGCTTAAGTATGACTATTGTAAATGTTGAAAGAAAAGCAAAAGAATTATTCCTTGACTTAGAAAAATCATACAAAGCTTACATCTCAGTGTCCCTGGCGAGGCTCACAGGGGGTGGTGGGGTGAGTGTGCGTGTATGTGTGTGTTACATTTGCCTATTTCAGGTGGGGGCTTTGGCCACACAAGGCGGCATTCAGAACCGGCAGCAGTGCCCATGTGGTCACAAATCACAAAATGCAGCTTTCTGGCGTATCTTCCGGCCCCCAGGACAGAAAGCGACAGTTCCAGTAAGTTCCCACTTTGACAGGCCAGGAGGAAAACAAACCCACACGATAAGGGTGACCCCCACACACACACACACAGCACCAGAGACCCCCAACGCACACTTTGTCCCTTCATCTTTCTTTCTCTGAGAAAGCGCTCCACCGTGCAGCACCCCCTGGCCCCAAATTTGCAGCAGGGCGCTTGCCTCTGTCTCCCCGAGCTAGAATTACAGGCGTGAGCCACTGTGCCTGGCACTTTGTGATTCCTTTGTCTTTTTCTTGTTTGTTTATGAGTTTTATTTTTGCCTGACTGCACATCCACCTATCACTTGAGCGTGTCTAGTGCCCACAGAAGCCAGAAGGGGGTGTCGGATCCCCTGGAACGGGAGTTTCAGATGGGTGTGAATGTGGGTGTTGGGGCTAACCACTAAGCCACATGTCCAGGCCCCATGCTGTCAGTTTTAGAGCAGATTAGTGTTTTTTCTCAGGCCCCAGTCACCTCTGCAGGCTTAGAACAAGATCCACCTGGCTAGCCTCGGAGGCCAGCTGGGGCTAGTGAACAAAAGGCTCCGTGAAGGCCAGGTTTAAATTTTTTAACTGTGTGTGCACAAGCCCCCCCCCACACACACACACAGATGCACAAACCCTCGCCATGCCATGCACATGGGGGTCAGAAGTCAACTTTCAGCACTCAGCTCTCAACTCCCACTCTGCCAGTCAGGGTGCCCTGTTTTTCCTGCCCACAAAATCCAGGCTGGCTGGCCTATAGCTTCAGGGAGATCCTCCTGTCTCTGCCTTCCTCGCGCTGAGGGATGCCGGGATTACAGATAAACACCACAGCTGGCTTTTTGTGTGGCTTCCAGGATTGAATTCAGATGGTCGGGCTTGCCTAGCTAGGGCCTTTACCTGCCAAGGCATCTCCCAGGGTTCCTCCTTTTCTTGTTTGTTCGTTTTTCAAGACAGGGTTTCTCTGTGTAGCCCTGGCTGTCCTGGAACACACCAGGCTGGCCTCAAACTCACAGAGATCCACCTGCCTCTGCCTCCCAGAGTGCTGGGATTAAAGGCGTGCACCACCACTACCCAGTTTCCCTAATCGCTTTTCATCTTCAAGTTCAGAGTTAACATCACCGCCAATAACTCAGCTACCTCGTTGTGTGACCTTTTCTAAAACAGGACAAGAACAGGATCTCCAGTTTTGTCCCAACCATTGATAGCGACGCCCACAGAGCATGGGAAAGGCTGAACCGTATTCAAATCCCTATCCTGCCTCACTAGGTGGTCCTGTCAGTGGGTGCGGTCAGGTTCAGGTCAGGATGTGCTGGAGTGGGGTCCCCTGTGTGATGAACCTAGCACCCTCATCACACAGACAGGGTAAGGTCTGTGACCAAAAAGGCTGCAGCTGGAGCACAGGAACTGGGACAGACGGGCAGGCTCTGCCCTCCAAGACAACTTGACCTTGGACTTCTGTGAAAGGTCCTATTTCCCTTGTCTTCTATAGCTGGCTTACAGCTCTCCATCATGGCAGTCCTGGGACACCCATGCCAAACTTGAGCAGACGGCTGCGGAACGATGGGCATATAAAGGTGCCACCTGTCAGCCTGGTCACCGTGGCAACACCGAGGACCTGTCCACTGTGCTGGGCTCCTTGCCAGGGCTCTGCATGTACCGTGTGCCCTCAGCAAGGCCCCATTTCATGGGTGGGGAGACCGAGGCCAGGAGGTGAGAACCTTGCTGAGGTCACACCGGGGACCGTGGACAGAGCGCAGCTCACACCTGGGCATCTGGCTCCAGAATGTACGAGGCTGCAGCCCCGCTGGGTCCCTGGCCTCCAGCCAACAGCTCCCCCCGGTGCCGGGCGTGAGCGGCACATGGGAGGCTGGGCACTGCCGAGACCCAGTCCAAATTCTCTGGCAGTGCCTCCGAGTTCCTGGAGTGAGCGGCAGCCAAAGCCTGCTAACGAGCAGGAAGCAGAGGGACAGCCAGGAACGGAGGGCCCTGCCTGCCTCCCCGGCCTCCTCGGCCTCCGGCCTGACAGCGAGCTCCCCACCCTCGACTGTTTCCGGACACCCCCGGGGTCTGCAGGTCAGCCCCTGCAGCTCCTGGGGGACCCCCAGAGGGCTACCCCCCCCCATGCAGGAGGCACAGGTGGGGCAGCCACCTCCGCTGGGGGTGGGCCTGGGAGGGATCGCCTCCGGAAAGAGCCTGCCAAGTGCTACAGAAACAGACGGCAAGAGGAGTCTCACGCAGCACGGAACAGATTGCGGGGTGTCGAGCTAGGGGATGTTTTAAAGAAATAAACCTCAGCTCCGGCTGCAGAAGCCCAAACAAGCCCAAACAACAGCTCCCGGAAGCAGCAGCCTCCTGCGACAGGCTGCCACAGCCATGCGGAGCGATGTGCGGTCCACCCCGAGCTTCCTGAGAGGCAGGGCCACCGCGAGGCTCAGGAGGATCCATCCTTCCCAGGCACCTCTCAGGATTCCTGGCCACTGCCTTCCCTCGGAACTTGCCTCTCCAACACCAGCAGAGGGCAGCACCCGAGGGCGGGCCTCTAGCACCTGACCCCCATCGGATCCCTCCTCCGACCTCACTGTGACCGAGAGGCCTCCTAGCCACCCACATGCTGCCAGGCCCTGCTCCTTCCCCCAGCATCTCACGGCTCACCTGCCCTCTCCTGCCCTTTATTCCCTGGCTGACCCTTCTTTCCTCTCTTGTCTGAGAACGCTGTGTGTCATGGGCGGGCAGCTTCTGCCGGGGAACGGAGGGACAGGAACGGCAGAGAGGGCTTGCCGAGGCTGTTCCTGCTGTGCTCCTCCCTTCTCCCTTGCTCGCCCTGGGAGGATGCCCACTCACCCTCGGGCACGCCTCCCTCTGCATGATGCTCGAACACACAAGAATCATCCGGCCATTCAGGAAGCAGCCACGGGGCATGTCACGGCTATGCCACCTGGAGCAGGGCGGCAATGATGGGTGCTAGGAACCTTCGTGGCGGCCCCCGGGCGCCCACACTTCTAGGCTCGTGGCTTCACCGAGCTTACTAATTCTAGATGCATCTTAGGTACTCGAGTTCTCTCATCTGTCTTCACTCCTCTCCTCTGCACACACGGGAGCAGAGGCTGCCCCGCCAACCATGCGTGGGGACACCGTTAATAATTCAGCCAGCAAGCCGATGCCTTGTTACACAGATCCATTTCCTCCCCAAGGCAAAGGCACTTACAGCATTAATTCCACCCTGTTCGCCCTTCAAGGTGGGCTGACCCCGACAAGGTCCAGAGTCAGCCGCCACACCTGCGCCGACATCCACCCGACCGTCACAGAAGCAGCCACTCCATTAGAATTTAAATCTCATAAACATTAGTAAAATGAGACGGGCTGCCGGGCTGTACGATGCTAGGGCAGACACCCCGGGGACCAACCCTCATCCCTACCGCTGCAAAGGCAACAAGAAGACGCATGGCCTCTCAAGACCCTCCCGACAGGTCTGGAGAGGCGGCTTAGCAGTTCGGAGCACTTACTGCTCTTCCAAAGGATCTGAGTTTGGTTTTCAGCACCAAGTCAGGCCGTTCATAACCAGCTGTAACTCCCATGCCCTCTTCTGGCTCCCAAGGATACCTACATGCCCATAACAAGCAAGCAGGCAAACAAGCAAGGACACAAGAAGGAAGGAAGGAAGGAGGGGGAGGAAAGAAGGAGGAAGGAAGGGCGAGGGGGGAAGGAGGGAGGGAAGCCCCGAGCTGGACGCTGGCACCCACCTAAAAAGTTTGGAACCTTACTCTCAGCCAGGAGAAGGCCTACACAGGAGGGTCCTGACTTGTCAGATGGCCAGTCTGGCTGAATGAGGCAGCTTCCAGCTGAATGAGAGACCCTGTCTCAAAAAAACCAAGGTGGTGAGCAATTTAAGTCCACATCTGATGTCAACCCTTTCCTTCCCACGCACACTCATGCACGTGCACCCCATACAGGTATGCAAGGACACAGGAAGCCGCTTCTGAAATACATACATACATACATACATCATACAAATATCATGCATACCCCTATATGCCCCACTGGCCTGCACGTGGCTGGGGTTTCAGCAGAGGCAGCAAGTGTCCAGCTGGGAGGAACAAGGCTGGACAGTGGGGAGGCTGCTGGGGTGGAAACACCCAAAAGCAAGAGAGAGAAGGGTGGGGTGGCAACAGGCCCACACAGGCCCCTGCCCAAGATGCTGGCTTACTATCTCCCCTCTCCTGCGGCCGAGCCAGGCTCACCCGGGCCTTAGGCAGGAACACAGAAGCCAGGGAAGAGGCTGAGACCCTGCAGGGGACTCAAGGACTGAGGCCAGCACATCCATCCCTCACCTAAACACCAGTCCTTCACTGGGACCCGCACCCTGGACAAGGTACGGAGAGCGACAGTGAGGACCTGTGGAGAGAGCATGGCCCTCACTGTCCCCAGGAAGAGGGCTCAGATGGAATCCTGGGAACTGAAGGGGGCACATCACCACCTGGTCAGGCTGTTAGAAGGCAGGCGGATCTCTGTGAGTTCAAGGCCAGCCTGGTCTACAGGGCAAGTCCAGGACAGCCAGGGCTACACAGAGAAACCCTGTCTCAGAAAACAAACAGATCAATAAATATATTTTTTTTAGATTTATTTTGTTTTTTACGTGTGTTTTGCCTGTATGTATGTGTGTGTATTATGTGCATGTCTGGTCCTCTTGGAGGTCAGACCACCTGGAGCTAGAGACAGAGGTGAGCGGCCATGTGGGTGGGTGGTGGGAACCGAACCCTGCTCCTCCACAAGGGCAGTCTGTGCTCTTAACTGCTGAGCCACCTCCAGCTCTGGGATGTCTGCTGTGAGACAGGCCTCACTCTGGCTGTCCCGGAGCCCCATGCAGGCCAGGCTGGCCTCTGAATTTACAGAGATCCGCCCAATTTTGTCTCCGAGTGCGGGGTGTGTGAACCAGCACACCTGGCTTAGGGCTATCTATCTCTCTTTTTTATCTAAAAAGTTTATTTTATTCCTGAAGTAACTCAGTCATACAACAAATATAGTACGTAGAGTACTTCAAGCTTAAAACCCACAACTAGCAGCTGTACACACGGTCTCAGGGACCCAGATTCCACAGAAAACACATACATTTAACTAAACATGCTCAGAGGAGAGATACGCTGGCAGCAGTCCTAGATAGCAAGGTCACACGACAGAGGAATAATAGCATAACTTGGGGAAGTGTGCAAAGTCTTTCTGGAGGAAGCAGTTTTTAAGGTTTATCTGATTTTGTCGTATCTGTGTGACTGACTGCATGCATAGCTTACGCCACCGGCGGGCAGTGCCCAAAGAGCCTATAGGAGGACAACTGATCCTCCGCATCTGGCATTAACAGGCTGTGGTGAGCTGCTGTGTGGGTCAGGGAACCCAACCCAGGTCTTCCGCAAGAGCAGCGAGTGCCCTGAACTGCTAAGCCATCTCTCCAGTGCCCAAGGAGGAGCTGTCACTGTTGAGAGCCAAGGGAGGGAAGGGTACCAGGTCTTGAGGGGCAGAGGGAGGGCCCAGGCAGGAACATGTAAACGGCATGGTGCAGTGGCCAACGCAGAGGCCTGCTTTGACAGTTTCTCTGCATCTGCTACCTCTGACGGGGGGGGGGGGGGGGTGCAGCCCAGCTGGGGCAGATTTGAGGCGAAACCTGGCCAAATGTCAAGAAGTCATTCCACACTACGTGTTCTTTTCTTCCTCCCCATTTCACCGGAGCGTTTGCCTTCTACTCTGCCCTCACGGCACTTCTGGCACTCTAAACCAAGCCCCCAGGCAGCCTGGCCTGCCTGCCCTCCTCCGGCTCCTTGTGTTGTCCATGTAGCTCGTTTCTGCTTGACCAGCATCAGAGCCCTTTTTCTGAGGCAGGAGGAGGACTCTCTGAGCAGCCTGATCGGACTGCAAGCTACTGCCTGAACTAGCTGCCTGGAGCAGCTTGCAGAAGGCGACAAATCCGTGAGGCTTCATTCCAAACAACCCATGGGGCCTTTTCTCTAAGCATAAACACGCCTAGAATTGACTGCTCAGCACCAAACTATTGTTCAGAATTTTGTGTAGTGAAAACCTGAAGTTGACTGTCCACCATGACAATGTTCCCATACAGGTATAGAGAAAGTGTGTGCACATATGCTTATGCAATAATTTTTATTAATTTCTATGCTTATGGATATTTTGCCTGTGTATAAGCTATCTATTAATTGATTTTTCTTTCGAAGATTAATATAATCACAAATAGGATGTGTAAAACTAAAGACTGCCTTAGAACTGCCCTGTACTTAACATGGCATCTTTCTCCTGACCTGGCTATCCAACACAGTGGCCACTGGCCACAGGCGCCACTTAAATCAGTATTACTCAATACAAACAACCAAAGTGCCTGGTTTTGGCTGGAGTTAGGGCTCAGCTGGTAGAGGGGGCATCTGGCGTGCAGGAAGCCCTGGGCGCCACCCCCACAGTGAATACATCAGGCTCAGTAGAGCACACCCGTAATCTTGTGAGGCCGAAGCAGGAGGTCCGGGGTTTCACGGGCTATCCTGGGCTAGCCGGCACCCTGATTCTAAATATAACTAGATAAGAGTTCTTAGTTGCATATGCCCTGCTTCGGGGGTTCACAAGGTTTGTGGCATGAAAGGCTATGGTGCTGGACAGCACAGATCTGGACTGTCCTCCGTGGCCAGAGTCCTGGAGACTCACTGGACAACCCCGCCTACGTCTCCACCCTTCCATGTTCAGCCACGGCATCAGTCTCCCTTGCACTTTCTGGTGTATGTGTGTGTAAGCCAGGGGTCACCTGAATGTCCAGTGTACAACCTTTCTGCCTATCTGCTCACCACTTTAATATATGGTACCCACAGAGGCCAGACCCTGAGTACACCGGATCCCTGCATTACACAGGGCTCCGAGTTGCCAACTGGATGATGAGAATTCCCCAGTCCTCTGGAAAAGCAACCATCCAGTGACTTAATCTCTGAGCCTTTGCTCCAGCCCTACCTTACTTTGTTACTTATTTACTTATTTATTTATTTAGAGACAGGGGCTAACAGAGCCCTGGCTGCCCTGGTCTACTACTGGCTGGCCTGGAACTCACAGAGCTCCACCTACCTCTGCCTCCCGAGTGCTGGGATTACAGGTGCGTGCCACCACCACTGGGCCTTTTGTGTTTGTTTGGGTTTGGCTGGTCTTGGTTTAGACAGGGCCTTTGGCTGGCCAGCAAGCCCTGGGAACCCTCCTCTCTCTGCCGTGAGTGCTGGGGCCAGGGGCATAGGCTTTCCATGGTTCCAAACGGCGCTGGGGCTGAGCTCAGGCCCCAGGCTTGTCCCTGTTGAGCCATCTCCCCAGCCCACCCTGGTTTTGGGAATTTCCACAGAGCAGTGCAGACCTTGCCACCGTGGGGGGCTCTTCTGTCTCACACTGCAGGGCTGGGAGGAGGGGTCACAGGCTGAGAGAGGAAGGCAGGCACACTCACCGGTGGGGTCAGCTAACATTCCTTTTCTCTGGCCAGTATGTGAGCCCTTTCCTGGTTCCTCAGACATCTGTTCACTTTCCTCTTTCTGAAACCTGGGCATTTTTTTTAGGACTCTTTCCATACTAGGCGTCTGGACAAGACAGGACAAACTGAATGTCTGATGTTAATCTCCATCCCTAGTTCAAGGCCAGCTCACACATGCGCACACAAGCCAGCACACGCTCACACCTAGCTGGCTCTTCAGACTGCACCCATTCCCCTTGAAAGCAAAGAGGTGACAAGATGTCCATGGCGTCATCTCCCTCACCACCAGGAACTGTGTTTCTTGACACCTTGGAAGGGAAGGAGGGCAGGGGGAGTCCAAGGCCACCAGAACCTGAGCCCTGTGAGCCATGCCCCATGCATCTACTCCCAAGAAGGCGTTGAATCAGCAGATCACAGTTCCAGGCTACTGCTGTGTCTCAGGAGGGGAGTTAAGAGGGAGACCTCAGGGCCTGGTACAAGGCTGCGCTTTCTGACAACCAGGCCCTGCCAGGCGAAATCCCAGAGGCAGCAGACAAATGCAGAAAGCCCAGGCCATTCAGGCCTTCTGGGAGCATCCCACCAAGTAAGGACACGGAGAGGGGAGTGACTCTACCATGCTGGTCTGTCTTCCTCCTGGTCCATCAGCCACCACTCTACCTGCACATGTTGTTCTTCAGTGCTGCCACTAGAGGGAGCCCGGGAGCCAGATTACCTGCCTGCCCTGCCCGGGCCTGGCCTCCCTGGCCAAGCTTCTCAAGGCTGCTGCAAACAGAAACTCCTTGGGGGAGTTCAAAATATAATGACCAACCAACGGGACCTGGAGGCCCAGGCCTGGCATCCCAGCTCCTGGGAAGCTGAGGCAGGAGGATGGAAAGTTAAAAAACATGCCTGAGCTGCAGTGTGAGTTCAGTCAGTGGGACCACTTATCAAGAGCCTGAAAAAGTTAAACAAAACAAAACAAAACAAACCTGAGGCTGTATCTCAGTGGTAAGGGACACTGGGTTCAACCTCAGTGCTGCAAAAACAGGCCGGGGGCTGGGGACAAAGCTCCCCAGCTGGCCAGCATGCACGAGGCCCTGGACTGGATCCCTACCACAGAGTAAATCCAGCGCGGTTAACATATAGCCGCAATCCCAGCATTCTGAAGGCAGGAGGATCGGAATTCATGGACATCTCAGCTGCCTAGCGGGCTCAAGGCCAGCCTGGGCTACACGAGACCTCGTCTCGATAAACATAACAGGCTGCTCAGACAGCCCCATGGACTCATGGGTACTGGTCTGGCCTGGGTGAGGCCTGCGCTTGAGGGGTCTCCCAGTCTGGGCACGCCTGTCCTCCGCATTCATAGACCCAGCAGAGGAGCCGAGACGGCACGAGGCAAACCATGCTGAGAGATGCAGGTCCAGGGCCCACACCCTTCCAGGACCTGCTTCTGCTAGAAACAAAACCTCCCATCATGCACAGCAGCACCCAGGCTGGAGCTTGGAAGCCAAACCCTCAGCTGCGCTGGGCTGAGCTGTGGTGAAAGCTTTGAAAGGTGTGGCCTGGCATAGGTCATTAGGGGTGGCTGTGAGTCGCCACATGGGTACTGGGAACTGAATTTGGTCTTCTGTAGGAGTAACAAGTGCTCTCAAACACTGATGTGTCTCTCCAGCCTGCTTTTAAATGTTTGTATTAAGAGGGAGCTCAGGCTCACAGCGGTCGGGAACAGGGAAAGGGAGTGAGCCTGGGGACACAAGAACCCAGAAGTGACAGCCAGTCAACTGAGGGCTCGGCGCAGGCATGATGTGCATATTATGGTCTGCATTTTACAGCGGGGAGGCAGGGGCTCCTAGAAGATAAGCCTGTCCCCGATCCACGACAGGCAGGGAGCCGAGGCTCAGCAACACCTCAACCCCTGACTCCTAGATCCCAGATCCTCCCAGGATGGAGTACTGGGCAGAGAGCTGGCTCCGTCCTGCCTGTCCCCAGCCACAGACTAGGCTACAGGCAAGGGCAGGCAAGGCCACCTGGATCTCAGCCTGGGTGAGCAGCACGGGAAAGCACCACTGCACTGCTTCATGGCACCACCAGGGGGCGCTCCCACGCCTGCCAGCCTAGGGTTACTGAAGGTTTCTTCTTGGTCAAATCCTGGCTTGGTGACCCTCAACAGGCCTGGAATGCCTACTATGGCTGACTGCTTTGTTTCACCTGCATTCTCAAACACCAAGACCAACGTTATCACCCCCTTAGGCTTTAGCAGACCGTGTCTCCTCAAAGAGATAAAATCAGGACAGACTCCATCTTTAATTCCTAACTGCTGCAGCCAGCAAGGCATCCTGTCTCTCTGCTGTGCCCTCTGCCGACTGGCCCCATTGCATGATGACATGCTCCAGCCCTGATGCAGCCCCAGCTCAGTGCCAGTCCCACCTCCAGTGAGCCGCCGACCCGAGCCTCCCTCCCTTCGCCCAATGCAGGGGGCAGCGCCAGGACCTGGCTCACAGCACGGACATGTGTGATCAAGAGCTGACTGACCGCAATGCCCACGGTGCTGCATCACTGATATCCACCACAATCCCCGCTCAGTTGCGGGCTCAGTAATTAACTGCACACGCTCGGGCTAGCACCGGCCCTCACCACCGTCGTTTTACATAAATCTAGCAAGCTGAGGACCCACGTCTGGGATATAGGAGACGCTGGTGTCAGATGTGTTCACCCTTGGGTGTCCTGGGTTTGTGTAGTTACACCTGCACACATCTATCTATGTGGACCTGTGTGTGATGATTTCCAAAGAGACTGTCCTGCAGGGAAGCTCCACGATGCCAGAGCTTCAGGAAGTCCCTGAAACTGACAAGATTTACTAGGCCACTCCCTGCCAGAGTAAACAATAAAAGCTGAGAAAGCTCCTCTGAGACTGAGGAAGGCTGCAAAGAAGACTCGGGCACCAGACCAGCTGCCTGGGGGAGGTTTGGACCAGCTGAGGCACCTGGAAAGTTCTGAAGCTGTTGAGCGGCCTGCAGGCTTCCCGGTTTCCCAGCTTTGTGACTGTCACCCGTGCTGGGGTGAGCACTGGTGACCCATCTGTTTTGAATCATTTCTGTTCCTATAAGTAAGCCCTCACCCAATTGCTGTACGTAACCCCAGGAGAAGTCACGGCTCACCCAGTTGGACTTGCTGTTAGCCACACTTTGGCCCATTGTGGGCTCGCTATGTGGGGTGAACACACGTGTGTGTTGTGTCTCCCCAGGAAAAGTTCTGTTGCACAACGGGACCTAAGAACTCCGAAGACACTGCGTGGCATGGTGGCAGCCCTCCTTGATCAGACACAGCACCCTGGGCCCGCAGGCCGGAGGACCCTCTCCGAAAGGTAAGCCGTCCAAGGGCAGCACATGCCATCCAGACACCCAGCTCCCCGAGGGGGCACAGCAGACTCCACAGAGTGAACACTGGAAACATTCCGTAGTCAAACACCCAGGCTTCTACCTCTGCAGCTGCCAACAGGGACGAATCCCAGTGGGCCCATGTGCCAGGCGGTCTGCCAGACACACCCTGTGCACAGAAGGGAGCCAGGCACCAGCCAGGCACCAGCCAGGCACCCTCGCAGAAGCTCACAGCACCACCCAGGCTCACGGGCAGGAGTTTCCCCGGGGCCGAGACACACCCAACACTCTCCTGGCATAAGAACAGAAAAGTCCATGATCCCGAGAGTGGGATCTTGGTCAAGGGCTACAAGACCAGGCAACAGCCCTGGGTTTTGAGGCTGTGAAAATGGAAGGCACAGAGAGGATGAGGGCTGGGGAAGACGAACGCAGGGAGCCATTTGTATCTTTCTCAGTCCCCACGTGCTGGCCCTGAGCCGGAGCCCCGACCCTATGGGCTGAGCAGGTGATAAAAGAGCCACTCCCCACAACCCAGCTCAGGCCTTGGAGCTCAGCGTCAGGACTCACCTGCCCTCGCTCTCCAGGAATGCAGAGCTGTTCCCCTCTGCGAGGGCCGCACTGATGGGGGAGAGGCAGAAGGGGGAGGAGAAGGCGTCAGAGTCAGAGTCGAAGGAGCTGTCCCTGCTCACGCCGTCCACCGACAGCTCCAAGGAGCCCTCTTCCTCCACAGCCTCAGGCCTCGGCTCCCGGCCATCCTCTGTGCCATCCTGCGAGCTGACTGTACACAGGATTCCAGAGTCGCTGTGGACGGGCTGTGACGTGGGCAGGGTCCCATCCACCTCCCGGCCCTGAGCCAGCTTCTCCCGCTCTTCATCTGTAGGGCTGGTGCGCGCAGCATCCTGCGTGTCCCGGATCACCGCCAGGATGTCCTCGTCTTTGGGAATCAGGGGAGGCCGTGGCTCTGTGGGAGAGGGTTGGTAGGGGGCCCCCAAGCTCGTGGTGCGCCGCCGGCGAGGGCGAGGCACCTTGCGCACCGGGGAGCTTTCAGGAGTGATGTAACGTAGGGCCTCCTCGTCCTGCCTCTGGATACGAGAGTTGGGGACCCATGCCAGGATGAGGGTTGTCCCCAGCAGCTCATCTTTCTCCATGTACAGACACAGGTACCCTGTGGGGAGATGCAGGATAGACGGTCAGGGGCCGGGGCAGGCGTCCGGGGGGCGGGGCAGGTAGCAGCCCAGCTACATGCACAGCTCTAGGAGAAGAGAGGCAGATGGGAGGCCCAGTCATGACAAGAACAGATCCAAGATGGGCAGATGGGTAGCACGTGGGCCTCGTCCATCAGCCTGGCGTTCCGGGCTTGTCGTTTTAAATGCAGTTTTTGAGGAAGGAACCACTCTTAAGGCTGCTTGTCAGCATCGAGCTCTTGGGGAGGGTGGCATCTCCCAACGCAGCCCCGGGCTGTTGGGGGTATACCGCTTCCTGGGCCATGACACACCATCCCCAGGCTTCCCCGATTCAAAACCGTTTAAGCCAGAGCCAACATCAACCACATATATCCCCGAGGACTTGAACTCCTGCCAAAACCCCCTTGGCACGCTCCTGTGTTTGGCAGCGGTCGGGAGAATCAGCCAGCTGTTCAGAGCAGTCACATGACAGGGAGGCTGCTCCCACAGCCTCCAATCACATGGCCTTGGGATAAAGATGAGAACCTTCACCCTCTCTGGCAACACCACAGTAATACACAGCGCTGCCCTTACAGCTGTTGCTTTAGACACAGGAGTGAGGGCCCTCCAACCCCTGAACTCACCGCCTAGAACCCTGCCATGCTTTGCAGGGGAGGCTCCTGTCCCCAGCTTGTCCCCAGCCCGCTGGGGGGGTGGGGGAAGTCTAGTCACCTGGACCAGCTGCCTGCGTGCATGCTCCCAGGTGACACTTGTCTGTTGGGCCCCTCTTGTTCGCCCCTTACTTAAGCCCGTTTATAATGTCTTCACTGAGCCTCGGCCGTGCCTCACAGACAAGCTGGTTCTGAAGTTCCTTTCTGTGTCAAAGCCACTGAGCCCATATTGCCCTAAGTTGAGCCCCTGAAAAAGTCTAAGGAGACTCATCAGGCACCTGGAGGTGACGGCAGAAGCTGTGAATCCTAGCACACTGACAGCAGGGGGACATCCCCATCCCTAGAGACCACAGTGCACCAAGAATGGCCACACACAGAGGTCCAACACACAGCGGCTAGGAAGTTTGCCTGCTGGTCCTTGATCCCTCAAATGCTGGTGGCCAGGAGCAGGCAAGATGACTCCCTGCTGGCAAGAGTGACTTGGTCCCTTGGACCTTAGGCCTCCCCTCCCTGGCCTGGGACGCCTGACCCCTGTCTCACCTGGGTGGTGCTCCCCAGGGCCCTGCAGCCCCTCAGGCGCATGCACACAGACATTGTTCTTGGAATAGATGATCTCTCCATCCAGGACGGAGGGGGACCCACCACTGCCCCCCGTGGTGAGGGTCAGGAGGTCCGAGGCCTTGGAGGAGGCCCTGCGAAGGAGGCGGCCCAGAGACATGGCTGAGCACACGTTTCCATCCTCCGGGTGCTTCGGCCCTGGCAAAGCTTGTCACCACCTGCAGGCGAGGAAGAGAGAAGTCACGAGGTCAAGGTCAGGGGCAGTGCTAGGTGTCGGGGCGCAGCCTGCTGCCTTCAGGGCTCTCGAAGAACATATGGGGACAGCCTCCCGGGGCCCGGCCGACTGCAGGCCACTGGCATCTCTCCAGTTTTGAGACTCTCCACATTACTTAGGGAGCGGCACCAGGGGCCAGGCTTGGCTGCCAACAGCCCTCAGCTATTTCCGAAAACCAAGCAGGTGGGGAGAGAAAGAGGAAGAGAAAGAGGATAAAGAGGAGGAAGGAGGGAGAGGAAAAGGAGGAAGAAGGAGGGAGAGGAGAATGGAGAAGAAAGGGAAAAAAAAGAAAAGGAATAGGAGGAGGGTACCCTTTCTCAGGCCCAGAAACTGCATAAGCCATATAAACAATGTAGCCATATTTGAAAAGAGAAAAACTATTGAAATTAATCTTAATAAGCCACTAGATCCCAAATATTCTCTCTTAAATATACCATTAAAATGAAAAAAAAAAAAAAAAGAAATGAGTAGAGAGACATTTCACATATTCAGACTGGGTCTGAAGTTGCAGCGGTCCCTGCCTGGCAGCTGGGGTGGCCGTGGCCTCCACACGGCTGCAGAGGCAGGAACAGCCTCCTCCAGAGCCTCAGCCCCACGTTACTTAGGGAGCTGCATCTGCACCAGGCTTGGCTGCCAACAGCCCTCAGCTGCTTCTGGAAACCAAAAACATCCTCCCGCGGCACCGTCTGGCCACACCGAGGATAATGAAAAGAATGTGCGGGAAGTTTGGAAGGAGATTCCAAACGCCGGGCTGTGGCTGTGAGGTGCAGCCCGCTGCTGTCTGTGAAGCAGCAAAGGCCTCCCGCCTCCGGAGCCACGCGGGAGGTGGAAACAGGCCCAGGGAGGCCTTCGCCCTCCGTGCGGGCACGCCTGCTGCTCCACGCTGGGATGGCTGGGTGTGCCAACGACCCCCCTCCCGGAGTGTTCTGGAGAGGCCTGGCCGCTTCTGGACAAGCCAGGGCAAGTCTGTTCCACATTAGCCAGGGCCATTTACGCTGGTAAGACAATTCTGATTTTCAAAACGTATATGCTTTTTGCCTCTTTCATCTAAATTAAACCTGCGCCTGGTGTCTGCTTTCCATCACACTGGGTGGAGGGACCCCTCTGTCTGCCTTCAACTCTAAAACCCTTTTTTGCACTGGGTGAGGCAACATCTGCCTCAAGTCTTCACATCCGGAAGGCTGAGGTAGGAAGGCTGTGAGTTCCAGGCCAGCCTGGACTGTATACGGCCTCATTGGGGGTGGGGCCATTGGAAGACTCAGCAGGTCAAGACATTCACTGCCAAGCTTGATGACCTAGGTGTGATCCCTGCGCTCCACACGGTAGAGAGAATGGACTGACTCCCCAAAGTTACCCTCTGACTGCCACCCACCCACCACTGGGTATGTGCGTGTGCACACACGCATGCACCCACACATAAAGGTAATGGAGTGTCCAGGCTAGCGTGTCTCAGTGGCAGGACACTTGCCTACCACACACACATTCCAGTTTGGTCTCTAGCCCTGGGGTGAAAAGGTTCAAGAAAGCTATGTGGGGCTGGGTGCGGCTTAGTGGGTACAGCTTAACCTGCACAAAGCCCCGGGGTCCACCCCCAGCGTGACACTCGTGACCCCTGGATGCACACGTGCAATCCCAGCAATCGCTGGGAAGTGGAGGCAGAAAGATGACGTTCAAGACCATCCTCAGCTACATCGCAAGTTAGGGCTAGCCTGGGGTACATGTCTCAAAAAGTCAGCTACATCGTGAGTTAAGGTAGCCTGGGGTACATGTCTCAAAAAAAAAAAGAAAAGGAGATGAGAAAGAGGAAGAGAAGAAAGGAGGGAGGGAAGGAGGGGAGAGGAACGAAGGAAGATGTATGAAGAACAGGTTCCCTCAAATAACATACAGTTTGGATTTTCCGCATCCAGTCTAAAAATACAAAGATGGAAAATCCCACCCACTGGAAGTATAGCTTTCTTTTGGTTACATTACACACACACACTGGTCCCACAGATTAGACACGGTCCCTGAGTCTCATGTGGTCCTAACCCCCAGCTCAGCATGGATGCTATCTGAAGAGGAAGTCAAGGAGTCCCGGTCACTGCTGTTCGGTCCAGGATGACTGGGACTCTCATAAACAGAAAGAATGAGGAGGCAGACACACCCTCACAGCCGCTGGCCTGGAAGACAGCCACCTACAGGTGGGGACAGGGGTCATTTCCCTCCCAGCCTCAGAAGGCGCAAACCGGGCAGCGTCTTGGCCTTGGGCTCCTAGCTTCCAAAGCTGTGAAGGAAGAGATGCTCACAGTCCGGGCTCACTGTGTGTGAACGTCGTGTGGCCACCCAGGAAGCCGAGAACAGGAAATGCCAAGCACGGGGTTTTTGTTTGTTCTGTTGTGGGTGTGTGCGGCTGGGAATCACACCCCCTCATGCACAGGGCCCCACTCTACCACTCAGCTGTATTTCTAGCCCTCGAGTTCAAAAATCCTCCTGCCAGGGTGCTCGTGAGCTTTTGTCACCTTGACTCATCTGGGAAGAAAGAACCTCAGCCAAGGAGAGGCCCCCATCACACTGGCCTCCGGGTATGTCTCTGCGTCTGCCAGAGCATCTTCTTGATTAGTGACTGATTTGAGAGGGCCCAGCCCAGTGTGGGCAGTGCCACCCCCGGGCAGCTGGTCCTGGCAAACTGAGCAAGTCACTGAGGCCAAGCCAGGAAGCTGTTCCACAACCTCAGGCTGCTTGAGTTACTGCCTTGAGCTTGACAGTGACGTGGAAGTGGAAATAAACCCTTTCCTCCCCTAACTGCTTTTTGGTCATGGTCTTTGTCTCGGCAGCAGAGAGCAAACCAGGACCCGTGGCGTCCCCTATGCTGGGCCTGCAGGTAGGCACCACCTCACCCGTGTTTGCCGTGCACCTGCGTCACCTACGCTGAGTGATACAGTCTCATGTTTCCTGTTAACGGACGGTGAACATGTGACTCCTCCGACGTCTCTTGTTCCCAGAACTCTCCTCAAGCCTCGGATCCATTACACAGCTCATCTTTTTTCTTGCTTTTCTTACGGCTTTAATTTTCCCAAACCACGCCGCTGATACTTCAGAGAGTTTGCACGGCACAAGCATCGACCCGGGTTAGCCTGCGAGTGGGCCGCCGGCCCCTTCAGCGCAGCATTCACACCGGGCTTTATTACTGGGAGTGCTTTTGTCAGCACATGATGAAAACAGAGAAAACAACAGCCTCGTAATGCTGGGATGTCTGGGGCCCTCAGCTGTGGCCTGGAGCCCTACAGGTCCCCCGTTCCCGTTGCTACCCTCCAGACACGTCCACGCTGCACACCTGAGGAACACGTGTGAATTCACACACAGGACCTGTGGCTCTCACTCCCAGCATGCCCAATGGGTCAGGTCTGTGAGAGGCAGGTGGCGGGGTCCACGAGCCCCGACTCCAGGCTGTCACCATCACCCTCTGAATGGTGCCCTGAAGGAAGTGTGTGAGAGCTCACAACGCACCTACAATCAGAAACAGCAGGGCCCACAGGAGGCTGTTTCCTGGCCCCCAAAGGTTCTCCCAAAGGGCTGCTGACACACATCTGGGCCCATAAATCCACAGCGTGTCCCTGAGGCCTGAAGAGTCAGCCTCCTTGCAAGCAGCCTCCCGCACGCACAGCCCCTGTGGCTTCTCTAGGGAAGCCCCTGAACCCTGCTTTGGCTGCTTCGAGAGGCAGCTGATGCTAATTGGAACTCCAGGTCCATCCCAGCCTTATTCCCTCTCTAGCCAGGGCCAGAGCTGCCAGCAGGCCCAGGGAAGAGATGGGCTGGGCGGAGGGGGTGGGAGAAAGGGGGGCTGCTCCCCTGCTCTCCCCTGCCCCCCCGCAACTCCCAGCTCACACCACAGCTTCCTGCTTTGTGCCAGCTGCCACACCCACCACCTCATGGTGAGGCAAGCTGGTGGAGGCACGCCAGCCAGCAGAACCCTGGCCTGTCTTTAGGGGTCTGGCTCCAGCAACAGTGATTTTCTGCTCAGGGGCCATAACCTACCCCGAGCTGGAAAACACAGCCGGCAGGAAGACAAAGAAGCTCGGAGGGATGATGGCCGAGCAGGGAGAGGCCCGGCAAAACCCAGCAGCCTGATCGGCCAGCAGCACACAGGGGCCTGGCCGGAATGGCTGTCCAAGCCAACACTGCGGGTGGGGCAGTCCAGCCTCTGTATCTGCAGGGAGCGCCAGGACACAGCTAAGCAGCAGATACATGAGAGGCGAGTGCGCGCACACGCACGCACGCACGCACGCGAGCGCGCACACACACACGCGCGCGCACACACACACACACACACACACACACACACGGGTGCTGCCCACCACACACAGCGCAGCCTCAGAGCTGTTATCAGTTCTGCTCCTTCTCCAGCTGCACAAATAATGACACGTCAGCTGCTCAGGTTTCCAGCTGTCTTGAATTGCCTGCCGGACACTGTCTGCAAGAAGCGTGGGGGCTGGGCAGACCCAGGAGCCTCCCCTACCCGGCATCCCAGTGCTCACGTGCCCGGGCAGCACTGGGGGTTCGGAGCAGGCGTTCCCCGGCACACTGTGGGCTCCGCAGGGTGCTGGGGCAGCAAGACAGCCACGTCCCACAGGGCAGCCCCTCACCCAGCTCCGGCTTCTGGCCACAGTCCCCACTGCCCTGACCATGGCAGAGCCTGCCTGTCCCGGGCAGGGCTTGGCTGGGTATCTATCCTCTATTGTCCCTTGGTGTATCACCCAAGCCAGGCACCAGACGCTGTCCTGTCACAGGCTCCTCTGAGCAACCAAGGAAGCAGGTGCAGGAGCAACCGTGGGTCTCTGAGAACTCGACACACACGATCCGGAGGCACTCGGGGAAAGCCAGGGCCCTGTCAGTAACCCCCTGCTGAAGGAGCACCCACAGGTCTGCGCCTCCTAATGAGCAGCAGCTGCTGTGGGGACAACAGGAGTGAAGGGACAGGAGGACACCCTTCTGCCCACCTGTCTGTCTTGGCATTGCAGAGCTGGCCCACTCCAGCCTAAGGGCAAAAGGTTCTGTCCACCACACAGCTCCAATCCCCAATCCTGCTTCACCCGGCCCACTGGTCCAAACCAGCCTACAGGGTATACCAGCATCCTGTGCCCTGGTATGTCCCACTTGTGACAGGAAAGCCTGCCAGGTGGCAGCAGGACAGGAACATGGCAGGAGGAGTCAGGGTGGGTTGGCACACAGCCCTGAATTATCCTTCCAGGATCCTGGCTGGACGCTGAGCTCCCTCCACATATCATGGGTCCTCACTTCCATGTGTGCAGGGCTGCTGGAAGATTCCAAACAGGAGCACCAAGTCCCCAAGGGAGATGGGAAGTTGACATTACAAGAGGGCAATGCCAGGGGCTCCACCAGGCCTGATGGCCCAGGGGCAGAAAAAAAGAAGCATGGGACGGGAGGGAAAGGCTTACCAGGAAGGAGGGAACCTCAAGTCTCGGGCTGGCTGAAAGGAGCAGTGCAGCAGGTGAGCGGGCAAGTTGGGGAGCAGGTGAGAGAGCAGGTGGGGGAGCAGGTACAGCAGGGAGGAGCAGGTGAGGGAGCAGGTAGGGGAGCAGGTACAGCAGGGAGGAGCAGGTGAGGGAGCAGGCAAGGGGACAGGTGCAGCTGGAAGGAACAGGTACAGCAGGGAGGAGCAGGTGAGGGAGCAGGTACGACTCAGACCTCAGCCTGGGGTCAACACTGTACTGGTCACTCAATACTGAGAGCAAACTTAACTCCCAAGACCTAAGAAATGGTTAAGGTGGTAAATTCTGTTATCTAATGTACTATTTAAAATAAAAAAACAAACTTGGAAGCAGGGCCAGGGGTTTTACACAAGTACAAACAGTATATAGTTTAAGCCTGGGAGATGGCTCTGTGGGTTAAGGCATGTGCTGCCCAAGCCTGACTCCAAGCTCAGATCCCTGAGAGAGCAAGAAACAGATCCCAGAACTCCCGGGCAGGTAGCCTGGGGCGCATGATGCGACAGATACAGGAGGTGTCCCGCCTCGAAGAGATGGAGGGCAAGACCAAGGAAGTGGTCCTCCGACTGCCACACGTGTGCCACACGTGCTCTCACCGTGAACACGAGCACACATACATCGTGCACACACGTACAAAAACATCTGCATGCAGCCTGCCGCACCAGCGGCCTGAAGGCGGGTGCTTCGCTCCAGGCCTGAGGAGAGCTGAGCGCACAGACTGGGCCCCCCCCCCCAGCGCTGCCCTGCAAAGGAACTGAAAACACCAAGGAGCCGCCCACATTTATCACTGCGGGAGACGCCAGAGAGGCCACACGCCAGCACCAGGCTCAGCCTCCGTAACCCCGAAACCTAAGACCCGAGGTCCTCTGTTTATCCGTGTGCCGTAACAAGAGAAAATTCCCACAGCTGACCACAGGGGGTGAGTGACAGGCAAAAGGCAGGTGCACTACAAACACTGTGAAACCATCTCGTGTGGTGTGGGAGGGTAAGGCGACATGAAATGTTGCACACACAATACAAACATTTAAGGTGCAACACGGTACAGGAAGATGACCAACGCTGATCCCTCGTCTCTAAAGGCACACCTGCACACACATGAATGCACACACACAAACACACATGTGCACACACACAAGCCTAGGCCCTGTTTGGGTTGGCTTGTTGGCTGGTTTGGTTTTGGCCAGCTTGGCAGAAGCTGGGTTACCTGGGAAGTGAACCAAGACACCGCTCCATTAGACTGGCTGTAGGTGAGCAGTCTGCAGGGCGTTTTCTTGGCATGATACAGGTGAACGTGCAACTTTAGGCCTGATCGAGGAGCTCACTGCAGGCAGGTGGTGTAAGGAAGCAGGCAGAGCAAGCCACGAGGAGCAAGCCAGCTAGCAAGCAGCATCCCTCCACGGCTCTGCTTCCGCTCCTCCCGGACCTCCTTCAGTGAGGAGCTGGGCTGTGGAGGTGTAAGCCAACGAACCCTTTCCTCCCAAAGCTGCTTTCAGTCACGGTCTTTATCGAAACAACAGAAACAGAACGAAGATACTATTCTTCCGTTAGTTCGCTTTTTAACAAAACGAGCAGGACTGACAGGCTGTGTGGAAGGCAGGCCGGGGAGCCCAGTGATCCAGCCCCCGGGAGTCAGCAGGCGAAGGACCAAGCAGACCACCGCTTTGAAGAGAACACCACTGAGTTCCGGGCAGTGCCCAGCCGCCTGAGCCGTGGCAAGGACACCCTCTCAGTGTGGATTCAACACACGTGACCTTGACCCACAGCAGTACCGAGCGGTTTGTGCTCCGCCTTCCTGAGGTCACAGACTCCAGAAAGGCCGCCAGGCTCAGGTTCCCTTCCACATCTGGGCTCCTTGTACAGGCCCACTGCAGTAGGAAGGCGGGGAGAGAAGACACCGACAGAGCACGATTCTCAGGCGTCATCACCCTGAAGGTCCCCGAAAGACTGCAGCTGCTGAACACACACCTGACTTTGCAATCTGTCACAGGGTCAGTGGAATCAAGAGTGGGACATCCAGAGAACGGGTCAGCAGCCAGAGTCCTGGTCACAGCCGGGGAAGTACAAGGCAAGAACTTAAAAAAAAGTGTGTGTGTGTGCACGCCCATGTATGTATGTATGTGTGTATGTATGTGTGTATGTATGTATGTATGTGTGTATGTATGTATATATGTGTGTATGTGTGTATGTATGTATGTATGTATGTATGTGTGTGTGTATGTATGTATGTATGTACGTGGGTACGTGGGCACTTGCCACTGCACAAGTGTGGAGCTCAGAGGACAACCTCGGGGGTCAGGTCTTCTCCTTGTTCACTGCTATACCCTCACTGCAGGCGAGGTAGCCCGTGGGCGCCTGGGGAGCCCCTGACTCTCTGTGGACACTGGGAAGTGGGCGGCCCCACTCAGCTCTCAAGCACACACTGCCCAGCTACCTCCCACCGTCCAATATTGACTGGTGGGTTGCCTGAGACTCGGTCACATTACGCAAGTCCCAGGAGGCCCAGAACTTGTACTATAGACCAGGCTGGCCCAGAGCTTGTGCTATAGACCAGGCTGGCCTGGAACTTGTTCTACAGACCAGGCTGGCCCAGAACTTGTACTACAGACCAGGCTGGCCCAGACGCACGGGTTCAGGGCACATCTTTGCAGCAGTGAGCAGTGTGTCTCCTGACCACGTTCCTGTGATATCCACTCCTTACAATGCTTCCGCCATTGGCGCTGCCGACTGCAGACCGCACTCTCCGTGTCAGGCAGTTAGTTCCTCTGACCTGCGCCCAGCCGACCGAGCAGCGCCCCCAGCGCCCTCACTCCTGGCTTCAGCCGATGAAGGGCCCAGCTGGCACGAAGAACCGGAGATGGAGGGAGGCCAGGCCCACACTCGAGCCAGCCCGGACACACGGGCAGCCAGCCACAGCCAACGGTTCTAAAGGGCACGGTATGAAAACACAGGGCTGTTTTTCCACGCGTGACTGAGTGTGCCCACGGCACCCCTTCTTCAGTTCCAGGTCGCCAGTGCCAGCTAGGAGGAGCCGTCGGCAGATGGAATTACTGTCGACTGGAAAGAAAAGAGCCACCCCGTGACACGCCAGCTCACAGAACCCTCCAGAGAGCATGGCCTCCCTGCCGGGGCCTGGGGGACACAGACAGACCCCGCCTCAGAGTTTGGCAGAGGCTGGGGGCAGCGTGAGGAGGCTGAGAGGGAGATGCAAGGTGGCTGTGTGGGTAAAGGTGGGCATGAGGGCTGGGGTTCACGGCCGAAGCATTCCAGTGAAAGCAGGCGGCCACGCTGGCCTGCCTCCGCCCTATCACACTGGAGGCTGTGCGGGACCCGAGCCCACACAGGCTAGCCTAGGCTAATCTGTGAACGCTGGTTCAAACGAGAGACGCTGCCTCCGTGTATAAAGTGGGGAGCCTGCGTGCCATCACGGGAGGGACCCATGTCGGTCTCTGGTCTCCGCAGGCCTCATACCTGTACACACGCACACTGCGTGCATACCCCCCCCCACCCCACACAATGCCAGGTGGGTCTGTCTGTGATCCTAGCCAGGGAAGGAAGGTACAGACAAGGAATTCCCACGGCAAGCCACACACACACACACACACACACATACACACACACACACACACAGGGACTATACTCCCGCATGGGCAGTCTCTCTGGAGAAAGTCTGATTCGGAAGCCCTGCATTCTCGGCCAACGATGACCAGTGGGGCCTTTGCACAGATGCAACCCTGACCTTCACACCTGTAAGGACCCAGCGATCACAGCTCGGTCACACGGGTCTCTCTCAGGTCAGCTGCTGTGTAAACTCAGCTCCACACTCAACCTTAATCCTCTAGGAAACAGCCTAATCACACGGGCCCCGGGCGGGGCAGGGTCTGTTCGCAGTCGTGTGCCAGGCCTCACGCTTGCGCCCTGGGGAGGCAGGGATCAACAGTCACTATTTCCCCGGTGCCCACACCGAGCAGCTGCCCCGACACAGCACAGAGGACAAGGCCTAGAACCAGGACCCAGCATGCAGTGAGACACCCTCCCGTGAGCTGCGAGCTCCCGAGCCGGGGACTGAACAACTCACAACCTCCTCTGCCCGCCTTCGGTTTCCCGTCTGGGTGAACGGGCTCATCAGGCCCCTGGGGACACCAGCAAGAGCAAAGGGGCAAAACGAGGATGGTTGTGCCCACCGGCAGGGGAGGGCCGGTGCTTCCCACGCTGCACACAGCTCACGCCAGCCACCTGGGTGTGCGCTGGCTTGCACCCCCAGACAGGCACTGCACCATGGCCCGCACGTGACCTCACCGTCTGAGGAGAAGGCACAGGGCTCCCGTCCCCATGGGCCTGCTCACAAGCAGAGGCCTCGGGCTCAGGGCATCGGCCGTGGTTCATTGGCTTCTCCCTCGAGGCCCCAACAATAAAGGCTGGGATGAAGGGTGCCCTATCCAATGCCAGCCGGGCACACGCAGTCCTCCCTCTGCATGTGCCACAGCTCACAGGTGAGACCTCATCGGCTCCCCACCCTGCTGCTGGCCCTCCATGACAGCTCTGCAGGTCAGAGAGTGAGGTCAACAGGGTGGACAACCAATCCAGGTCCTTCTGGGAAGACCTGTGGTCTCCTCCCCCAGTGAGCCCCCTGGGGGGGATGCTGGCACGACTTGACCTCTAGGGTTCATATAGCTAGCCAGGGAGTCCGTGAGCAGTGCAGACCAGGCTAGACCAGGGAGTCCAGGAGCAGCGCAGACCAGGCTAGACCAGGCTAGACCAGGGAGTCCAGGAGCAGCACAGACCAGGCTAGCCCCTTCTGACTTCTAAATGATGCTCTCACTGTGTGTGCAAAGTAGAAGTTAAGGAGGCACAAAAGGAGACTCAGGAGGAGACCACACTGACCACACCCACAGAGTAGCCTGATTGATCCCACCGAGAGAAAGCCACTTAAGTGCACAAAGTGAGTTTGGGAAAAGCTGGAAAGACAGTGCAGTCAGTAAAGCGTGTGCCCCAAGAACCCGAGGACATGAGTGCAACCCCCAGATCTGTGAAAAGCTGGGGCACACCTGTAATCCCAGTGCTAGGGAAGAGGAAAGAAACACACAAGATGGATGGCTTCTTCAGAGCGACACCCGGCCCCACATCCATGCACACATGTGAGCACACACCTACACGCACGTGAACATACACCTACACACACAGGCACACATGTGAACACATGTGTTTTTAGGCAGTGCTAGCTTATGCACTGCAGCCACAGGAGCATCATGCGAGTGCCCACTTTCTGGACTGTCACAGAAGCCTTGCTCGCTGTCCCTCTTCTGAGCATGCTTTCCTTAACAAGCGGCCGCTCTCACCAACATTCTGGGCTTCCTTTCTTTTGTCTCAAGCCTTCCTCCCTGCCGGCCACGTGGCTCTTGCTGCCGCGCTGGCTTCAGTGGCCTTCTCCCTTCTCCCCGCCATTTTCCTCCTGTCATCAGCTGAGCGCTTACAGCTCACCCGACCTGGGGCTCTTCTCTAAAATGCTGATAAACCTGTTCTTATGCATCCAGAAAATGACTTCGGAAGTTATAACCGTTAGGCCATCCGGTGGTGATCGGGAGCTACTGTCCCTGAAGTGAGAGGAGAAAACTCCACAACATCCTTCCTTAATTATGCTGGGTGCGCTAGAGAGATGGCTGAGAGGTTAAGAGCACGGGCTGCTCTTCCAGAGGTCCCGAGTTCAATTCCCAACAACCACATGGTGGCTCACAACCATCTATAATGAGATCTGGTGCCCTCTTCTGGCGTGCAGGTATGCATGCAGACAGAACACTGTATACATAATAAATAAATAAATCTTGAAAAAGAAAAGAAAAATTGGAATGGGGATGTTGGAGAGAGGGATTCAGGGTAAGTCAGAGAAGGGAAATGAGGGGCACACGTAAATGGAGTTCCCAAATAATAAAAACATTTAAAAAGTAAAATCAATGTTTTTAACTCGTGGTTAAATGTGAAAACTCTGAATGACAGACATAATAATGATAAGGATGATCATTTAAAATGCCAACAAACAATAATGGAGGCACTTTTGATGCAGAGGCGGGAGGATTACCACAAGCTCCAGACCAGCCTAAGCCATAGAATGAGTCTCAACAAAAGGCTGCCTACTGTCTTCCGGGAAGGGGGGGTGGTACTGAGGAGAAGCTATGAGACAGGAATCACACAAGAGCCACTAACTGGAATAGAGCTGAGCCCAGGCCTATTTTTAGAGGCCATGTGGGTTTTTTGGTTTGGTCTGATTTGGTTCTTTGAGACAGAATCTGACTATGTACCCCAGGATGGCCTGGAACTCACTATATAGCCCAGGCTGGCCCTTAACTCGCAGAAATCCTCCTGCCTCACTTCCTTAAGCACTAGGATTGCAGTTCTGAGCCACCATGCCAGGGCAGAGACCACGAATCTATCACTGCAACTTGTCCCTCGAAGCAGAGGCATGGAGAGGCACGGGGCTGTGCCGTTCTGTCAACCCAAGGCCACCCTCTCAAACGAGAAGGCACCAAAGAGCCTTCTTCCCAGAGCACAGTAACTAGTCCTGGCTGCCGAGGCTGCTGCGTGCACCGGCTTCCTCCTCCAGGAATCCCTGGCAGGGCATATCCCTGTAAAGAGCAAGCCAGCCCCAAGGGAGGGGTGCAGCCCACGGGGGAGGGTGCAGAAAGAGAGGGAGGGTGCAGACACTGAGGGAGGGTCAGACACTGAGGGAGAGGGGTGTTAGGGGTGGGATGCCCTGCATAAAGGTCATCATGTCTCAGAGTGATGGGGACAAATGTCCGTGGGACAGTCTGTGGATAAAGGTGACTGCCACCAAGCCTGAGGCCCTGAGTTCGATCTCTCTCGAGACTCACGTGGCAGAAGGACAGACTCCCACGGCTGTCCTCCGAGCTCCAGACAGGCACCACCGTGGCACACATGGGCACACACACACTCACACATCAGGTATAACAAAAATGTGATTTTATGTGAAGACCCACAGTGGTGATCAGGAGCTGCTAACCCGCCCCGTAACTGACAGAAGAGTAAGCAGGTCCCACGGAAGAACTTCCTCTGAGCCCCTACTTATCAGTGAGCTGAGAAAATAAAACAGCAGGTGCTTCTCAGCCCAAGGGAGCCATGCCCCAGCAGCTAGCCGGGAAGCAACTTGGGAAAATTCCGAATGGCCGCACTTCAGCAGAGCCCTGAGTTCTCTCCCCACTAAGTCCTCGCCTCCCGCGACAATGCCATCCTTCCTAACGAGGGCTGACTTGCACACGGCTTCCTTACGATTCTTTCCTCAGTTGGTGAGGTTTAGAGGGGAGTCCCTAGTCCCCGGGTCTCTGCACACACACTCTGGCGATGGAGCCATTTTCCCTCTCTTTCCTGGTAAAGGAACTTCACAGAGGCCACGGGACAAACTCTAAGGGAGGAAAGCTACGCTCCTCTCTTCTATTTGAACGGTACCTGAGCTAGACTGTGGCCAGCATACGACCCCGACTTCGGAGGACAGGCTTTTGCTTCTCGCCGTACGTTCTGGCAGGGCTCCGTGGGCTATTTTTAGCAATCTTAAATTGCCCTTTTTTTTTCTTTTCCTACTATCCCATTTTTTCTTTCTTTTGAAGGAAGGAACAGCGAGAAAGAGTGTGTGAGAGAGAGATTGAGAGAGAGGAGAGAACCCACGCTATAAAAAGAAGCCAGGACCCTGACATGGGGCTATTAAACAAGCCCAGACCATTCCCCCTACAGCCCCAGCGCTAAGACCGCGCACGCCCCAGAAGGGCACGGCACACTTCGGGGGCTCCGTCAGCCAGTGCCGGAACCCCACAAGTTCTTCGCGTGCTCACCCAGCCAGCCAGACAAAGACCGCAAGTGCCCCGGCCCAGGGCTCCGCACAGGCGGGGGCCGAGTCTCCTGCAGCGCGCCCACTCCCAGAGCAGGGGGTCTCCCTCGAGGATCCGCTCCCCAGGGCGTCCCCCGCACTATCCGGGTCCCTCCGCGCCACCCCCGCCCCGCGCCGGTCCCCCAGCCCCTCCCGGGGCTGCGCGCAGCAGGCCCGCGTCCCGCGCGTCCAGATTCCGGCGCGCCCAGGGAGCGCCACGTCGTTCCGAGTGGACCCCGAAAGCCCCGGCCCGCGGTCCCAGACGAGCCCTGATACCCACCCGGGTCCCGCCGCGGGGGCTGGACTCGCGCCGGCTCCGGGAGCCGCCACCGCGCCGCCGCCGTCGCCGCCGCCGCCGCCGCCGCTAGCGAGGCGCGGCGAGGAGGGGACGCGGAGAGGCCCGGCCCTCGCTCCGCCCCCGCCCCGCCCCGGGCCCGCCCAGGCCGGCGCCGCCGGGAACGCCACGCCCAGTCTCCACCCCGGGCCCCCGCGCCCGGACCGTGCCTGTCGGGGCTCCCCGCTGTGTGCGAGCGGGGGCCCGGGACGCTGCCCTTGCATGGGAGCCCTGCTGCCTCCGAGAGGTAGGGCCTTCCCCTGCCCAGGTAGGCGCTCAGCCCTGCGTTCCTATGTCTCAGATTTGGGGGGTACGAAGGGAAGATGCCCACCAAAAGGCACTGGGCCCCCTCCTCTGCAAACGACCCCTCGAAGGACCCCGTGGCCAGAGTTCCTGAGTTCTCCAAGGCCGGATGTGGGAGAGCCAGAGCCGGGCGCGTTTGCTGGACTGGCCTGCTGCCTGCCACCCTGGGAGCCCCTGACCACCATCAGGTCCGAAGGCGCTCGGTTGGCTGTATACCAGCCTACCGTCACGCCCGGACACACGGCGCTGGACAGATAAAGCACACACTTGTGCTTTAGTGTGTTTGCATGGTGTTCCTATTAGAACCGCCGGACGAAGCCAGGCTCCGCCTCTTGCGGTCTCTGAGCGCGTGGTCCAGACCTCGCCGGATGTTGATGGCGTCGCCTAGCAACGAGAGATGGCGGAGCCGAAGCGCCAGGCTGACGGGTAAGCCCCGCCGGAGGAATAATGGAACCACCAAACGTTTTCCCACCTTTCTGTACGCGGGTACCCGCAGCCGGAGCGACTCCCCCTTCACTTTTGGTGTCCCTTCCCACGCTCCTCCCCACTTCCCGGGCCTTTCCTACTCCACCCAAGCCCCACCCTACCCCGTGTCCCTTCTCTCTTTCACCCCCTGTCCTTTGTCCTTTCCTAGCCGACCCCCACCCCACCCTCTACTCTTAGCCTCTGTTTCTCCTGGATTACAGACTTGTACGCCCTGCGGTAACCATGGCAACCACCGTGCTTGGTGGACCGGGCTGCAAAACAGGGCATGGATGACCGCTGTCGGTATTGCAAGAGTGGGGAGAAGGGAGGAGCACTCACTCCGTTGGGATTGGGCCAGGCCCACGGCTCTCCCGCTCATGAACTCGAGTCCCTGTCATGGACTCGAGGAACAGACAGGTCCCCAGTTCCGAGTAGGCCCAAAAATGCTGCTGCCAGCTCTCTTTTGTGCAAAACAAAAGCAAGTTTTAATAATTTCATTCGCTTACACGCTTGAGTTGCTTCACATATCTGAAGGTGAAGTCTCTGTGCACTCCCACGGAAACACGTTCAGGTTCCACTGCGTGAGAGGGCTAGATGTGAAATGGCAGTTGTGGAGTGAGCTCCAATTTGGAAAGGATTTTAAATGCAAAGATTCTGAGCAAAGGCAGGTGCACCACAGACCCGGGGAAGCGCAAGGGAAGGGGACCGACCAGGTGATTTCTTATTCCTGCATTAGTTTGAGTTTTGAAAAGCTAGCTTTGCTTGTGGCTTATGTGTTGCCTGTGGCATGTCTGTGGAAGTATGTGTGTGTTTTATGTGTGGGCCATATATATGGTGTGGGGAGTCTGGGGTGAGGATATGTGTGTTTTATGGTGTGGTGGGTGGGGGTATGTGGGGTGGGGTGTGTTCTGTGTGTATGTGTGTGTGCGCGCGTGTGCGTGTGTGTGTGTGTATGTGTAGAAGCCAGAGGAGGGTGTCAGGCCTCCTACTCTGTTGATCTCCACATTGAAGCAGGGTCTCTCACTGAGCCTGGAATTGGACTGATGTCCAGCAAGCCTCAGTGACCCTCCTGTCTCAGACTCTCGTAGTTCTGGAGTTACAGGCACAGGCTGGTAGGCCTGGCTTTCCTGTGAGTGCTGGGGACTCTGGCCGCTTATTAAGCTTTTGAAAAGCTAAAGCATTTTACATGCAAATCCCGGCAATGCTGAGAAGCCGGCATTTTATCCTCTCCTGTGACTTTCTCTGCCTTGCCCCAGAAACAGAGCAGCTCCGGTGAGTTTTCCGGGGTACTCTCTCATGCTGTTCCTTTAGTATTAGAGCTGTGTTTTACATTCACCCCCGTACGATACGTGTGGCCCCTGACAAGCATGACCTGGTGATGGAAGCGTCCTTGCTGGCGGCAGGGTGGAGGAGGCCATGCCGGTGAGCAGCTGGGAGGCAACTCGTACAACGGTGCTCCTTGTCTCAAAGCAGGTCACACCCGGAAGGCGGGCAGGCTTCCGAGGAAGAGAAGAAACAGCAGGGTGCTGACGGCCGTCAGGTAACTTCCATCTGGAGGCTTACTCTGGGCTTCTACTTGCTGGGAGACAAACAGACAGGATCGCCAGGGGCTGTGGTGCCATGACCATTTATTCAGTGGCAGACTCATTCCAGGCGTAGAGAAACTTGCTCCCTTCCCGCCATGTTCTAGTTGCATTGGTAGAACAGTCTGACCAAATGCAGCTGAGAGGAGGAAAGGATTACCTGGCTTACACTTCCAGGTCATGGTTCACTGCTGCAAAGCCAGGGCAGGAGCGTGAAGGCGGTCCTGCTTGCTCTTCCACAGGTCTCACCTGTAAGCGGAGAGCGCACTCCAGGGCAAGGCCCAGGGCAGGGACTATAGGGGAACCCTGCCTGCCGGCCTGTTCCCAAGCTTGTGCTCAGCCAGCTTTCTTATACAGCGGCGGCCACTCTCCTAGGGAATGCTGCTGCCTCTAGTGTGCTGGGCCAATTAATAATCAGTTGATTGTCAATTGGTAATCAAGACAACCCCCTCCCCACGTCAGGCCAGCCTTCTGCTCAATCCCTCAGCTGAGACCCCTTCTCAGGTGGCTATAGGCTGTGTCTCACTGACAGAGATAGCCAAGACACACCTCATTCCAGAGTCCTGGCTATCAGTAATAACACGTGCAGCCCTCAGACTGCCTTGCGCTTTCTCTGGAGGTCGTGCTTGTCACACACGCATGACTATAGAAACTACAGAGTGGTTGCATTAAAGCACAAAGCGTGATCTCTTGGGTGCGGGGGGGAGATGTGTGGAAATGTGTTTTTCCTGTCGCCCTACCATCTCTCAAAATTGTATTTTCTTTCCTGGGCCTTCTTGCCCCCCCTGTAACAGGTGTCACCCCCTCTGGAAAACAATGGCCAAGAAATTGAAGAAAGTAGAGAGGCCACCGAGGGTCCAGAAGAGGACACTGAAACTGAAAACCAGAGCAAGTTTGAAGGGGAAATGGAATCCTTTGGAGAGACTCTCCTGGAAACAGAAATGGAATCCATGGAAGAAACTTTCCTGGAAACAGAAGCAGAATCCTTTGGAGAGACTCTCCCGGAAAGAGAAGAGAAATCCATCAGAGAGGACACCCCAGAAATGGACGCTGCCCCAAAGGTGCAGTTGGGCGCCGTTGAAGAGGCCCTCCTAGGGATGGACTTGGAATCCGTTGGGGACGCCGTAGAACAGAAAGAAGTTGGGTACGCTGGAAAGTATGCCTCCGAAGAGGAGTCCTATTCTGACGCATACACCATCCCAGGGAAGGACTACGACATCACTGATCTGGAGAAAGCTGAAGGTGACATCTCCTCTGAGATGGCTGAGTTCTCCGAAAGGATCACCTCTTCCGAGCTCACCTACTCAGACATCAGCCCCTGGGAAATGACTTCTGAGGAAGCGGCTGCCGCCTATCTGTCTGACCATCACCTCCCTGGATCCCAGCAAGCCTGGGGCAGACACACAAAAGATGGCAGGGTAAGTGCCCTCTCCCTCACCCCTGCCCTGTGGTCCGTCGCCGGTGACAGGAACTTACAGACACTGCCATCTTAGTCCATTCCCGATCTCTGTGAGAAACAGCACTGGTCCATCCAGAGGGAGGTCAAGGCAGGGACCTGGAGTGGGGAGCCTCGGAGGCGCGGAGGAGCCCTGCTTCTAGCATGCTCCTGTTGGCTTGTTCACATTGCCTCCTTATGAAACCCGGGACCGCCTGCCCACGGCTATACAGCAAACAGTTGGCTGAGCCCCCACTTCAATCAGCTGAAAATGTCCCGCAAACTTGGCTACAGGCCAAGATGATAGACGCACTTTTCTCAGCCTGACAAATGTTGGGAATTTCTTACAAAGTTCAGGTGGCCACCGAGAGAGCTTAGGCCTCAGGTCCAAGTCGGCAGATGCAAGGGCGGGGACATTCTGCAGCCATCACCCTCACATGTGAGTGTAACTGGTCTCTAGTTCCCCAGAGCAGGGTGGCCATGGGTCACGGGGGAGGGGTCGAGACTCATGTCATCAACACTGGAAATAGGAGTAATGGAAGGATAGTGATTGAAACTCTTCTTAATCGAAGTTCAGATAGATTGGTCATGACAGCACCTGCTTGTCATCTCTACCCAGAAGGAAGGCTGAGACAGAAGGATCCGGAATCCCAAGGCAGCCTGGGTCCTTAAAAGAGACCTTATTTCAAACAAAAACAACAGTTCAAACCAGTTTACAGTTAAATGGTCATCTGTTGTTAGTGGCTAACATACTGAGAGTTTGTTTGTTTGTTTGTTTGTTTGTTTGTGGGATTTAATCCTACGGCCTCGAACCTGCTAGGCCATCAGCAAAACTTAAAGCCATCGCAAACTTACAGGGAGAAAAAAAAGAAGTGCAATAAAAAGCATATTTTATTTTCTTAGGTGCCAGAGGTAAGTTCTGAATCTGATTTATCACCTCCAGGTGCTTTTGGTTCTCACAAAGCACTGAGTGGCCCTTTCCTGGGGAGACACCGACAAATGTCTCCTCGCCCTAGACAGGGAGCCAAGGGCAGGCTGAAGTGAGGATTCCAGTCCATGTGGGAGAAACAGTGAGTTACTGGGGTCACTCACAGGAGCGGGGCTTAGTGGAAGGCAGCTGTTTTCCCAAAAAGCCCAGTTTAGCATTCCCGGGGCGCCCTGCAGGCCAGGTAGGCCCTTCCCACATTCAAGTCTCCACAGCTCGCACTATCACCCTCACTGTCACCATCGTGGTCACCATCCTGCCGCAGACACAACCTTCGGGACAGCCCCTCCCACCGGACAAGTTTCAGCTTTCCCAAACTAAGTTTCCTCACCTTGGGGAGCCTCGGAGAACCTCCCAGCAGGAGGACGGTTTCAGCTCTGAGGACACTGCTCCACCCCAGGGAGCTGTTGAGGGGCGCATGAAGGCCTCTCCCGGCAGGCTGGAGGTCCCTCTCGGGGTCCCAGGCACCACAGTGGGGACATCTGGCAGCTCTGTCATCTCCAGGAAGTTCTTGGGCCTCTTTTCTTGCTGAATACCTAGCGACGGCCCTTGGCCCCTTGAGCGGTCAGCGCAGCTTCTCTTTAGTCGCACTGACCCTGAGAAGACCACAGGCCGCTGGCTGAGTCAGGCTCTGCGAGGCTCTCCCAGCACTCCCTCCCTGGAGGCTGGAGTTTGAGTCCCTGCCACTGGGGTAGTGCGGCATCCTCACCGGGCCTGCCTGGAGTGAGAACCACAGAGCCAGGACCCCAGAGCAAGGCAGGGTGGCATGGTCAGCATAGTTAGCCACGCAGGAGGCGGCCTCCCTCACCGCCAAGCCCCTCTTTACCCTTTGGCACCTGGTGGCATCCCATGGGGAGGCGTCACCATTGTTCAGACTCTGTGCTGGACCGGTTAGGGTGAAGGTCGTACCACAGTTGTCACTTACCTCCAGCCTCGCACTCTCTGCCCGGCCAGGTGGCTTAGCCCCGAGGTAATTTCTCGGCTTGGCTGTTCTGAGACAGGGGCTCTACGCTGTCCTGGAACTCGGTGTATAAGCCGGGCTGGCGCTGGGCTGGTTGTTTGTTTTTTAAGCTACTGTTTTATTCTGTGTGTGTGTGTGTGTGTGTGTGTGTGTGTGTGTGTACAATGGTGCATGTGAGTAGAGTGTATGTGAGTGTGTGTGTGTGTGTGTGATATGTGTGTTTATGTGACGGCATGTGTGTGGTGTGTGTGTTTGTGTGTGTGTGGTCTTCGTGAATGTGTGTTTGTGTGTATATGGTGTGTGTTTATGGGACGGCATGTGTATGGTGTGCCTGTGTGTGGTCTGTGTGAGTGTGTGTGTGTGTATGGTGTGTGTGACAGTGCCTGCATATGTGTGTGTGGTGTGTGTGTGACAGTATATGTATGTGTGTGTGTGTTGGTTTTTAAAAAGTCACTCTCATGCTTTACTGTTCTTAAGCTTCCTTACTCTTTAGCGTGCCCTGTTCATCGAGTCTGGCCTTTTTGCGAAGGTGACCATCCTGTGAGAACGAGAGTGGTCAACCCATCTCCTGTCCTCCTGACCCTGCCCCCACCATGGCTGTGCAGGAGCGTGAGAGCTTCGTCCTCTGCCCTCCCTGACACTCTGAGGGATGTTCCCTGGGGTCTGGGCGGGAGCTTCTATCAGTGTGGGGGTCCTTCATCCCTCGTCTGTAGTGAGATGGCTGGTTGATCGATTGATCGATTGATGGATTGATTTTTCTAGAGACAGGGTTTCCCTGTGTAGCTCCTCTGCCTCCTCCCAAGTGTTGGGATCACGGGCGTGCACCACCATGCCCGACTGGCTTTTTGTTTTGTTTACCATAAAACAAGTCACTTTAGGTTTTCTTGTTTTTTCTGTGCCTGCTGAGATGATTGTATGGGGTTTGTGTGTGTGTGTTTCTAGTTTGATGAGTTGTGTGTGTATGTGAGTTGTGTGTGTGTGTGTGTGTGTGTGTGCACACACATGCACAGGCACGCGGCAGCCAAAGGCTGACGTCAACTATCTTCCATTATACTTCTTCACCTATTATTGATTGATTGGTTCGCTGATTGAAACAGGGTCTCACTCAGAATCATTCATCTTATTTTTTTAATTTCCATGTATTTGTTTTCTGTGGGTGGTGGCTTGTCTGTCTGTGCACATGTGCATGCCTGCTTCCTGTCTGACGCCCCTGGGCCTGGAGCTAAAGACAGCTGTGAGCTGCTGTGTGTGCCAGGGAGCAAACCTGGGGTTATCTGGAGGAGCAGCCAGTGCTCTTTGGTTGTGTTTTGTATTTATTACTTATACAGTGTTCTGCCTGCATGTGCACCTACGTGACAGAAGAGGGCACCAGAGCCCATTGCAGATGGTTGTGAGCCACCATGTGGGTGCTGGGGATTGAACTCAGGACCTCTGGAAGAGCAGCCAGGGCTCCTAACCTCTGAGCCATCTCTCCAGCCCTCATCCACCACCATCCATCCATCTTTGGGACAGGGTCTGTCGCTGCCCGTTGCTGGCCAGCCAGCGCTGGGAGTCAGAGCGTGCAGGGCACGCCTGGCTCTCACTCGGATGCTGGGGTGGAGCTTGGGTCCTCATGCGTGTCCTGTCCTCCATGCCCCTAGTGTTCAGATGTGAGGACAACTCTGCAGTGTGATGTGAAACCCTCTGGGGTAGTTTCGACGCCCGACCTGACGCCTCGTGGCTCATTTCGGCCCGCGTGGACTGTGGTGCCTGTCTTTCCTCACTGGCCTACACTCCATCAACCTATGTACAGATTTATGCTCAGATGGCCCTCAACTGGCCAGTGGGAACACACCTGCTCTGTACCACACGCACACTCACACTCACACACACTCACACACACACATCACACATCACACACACACACACACATCACACACACACACACATCACACACACACACTCTCTCTCACACACACACACACTCTCACACACACACACTCTCACACACACACACATCACACACACACACTGACTCACACACACACACTCACTCACTCACACACTGTTCTGCGGCAGAGTCCCCTGGCCTAGAATCAGACACACCATGTAGACTGAGAGAAAAGCAGTGACAGATGGAGGCCTGTGTGCAGGGCTGGCCCTGCCCCTGGAGCTGCCCAGCTCCCTCTACAGTCTGGATGCTGACCCACGTTTATGGCCTGTTTGCAGGAACACGCACGTATATACAGGCGTACACTGGTGTGGACGCTGATGGGACCCGACTGGACCCACTTCCATCCCAGCCCCACAGAGGCTTCCCCTGGCGCCCTCCTCTCAGGAGGAGGCGTTCCTTCCCTCCACGCCGAGAGGCCCGCCCTCCCACTGTAGTTTCTGGTGTGCTCACCTCCCACAGACTCCGCCCTCTGAACACCCTTCCGTCTCCACCCCAGCCTCTCTCCTGGCCTAGTCCCCATCAGGCTTTCTGCGTGAATCGCTCCAGAAGCAGAGGCGGGAGGGAAGAAGGTGGTGACATGCCCTGAGTGTCAGCCCAGTGCCATCCGGTCCACACAACAGCCTGCTCCCCGCCCCCCCCCCCCCGCTGTGCAGTCGAAGACACTGCTGAGTGGTCAGGGGATATAGCTTAGTGGTTGGTGCACTGCTCTTACACAGGGCCCGGATTCAGTTCCCAGCACCCAGGTGGTGGCAGCTCACATCACCTTCCAGGGACTCTGGTGCCCTCTTCTGGCCAGCGTAGGTACTACACACATGTGCTGCCCAGGGCCTCCCTGCTGCCACGGCACACAGCGGCTTTTTCTAGGAAGCCACTGTCCCGAGCCATGAAGCAGTGGCCCTACCTTCTCCCCAGCCCCACGAACGCTGACAGAGTTCTGAACTTTGGAGGGCAGCGGGATCCCATGTGTGAGGAGCCTTGGTTCCGCTTAGTGACCGAACCTGCTCTTCCAGGCTGCACAGTGGTTCTGAGCTAAGGCGCCCGCCTGCCTGCCTGCTGTGAGGACCCGGGTTCAAGCGCTGGCAGGGCAAACAAACAAACCAGAGCCCATGTTTTGTGAATCTGGTGAGGCGAGAAACAGCCGAACAGGGCCTTTGTGTGGGAGACCCACACCCAGCTTCCAGGTCCCGTCCTTGGACCCAGTTTCTAGAAACTTCACTGAAGTGAGGCTTCAGAGATGAGCAGCAAGAGGGCAGAGACACATCCTGAGAGTCCCACTTCCTTTCTGCCGTCTGCTTTCTGTCTACAGAAATACAGATCGTGTTGAATTCAGATAGTACGAAGCCAGAGGAAATATTGGGGTCACAGTATGCATAGACACCCCTTTAGCTTCTCATTAGAAGCCCTTCCTCGAGGCACTGACCTCTGGCCTTCCGTAATGTTCCTCAGGATCTGGGCTTGTCAGAACTGACTGACAGAGTGGGAAAGCACTTGGGCTTGGGTCGAGGCTGGCGGCCTCCTGCCTGCCTTTAGGTGATACACACACTTGGGTGAACATCTTAGCTTCTGGGTATCGGTCTTCCCTCCGCTACCTCATGGCGACGAGGAGCTCATGGCCAGAGATGATGTCACGCCTGCTTCTGGGCCAGCATCGCCTCAGGTGCTGCTGAGGACAGCTGGCCCATGTCAGTAGCCGCAGGAATCCCTTCAAACGCTACATACACGTCAAGCCAGGGGTTAAAGCGCAGGCCTGTAATTTCAGCACTCGGGATGGAGACGTGAGGGTTGTAAGCACCTGGGGCAGCCTGGGCTACATGACAGACTTTGTCTCAAGGGGGGGGGGACTCCAGACATCTACATGAAGGGAAGATGTTTAGATGGGGGAAGAGAAGAGGAAGCCATCCCTTTCCAGGCCCCTGCTGGAAGCCCAGAGCGAAGGCAGGCTCCTGTGAGGGCTGTGTTCAAGACATGCTTTCCAGCCTCTGACACCCGTACTGCAGCGAAGAGGGTCCATCCACGCAGAGCCCTGGGCAGGAGGGGACCCAGTTAGACCCTAGCCAAACTACAGCAGGCCCCATTGATGGGTTCCTGATATTCTCTGTCTAGCCGAGATCCTCAGAGGCTGCCAGCCGAAGATTCTTTCCCATGGGGCCACAACACCGCTTCCGACTAAGCGTTATGGAAAGTCTGGCGTCCTCCGATATTGATGACCTCCGAGAGGACACAGAGGAAAGTCTCCAGCAAGAGTCAGGTACGATGCATCTGCCCGTTCCCCTTCAGTGTGGGAGAAGCTCAGGGTCTGCACCGGACACCACACTCCCCCGGGGCTCACGTTCAGCAGAAGCTGAGGACTCTCCCTCACACCAGCCCAGCGAAGTAACAGCCATTGTGTAGACAAGGACCCCAAGATCCATCCAGTAATGTGAGAACCAATGAGGCCTCAGCACCCAGGGCCCTGACCGATCCCACCAGCTTCCAGCTGCCTCCTGGTCTGTGGAGGCGGAGCCCTGGGACAGCTGCCCTCCGGTGAGCGTGAAGGACACGCCCGTATCCTCCCCTGACTGTGTGGGGTGCAGGCGGGGAGCCTGTGTATTTGCCAGGACACAAACACACACGTGCTTCAGCTCACAAAGCCATAGGTTAGCTACGAGTGACGTGAAAATAGGGCAGGTCTAGCCTAGTTTTAAAAAAAAATGGGGTGACAGCAGGAAGGCAGCTCTCTGGTGGGACCTTGCTTGGCACACACAAGGTCCTGGTCCTCAAAAATAGACCGGGTGCCTTACACGTAGCCCTGGCAACATGAAAGCTGGAGTGGGAGGAGCCTTGAGCCACTAAGCCCTGGACTGGCCACAGAGCAGGAGGGTCAGGGAACATGGCTACAGAGAAGGCAAGACAGTGCAGACCTGAGCCTGGACCACAGCTGCCATCACCCGATGGATCAGCCTGCCCATGGGATGGCAGCATGAAGCCGGCCATGCACGCACGCATGCACGCACATGCACACGCCAGGATAGCGGCTCCCGGTGGTGCAGGTGAAGTCACAGAATCGCAGAGACCCACCAGGCATTGTTTGTTCGTCTTCTAAGCGATGTAGCCGTCTGCCGACAGGCCACGAAGGACCACCTTCTTCCTCTCCACCCGGGGAATCCAGAAGATCCAGTTCGCTGTGGTTTTACCTGCGTGTCTTATTCATGTTGTTCGCCTGTATGGAGTGTCTCGTTTGAGACAGGGTGTTGAGGCTGGGGAGACAACCCCGAGGTTAAGAGTACTTTTGCTGCTTTTCCAGAGGACCTGGGTTCAGTTCCCAGCAACCACCTTGGGCGGCTCACAGACTGTAATGCAAGTTCCAGGGGGATCCGACGCCTCTGGTCTCTGTAAACACCTGTACTCACACATAATAAAAAGTAATAAATAAATAAAAACCAAAGTGGGCCCTCACAAAGCCAGGTATGGCTTAGGCTCCTTATGTGTCTAAGGCTGGTCTTGAATTCCGGATTCCCCTGCCTCCAGGACCCACATGCTAGGACCATGCCAGGCCTTGACTGCATATTTTGCTTGCTTTATCTATTCAGTAGTCATCTGTTGAGGACCTACTGTGTTCTGCTCTAAGCAGCAGCCAGTGTGACAGTGCACACCTTTAATCCCAGCAGGGATTGGGAGGAAGAGGCAGTGGGGTCTCTGAGAGTTCAAGGCTATCCTGGTCTACATGGTAATTTCTGGACCAGCCAGGGCTACATAGGGAAACTCTGTGTCAAAATAAATAACTAATCACATACAACCGAAGACAGGGATTTCTAGGACCCAATTTATGATTTCATCTCTTTTTTGTTCCCTCCTTTAATTTATATGTATATGCATGTGTCTGACGGTATAGATCTCGTGGGTGCAGTATTCATGGAGACCAGAAGGGGGCACTGGATCGCTTTGAGTTGGAATTAGAAATGGGTGCAAACTGCTTTGGTCTGGGAACCAAAATGTGTGCTCCATTGTAAGGAGCCTCCTTTGTTCCCACTCTTCTCGAGAGAGTCCCATCCACTGCTGGGATGTGGCTCGTTCTGCCAGACATCTTGAGTCAGTGAACAAGCCGTGGATAAGCCTGCGAACCCTCCTTTCTAATTCCCAATACGCCCTGCAAGGGTGGGGCCAGCCTTGATGCCCACTCCCCCAGAATGCAGCTATCAAGCCTCCATGACGGTTTCTGTCTGTCCGGCTTGCTTGTTGCAGCGCTGCCCACATCCTGGCCCCAGGACGAATCGAGGATACGGTTTAGAGACCACGACCAGCCCGTCGGCTCTGACGAAGGGATCCGGGGCGAAAGAGCAACGTTAGAAGACGAATCGGAAGAGGAGGGCCCCCAGCTGGTGGTTCTGGACCCAGACCACGTAAGAAAAGGGCCTCGGGTGTTGCTTTTGCCCTGTGCAGGAAGGAAGTTACCTGGGGCTTTTCTGCGTCCAGCCAACTGCCAGTGCTGTGTGCTCAGCAGCTCAGTGCTCACTCGTTGGGCCTCCTGTGTTTCCCAGCTGTCCTAGTTTATTTTCTGTTCCTGTGAGAAACACCAGTACCCGGGGGAGGAAAGTTTATTTCGGATGACAGATAGAGTCCAGCATGAAGGACAGTCGGCATAGGAGTTCAAGGCAGGGGCCAAGACACAGGGACTGGGCAGAGGCCGTGGAGGGGTGCGCCTGCCTCCCTGCCTTGATCCCCAGGGCCTGCGCAGTCTGTGTTCTTATACACTTCAGCACACCTGCCCAGGGTTGACTCCCCCACAGTGGGCTGGACCCTCCCGCTCAGTCAAGGAAACGGCCCACAGTCTGGCCTATAGGCCAGTCTAATGGCGTTTCTCAGACTCTAGTGTCAAATTGAAACAAAACAAAACAAAACAAAAACAAAACAACACACCAGGACTCTGCTTTTGACTCTACTGGGTGTTTGGTTTGTCCTCTGTAGGGGATCTATTGGCCCTATAGGATGAGCTAAATCTGGTCTACACCCACTTTTTTGTCCTAACAACCAAAACTGTGCCGAGGCTGTGCAGGAGCCTGCAGGGAGGCAGGCGCAGCGTCACTCTCTCTTCACTGTGTCAGCCACTGGGTCCCCCTCCCAGACCACAGTACGGGAGAAAGGCGAACTGGATTTGAGTGACACAGTTGGGGAGCTGCAGTGCATGGGGAGCTCAGAAAGACCCCAGAGCACATTGGAAAAATCCTCTGAGCCCTCATTTGACAGCGGTGCAATAGCTGCTGCTCATCACCCGTCCTCTCCCCTCAGCAGCCACGGCTTCAGCCCAATCTCTGCAGCGTCTGGCATGGGCCCAGAGGTGCCTGGGACTTGTGGCTTCCACAGAAAGAGTCTTGGTTGAGAAACTATCTGTGTCTGTCCATACCACCCCCATCCATTCCAACACCTCAGAGACAGAGAGACAGAGACAGGGAGAGATGGATAGAGACAGAGACCAAGAAGCAGCTAGGCAGACAGACAGAGACAGAGAAACAGACAGAGAAAGACAGACAGACGACAGGCAGACAAAACTCGGGCCCCTGGATCCCTAGGCTGAGCACTGCTGCTTGGGACAGAAAAGCCCCTGACTGCGGTGGTTTTTCTACTCTTAGCCCCTGATGATGAGATTCCAGGAGGCTCTGAAGAGCTACCTCAGCCGGCAGATCGAAAAGCTGAAGCTGGACATCCAAGAGCTGGTGCGTGCAGGGCCTGTCTTCCCCCAGCCTGGTGGGCGCCCGCAGACCCGCCTCAGTCCTATTGCTTTCTCTGGCACAGGATGTGGCCACCAAGCAGGCCCGGAACCAGAGGCAGGAGCTGGGCGTGAACCTGTACGGGGTCCAGCAGCACCTGGCTCGCCTGCAGATGCAGCTGGAGAAGAGCCATGACCGGCACTCCCTGGCTGCGTGTGAGAGGAGGAGGACGGAGGAGGAGCTGCTGAGGACGCGCGCCCTGTACAACAAGACCTGCATGACTGCCAACGAGGAGCGAAAGAAGCGTAAGCACCCTGAACCCTGAGACCCAGGGCCGTCCCCTAAATGTGTGCTTGGGTGTCGCTGGAGACGCCGGCAAAGCAGCTGCGTGAATGGGAGGGGCCACCGTTCTTAGAAAGGGAAGGCCCAGCACCTCTGCTCACTGGCCAGAGCAGCGAGAGCTGAGACCGACGGGTGGGATGTAGAGACTCCAGACGGGAAATGGAGGGGACGTGGTGGTCCCAAAGGTGGACCTAGAGGATGCAGAGCACGTGGGCGGGGCTCAGAGATGGGCAAGGCCCTGCTCCTGGCACAAGAGGCAGCAGTCGCCAAAGGGGCTGAGAGGCAGCCGAGAGGAGGCCATGTGCCCCGGATCACGGGAGTGGGGTCGGGCTGTGCGTGCCATAAGCGGTGTCCCGGCCGAGGCTGCGCCCCCTCACTGGGCAGAGAGCAGAGGACGCTGAGGGGGCAGTGGACAGGGAGTGGCCTCTCACCTGGCACCATGGCCGCTCATCCTTTACGTGTCTTGATGTCCAAAACTTTTTTTGTCAACTACACTCTGAAAGCAAACAAGACAAAGCAGGCGGCATGCCTGGTGTCTGTCCTGGCGAGGCATGTCTTGAACCCTGAGGAATGCAGGCGAGAATTCTGTAGCCTTTTATTTCTGTTTGGGTGTCTCTGTAACAGGGTCCACTGAGATCCTGCTAATGAGCAGATTTGTTTTATCATCGTCATCGTCATTTTAATTCTGGGAGGCAGGGTGTCTCGGGGCTCAGGCTGGCCTCAGCTCTGTTGTGTGGGTGGTCACAAACTTCTGGCCCACCTGCTGCCCTCTCCCCTGGGTGTCACATGCGTGTGCCGCTACACTGGCTATGGGTGCTGGTCTTCATGCATTCCGAGCACGCACTCTACTCTCTGCCACACAGCTCCAATATGGAGGGACCAACACAGGTTTAGTGATACACCGTGTGGTGGCTGGAGGGCCTGTCGTCCGGTCACGCCCCATCTGCCCCAGCCCCCGCAGCGCTGCACTAGGGATTGGGTCCCCAGCACTTGTATTTTAGTGGGACACACCCAACCCATAGTGTTAACCACGAGCCTCTCCATACTCACCTCCAAACCAAGAGAGAACGTCAAAGGAAGAACACAATGTTGAAACGGAAGGCTCTGTTCTCCGTCACTGTGGACCCTGGAGCATGCAGAAGGCACAGGCGTTGGCCCAGCCCTGCTGTGACGCCCCCCAGCCACAGAGGCAAGAAGGAGCACTGTGCCGCACGGCGGCCATGTGCCCCGGCTCTCAGACTGGATGGGCGTCTCTCCCTGCGGGGCTGGGCCACCCCTTGATGCTAGAGCAACAACACTCAAGGGCACAGCTGGCAGGGTCATGCAGGAATCCTTCCCGCCACGTTTTCACGGCACGGGAACTCGCGTCACTTCCATGAGCCAGCCGACGAAAGAAAAGCACCTCGGAGATACGCACCCCAGGGAAGGAAAATGGGTTCCGGGCAGTTAAACTAGGAAATCAATTTGTGTTCACTAATTCTCGAAGGAATGAAAACTCAGAAGAATAATTGAAATAATGGCTCAGTTACTCACCTGGCAAAGACAAGTTGCCCTTGGCATGCTCAGGGCCGTGTACAAGGCACACGCTTGCTCACTCAGGTGGGAGAGGGAGGCGGCCTGCTTCAGTAGCCACACTGAGTCCCCGGATGGAGCCGCTTCATCAACAGACACACCCCTTACAGGACGGACAGGGCTGGGTCCTCCAGGGCCCTTCTCTTCAGTGGTGGGTGGAGTTTTCTCCCCATGGTCGCCTGTGGCTGTCCTTCTGTGTCCTAGAGCCATGGGGCACCGCAGCAACCACGCTTAGTCTCGAGAGCCTCTCTGAGGCCCTCACGCTCGGAGGAAGTCACCTCAGGAGGTGCAGTCAGGCTGTGTTTGCAGGGCGCTGTCCCCGGCCGCCGTTTTCACTTGGAGAAACGAAAAACTCATGAGTGAGGGGCAAACAACGCTCAAGTCCACAGAATAGAAACTGTCCCAGATAAATCAGACAAAAGAGAAAAGACAGGAGGGAGAGAGGAGACCATGAACTCCGAGCTCCTTCAAGTGGCCTCACTCGTTCGTTAGGGGGACAGAAGACGGGATGGGAGGACAGAGGAAGTACTTGGAGACATCACAGATGAAAGGCTTGCACAGTGAGTTGACGAGCCGTGACCCACGGGCCCACGAGCTCAGCAAAGGTGAAGCCTCAGATGCAGGCGAACAGCATGGCTCCCCAAAGGCGGGTGACTGAGCCCCGCAACAAAGAAAACCCCAGCGGCCAGAGGCTTCCCAGGCTGCAGAGAGGCAGAGCACACCTCAAACCCGTGCCAGCCTCCAGCCTCCAGCCTCCTCCCATCCTCCTTCCCGGGAGGCCTTGCTACTACCGAGTGTGCTCCAGCGCCACAGGCTTTCCTGCTTTAAACCACCCCCATCAGGGACACCCAAATCCAACACAGCCTACCCAGCAACTGACACAGTTCAGCTGTCTGTACTGTGACACACACACAGCATAACACCTATACATATGATTAGAAGGATGAAGACGGGGAGAAGACGAGGAGGGAGAGGAAGTGGAAGGAGAAGGAAATTTAAAAACCAGTAAGGTAGAGAGAAAGAGAGGAAAACAGCTGGTCTCTATCTCTAACTTCTACACATGTGAGCACATGTGTTGTTCATACACACACACACACACACACACACACGGGGGCAGTCCCTAGTCTAGATGCAGTATGTACAGTCCTAGTACTGGGGAGGTGGTGGAGGCAGAGGAGCCGGTGGTTTGAAGCCAGCCTGGGTTACAAACAGACTCTCTGAAAAAAGAATCCATCTCCATCCGGCTTGGTGCCACAGGTCTTTAACCTCAGCGCTTGGGAGGCAGAAGCAGGGGGATCCCCACGAGTTCCCAGCAGCCTGGTCCACACGGCCAGTCCAGGAGACCTGATCCATGTAGCCAGACCAGGCGGCCGGGGTTACAGGAGTCTCCGGTCTCTCGTGACAGAGGGTGCGTGGTGGAGCACTGTCCCGAGGGTCCCCTAGGGTGGGCACCGCCAAACAGCTTCCTTCTCCACAGTGGCAGCCCTGCAGGCGGAGCTGGAGAGCCTGGCCGTGCACCTCTTCTACATGCAGAACATAGACCAGGACCTGCGCGATGACATCCTCGTGATTAAGCATGTGGTGAAGAAGACCGAGACACAGAAGATGCATGCGGAGATAGAAAAGAAAAAGCAGGTATTCCCATGAGCTCTCGCCGCAAGAGCTCGGCCGGTCCACTCGCCACAGGTGGAGCTCAGCCTTGCTGCTGGCAGAGAGTTGACCTCAGCTGTGGACAGCTCCTTACCGCCCCTCTCTCTTCCTCAGGACCTGTTCGTGGACCAGCTCACCGAAAGGGCACACCAGCTGGAAGAAAACGTCTCCCTGTTTGAGGCTCAGTACTTGTCCCAGGCCGAGGACACTCGGATTCTCAGGAAAGCAGTGAGCGAGGTAAGAGCCAGCGGAAAGCCAGCGGAAGGCCCGCCCCTCCTTCGCCTACACCTGGCCAGGCAGGCTCACCCAGCGTGTCTGTCCGTAAGCCACTGCCACCAGCCGAGTGTGCAGCGAGTCACTAAGTGACATCAAGGCTAGGCATTGCACACGTGTGTCTCCTGCATCCGAGCGCACCTGGCCGTTCACCACTGGGTCCAGGAGACACCAGCTGGGTGATGGTCAGCAGGTGGGTAGCAGGGCCTGCAAGGAAGTCAGAAATGGCATCCTCCCTGTACTTGTGGTGCTGGCAGGTTCTGGCACGGCCCCATACTCAGGGGACAGAAGGCCTGGCGACGACTGTCAGCACCACAGACAGCGCTGTACCCACGTAGTGCCTTGTCCCCGCCCTGTGTAGAAGGGACCATGGAGAAGCCACACCAGGGTCACAGTGACCCAGCAATATCCTGAGGCCTGCAACCAGGAGCAGGGCCGGCACCCCACCCCAGAGTCACCGTGGGGCCTGGAGGGCGCGAGCGGGAAGGTAGCCTGAACTGAGGGGCAGGAGAGAGGACTCAGTGTGGCCATTCCCCTGCCCGCCCCTTCAGCCTGTGTGTGTGCCCATCCGAAGGTCTGAGCAAAGCCACCATTTTTAAATCTGCACAGCGATTCTTGGGTTTGTATGGAAAGCAAATCAGGGGACACCCACGGCTTGTTTGGAAGGGAAGAGTCCGGCTGTCCGGTTTGACCAGGACCAAAGGCTTTCCCAGATGTGAAAGGCTCCCTGGCTGTACCCGGGTAGAGGTCGCCACATGCCACAAAGCTGCAGGTGCTGCTGTTGCGAGGCCTAGCGGCCCGGGAACAGACGGGCTCCAGGGGTCTCCCGGGCAGCCCAGTGGGCAGAGAACATGGCAGAGTATTAGTTAGCCGAGGATTGTGTGTTCAGTGGTGCCGAGACCCTCCATTAACCACTTGGAGAAGAGTTTAAACCTTTCCCTATACCAACTACTAAATTAAATTCCACATGGAATCGGATATTTGCAGAGGGGCCACACTGGAGAGGTGGCCCCAAGGTTAAGAATGCTGGCTGACCTTCCAGAAAAACCAGGTTCATTACCAGAGCCCAGGTGGTGGCCCACAACCATCTATAACTGTAGTCCCAGGGGAACCAGTGCCCTCTTCTGGTCTCTTTGGGCACTAGGCACACAGGTCACACACAGACAAACAGGCATGCAAAACACCCGGACACATTAAGTTCGAGGTCAGCCTGGCCTACAGAGTGAGTTCCAGGCCAGCCAGGGTCACACAGGGTTATAAAAACAAGCATGGTGGGATGGGTGCTGATGGAGACTTCCCAGAAGAAACAGACCTGGGCTGAGGAGGCCTTTCCCACATGGCGCAGTGCGGAGCCAGGTGTGTGCACGAGGCCTGGGGTGTGTGCACGAGGCCTGGGTTTCATCCCCAGCCCCTCACCAACCAGGGCGGTGATACACGCCTGCAATACCAACACTCCAAGACAGATGCAGGACTGTCAGGAGCTGAAAATCTTTCTCAGCTGGCCTAGGTGCGCGAGCGCCTATCTCAAGAGGAAAAATGGGGAACCCATAAGGGGACGGGCAGGGAGGCAGAGGGCCACACCAGGCATGGCCAGCAACAGAAGGAGTTGGGGATTAGACCACAGACAGCGCTGGTAAGTTGGGAAAGCTCAACCTTGGAAGCTGTAGAGGAAAGAAAGCTGTCCTTGGCTCCCAGTCCAGTCCAAGGACAAGGGCCGCATCTGGAGCTGGCCTGCTGGATGGCAGAGTCCGAGGTGAGAATGGGGAGTGGGTCCACCCTAGCCAAGCGGTACTCTGCAGAGAAAAGCCCTCCGTTAGTTCGAAAATCACCGCAGAGGACTGCCCCAGTCACCCAGAGGACAGCCCCAAACACCCAGAGGACAGCCCCAAACACCCAGAGGACGGCCCCAAACATCCAGAGGACGGCTCCAGTCACCCAGAGGACGGCCCCAAACACCCAGAGGACTGCCCCAATCACCCAGAGGACAGCCCCAGTCACCCAGAGGACAGCCCCAGTCACCCAGAGGACGGCCCCAGTCACCCAGAGGACAGCCCCAAACACCCAGAGGACGGCCCCAGTCACCCAGAGGACGGCCCCAGTCACCCAGAGGACTGCCCCAGTCACCCAGAGGACGGCCCCAGTCACCCAGAGGACAGCCCCAAACATCCAGAGGACAGCCCCAATCACCCAGAGGACAGCCCCAAACATCCAGAGGACGGCCCCAGTCACCCAGAGGACAGCCCCAATTGCCTCTCAGAGCCCACCTGGTTCCTCCTCCTCCCCAGAGGGACTTACTCCAGGGAAGGTTTGGAAGGGACAAATCCATCCAGAGCCAGGCAGGTTTGTGACAACATTCATAGGGCAGAGAGCAACGCCTGTGGGTTTTGCTCTAGAATGGCAGGTGACCTTTTCCTCTGTCTCTGTCTCTTTCTTCTGTTGGTGGCCATGCTTAATCCATAAGTCTTGCAACTGGTGTGGCCCCAATGCCGGACCCTTCCCTTTACAGATTCTGCTTTTTCCTTGAGACAGGGTCTCATGCACCTTGGCTCAAACTTGCTCGGTAGCTGAAGACAACCCTGGACTCCTCCTGACCGCCCATCAGGGTCCCCCCTCTCCTTGGCTTGGTGACCCAGACATTGGCAGGCCCACGGCCACACACGGTCACGGTTCATGTGAACCAGTGAGAAACTGAGAAGTGGTTATAGACAGGTTACTGCCAAGCACGGCCCAGAAGGTGCCCAGCCCCGCTTGTGACTGTCAGGGTCTCAGTCCAGACCCCTTAATCAGTCCACTATTGACTTTCATTTCAAGCTAGTGAGCACAGAGATGTAGCCAGCTGCAGCAGTGCACGGCTTTAATTCAGCACTCAGGAGGCAGAAGCAGGTGGATCTCTGTGAGTTCGAGGCCAGCCTTGACATAGAGTCCGGGACATCCAAGGCTACACAGAGAAACCCTGTCTAAACAAGAAGAGGCAGGTGGACAGCTCCTGGGAAATGACACCTTAGGACAGCCCTGCCCCCCGCCCCCACAGGAAGGAGCCCTCCCTCTGAACTTCCTTCCCCTTCTGCAGTGTAGCTCTGCATCCTAGCCCCCAGCACAGAAAGGCGGGCCCTCTTCTAGAGGCCGGATGCCCTCCTGGAGGCCCTGGCCATGCTTGCCTCAGACACCTCCTCCCTGGGCAAGAACTCACCTGGCGCAGGGATGTGGGCCCTGTGCCCCGCCCGCCCCGCCCGCCTGACCTCAGCCCATCTTGACCGTCACTAGGTCCTGCCTTGGCATCAGTGTGGAGTGTGTGTCCTCTTCTATCTGAGAGAGTCCTTCTCAGCCCCCAGCACTGAGTCCCATAAACTGCCTAGAGGCTCCATGGTAGTCCCAGACCTCTTCAAAGCTGTGTTCCGTGTCCTGTTGCCCTCTGCTGATTTGTGAGGGGGCCAGGAGTGGTGGCAGACACCTTTAATTTCAGCAGAGACAGGGCCTCTGAGTTAGAGGCTAGCCTGGTCTACACAGTGAGCTCCAGGACAGCCAGGGCTACACAGAGAAACCTTGACTCAAACAAGAACAGGAATGTGAATGTGGAGGAGAGGGGGCCACAGACAGTGGCTCCTGCCATTTGCTACTGTGTGTGTGTCTCGCCGTCTCTTCAGGCCATCACCGAGATCGATGCCATCACCATGGAGAAGAAGCGTATCCTGCAGCAGTGGACCACCAGCCTCATGGGCATGAAGCACCGGAACGAGGCGTACTGGACTGTGCTGGATTCGCTCAAGTACTACCCCCGGGGGAGAGGCACCAGGGAGGGTGTGCTGGAGCCCGGGTCCCGGTCCACACAGGTGCCCTGTGGGAGGCGGAGGCGGCCCGTTGCTGGGTAGCAGCTTCACCACCCAAGCAAGGAGCCCTTCCTCGATGTTCGGCTTTGTTCTGCCAACATTCCACTGTAGTTCCCACGAAAGGGCGGGGTAATCAGAACCTCGCAGGTCATGGGGCTGTGGTAAGAAGGTGGTCGTGGCTTCTGGGAAGGCCCTGTCTCCCTCAAGCACCCACAGAGGCTTTCTTTGCCTAAAACTTGCTCTATACCGGGCTGGCCTTGAACTCAGAGATCTGCTTGCCTCTGTTGCCTGGATTAAAGGTGTGTTTGTATTCCAGGCAGATTACACAGACCTAGAAAGTCTTTGGATGTGATCTCTTGCCAGAGCAACAATGTTCTGAGTTAACATTCCTCTACATCTGTCTCTTGATCAGTGACTGATGTGGGCAGGCTGAATCCTGGACCACACAGGCCCTGGGTTGTGTGAGGAAGCTGGCTGAGCAAGCAATCAGCAGCGTTCTGTCATGGCCTCTGCTTCAGTTCCTACCTGCAGGTTCCCAAGGCTTCCCTTGATGATGAACCTGAAAGCCAAACAAACCCTCTCCTCCCCAAGCCGCTTTTGGTCAATGTTTATCACAGCAACTGAAAAGCAAATTAGAAGACACACAGAATAAATAGCAGTTAAGAGTTGGCACCCAAGTTGGGTGAGGTAGCACACACTTTTAATCCCAGCACTCAGGGAGTCAGAGGCAGGTGGATCTCTGTGAGTTCGAGGCCAGCCTGGTCTGCAAAGTGAGTCCAGAACAACCAAGACTACACAGAGAAACCCTGTCTTGTAAAACCAAAAGAAAAAGAAGAAGAAAGAGTTGGCCCCCAAATTATTTCTCCACGTGTGGAATCCCCTCCGTGAGATTCTTCCCAGTGGAGAACAGCCATGTACCCAGGTTCTCGGCTCTCTCCTATAACCGGCTTCGCTCATCTGGTTTTGCAGGGAGTGTGAGCATCAGGTCAAGTCCATAGACGGTGACATGGAAGCCTATAAGAGGTCCATCATGAAGGAGGAAGAAAAGAACGAGAAGCTGGCCCGCCTCCTGAACCGCTCGGAGACAGAAGCCACGCTGGTGAAGAAAATGACCGTCCAGTGCTTGAACAAGCAGGAAGCCCTGCAGAGCGAGTTTAACACCTACCAGCTGGCCCTGCAGGACACGGAGGAGATGCTGAACAAGGGCTACCTGGTGAGCATAGCCGCCAACCCACAGAGCCATGGGAGGATGCCCGCGGCCACATCCCATGCATGGCTCTTCCTTCTTCGCAGGAACACTCAGCAGTCCTGAGTGAGCTCCAGATAGCCCGGCAGTCTGTCCGGCAGGAGCAGGAGGTACGGCAGAAGACGGATGCCGCCATCCTGGACAAGCTGCAGGAACATGGGACGTCCAGCAAGATGACCAAGTACTATCATCACCTCCTTCGGAAGCTGCAGAAGGAGAATACCAACCTGGTAGGTGGGCCTGGCGGAGGGCAGGCCCAGAGGCCTGTGGGCAAAAGGCTTCTGGGGTGGCCCCTTGTTACCTTAGTCCCGAGTGCCAGGACTAAGGATGTGGGCCACCACACCCAACCCTATAATTTATTTGAATTAATTTAGTTTCTGTAGTTAGTGCTAGAGGTTGAGCCTAAGGTCCAGCACAGGCAAGTGCTGTCCCCCTGAGTGACCCTCAGTCCTCTTTTTCCTTCTTCTGAACATGAGACAGGATCTCATGTCGCTCTAGCTGGCCTCAAACTCAGGACTCTGTGTGTGTGTATGTGTGTGTGTGTGAATGAGACCTTGAGTTTCTGATTCTCCTGCCCTGCCTCTTAAGTGCTGAAATTATAGGCCCGGGCCACCACACCCAGTTTATGGGCTGAGGAGATGGAATTCAGGAGTGGGGAGGGGGTGGGGTGTGAGGAAGGAGGGAGAGAACACAGAAAGACAAAAGAAAAACCCTAAGATACTGTAGTCCGCTGGGCACGGTGGCACACAACTGTAATCCCAGCACTGGGGGAGGCAGAGGCAGAGGCAGGCAGATCTCTGAGTTCTAGGCCAGCCTGGTCTACATAGTGAGTTCCAGGACAGCCAGGGCTACACAAAGAAACCCTGTCTCGAAAAGCCAAAAAACAAAAACAAAACAAAACAGAAAGGATACTGTAGACTTACTGTCAGGAACCCCCTTCTAAATATCTTTCCTTCTGCACACATTCACACACACATACTCAAATACAGTTTTTATAGCTTTGTTGACCCATGACACAGAAAGCTGTGCACATTAAGTGTGGGACTCACCGCATTTTCGTTTCACCCGACAACATCCAGCACATTTGCCCTGGCCACTACCCACTCTTCAACAACGTGAACCTCCCTTTTTCACGTGACCCTCGTCAAGAGGGCATCTCACAGTGACTGACAAGCCTCCTGTCAGATGCTCCAAGCTAACTTGGTTTTCTCGTGTATGAGAACACTGCACAGACAGCCAGGTCTGCAAACGTCTATACTCTGAGGACAAGCTGCTAGGCCACCCATGCCGTCCTGGGCAGAAGCCACCACCCCCCGAGGCTGGCTCTCCTGGGAGCCTGCAGGGTGCCCGTGACCTCCAAGCCTGGGTCACCCCACAGCCGAAGGCTCACACGGGCCCTTGCTTCCTCGTCAGCTGCATGGCAGACTGTCTTTGGGAGAGCAATGCATCGCTTGCATTTTCCTCTTTTGAGGCTGTTCTTATTCTGTAGCCAACTGTCCTTCGATTAAGATCATGCCCATGCCAGCACTAGACCCCTGGCTACCTGCATGTGTCCGCCTGAGCGCTGGATTTCGGGGTGAGCCCCACCCCCTGCTTGTCTCGTTTTTGTCTTCGTTTCTTCACATGGTAGGATCGCCCCAGAATGTCTGCCTCGGGTGGCCCTGAGCAGGGCAGTGCCACTTCCTGGGGAGCACCGCAGTGCGTGTCAGGCGGAGGACACATTCCCACAGAAGGGCTGCTCCGCCACCGTCCCCCCACACCTTAGGAAGAGCCAGGACCGCTGGTGCGGGATCCTGCTGCCAGCTGCCCCTGCCCCGTGCAGACATACCTCCTACGTTCTCAGCTCCAGCTGTGTGACCTCAGCCCAGGCTCTCTGGTTCTGCCCTGGAAACTGGGAGATGGGGGACCCCTAACTGCAGGGGTGTCTCTGCAGTTAGGACCTGTTAACTGGATTCTTGACAGCCTGGGCCTCAGCACTGCTTCTGGCTATGGCCTTGGGTGCACCCTGGGGGCTCCACTGTCCTCCTTGTGACCTGGAAGGTAGAAGGCAGCAGAGATTCAGACCTGCCCAGCGGCCAGGCCGCCATGGTGGCTATTTGTTGAGGACAGACAGGGCTATGTCTATCTGGCCTCCTGAAGGACAACTGCTAGTCTAGCAGCCTGGACATTCCCATACCACACACACCCTGCTGGGGCGGGGAGCTCACCTCTGTGCTGACTATACAAGGAAAGGGGATACCAGCAGCTGCTGGAGCGCCCTCTCTTTGGGCGCAGGGAGGGCAGCAAGAGGAGGAGGTCCCCGGTGCTTCCAAGACACTAGGGAACTCGGAGTGTGGGAAGTAGCCTGCCTGGCCACCCACTGTTGCACAGGCTAGACCTGTCCTCCAAGGCCTCCCATCCCCACCCTGCCCCAGCCTGGGCTGGCCATGTTCCATCACCACCTGTTCCCACCAGGGGGCAGTAACGAGCCTTAGGCTAGCACCATCATAGGTCACCGTGGTCTCAACATAGTAGAGACCTTGGAAGGGGACACCGGGTACTCAGAAGCACTGGTGACAGGTGGGGCAGGGAAGGGGCTCGCTGCAAAGAGGGTCAAAGGATGGCAGCCATGGTCTGTCTGGAGCTGGTGCGGAGGGAAGGGGTTAAGTTTTCAATGCAGAATCTCATAATAAACTCTGAGGCAGAGCTGAGGTCCCAGCGTCCCAGGAGGCCAGGCTGCTTTTCATGGGCCTCAGAGGGCGGTGGCAGAGGCCCAGCCATTAAAAATTATGTAAGAGGAGACCAGGCGTGATGGCGCACACCGTTAACCTCAGCACCTGAGAGGCAGGGGGGAGGGGTAGAGCTCTGTGTGTCTGAGGCCAGCCAGCGCCACACAGTGAGACACTTAAGAAAATGAGACAGGATCTGTCAGACTACAGAGACAAGTGGAGAGGGGTCCCATATGCTCTCCTGAGCAACACGGAAGGGCCACACACTACGGGAAGGGTGGGCTCCAGGTGGTCCTGCTGGCTGGCTTTGTGACGCACGGCCCATGGCCGAACACTCTGCACTTAACGCTAAGATGGCCCAGTACTGACAGCCTGCTCTCTCCTCCTCCCTCCCGTCCCCTCCCCTCCTCTCCCTTTTCCTCTCCTCTCCCCCTCCTTCCTGTCAAGGTCTTACTAGAGAACCCTGGCAAGCCTGGAATTCAGTATGTAGACCAGAATGCCCTCAAGCTCACAGGGATCCTCTTGCCTCTGCCACTCCAGTGCTGGGACTGAAGACATGAACCAGCCAGGAGGCAGAGGCGGGCAGATCTCAGAGCTCGAGGCCAGCCAGGGCTACACAGAGAAACTGTGTCTCAAAACAAACAAACAAAGCCAGCAGCCAGCATACTGGCCCCCAGCCCTTTTTTTTTTTTGAGAGAGAGAGCAAGACAGTGTCTTTTGTAGTCCACACGGAGCCTTGGCCTCCTATGTGCTGGGACCACGGCACATGCCACAACCCCAGCTTTCTTCTCTGCAAGCCGTCTCCACTGGGTAAGCAGGCCCCTGCGGGTCCTCAAGACTGGGGCAGCCAGCCTGCTCCTGCCTGCATGCAAGCTCTCCAGCAGGCGGCAAGGAACAGCGGTCCAGCCCCTTCGCCCGCCTCACACGCGTTGCCCTTCACGCCCTCAGGTGACGCATCACTCGAAGATTGACGGCGATATCGCTCAGGCCACGCTGGACCTCACCAACACCCACTGCAAGGTGGACATGCATAAGAAGACGCTGCTGGAGCTGGACAAGGAGGTGAAGAGGTTCAACGACCTCATCACCAACAGCGAGAGTGAGATCGCGCGGCGCACGATCCTCATCGAGCGGAAGCAGAGCCTCATCAACTTCTTCAACAAGCAGCTGGAGCAGATCGTGTCGGTGCTGGGGGTGAGCTGCGGACGTGAGCGGCAGACGTGGGGGCTCGCAGCCGGCAGGCACCTCAGGGCGCGCGTGTGCGTGTGCGCATGCTCCAGGCCACACAGGCCTGCTCAGGCCGTGCTCTGGCGGTGGGAGGCTGGAAAGGCTGGGCTAGGTGACACAGCCGCCCCCCAGCCTCTGTACCCGGAACCTGAATTCCACACCTTTCATGTCCGGCAGGAGCCTTCTTGTGATTTTGTTGGTTCTGTCTGTTGTGGGGCAGAGTCTTGCTGTGGCCCTGAGGCCTTCTGCTTGAATGCCGTGTGCTGCCATGCCTGGGTTCCTTTGATTTTTCTTCATGGCTTGTGAGCCGCACAGACACATAGATGGTGGGCTGGACTTGACCACACATATGGAATAGTAAAAGCCTGTGGACCCCGAGGCTTATGCTGTGCTGTGATTAAACCCCTCCAGGGGGAAGAGCTTGGACCCCTAGAGCTGGAGATCAAAAGGCTGTCGAAGCAGACGGAGGAGATAAACGGGGTATTGGCTGAGGCGCAGGTGAACTGGCTGCGGCTGCAGCAGGACCTGGTGCAGGTCACCAACGAGCGCGAGGAGCAGATGGTGTGCCTGGACCAGCTCAAGAAGGACATGCACATCATGGAGCAAAAGAAGCTTCGCATAGAGAGTGAGTGAGCCCCGGGGTGCCCGGGAAAGGGGCGCAGAGAGGGAGCCCCAGGCGCCGGGAAAGGGGCTGCGCAGTGCCAGGCTCCTCTAGCCCAGCGAATCCCAGCCAGGGTGCCAAGCATCTGTGACCCCAGCAGACAGTGGGATGAGGCTGTGGGCTTGGGGCTAGCCTGGGCTACAGAGTAAGATCCCCGTTTCAAAACAAAAACAAATCAAACCATGAAAGTGCTAAAGTCACCTGGTGTGTCAGTGCCACACGCCTGTGCTCCTGAGGTCCGTAGGGGATGGGAACAAAACTCTCCTTCAAGGGAACTCTGAGGTCTGTGGACTCTGACAAATGCAGCCAGTGTCCTCCCCAGCTAGAGTTAGAATATTTGTCCCCGCCCCGCACAGGCCTCAGGAGCACGGTGAAAGCCCTTAGCCACCCAGAGCAGTGTGTTCCCCTGGTTGTCCCTGAGGTCAGCTGTAGTCAGCTGAGGTCAGCTGTATCAGAGACCCAAGGACCAGCCAGGGGCTCCTTCACCAGGGGTCACCAACACACAGCACCCAGCTGGGACATCCTGAGGCTCACCAGGTCCAGTTAGGCCTTCTCTAAAATGCTGTGGAGGTCTGGAGCGACCCTGCCTGCCCACTTCCCAGAGCTCACACCACACCCCCTGGCAGCCTCTGGCTCCACATGGCTACCTACTGGGGAGGATCAAGTCTGAAAGGGAGGAGCAGGGCAGGAAGCCAGAGCTGGGCAAAGATAAATGCACCGGCAGACCTGGCTCTGAGCCAGCCACCCCTGCTCTCCACTGCCACCCCTGCTTCCTACCCCTGCTCTCCACCTATGCTTCTTCAGCACAGGGTCCTTGAAGATCCCACCAGGGACCAGGCTTTGGGAAAGAAAGTCCAGGAAGAGACCCAGCCTCGCTGGGTGTGGTGGAGGGGCACATTCGTCAGCCAGGCAGGAAGGGGGCCATGGGAGGGCGTGGCTGCTGCCTTCCATCACCCCTCCACTTGCCTGTCCTCCTCAGACAAGATCGAGCAGGAGAAGAGGGAACAGAAGGAGATCAGCCGCCACATGAAAGACCTGGGCAATGACCTCACCAAGCTGAATTTGCTGATGGACAAGAACCGCTGCAGCTCGGAGCAGCTGCAGCAGAGCAACCTGGTGGCTGAGACAGACTTCGTGCACATACTGAAGGTTGGCCCTGCCCGGGTGTGGTGGAGGGCTCACTCTCCGGGCACACACCGCCTGGAGTGGCTCGGAGGGATCAGAATGTTAGCCTGAGGCTTCGCTGCGCCTGAGGGACTCCAGCGGCCACAGCCTCGAGCCTTCCTCACAGCCCTCCTTGGTCCCCACAGAAAGCAGAAAGAGAGAGCATCCAAATGCAGGAAAGGCTGACACAGCTCCAAGAGGAAAAGGCCACCCTCCTCAACAGCCTGGTGGAGGCCGAGTGAGTAGGGGGCACGGCCGTGTGCTGGCTCTGAAGGTCAGGGGTTTGCGAAGGGTCTGTGGGGTTGGCTATCAAACATTGGCACTACTGAGGGAGCTCTGAGGGCCGCGGTGTAGACCCAGGAGAACCACACACAGCCAGACAGATGAGCAGAATACCCCTCGGCGGCAACCACCAGCCAGGCCAGGTAAACTCGGAGATAAACTTTATAAAAGGTCTCCTATTTTTATGGAAAAAGGTAGGCTTACATAAACTCAACTCTAAGCAGTTCACACTATTAGAAAGTATTGAGAGTAGAAAACAATAGAAAAAACAAAACAAACAAACAAACAAAAAACCAGGGAGATGGCTCAGTGGATAAGGAAGCTCACTGAGCAAGCATGAGGACCAGAGTTCAAGTCCCCAGCCACCCATGCAAGCAGCCAGGTATGGCCAAGGCTGTCCATAGCCCCAGCGTGATGGAGCTTGGTCTAGCTCTAGGCTCCGGGAGAAGCCCTTGTCTCCTGAGAATATCTGAAGAGTGATGGGCAGGAAACCCGATGTCCTCTGGCTTGTGTGCACGGCTGAAAGCCACCCCTACACACACCTTCAACTATCCGAAAGGGAAAATGCGCGTAATTTCAACTCTGCTCCTTGGCCCCCTCCCAGGTGTGGGTGCGAGTGCGTGCGTGCGTGCGTGCGTGTGTGTACTGGGATGGAGTTCAGGCTTTGTACATGCCAGGCAAGCGTTCTGCCACTGAACTCTACCCTGCCCACAGCACACCTTCATCAGAAGAGAGCACTCTAGAGAGGTTTCCTTCTTGGTCTGTTTGTAGCAAACCATTCCGTCTGAGGCACTTTCACCTTGTGATGTCTTTGCAGTTTTGCATGCACGTCAACCTCTCCCATGGAAACAGTTGGTAGGCACATGAAGGTGCCCCTTGATTGACAGGAGCATTCTAGAAGGGATTGAAAAGGGATACTGTGACCAGATCTGCATCAATGTGGATACACACACACACACACACACACACACACACACAGTAGCTTTAGGGCATTGTTCTTGGTACCTTTTGATAGCTTTTATCAGTCACATGTACATTCTCAGCTCCTAAGTTATATACCCCCACCGCACTTCCTCCCCCCTCCCTGAAACTAGAGTTACAATCAGCAATGAATCACCACATGGAAGCTCGGAACTGAATCCAGGCTCTCCGCTAGAGCAGCCATTGTTATTAACTGCTGAGCCATCTCTCCAGCCTCAATCTCTAATCTCTCCCTCTTTTAATTCTTTCCTCCTCTTCCTCCTCCTCCTCCTCCTCCTCCTCCTCCTCCTCCTCCTCCGCCTCCGCCTCCTCCTCCTCCTCTCTTCTCTCTTTTTCCCTCTCCTTATCGACAGCCCAGGGGCAGAGGTCTATCTGTCTCAAGAGCTGGCAAACATTTCTGTAAGGAACTTGAGTAACGATTTCTTGGCTTCGTGTGCCGCACCCCTGAGCAGAGGGGTGGGGGTGCTGCCACCCCAACTCAAACTGCTCTGGCCCTGATGCTGTCTCTCCTGCCTCTGAAGACACCAGATCATGCTCTGGGAGAAAAAAATCCAGCTGGCAAAAGAGATGCGGGCCTCGGTGGATTCTGAGACCGGGCAGACAGAGATCCGAGCCATGAAGGCTGAGATCCACAGGATGAAGGTGAGCAGGCCTCAGCCTGTGGGCACGGCCGGTCGGGTGTGCTGCGGGTTGGGCCACACGGGAACTGCTTAGCCACCCTGCCGGTGGCAACGGTGGAGACTCCTGGGGGAGCCACTGCCTCACGGTGACTGCCTTCCCTCAAACAAGGCTCGGGCCCTGTGCAGTCACCACCTCTCACACCAGGACCTGCCTGACCTTCAAGGTCTGCAGAATCATCTCAGGACAGCTGGACGTGGGGTTTTACGCACATCACCTCGTAAAATTTTGTTTTATCTTGACTCCAAGCAGCCAGGGCCCTCTGATCTTCTCAAATATTTGTTGTAAAGCCGTTTCCCAATCCACTAACCCCCTGTGGGACAAGAAGAGCCTCACGTGGCCTGGTATCCTTAATACCAGCAGCTTGGGGCCAGCCTGGTCTACACAGCGAATTCCAGGCTAGCCAGGGTGACATCGTGAGACCCTGTCTCAAAACACAGGGCAAGAAAAACCAAGTCATATGACAAAAGGTTGAGAGAGCCCTCGTGTCTCATGTGTAGCAAGACCTCATGAACTTTAAGAACAACTGAATCATAAGTGACCATCAGTTTAAGGTTCAAGACCTTAAAGTCAAGCATAAGAGCCATTAGTGGCTGGAGAGATGGCTCAGCGGTTAAGAGCACTGGCTGCTCTTCCAGAGGCTCCAGGTTTGATTCCCAGCACCCACATGGCAGCTCACAACCGTCTGTAATTCCAGTTCCAGAGATAAGGTGTCCCCTTGTGGCCTTCACAGGCACTAGGCACACACGTGGTACAAAGATACATGGATACATGTATATGCTAGCGAGGTATATGCAGGCGAGTCCCCCACATACTTAAGAGTAAAATCCTAAATTATAAAATATTTTAATTTTTCAGCCAATGATTATACTAACTAACCAAAGTGACATCATTTTTCCAGCGGCGTTTATTATGTAAAGGCCTCTTCAGCTCTCAGGCGTGAGCTGAGCTAGGATGCAACTCGGCATTAAAGTATTTGTGTATGTATTCAAGGCCCAGGATTTGATCCATAGTGTGGCTGCTTGGAAGGACCTACAATCACCTAGAAGACAACTGGGCACACCTGTGAGGGATTATCTAGATTAGGCTCACTGAGGTCACAGTAGTCACCTGACCTGTGCTCCTCACTGTTCTGTGGACTGTACCCTTAGAACTGCAAGCCAAAGTAAGTCCCTCACTCCCTTAACATATATGATAGTGTGTGTGTGTGTGTGTGTGTGTGTGTGTGTGTGTGTGTGTGTAAAGGCAATTACCTGTGTCTATTCCTGTAATCCATCCAGGAAGCTGAGGCAAGAGCATGCCAAGTTCAAGACCAGCCTCAACTGTATAGTGAGACCTTGTCGCAAAAGAATATATGTGTGTGTGTGTGTATATATATTAAAATGCTCAATTTAGCTGAGTTTTCAAAGCATAGGCAGGCTGGATATGGTAGTGTAGGCCTGTCATCCCAGCACTTGGGAGGTGGAGCACATGAGTGTAGCCTGAGGAGACCAGAATCATCAGGTTCCTGAGCTGGAGTTACAGGTAGTTGGGAACGGCCTGACGGCTCTCCAGGCCCCGCCCCCACCCCAGGCCGTTTGGTCACTGATGTTGGATGAGCTGGTCATTGGTGAGGACCTGGCTGCACGGAGGTCTAGCTCAGCTTGTGCCCACAAGTCCCCACAAACCGTGCAGGCTGTAACCCTAGGTGTGTCTGTTGCTCTCTCCCCATTACGGGTCCCTTTTGCACCGAGTGGAGTTTTCAGAACCGGTTGGGGGTCCCCAGAGGAGCAGACCCCACAAGGTGTTTGTACAGTCACGCCCACCCCGCCAGTAGTGTGCCTGCACGCTAAGATGGTCCCCTAAGAGGCTCGGGGGTCCAGCACCAGAGTCAGCCCAAAGCCACAGCCGCAGCCCCAACACAGAACAAGCCGACCCCAGCCCTGAGGGCTCCCGGCCTCTTTCACCCCCGTGGACTGGGCAGGTGTTCCTACCCAGCCCACAGCTGCTCCTGCACCTGCTCCTCGCTTCCACAGCCTTCCTCACGGCACACCCAGCTACCTCACGCGGACACATAAAAGCAGACATTGCAGTCCCCGCCCCCTCAAGACCGGGATGCTGAAGGTTGTATATGAGCCCTCGCTCTGAGGAGGCCGGTCACCTCAATTTTCGAGTGTCACGTGACAGCGTCAGTGCTCCCGTCACCTCCCCAGTACTGGGTCTCGGCAGTTGTTGGCACTTATTTATTTATTGCCCTTTTGTTTTGTCTTGTTTTGTGTATGTGGTGCCTGCACATCCGTGTGTGAGCACTTGTGTGTTTGTGCGTGTGCAGTAGTGTGTGTGTGTATGTGTGTGCCTGCACATGTAGAGGCCAAGACATCCTTAGGAACATTGGTTACTCCCCTGAGACAGGGCCTCTCACTGGCCAGGAGCTCAACCATGAGGTCGCACGGCAACCAGTGGGTCCCAGGGCTGCTCCTGCCACAACCTTTCCAGCCCTGGATTACAATCGTGCACAGCCACACCCAACACTTTGGTGTGAGTTCTGAGTGTCAAACCCAAGTCTTCACATTTCCGAGGCAAACCCTTGACTGACTGAGCTACCTCCTGAGCACCCCACCCCCCTTTTCAAAAACAAGTTCACTCCTTTGAAGCTTTCACATAATAAAATAAACGAATTTAAACCAGCCACGAACACTCTAGTGACTCCAAACAGCTCCCGTGCACCCCACGCTCACACTACCCATCCCCCAGCCTCTGTCTCTAGACCACCCAGCCTCCTCCAGTGTCCCCATCTTCTCACACCCAAACAGTTAACCTAGCCACGCCATTGCTCAGCACACATCCACCCCTGGGCAGATTCCACCCGCCCTGGCAATACGCCTGGCGTCGAGCCTGGCGTGCTCCCCTTCCTCCCCTCCTGCCTTGGCCATCCCTCTCCATCCATGTGTGCTGACCCCCAGCCTCCTCGTGGCCCTCTCCACAGGCCTGACACTTCACTGGCCAGTGTCAAGGGCAGCCATGGGGGGCGGGCCGCCCACCTTCAGTCATGCCCCGCCCCGCCCAGCCTGTGTCCTGTGTCCCCAGGTGAAACATGGGCAACTGCTGAAACAGCAGGAGAAGATGATCCGAGAGATGGAAATGTCCGTGGCCCACAGGGAGACCTTTGTGATCCAGGCCGAATCCTCACGCAAAGCAGACAAGAAGATGATCACCAGGAACGACTTCCACTTCCAGCAGAATGAGCTGCGAAGGAAAATCAGGGACATTCGCAAGGTATGGCCACTGTCCCCCTCCTTCCTCGGCCCAGCACTGCACCAGGCTGCCTGTCTGCGCTGGAGGTGGGGCGTGGCACCCATTAGGGTTCACCTTTCCTCACTGCACATGGCCAGTGCACATCTCTGCCCAACCCCAGCAGCCGGGCTGAGCCATCCACCACCAGCCTGTCACACCAGCGGGACACAGAGTGGCCACCTGCCTACTCTGGCTGGTCCACTCTGAGGGACGCGGGTAGAGCAGCGGGTGGATCGCGGTCCCTAGAAGCATGCTTTCCCATCTTTCCTTCTCCCCATTCCTGCGGGTTGGGGTCACTGCTGCTGTGTCACGGGCGTGACAGAGGCAGAGGAGGGAAGAGAGAGCTCTAGGTGTGAACAAGCCAGTTCTTCCCACACTGCGGACACACACCGCTGCACCTTCTGGCTGTGGCCCCGGTCCGGGAAGGGAGACGCGTCCAGTCCCTGCTCAGTGAAGAGGTGGCATCTGTCAGCGTGCCCGTGCTTCTGAGCACGCTGGCCTGTCACTGGGTGTCTGTCTGGGTCCAGCAGACCATCCACACCGGGCACCACCCAGCACTGCAGGAGGCCACTTCCCACTGGCAGAAACAGACTCTGAGGATCCTGGAAGAGCCTTGAAAAAATTAAAAAAAAAAAAACAAAAAACCAAAAAACAAAAAGCTCCCGGACTCTAGAGGAGGGAAAACCAGCTGATGGTGTGGCTGCTCCCGCCCGGAAAGAGGACTTAGGCACCACTCCAGGCCCAGGCCCTCTGGCAACCGCCAGGCCAGAGCCCTGGGGCAGAAGTTCGCAGCTGTTCCGAGGCCCCCATTAGGTTCTGTGGCCTTGGGCGTATGTGGGACCCTTTAACACGCTGGGAGACACAGGAGCAGTATACCTCCTGGGCTGAGGTGCGTAAGTGAAACAACTAGTTACGTACAGTGTGGTAGTGCTAAGGACACCAGGAGTGTGACCTCAGCCCCACCGCTCCCCTGGTGAGCACCGGGACAGCCCCCGTAGGAGCAGGACATATGGCACGCACCAATGAGCCACTCAGGCAGACACAGGAGAATTGCCTCAAGTTCAAAGCCACCTCGGGCTAAATATGAGACCCTGTCTCAAAACAGTAGAAACGTTAAAGGCCTCTCTAGGGTACCTCCTGCATAGGGAAAGATCAGCTACAAAGAACCATCCCTGTGGACGAGCCTGGAAGCTTCCAGAGTGAGGCGGCAGAGCGGCCATTCTCAGTCTTCCTGTGCTACACCTGCTGCCTCTCCTGGCTTTTCCTCAGCTTCCTGCTGCATGTCTGACCTAACTGCCTTCCCAGTCCTCATCAGGAGCTCTTTCCTCTCTGCCCCACACCCTCAGCCAGCCAGCCTTTCCTCCCGCTCGTCACACGCAGCCCTCCTCCATCTCTCCACAAAGGGGGTCTTTTCGTCCTCCCATCAGGCCCTCCTGAAGCTCTGTGTCCCTGGGAAGTGGCTAAGGGGGGTTCCTAGGTCACCTTTACCCAGACCCTGAGTCAGCCACCAAACGCTGCCAGGACCTTCCTCATCGTGGTAACAATATTTCCCCCTAGAGCCCCAGCCTCATCCCTGCCACACTGCTGCCAACATGGGCCCCAGCCCAACCCTTCCACCCTTCCTTCCCACACAACCTCACCCCTTCCTGGCTCCAGCATCACTGCTGACCTCGGCTGTCCCCATGCTCCTTCGGATCACAGACTCGCACAGACTGCTTCCCCCATGTCTTCCCCGGTTGGCATCGTGGCCCCTGGGGTCTCTGAGGCTACATCCCCCACCCCCATATAAATCTGTAAGGTCTGTGGCTGTTGGCATGAGATGCCCCCATGGTCCTTGGCATTTGAATACAGTGGTCCCCAGTTGGTAGCACTGTTTGGGGAGGTTTGGGGGCGCGGCCTCGCTGAAGGAAGTACACCAGTGGTGGCAGCGAGGCTAAAGACTGCGTCCAGTTCACCCTGTCTGCTTCATAGTTGTGGTTTGAAGATGTGAGCCCTCAGCTTTCTGCTCCAGCCATCATGGGCTCTTAAACCTCCAGACCTGTAAGCCCAAATAAATCCTTCCTTCCCTAAGTGGCCTTGACACAGCAACAGAAAAGTGACTAATACAGGAACTCCTCCTCCTCCCCGCCAGAACAAGCATTCTGAGGCACGGGGCCGCTCCTTAGCTGGATGCCTCTAACTGCTGGGCAACCTGGTGCAGGAGCCCGCCCGGTCCTGTTTCTCTCCTAGGCGACAGACGAGTGCGTCAAGCACATTTCGGATCTGGAGGCAACTCAAAAGCTGCTCAACAGCACCCTCCAGGAGAGGCAGCACTCACTGTCAGTGACGCAGAATGAAACGGACATTCTCGAAAATGAGATCACTCAGCTCTCCACTCTCAAACGGCAGGTAAAGGTCCTGGGAGGTCCCTGGGCCTGAAGCACCCAGGTGGGGTGAGAAGCATGTGGGTCCCCAGACGGAGACATGCCTGTGCCCAGCCGCCTGCATCCTTTTCGACCCGTTCCCACCGCCCATTTTGATCTTTACCTGTTATCGGCTGGGCACCATTCTGTTGCCAACGCAACTGAACAGAACAAAATTCCCAGCTGTGCTGAAGATTACATTCTTGGGACATAAGGATAGATGATGTCAGGTCTTCAGAGTAGAATCAGGGGGCTGAGTTTTTGAGAGGAGCACTCCAGGAAGGCCGAGTGGGAAACACACTTGAGTAGAGGCTTCAGTGAGGTGGGAGAAGAGGAAGCCATTCAGGTAGGTGGGGCAGCCTGGCCAACAGGGGCCTGCCCGGACGGTGCTGAGCCTCGTGAGGAGCTGAGGGGCTCGGTACTGACCTTGAGAGACAGCTGAGATCTCTAGGGCTGAGGGTGATCTGGAATCCGGAGGAACCTCCCCCCACCCTCACCCAGGGGCAGCATGGAATACAGTGTCAAGGGCAGACTTCAGGGGCCTGTCAAACCTGAATCCCAGTGTCTGTCTGAATCTGCATAGACTTCAGACGTTGCCCCGGTGGGCTTTGCAGCTGGGCTGACTGACTCAGTCTCCTGCAAGGCTTCAGGAATGCACGCAGCACCTGTCACACAGCACTCACGCACCTCCTCCTGCTGGAGGAGCAGGGCTCCTTTCCTCCTCCTCCTCGCCCCCTCAATACCACCTGCACAGCCTGGGCTGGGGACAGGAGTCCTCCTGACTTCTGAGGACTGACACAGGCTCTCTTTCCCACCCAGAACCTCCTGGAGATCGTGACCATGCAGACACGTGCCAAGAACCTGCAGGCGGCAATTGACGGGAAGTACGTGTTCCTGTACCGCAACACCAAGTCCCAGATGCTGGAGCGCAACCGGCTGGACATCTGGCTGGCCAAGTTCAGGACCATCTTCGCCCAAATGATGGAGGACTACCCTCAGTTCCGGGAGGCGCTACAGCACATTCAGCATAAGCTCGACAGCAAGATGGACTCCTAGACCTGCCAAGGCTTCCTGGCAGGAAACCCGTATCCCGAAAATCTATTTGTCCCCTAGAACAACACCCTTCTTAAGAAACACTGACAGGCCAGACACACGTGAATCGTAGCCACTCACACCAGCATTCCCGATCCGCTCTGGTGAGTGTGAAAATCCAACTCTCCCCATCCAGGGTAAGACCACTCCGTTGGCAGTTCTGAGGTCTGCCTCACCGTCCTAGGACAGGCCCTCAGTTTTGTGGAGCAAGCAATGGAGAGAGGACCCCAAGGAAGCCAGGAGCAAGACAGAGCTTCATCCCTCACAGGGCCTGCTCCAGCTGTCTGAACTGCACGACCTACCCTTCTTCTCCACCCTGAAGAGAGCTCCCCTTCTGCCGACCCAGGAAGCGCTAAGCCAGACTGAAACCCAAAGATCAAAGCCAGGACCCCAGGGTTCCAAGGAGGGCAAATGTCTGTGAAGAAGGAAAGTGCTTCAGTAAAGGGGACACCTGTCTCTCACCCACCGACCTCCGACCTCTCTATTCTCCACCTCTCCTCCCCTCCCCTCCCCTGGATTTCTGAGCACCAGTTGTGTGCTCTTGTAGATGTGAAATGGAAAATGTCCTGTGGAGTAATTTCAGTTTTAAACTTTACAGCAGAAAGTTGACAAAAGCTGCTTCTGTTCTTTGTTTGTTTGGTTTTGTTTTTTGTTTTTGAGACAGGGTTTCTCTGTGTAGCCCTGGCTGTCCTGGACTGGCTTTGTAGACCAGGCTGGCCTCCAGCTCACAGAGATGCGCCTGCCCTGCCTCTCTCTGCTGGCACCACACACGTGTGCCACCATGCCCAGCTCAGAAGCTGCTTGTGATCAAAAGGATAGAACATGTTTATCCCAACACTGACATTAAAAACAGCCAAGCAGCTAGGAGACCAGCCCCGCCCACCCTACTCACACTCCCCACAACACCCACCCTGCTCCAGCACGCCAGCTCTGCCTACCCCACTCTCCAGCCCTGCCTCCCACCCTGGACACAACACTGCAAGCCTGGCCTTCTACCGTGCTGTGTATTCTTTCTGTTTAGCAAGTCTGCAGTGTTTCCGTCAGGTCCCTGTAAGTGCTGGCTTGCTGATGTAGAGTTTGTTCTCTGAAAGCGAGTTTGACAGTGCTAAGAAACAAGGCTCAGCTACCTGTCCCAGTGCCAATTAAAGAGACAACAGTGAAAAGCAGAGAAAGGGGGTTTAATTCAACGTGGCCACCTTGAGAAGTGGGGACAAATAATGGACTGCCACCCATACCCAGTCCCTCCTGAGGGTCCTAATTGTGAGGTTTGACTCAGAATAGGGCAGTGGGTCTGTATGGCTAAGGTTCTTGGTCAGGCTATGGTCCTATCTGTTAGGAGACCCCACACAGCAGGGGTTCCCTTTTGGACCCTGGATTAGGCACAAGCCACACCCTGTTTTCACAGAGAGACAAGTTAAAGTGGCCGCTTTCTGACTCAGCACGAAATACAGCAGCCACTGACCTTACAGGCATAACTTTTCTGAGAAAAAGAGGAGGTCTGGGTTAGAAAGGGCTAGGATGTGGCGGTATGTTTTGATTGGGTGTGTTATTTAGGGGACCCAAGGGAGCTTTTGATCGAGGACTTCAATACTTTGATAGCTGGACCTTGGCAGCCTCTGGAGGAGGAAGTGGCCAAATAAGAGAATAGACCTTGGTGGCTCGCTTTAGGAGTGTAATCTGGGTGTTTTGTTTTGTTTTGTTTTGTTTTGTTTTGTTTTGTTTTAGCAAGGCAGAGGGAGTGAGGAGAAAAGCAAGGTTGCCAGAGTCCCATTCACCTCGTTCAAGCTGGCCAGAGTCCCTTCACTGTCCACCACTGACCAATCCCTTGACTCTCGTCACCCCTGTACTGGGGTGGGGTCAGACAGGCTGACAGCTCCATGCAATGCCCCCCCAGGACTTTCCCCTCTCCCAGCATGAGATGAGGGATTGGTTTTAATTTCTTGGGGGGGGGTCTATTATTTCAAAAGTCTGAGAGGCAGAGAGCCATACAGTACCCTCCCCTGTCAGAGTGGTTCCAGCACTACAGGAAGCAAGGGCCTTGCACACGGAAGGCCAGCGCTGTGCCGCTAACTACATCCCTGTCTGCCAGCTTCGGCTTTGGAAACAGGATTTCATCAGGTGTACCAGGCTGGCCTCAAACTGGCAATCCTCCTGCCTCCACCTCCCGAGTGCTGGGATCTCACACCTGCATCACCACCCAGGCTTATGTCCCAATGTGTGACCCTCATGTCAACCTCCTCGGGTCTAGCTTTTCTGAGTGATCACCCTGTACTTGACTCTCCCCTACCGAGCACACTGACGGAACTTCCAGGTCTGTTAACCTCACCCTGAAGCTTTTGTGGTGACGTCCTCGGGCCGGGTCTGTCCTGTGTCATCCCGGGCACCGCGTCCCAACACCTGCGCGCTCTGTCGCCCGCAGCCACTAGGGGACGCAGCGAGAACACGCGCCTGGGCTCCGGCCCCTGCGCAGAGGCCGTGTCACGTGGTCCCCGCGCTCGAGCCCCGCCCTCGGACCACGTGACCCGCGCTGTCCCGCTGCCGGGCTTGGGGGTCTGCGGCTTGGAGGGCGTTTGCACAGGTGAGCCGGGCGAGCTAGCGAAGGCGGAGTGAGGCCCGACAGCCTCCGGAGGAGCGGCCTCCTCCAGGCAGGCCGGGCCTACCATCCGCGAGTTCCTGCTCGGGAGAACCGAGCAGAGAAACCCAGGCACCGGGGGGAGGGACCCCAACCCAGGCAGCCCTAATAACAAACACAGGCGGCCCTAATAACACAGCGGACTCCGGCAAAGCCCGGGATTCTAGTTCGTTCCCGCAGTGCTAGGCGGGCAGAGCTCTGTGTGTTTGTCTCGCTGGGGGAAACTGAGGCCCGGAGAGACCGAGAACTTTAGTTTAAACCTCCGAGAGCTTGGGTTTGGACTCGCCTGTGCCTGGTGGCGCCGCGGATCCAGCTGCTTTCCAGAAAGCAAGCTCGGGTCTCCGAGTCAGCCGTGGCCTCTGACCTCAGTTCCTTCCCCATTTTTTCCCTAAGTTGTGGGGCTGAGAGACCGGGCCTGAGCTGCCTGGTGCGTGTGTTTCTGGTTGCGCCTGGGGCCTCCTTGGAAGGTCCTGGAAGATGCAGATTATCTCCCTGCCCGTCTGAGCCTGTCACTGTCCTTGGATGCTGAATCACTGTCTGCGTCACACATGTCCTGAAGGACAGGTGGAGCTGAGACTCTGCAGAAAAGACAAAATGGGACTCTGGTCCTCATGCCTGACCCACACAGCGGTTAATTGCCTTTCTGTGGCTAATCTGGAGGCTGGGGACCCTGGTAGCTCATTATGGCCGCCAGGCATCTGAAAGACCAAGGCGTGATTGGAGGGTTGCAAACTGCACCAACCCAAACACCCCCACTCTCGCAAGATGCCGGAGGCCACTCACCAAGTCATGCCTGCCTAAGGGAAGGCACACAGAACTAACCAGGGCTGGGCACGGTCTTCAAGGCCAGAAAGCCCAGCATGTGGGAGGTGCTGGCAGGAATCCACCTCATCCCTGGCTTCATAAGCAAGTTAGGGCAAGCCTGGGCTACTGGAGACCCTGTCTCAAAATGGCAGCCAAGTGGGTTCAGAGAGCATCCCAGCTGGTCAACACATTTAAGTGGCCACCTCACACCCAACCTTTCCCAACTCATTTCGTTATCCTGCCTGTTCTTGAGTTATACCTTTCAAAACAAACAAAACAGTGAATGTACGTGAAGCCTTTTCTGAGCTCTGTGAGAGAGTCCAACGAGTTGCCAGACTTGCCACCAGGGTCCTCAGGGCCACCAGGTGTATAGCCAGTCCATCAGAGGTATGGCGACAACCTGGCGCTTACGGTTGGCATCCGAGCGTGGCAGAGCCCCAGCCTGTGAAGTCTGCCCTGATTATAGTTAGATCAGAACTGAACTGGGTCATAGTTCAGCCCACCCCCACCCCACTGGAGAGCTGGGGAGCCACCAGCAGGAGAAAGTCATGGGAATTGTGGGTGAAAACTGTCAACCAGGAGAGCCCTGACTTACCGGGGGCCGCAGTGGAGCCCCCAAGGGCTAGTCGGAATATTCACAGCCAGCCCTTCTGCAAACAGGCCTTTTCCCCTTGAGCGCATCTGGTCACCTGAGACCCTCCCACTCTGCTGGGTCCTCCTCCCATGTGTTATACCCCTGTCCCCACCACATCCTGGGGCCCAGCTTCTGCCCAAACCCTGTTCCCAGAAGGCCCACAGGCCTCTGTGGCCATTTTAGCTGGAGAACGCTGTTCCTGGGTTCTTCACTCCAGCTCCTTTTCTTCCTGTCCTTGCGGTGGTGCCCCCACCCCAGCCTTCTACTGGCACAAGGCCTCCTGATAAAGCCCTGGCTCCCTCTCACGGCTGTCTGTACAGTGTCGTGGGGCCCATGTCTGCAGCAGCCCCTCTGCCTCTGAGAGCCTCCTGTACTCGGCCTTCCTCATGGCTGCTCTGGTGGGAGGCAGGCTGGCTGCCTCCTTCCAGGCACTGGCACCGTGTGTGGGTGCTGCTGTGAGGAAGTGCCCAGGACCCTCAGCCCCCACCCTCATTGACCGCAGCTCCTCCTCTCCACAGGCCTTTAGGACTCCTCATGCTGCCCCCAGCCAACAGGCCCTCACCATGCATATAAGGAAGCAGCTCTGCTCCCACTCCGTGGTTGGGGTCTGCACCCTCATCTCCTTGTCTACAGCTGTCCTTCTTGGCCATATCATGCTCCGTAACTTACTGCTGCTTCCCCAAGACCCTCCTGAGTCCTCCCCAGAACTGTGGAGGACTTACAGGCCGCACCATCAGGAAGGTTATGGGCCGGGACCCCGGCACACCCAGGAGCACCCCGACCAGCCTGGAGCGGTGCCTGCACAGTGTGATGTACCCCCCAGCAGCCGCTTTGACTGTGCTCCAGACAGGGGCGTGTCCCGGGAGGAGTGCGAGGCCCGAGGCTGCTGCTACATCCCGGCAGAGCAGGTGTCCCCCATGGGGCAGCCGTGGTGTTTCTTCCCCCCCGGCTACCCAAGCTACCGGCTGGAGAACCTCAGCTCCACAGACACGGGCTACACAGCCACTCTGACCCGTGCCGGCCCCACCTTCTTCCCAAAGGACGTGCTGACCCTACAGCTGGACATGCTGATGGAGACCGAGAGCCGCCTCCACTTCACGGTGGGTGCGCACAGGCGTGCGTGTGTGTGATACGTGTGGTGTGGCTGCGTGTGGCCCCTGCGGCGACACCGGGTGTGGGCAGAGCTGACAGGGGCTCTGAAAGGCAGGTGCAGGCGCAGGAGGGGGCAGGCCACTCGGAAGGTGACACCACAGCCGTCCTGTGGAATGTTCCGGGTGGTGGCTCCGTCCTGAGCACTTGCAGACGGCGGGAAATCGCCAGTGTTCCATGCTGTCTCTCACAGTGTCTGAGGCACCCTTTCTGTGAAAGAGCACTTTGTGCTTTCAGTCTGTACTGTGTAATGCTGGGGACATCGTACGCTAAGCCCTGTTTATGGGACCTGGGCGATGGCCCACTGCACGAGCCTGAGGATGTGAGCCCAGTTCCCCCGCACCCGTGCAGGAAGCCAAGCACATGCACCTGCAGCCCCAGCTCTGCGGGGACAGAGACAAGCCTGGAGCTCACTGGCCTCTCAGCCTCAGTTGTACACACACAAACACATAGGCTTGCACGCACCCGCACATGCACACCATTCGTGCACACATACATGCACATGCAGTAGACCTCACACACACGCATGCATACACATATGTGTGTATACCTCATGCATAGGTAAGTTAAACAGATATAAAAAATTAAGAACTGTTTGTGAAGCTGGGTGGTGTCGCCGGCGCGTGCTTTTAATCCCAGCACTCGGGGAGGCAGAAGCAGGTGGATCTCATGAGTTCAAGGCCAGCCTGGTCTACAAAGTGGGTTCCAGGGCAGCCAGGGATACACAGAAAAAGCCTGTCTCAAAGAAAACAAACAAACAAACAAAAAACCTATTTGTGGGTCCCGGAACATAGCTCAGTGGTAGAGTGTGTGCTTGGCATGTGCAGGGTCTGAGTTTGATCCCCAGCAGTAGAAAAAAAAAAATTGAAAAAGTGGATCATGGTTGTAATTACAGCATTTAGGAAGCGATAGCAAGAGAATCTCAGTGAGTGAAATGTCAGCCCAGGCTTCAGAGTGAGTTCCAGCCTTGCCCAGGCTACAGAGTAGGGACCTGCTTCAAAAATTCACCAATCAATTAACCAGAAAGGTTAATAAAGCAAGGAAGAAAACACACACGACTACTTACTGCTTATCTGAGTCTAGTAGCTGCTCTGCATTTCACCGCCGCGGGGAGGAAACTGAGGCTACAGTGACACAGTGTGCAGCCACCCTGGGGCCTGAAGTGACTGTCCCGGGTTCCTGGCTCCTGAGTGGCTTTGAGCGTCCCGTCTCTCCTAGATCAAAGATCCCACTAAGGAGCGCTATGAAGTTCCCCTGGAGACCCCACGTGTCCTGAGCCGGGCGCCATCCCCTCTTTACAGCGTGGACTTCTCAGAAGAGCCCTTTGGCGTGATCCTGCGCAGGAAGCTTGATGGCCGAGTGCTGTGAGTTGGGTACCTGGAACTCTGGCCCCACCCTGAGTCGACAGGACCTGGTGGCCCCTCAGGGACAGATCTCTATTCTGTGTTCCACTGCTGTGATTAACACCATGAGTGAGAGTAGCGTGGGGAAGAAAGGGTTTATTTCACTTCACAGCTCCCAGATAAGACTCCCATCACTACAGGGAGTCAGGGCAGGACCTGAGGCAGGAAGGGACCTGGAGGCAGGAACATAGGCCGAGGCTGCCGGGGAGTGCTGCTTGCTGGCTCCCTTCTCATGGCTTGCTTAGCTTCTTGTCTTATCCAAGCCAGGACCACGAGCCCTGGGGTGGTAGATGCACGGTGTGCTAGGCCCTCCCACATCAGTCAAGAAACTGGCCCACAGGATTGCGAACAGGCCAGTCTAATGGGAGGGTTTTCTCAGCTGAGAACCGTGTTCTCTTCCCAGACGACACTAGCTTGTTTCAGGTTGACAGAAACCAGCCAGCACAGCTTTTTCCTTGCTCGTGACCCACCAAGCACACATCCGCCACCACTGCTGTTGAGTGCTCAGCCAGGGCTTGGCCAGGTGCTTCTACAATGGGTCCCAAAGGTTCCCTCTGTGGCTTCCCAGGGAGGAGATCCGTGGCAGTGTGTGGTGATGACCTCATTGCTGCAACAGAGTGCTTGATACCTACAGCATCCGAGATGACCCACCCCAAGGGATGAGCCACCCAAGTGACGGTGGGATCAGGGAAAGAGCCTGGCCCAGTCTGCAATGGCACTCCCGCATGGGGCGCGCCTAGTGGCCTTACCTTCACTTACCAAATGCATCTACTGCACGCACCCTCCAGTATTGACTCCTTATCTCTGTAACTAATCGGTGCTATTCCAACCCTCATTGTTCTTAGAAGAACACAGGCTCAGGTAAAGGGTCATCAGCCTCTCTTGTGCCTTGTGTCCTCCAGGGTTCCGGTCCCCCTCACAGAACTCATGTTTGTGTCACTATTCCTCTGCCCTGGGGTAACATGGGTCCCTGGGCGTGTGCTCTGGCTCTTCTGTCTTCAGGTGCTGAACTTTATGTGGCCATTGTGCCAGGGTTAGCATGATGCAGAGCTGGTGACGTTACTCGGTCCCTCCCCAACCCTCCTTTCTGAAGGATCCATTCTCCTAGTCTGTGTGGCCTGGGGTCTAAGGGAATCTGGTGTCTCCCCAGGCTGAACACAACCGTGGCCCCCCTGTTCTTCGCCGACCAGTTCCTGCAGCTCTCCACTTCGCTGCCCTCGCAGCACATCACAGGCCTGGCCGAGCACCTCAGCCCGCTCATGCTCAGCACTGAGTGGACCCGGATCACGCTCTGGAACCGGGATATGGCGCCCTTGGTAAGAGTTGGGCAGGGAGCGGGAATGTGGAGGCTGGGGCCCTGGGTGCGAGGTGCTGGCTCTTGTCCTCCAGCCAGGTGCCAACCTGTACGGGTCACACCCTTTCTACCTGGCCCTGGAGGACGGTGGCTCGGCTCATGGTGTCTTCCTGCTGAACAGCAATGCCATGGGTGAGTCACCAGACTGGGGCTCCTCAGTAGTCCCTTCCGAGGGAGACGGCTTGGGGCACTGCTGGCCCCGGAGTCTGCCTGTCTCCTGGGGACCTTGCACGGGCAGAGTCCACTGAGCACAGTCCCCATCCTGCTCAGGCCCTCGGTACCTAAGGAGCCTGGGTGTCACTCCGGGCTCATCTGCTCCATGGTCTTCAGGGCTTGATCAGCTGGGCTCCGCCGGCTGCCCCATCCCTACCCCGTGGTCATCCCCCATGCTCTGTAGCTAAGGGTTGACCCACCTGTGGGGTATTCTTGTTCCTGAGCCCAAGCTGCTTTCCCCCGCAGACGTGGTCCTGCAGCCCAGCCCGGCCCTGACCTGGAGGTCAACAGGTGGGATCCTGGATGTGTACGTGTTCCTAGGCCCAGAGCCCAAGAGCGTGGTGCAGCAGTACCTGGACGTTGTGGGTAAGGCCTGGCCCCTGTCCACCGGCCTCGGACCCCCGGCCCTGCCACCTGCCCCCGGTCCCTGCTCACTTGCAGTGCTGGTCTGCAGGATACCCCTTCATGCCTCCATACTGGGGCCTGGGCTTCCACCTCTGCCGCTGGGGCTACTCCTCCACCGCCATTGTCCGCCAGGTGGTGGAGAACATGACCAGTGCACGCTTCCCCCTGGTGAGTGGAAGTTGGGGGGGGCACCCCAGCTTCTGCGCTGTTGCCTCCCAGTCTCAGCTTCCACTCCCTTCCCCTGCCGCAGGACGTGCAGTGGAACGACCTGGACTACATGGATGCCCGCAGGGACTTTACCTTCAACCAGGACGGCTTTGCAGACTTCCCAGACATGGTGCGCGAGCTCCACCAGGGTGGCCGGCGGTACATAATGATTGTGGTAAGCCGATCGAGTGCTGCTGCCTGTGTGTGGCCTCCTCCTCCTGCCGAGTGCTTGCCCAGGACATTCCCTGACTCTTTGGTGTTAAAGGATCTGGAAGGTTGCAGGCTTAGTGTCTGCTGTCCAGGTTCCTGGAAGCACCGATGTCATGGTCTGGGCTCAGCAGGTAGGATCTGCTGATGGCCTGAACTGCCGAAAAGCCCAAGGTAGGGCCACAACAAGCTGGTGTTGGTTCCGGGCCTAGATGTGGTTTGTGTCTCCTGGTCCTGGCTTCTCTCTCAGGCCAGCTTTGTCTGTGTGGGAAGGGAACAGACTTGCCGTGTGCCTGTCCCTACATCAGGAAGGGGACAGGGGCTCTCCTAGCTGTGGTCTCCTGACCAGCCTTAGCCAGAGACATACGGTCCAAGAAAGCCAAACAGCCACTGCCACAGACCCTTCAGCAGAGGAAGCGAAGCCATGGGAGGTTCTGAAGCCTGCCTCATCAGCACTTGCGGGGTAGTGGACTTGCGGGGCGAAGGCAGTGAACCACAAACAGGTCAGGCTGGCACGTTACCACTGATCCATCTCCCTAACTCTGTTTAGTTTTTACTTTGAGAAAAGGCCTCACTAGATTGCCCAGACAGGCCTTGAACTGACAACCCTCCTGCTTTAGCTTTCCAAGCAGCTGGGAAGATAAGCCTGTTGCACAAGGTCAGATGGAGATTTTTTTTTTTTCGTTTAAAGACAGGGTTTCACCATGTAGGGATGGCTGGCCTGTATGTTGCTATGTAGACGAGGCTGGCCTCAAACTCACAGAGACCTGCCTGCCTCTGGGATTAAAGGCCCTTACCACTCACCGCCATGCCTGGGACTTTTTAAAAAGTGAATAGGGGCTGGAAAGATGGTTCTGCAGTTAAGAGTCATTCTTGAGTAGGAAGTTCAGTTCGTTGAGTTGACCTGGTACCCAGGTCAAGGAGCTCACTTGTAATTTCAACACCTTCTTCCGGCCTCTGTGGAATCATGTGCGCACACACACACACACACACACACAAACACACACTTAATAAGAATAAACTGGACAGTGTGGCACACACATTTAATCCCAGCACTCAAGAGGCAGAGGCAGACAGATCTCCGTGAGTTCAAAGCCAGCCTGGTCTACAGAGTAAGTCCAGGACAACCAGGGCTACACAGAGAAACCCTGTCTCAAAAAATAAATGAATGAATGAATAAATAAATAAATAAAGGAAGCAAATGTAAGTGATCCTTTTGTACCTCTGGAAAATCAGAGGACAGGAGGATCATGTATCCAGACTTACCCTGCAGCTTCTAGCAAGCTCTAGAGACTGGATGGCCATTTTCCTGTACCATCCTCTCTCTGCCTCACTCTGTTGCACTTCTCCCAGTGGCTAGACCCGAGGCCACGTTCTTCTCACTGTCCACTCCTTTCCCCAGGACCCCGCCATCAGCAGCTCGGGCCCTGCTGGGAGCTACCGGCCCTATGACGAGGGTCTTCGGAGGGGCGTGTTCATCACCAATGAGACTGGGCAACCACTGATTGGGAAGGTAGTGTGTGGGATGGGGGCTGTGGCCAGGGAGACAGAGCAGCTGTCCAGGGCAGTGGTCAGTTCAGAAGCCATCATGAAACAGAACAGAAACAGTAGGGTTGGGGGAGTCCTCACTGGAGACAGCTGGGCCCAGCTCAAGACTAGCTGACCTTTCATGAGGCTGTGGGGGTCTCCCTGGTCCTCCTTGTCCCTGAGGGCCTTCTGAGAGTCCTGAGTCCCAACCTTCCCCTCCTAATGTGTCCCTAGTGAGGGAGGGGCAGGCGTGGGCCTGTGTCTGAAGGTGGGGGCTCCACCGTCAGAGCTTCCCAATGCCCTGGGTCCATGGTTCATCTGCCCCATGGCTTTGTGTGTACGCTGGCCTTGGTCTCCCAGGGCTGAAGCCCTCCAGCTCCTAGGCCTTGTGGGAGAGCCTTGTTTTTTGTTGGGCTTGGGGTTTGCTGATGCGTGTCAGCGTTGGCCAACAGTGAGGCTGCTGCTCTGCTGAGGCCTGACAGGGTTGTGGTACGGCCTACCTGGGACTGGTCCTCCTCTCTGGGCTCTTGTTCAGGTTTGGCCTGGATTCACCGCCTTCCCCGATTTCACCAACCCTGAGACCCTTGACTGGTGGCAGGACATGGTCTCTGAGTTCCATGCCCAGGTGCCCTTCGATGGAATGTGGATCGTAAGTGTGGCCCCTTCCCGTACTGGGTGCGCCCCCACTCTCTGGGGACCAGCCCAGCTCAGACCTTGGCCCCTGACAGGACATGAACGAACCATCCAACTTCGTCAGAGGCTCTCAGGAGGGCTGCCCTGACAACGAACTGGAGAACCCACCGTATGTGCCTGGTGAGTCGCTGTGCCCCCACCCCCACCTGCCTGGAGGGGCGGTGCTGGAGTTAGCGGTGTGAGCCAGGGAGTGAGTGTGCTTTTGTGCTTTGGAAGATGCGAAGTTCTCGTTTTTGGCAATCGGTAGGCAGAGCAGCCAGCAGGACAGACTGGAGAGAAAACCCAAGAGTGACACCGACACTGTCACTCGTAGCCAGTGCCCCGGGGGAAGGGGTTTGGGTCCAGATGACACTTGGGTGGGTGTGAGGCTGTAGTTTGCAGAGGAGCATCTTTGGTGCCACCTGCCCCATCTGTGGAATACCAGGTGTGCGCAGTGACGTGTGTCAGCCACCACAGGCCCGGGGTGCCGAGAGTGGGGCGAGCTGAAGCCGAGCCCAAGGAGCTGTCCACCTGAGCAGAGGGTGTGGGCTAAGGGGAGGGAGTCCATGGACCGCTGGAGGATGTTCCATGAGAAACTCGCCCTCTTCCCGCCTAGGCGTGGTTGGTGGGGACTTGCAGGCAGCCACCATCTGTGTCTCCAGCCACCAGTTCCTCTCCACACACTACAACCTCCACAACCTGTATGGCCTGACTGAAGCCATCGCCTCCAGCAGGTGAGGCCAACCAGCCTGCCCGGCACTCAGTAAGGGCTCAGAGGTGGGCCACCTCCTGTCAGGGTTACGGAAGGAAGAGGCCACCTAGGCCACCCATGAGCCAGCGATGTCTGCACATGCCTGCCCACCTGTCTTGAAGCCAGCCTCTCCCCACACTTTATGCCCAGGGCATCCTAGCTGAAGTGGGTAGGGGATGGCACCTAAGGGAAGGCTCAGGGTGGTGGCTCACCTGCAGATGGCATCGGAGTCACTGGGGCAGGGCTACTGTACCTGACATACTTTGGTGATGGCCTCTCTTCCCCACCCCAGTCTGTCCTTCACCGTTAGTTCCCTCTCCCAGCCCGATCCCTTGCCACTGGCCCCAGGCGCTCCGATCTAGCACATAGAGGGTGTGTGAGGCCAGTTCTCTCTGTTCCCATCCCACTCAGAGCCCTAGCGAAGGTTCGGGGAACACGACCCTTTGTGATCTCCCGTTCAACCTTCGCTGGCCACGGCCAATACGCTGGCCACTGGACAGGTGATGTGTGGAGCTCCTGGGAGCATCTCTCATACTCTGTGCCAGGTGAGTACAGGCTCCCTGGAGGGCTCTGAGGTCTTCTCTGGGGGCCTTTGGGTTCTGGGCTCAGCACTGCAGAGAGTCCTGGGAGAGCTTGGGGACGTCTGCCATCTCGTGTGGGACGTGAGGCCTACAGGTCCCTACCCACCGGCACATCTGCTCAGCTGCGTCGGCAGTCCCCCTGTGGCACCTCTCTCAGCACTCTGTGTCCAGTTCACTCTCACCATTGCTGGAAAAGCCCTCAGCTTCTCGTCTTTCACAGTTGTTCTCTGGGGCCCCATCCTGAGATACAGGCCATCTGTTCTACCTGCTTTTTGGTTTTTGTTTGTTGGTTTGTTTTATTTCTTTGGTTTTTGAGACAAGATTTCTTGGTGTAGCCCTGGCTGTCCTGGACCTCACTCTGTAGAACAGGTTGCCCTCAAACTCACAGAGATCCACCTGCCTCTGCCTCCCAAGTGCTGACACTAAAGTGCAGACAGCCACCACGCCTGGCTGTCTGCTTGACTTGCAAAAATGAATTTGATTTTTGTTCCAAGAACTTTGATGCCATTGGCCCACATTAGGTCAGAAAGGTCAGGAGCCCTGGAGAACAGGCTAGGGAAGAAAAGCCGGGCTGCCACATGGGCAGCTAAGAGCCTTGTCTAAGATCGGGAACCTCCTGACGTACAGATGACTGGTTTCTGTAGGATATGCTCACAGACCTATGAAGGGTCCCAGCTGGCTGAGCTCTCAGCCTCATGAACTGTTGCTCACTCCAGGCAGGCCTGGCAGCCCAGGAGCCAGACTTAGAACTGCCTTGCAGAACTGGGATCTAGACTTTGTCGCTTTTCTTTTTGGGCTCATGTCTCTTAATATCTCAAGGCTACCATAGCTGAGGCCAGCTTTCTAGACTTAATCTGACAGGAATCCATCCACTGATGGTGGCCTGACCATGGGTCTGCAAGCCAAGCTGTGGCAGAGCCATGCCCCCTTGTACTGAGGTGTGGCTTTGGTGCCCTTACACAGCCTTGCGGACCCTTCTTTCTGCTCCAGGTCTCCTGGGCCTCTCATTGCATTGCTGCGAGCTTCACCTCTATCCTCAGGGCCATCGCCCCTTGTGATTTTATCATCACATGGCAGTTTCCTAGGACCACACCACCACTTCACCTTAGTACCATTACATTCGGAAAGCTCGTTTCCAAATAAGGTCACAGTCACGTATCCTGTGCCCCCGAACACCCCGGGCCCTGGGCTGCTTTGCTGGTCCCAGGTGGTAGGAAGTAGTTGCTGACCCCAGGTGGGAAGCACAGAGGCCAGTGGGTTCTTGCCCGTCAGACACGGATGGTGAGGCTAGGGTCGACCTGCCCAGCTGGCCTGTCCGTCCATTTGCCATCTTGGTAACCTGTTGTCATTCTGCCTCTGTACCCAGAAATCCTGCAGTTTAACCTGCTGGGTGTGCCGCTGGTCGGGGCAGACATCTGTGGCTTCCAGGGAAACACGTCAGAAGAGTTGTGTGTGCGCTGGACCCAGCTGGGGGCCTTCTACCCCTTCATGCGGAACCACAATGACCAGAAAAGCATGGTAGGATGGGGCGGCAGGGGAGTCCCAACCCACCAAGACCCTGTCCTAGGAAATCCCATGCCTGCTGGGAGAGCCCCGTCCAAGCTGTCCTCCACACAGGATGGTCAAGGAGCTGCAGGTTCTTTGGGTGGCTTTCCTGTTGAGCTCACAGCCTAGGAGCCCAGATATGTCCTGCAGTGTGCTTTTCTGCTACTATGATAAACAACCATGACCAAAAGCGACTTGGGGCAGAAAGTGTGTAGTTCATCTTCAGCTTACAGTCCATCATGAAGGGAAGTCAGGGCAGGAACTAAGGCACAGACCGTGGAGGGACAGCTTTGCTCAACTGAGGTTCCCTTTTTCCACATGATGCCAGCTTGTGTCAAGCTGACAAAAAGCTAAACAGCTCACCTCCTTTGCCTTCTCTGCCCACACAGCCTCAGGAGCCATACAGGTTCAGTGAGACGGCACAGCAGGCCATGAGGAAGGCCTTGAGTTTGCGCTATGCCCTTCTGCCCTACCTGTATACCCTCTTCCATGGCGCCCACGTCAGAGGAGACACAGTGGCCCGGCCCCTCTTCTTGGAGTGAGTCACCTGGGTCAGATTGACAGTCTGAATGTGTCTCTGGGAGGGTTGTCCCTGGGAAGTCTCCCGATGCCAGGGTACGCCCTCCTGCCTTGGGCTGTGTCCCACAACCCAAGCAGGCTGCAGCTGAGTGAGACCAAAGTGCCGTGTGCTCTCAGGGCCCATAGACCTGGTCTCTGCCAGGACATCTGGAGGATGGAAAACTGGCTAGGGTACCGACCAGGCTTGTGGCTGACAGAGCTTTGATGAAGTGGTCATGAGTGATCCCTTTGAGGGTGGCTTATGGGAGAAAGACAAGCAAGGGATGTGCCATCTGTGTCCCCAGACACCACTCCAGGGGCAGATAGTAGAAGGTTCTTAAGTAGGAAGTAGCTTGATCTACAGAAATCAGCATCTTCTTGTTCCACACAGATGGACTAGAGGGTTAAATAACAGTTATGCAGGGGAAATGGCCCAGTCCTTACAAGAGCAAGGACTCAAGTTTGGTCCCTAGTGCTCATGTTAAAAGGCTGGGCATGTGGGCATGGTGGCACAGGCCTTTAACACCAGCACTCAGGAGGCAGAAGCAGGTGGATCTCTGTCAGTTTGAGGCTAGCGTGGCCTACAGAGTGAGTTCTCAGCCAGGACTACGTAGAGAAACCCTGGCTCAAACAAAGAATAATCAAACACACCTGGCATGGTGGCTTTTGCCTGGGTCCAGCACCGGGACCTAACTGGCTGCTAGCCCCTCAGCCTGGCCTCCTCAAGCTTCTGGTCCCAGTGAGACACTGCAAAGACCAGGTAGATGACACCTGAGGGGCAATCCTAGAGGCCCCAGTCTCCGGGCCCTCACGCCTGTGTCTCCCGGGAAGGTTTCCTGAGGATCCCAGCACCTGGTCTGTGGATCGCCAGCTCCTGTGGGGGTCGGCCTTGCTCATCACACCTGTGCTTGAGCCTGGGAAAACTGAAGTGACCGGCTACTTCCCCAAGGGCACGTGGTACAACCTGCAGATGGTGAGTCCCAGGGTCCCTCACACTCAGGAGTGGTGGGGACCAGAGTGGCCACGCCCTCCTGCTGTCAGCACTCGCCCTCCGAAGTCCCAGCTGCATGCCGAACCCTCACGGGGTGCCCCTTAGCCATCAGCTCTTTGCTGTAACCCCACTTCTAGACGAGGAAGTCAAGGCTGGAATGGTTAATGTCGAGGGCTCTGCAGCCACTGCCGCTCAGCTGAGCCAGGCAGTCCTTGCTCATCCTACACCAGGCCCACCCTCAGGGTCACAGCCAGCTTGTTTCAGGAGCACCCTTGGACCACCACACATGGCTTTGGGGGACAGAACATGGCTCCAAGTACCAGCATAGTAGCTGGGGGGCTACCAGGGACCCTTCTGACGTGAGCCCTTCCTCCAGGTGCCGGTGGAGGCCCTTGGCAGCCTCCCGCCTCCTTCATCAGCCTTCAGACCTGCTGTCCGCAGCAAGGGGCAGTGGCTGACGCTGGAGGCCCCACTGCATACCATCAATGTGCACCTGAGGGAAGGGTACATCATCCCACTGCAGGTACCAGGTCCCGGGCCTCAGGAGGGCGGGACGGGACCTGAGGGTCTGTCGCCGTAGATGTCCTCCAAGCCTCCAGGGTTAGAGATGTGACATGTGCCCACCCGCTTCCCAGGGTCCCGGCCTCACGACCACGGAGTCCCGAAAGCAGCCCATGGCTCTGGCTGTGGCATTGACAGCAAGCGGCGAGGCCTGTGGGGAGCTGTTCTGGGATGATGGGGAGAGCCTGGGGGTCTTGGAGCATGGGGACTACATGCTAGTCACCTTCTTAGCCAAGAACGTGAGTCATAGGGCCTGCCCAGGCTGGTGGGTAGAAACATGGGATGGAGCTGCCCTGGCCTGGTGGAGGGAGGGACTGGGCCGGATGGCCACCATCCTTGGGTCAGCTTGTCCCTCATGTCTGCACGGAGGAGGCCGCCCTGTGGCACTTTAGTGAGTCCCTGTTCTGGTGGGACTTGGTGTCCAATGACACTTTTTTCTCTCTCCACATTACCAGAATACCATTGTGAACAAGTTAGAGCATGTGACCAAGGAAGGGGCTGACTTACAGCTGAGGAAGGTGACCATCTTGGGAGTGACCACAGCCCCCACCCAGGTCCTTTCCAACGGTGTCCCTGTCACCAATTTCACCTACAGCCCTGACAGCAAGGTAGGAGGGCAGGCTGGGGGTTGGGTCTTTGCCTTGGTGGGCATGAGCGAAGGGGATGCTAAGAACCCCAGGGACTCACTTGTTCAGCCATCATCAGACACACTAATGGGAGGGAGACAGAGAGCACTTGGACCTCACCCTTGCCATATCTACCTTGGGAGCAGAGATGATGGAGGCTATGAGCTGCTAAACAGAAGCTGTTCCCAGTGGGATCAGGTGCCAATTCTGAGGTGGTCTGACATAACCACTATTCCGGTTCATGTCGTGAGCAAACCTGGAGGATGATGCGTGGAGAGGGATGGCCCCAGATTCGTCCCTCCTCTCCCTGGTGGACACTGTCCCACCTCGGAGCTGTGTGGTTCCTGGGCTCCCAAGTCCCCGGATGCCCTTCCATCCAAGCAGGAAGGCCAACATGCAAAGCACCTGAGGCCTAGCTCACAGGCAGGAACCACTTGGCAGCTTTTTTCTGTCTTCCAGACCCTGGCCATCCCTGTCTCACTGCACATGGGAGAACAGTTCCAAATTGATTGGTCCTAGCAGACTCTGCCTGTTTCCAGAGGCCTCTCAAGGAGGCAACGCCCTCTGGATGGTGGCACCTGTAAGGACCCAGAGTACGGGTCTCTTGGCACATCTTCTGAGTTTTTCCACCGTGTTGCTGCTTGTGCCCTTGAAGCACTGTCTTGGGAAAGGACAGTGCCTCACCTGCTTGACCCCAGCTGCCTGTCCCTGACACTGTGGAGAATGTAGAGCTTGGTGCAGGGACAGCGTCAGCCATGTGGCCCCTGCAGCTGCAACCCTACAAAGAAGGGGCAGGAAATGTCAGCAGGACTTGAAACTTTACTGTGAAGTGCATTTTGAATAAAAGGGGCATTTGGAACCAGCTCTCACATGATGTCTTCACAACACCCTCAGGTCCCCAGAATCACCTGAGGTTTGTCACCTGTCCTAGAACTCCCCACCCCTGAGTTAGCAAGAGAATGTCCTGCTGGGGCTGGGCAGGGACTTCCAGAGTGGGACCTGAGCCCTCAGCCCTAGGCAAAGATCTGTCTGCAGGCTCCCTGGCAAGCCCAGCGACAAGAAAGGTGTTTTATGTCAAGGGGTTGATGGGCTGAGTGAGGCTCAGCAGTCAGCCCACTTCTGTGAGCCACTGGCTGGATCACTGTTTACTGTCCGCAGCAGTCTCCGCCAGGGTCACCGGAGCCTCCTGTTAGGCACTTGGCTCCCAGGGATCCTGTGGAGAGGCGGTCAGGGTAGTAATTACCACGGGCTCTTGGGGTCCTAGAGAGCGGAGGCACTTGGGCCACCCCCTGTGGAGTGAGCCTCTCTATCTGGTGTTTCCATCTTGTTTTCCTCCACGTGGAAGGGCGGCGGACAGGAAGGCAGGCTCTCTAGGTGTCCAGAAAGAAGGAAGTCAAGGAGAGGCTAGTCCCATTGGCAGAGGCCTAAGGTTTGCTCACAGTGGCCCACACTGCGTGATCATGGCATGATCCACGGCAAATGTCTGAGGTAGCTTTAGCACTCCATCTGGGACTGTGCCACCTGTCCCTGTGACGGCACACGGATGGACAAGTGATTAAAAGAGAAATCAGTCAAAAGCTGGCTTTGTGTTCATGGTTTATACATCTTCTGGAATGTCATATAAATGAGATCTAGGATTCAGCATGACTCTTCCACGTTGGTAGGTGGTAATGGCTCTGCCCGTTTTCCCGTTTTCTCATTCCAATATTTCCTCATAGAGGGAAGCTCATTAAGGTTCCAGAAGCTCCTAAACCAAGATGTATAGGGCCTCCCAAGTTCCTTAGCAGTAAGACTCTGAACGGGATACTCTCCACCTGGCTGAGCTGGCTTTCAGTCTGTGGGGTCCAGGGTTGCAGGCCTCACACGTGCTGGGGTGGGCTTCTCTGTAACAGAGCTGCTTCATGTCTTGTATTCTGTCAGTAACCCCAATAAACTCAAGGCTTCATTAAGCTAGACTCGGGAGACTTGTTGCTCTATCTCTGGCGCTTCGTGGGGTGAGGTGCTTGCTCACACCTCAGTACAGGGAAGGGCCACAGTGTGCGGTTATAGCTGGGCTTTTAAACTTTTACTATGGGTCTGGGTAGGTCTGACACAACCACTATTCCGGTTCATGTCGTGAGCAAACCCGGAGGATGACACGTAGTTTCATAGGGAAGAAGTGGTTCTTGTGTCCTGGCAGCAGTGGGGGGTTGTGGGGAGACACCAGCAGGGAAGTTACCGTTCCCCAACCTCCCTACACTCGAAGTGTCAGGAAAGGACACTCAGGGAATGGGGAGGGAGTGAGGGGACAGGTGCCCAGGCAGCCAGACCTGCGCAATCAACCTGGCACCAATGGGTTGGCACGTTCCAGCCAGACTACCCTCACCCCAGCACTCTAACAGTCTGGCTGTAGTAATTGTGGAGAGTGAGTGTGAGGGCACACTCACCATGATTCTCACACTACCAACTTCCTAGGAGCAAGCAGCTCTCAGCAGGCTCACACAGCACCCATCTGTGCTCTTCAGCAAATATTCAAATCTTGTGAGCTTCGAAGTCCTACCCTTGTAGAATGGTAAGCTTCTATCACTGGTAGAACACATCACCACAGTTGTTTTTTGTTTTTCGAGACAGCATTTCTCTGGGTAGTCCTGGCTGTCCTGGAACTCACAAAGATCCACCTGCCTCTGCCTCCTGAGTGCTGGTCAGCGTGTCAGAGGCTGCAGTCCATCAGCTCGTGTGGGCTATGGGCGGATTCAGCTACAAGTGTTGTCCCCTGCTGACCGCAGCCGACCCTCATTTTCAAGGCTCCACAGCTGCGCCAGGTCTGTTCCCAGTCTCCTCAACCCCTGTCGTTACCTGGTGCTCTGTCCTGTGAGCATGTGCAGCCAAAGCTCCTGCCCTTCACAGGATGTGAGCGAGCAGGTAAGTTCCAGGGTGACTTCTCTATCCCCACGCCATGGCTGAGCCACATGCGCAGGGTCCAGCTCACCAGGTAATGTGACAACTTAAAGAACCATCAAGAGGCTCTCCCTGAGCACCGAGGGCCAGCCACACATACTCACGGTGTCTCCCAGCTTACCCTTCACCTTTCTACTTCGTGTCACTGAAGACCTAACAAGTCCACGTCACGAGTTCTTTTCCCATCATCTTCAAGAGCCTTTTGCCAAACCCAAAGTCACTATCTATCTTCTAACTTATATGGATTTTGCAGTCTGGCTCTGATTTCAACATCTCAAGTTGGATTCTGCCCATGATGTGGAGTTAGGGAGAGAAATGGTCTGTTCATGACCAGACCAGGAAACCTGGTGACACCTCAAGAACGCTACACTCAAATTCATGGGAAAATTTCCATGTTTAATGTAAAAGGCTTAAAGCATTGGATTATTTACATGTGCATTAGAAAAGACGGCAAAACCCGAGGGTCTTGAGGGCCTATAAGAACAGTTCCTATAAACCCCATTAAATAGAAGTGTCCCGTTTGCAAATGGGCGCACCAGACAGGTGCCCGCATCCGGGCCCTTGGTGTAGCAGCGCAGCTTCAGATCAGGTCGGCCACTGAAGGAGAAGAAAGGCACGTTAGCAAGGCCTCGCGTCACCGCCCCAACCCGAGCCACCAGCAGAGCCAGCAACTTGCCATTCATGGGCATCTCGTCTATCTGGGTGGAGTAGTACTGCTCTATGTCTCTGAGGATGCGGATATCATCATTCTTCACAAAATTGATGGCCACACCTTTGCGTCCATATCGGCCCGATCTCCCGATTCTTTGGAGTAAAGCATGTGTTAGTAAACAGCCTCGCAGACGAAGGCCGACAGCCCTGAGCAAAGGACACACACCTGTGAATGTACAGCTCTCTGTTGTTGGGCAGGTCATAGTTAATGATGAGGGACACCTGCGGGACATCCAGGCCCCGGGCCCAGACATCTGTGGAGATGAGCACCCGGCTGCAGAAACAAAAGCCAGAAAGGGTGAGAGCAGATCAGCCTCTGCAGAGCTGTGTCACATCACCCACACTGCATCGGAACCTGCTACAATCATTTAAGCTGTGAGCTGACAAAGAGACAACAGACAAAACAACAGACAGCTGACAAAGAGCAGCTGCTCTGCCCACACAAAGGCCAGTCATGCCCACCACACCTGAAACACGCCTGGTTTCCTAGCCAACACACTAGGTGTACAAGGACAAGGGGGTTGAAAACCATGTAAGAACACAGTGCTGATGTTACTAGAGCACCCTACTGACACACTGGGAAGAAACCACCCATCTCCTTCAACATTGACAGGGTTACTAGAAAGCAGATGGATGCCTGTTTCCACCGGAAGTTAAAGGAAAAGAGATCCCAGCGGAAAGCAGCAGAGCAGCTGTGTGTGTCGCTCACAAGAGTATGACTTCACTGCCTTGAGTGGCACCACAACTGAGCCAGGAGGAAGGGAAAGGTCAGAGCAGTGTGAGGCCAGCAGGCCAGAGACTCCGGATAAACCACAGATGGCAAACAGATCCAGAAGAAACATATATCTAGACTCAGTCAAACATCAACTCCTCAAAAGCAAAAGCAAAGCAGGCAGAAAGAACTGCAGGCAGAGGGAAGCAGAAGGCAGGGGCTACTTAGAAGAGCAGCTGGACTGAGGACTGCAGCCTCAGAACTTGGGGCAAAGAGCTGGTGGACCACATCATCAAGGCAACAGTCAGCTGACCATCTCAGCAACACCTCCCTCAGTCTCCAGGATACTTGGAGGTAGAGAAAACTGAAGCAGCACTCCCACCTTGGACACAAATTAACTTGAACACGTCTCAAATGAAATTCAGAGATGAGGACAGAAAAGACAAACAGGTATAAATCTAAATAAATTCTAGCCTGCAGAGTAAAATGCCACTACAGATTCAAACATATATTCATGCTTGGCACAGTGGTGCACACCTGTGAGCCCAGCACTCAGGGAGGCAGAGGCAGGCTGATCTCTGAGTTCAAAGCCAGCCTGATCTACAAAGTGAGTCCAGGACAGCCAAGGCTACACAAAGAAACCCTGTCTCAAAAAAATTGAGGGGAAAAAAAAAAAAGCTGGCACAGCAACAGGCCCACAGGGCTCAGGACACCAGTGGCAGGTTCAAGTCTACAGAGAAACCTATATCCGTATACAAGTTTACAGACTGAGGACAGACGCAGCAAACATCCAGGCCACTGAGATGGCTCAATAGTTTAGTCAAGGAGCTTACCGCCAAGCCCCAAAACCCAGGTTCAATCTCTGGGACCAACATGTTGAAAAGAGAAAAGTGACTTCCACAAACTGGTCCCTGACCTCCACACACACTCTGAGAACACATACAATGCTACACCCACAGGGACAAATAATAAAAAGACACAGAGGATAACCTCATCTACTCAGTGAGAGAGAACACAACACAAGAGGCAAGATGTCAGCCAGCTGAGGGCTATCAGTAGCTCAGGTCTAGTGGGACATATCCTGTTCAAGGACACACATATACACCATGCGAAAATGACCCAAGGAGATCACAGCAGGCCTCAATCAAAGACACAAACCCAAAGGCCCGTGACTGTTCCAACACCTGGTTACCAGATGAACAGCGATCAACCCAATGGGCAATTAGTTTACACTAACGAAACAGCCCACACCTGGCAGTGTCCACTCAGAGAACAATGTCAGCCTCAGCACTTGGGGTGCTGAGGACAGCCCGTGTATCCTCGCATAGGAGCCAAAGCTGCAGCAGCCTACCTGGCACCTGACCGGAACTCCTTCATGATGGACTCACGCTCTTTCTGGGGCATGTCTCCATGCATGGATGACACTGTGAAATTGGCCTCTCTCATCTTCTCTGTCAGCCAGTCAACCTACAACAGAACCGGAGATGTACTCACCTACCCAAGCAGAGGCCTGTCAAAGGGCAGCTCTCAAAAGCACACGACCGCAGACAGAGAGCAAACTCTCACCCAACTGCTGGAATAGCCATGCCTAAGAATTCTTTAGAAGGAACACTCCTCACGGGATACCACTTCAATCACTAGCCTAGGCCCAGCTTAAACCAAAGGCATCCAAATTATTACAGAAAAACGCAATGTCAGTACCCACTTCCATGTTTTAAAAGCCAGGTCTTGTGTGTCTCCTGGGCTCCAACCATCTTCCCGCCTCAGCTTCCCTAGCAGTTCTCCACTTGGCCTACTGTCAATGTTGCTGTCTTAACACAGTCTCCAGCCCAGAGCCTGAGCCACACCCTGCCTGCCTGTGACAGGAGAGCCAGCCTAAGGCCACTGCAGAGCATGGTAGCACACCTTCCTCTTGGTGTTGCAGAAGATGACAGCCTGGGTGATGGTCAGCGTGTCGTAGAGGTCACACAGAGTATCAAACTTCCATTCCTCTCTTTCCACTGCCACAAAGAACTGTTTGATGCCTTCCAGAGTCAATTCATCACTGGCAAAAGGACAAATGTTCACATTACTCTTCAAATTGAGAGCTGAGAGACAAGGTCACCCTAAGAGCCCCAACCCACATCTTGCCAGTCACATCCCCCTACCCTGTTAATGCCACCAGACAGGGCTAGATCCTGGACCCGCCTGCACCTTTCCTAGTTTTCATAGCCTGGCCATCTATCATTCCGAAGAATACAGAACACCAATCAGGCATACAGCCAAGGCTTAGACATGGAAAAACATAAGGCACATCAAAACTAGTTTACACAAGGGGAATGAAGGAATGTATCCTTACCGCTTCACCAAGATGCGAATGGGGTCTGTCATGAACTTGTTGGTCATCTCCAGGATCTCATGAGGCAACGTGGCACTGATGAGAACCACCTGTGTGGCTGGTGGCAGGTACCTGTACACATCATAAATCTGCTCCTTGAAACCTGGGGCAAAGATGAGCTCAGCTTTGGTTTTGAGGCTGTCACTGGGTCAGCTCTTCAGAGCTCCATGGTAGACCAAGTTCACACATGCAAACACCCTAACCTTGACCCACAAGCTGCACCTCAATTCCACAAGGAGCTCTGTGTTGACAACCAGGCAGTGTGCAGTGCCCATCAGACAAAAGTAGAACATCGTCACCCAGCCAGGAGTGGTCTCATAGACCTTAACCGTGAAAACACTACAAGTCTCAGGTTCAAACCCTCCCAGGACACACTGCTCTCCACAGGGCAAGGACTGTCAGATGAAGACATCCCCTGGTATGTCAGCAGAAAGTTCTGAGCACCTTACCTTTGTTCAACATTTCATCAGCCTCGTCCAAAACCAACATCTTGATAGCCCGTGTCCTCAAGCTTCTACGGCGGATCATATCTACAGAATTAGATTTTGGAAGACTCACATGTGGCTCCAAGGAAAGAGCTGGCATTCTCACTGGTGCCCTGAGCCCTCAGGGCCTGTCCCTGTACGTCAACCAGGGGCCCGCTGCAGAGACGCCCCCATGGTGTACACAACTCAACTGCATGCCCTTTGTACTGGAAGGCTCACCCACAGACCAGCTCTCAACGACAGAAGACTCACCAAAGACTCGTCCTGGTGTGCCTGCCACAACATGCTGCCCATAGTCCAGCTTCCGGATGTCCTCCCCGACGTTGGTGCCCCCAATGCAGGCATGGCACTGCACATTCATGTAGTCACCCAGGGCAAGCAGACCCTGAAGCAAATCAGGTTTACATGCAAAGCACAAGGTCAGAACTCTGAACTGTCCTTTCTATTCTAACTTGAAACAACCACCCATGATTCACTCATTTGATAAAATTAGATCTCTTTCCTCTGCCACAACTGAAGCCATCTTGAGGGCTTCTTACTACTGATATGGTGCAGATCAAGTGCAGGAAAAGCAAGTTCAACACCAATACATATCCCTCCAAGACACAATCATTATCTGATTAAAACTTTTTTTTTCCTGGGGAAAAAACTGTCTCCCTGGGGCTAGAGAGATGGCTCAGAGGTAAAGAGCACTGTCTCCTCTTCCAAAGGTCCTGAGTCAATTCTCCAGTACCCACTTAGTGGCTCACAACCATCTATAATGAGAGCTGGTGCCCTCTTCTAGTGTGTAGGCATATATGCAGGCAGAACACTACATAAATAAAAAACACATACATCTTAAAAACTAAAAATCTGTCTGCCCCAGCACCCTGAGGATTGAACCCAGAGCCCTGTGCACTACAGCAGAGTTAACTACCATGAAGCTACATTTCCAGACCACTTTTAAGAGTATGAATGCATAGAAGAGCTGAAGCCATAGTAAAAACAACCAGCGGTTCATACAACATAGGAGGAATTATAGGTTGCCTGGCATGCACAGAACTCTGGGATCCATCTTAGGGTGTTGCAAAAATCAACAAAGAGCGCATTATTATCAAACAGTGTGTGAGGAGAGGGCAGCTGTGGGCCAGTGCTCTCCACCTTTACCTGGATGCTGGTACTCAAACTCAGGTGTGAGCAGCAAGCACCTTTACCCACCCTACCACCTTGCTGGCCCCAGGAAAACATGTGAAAAGGAGCCCATCTTCCAAGAGAAGCAGTGCTATAGAGAGAGCATCTTATGCACTGTATGGATGCACTGCCTGCCAATTAAAAAACCTATGGTGGGATACCTGGCAGGCAGAAAGGATTCTGGGATAGAACCAGGCACAGGAGATTTGGCCAGATGTGAGGACAGGTGCATGGCAAGTAAGCAAGCAGCCACGTGGCAGAATATAGAGTAGAATAAATGGGTTAAGTAAGAAGCTGGTCAGAGAAGAGCCTAGCCTAGGTCTAGGCATTTGTAAATATATTTGGGGTCCTGAGCCATTAGTCCAGGAGCTTAGGGCAAGGAGAAAAAGCGTCCTCTAACCCCATACCTCTGCCACTTGCGAACACAACAGCAATCTTTCTGCTGGGGCCCAACTAAGGGCCTTGCACTAGGAAAGCACTCTGCCACCGAGTGACAGCAGCTTGACAGCACCTCCTTTAATTGTCTCACCTTCTGAATCTGCACAGCTAACTCTCTCGTTGGAGCCAATATCAAAGCTTGGGTTTCTCGAACCTGGTGAATAAGTAGAAAAAAAAAAAAGAAATGCCATGAGGCTGTACAGAAGAATGGGTTTTCTTGCAACCATTTTCTTTTTCCTTTTTTTGCAGATTTTTGAGAGAGGGTTTCCCTGTGTATAGAGCCCTGGCTGTCCTGGACTCCCTTTGTAGACCAGGCTGCCACTGAGCTCACAGAGATCCACCTGCCTATGCCGCCCAAGTGTTGGGATTAAAGGCGTGCACCGTCACATCGAGCTTCTGGCAACATTTTCACACATTCTGACATTCTCTAGCCCCTTCCCTCCAGTCTCTTCCCAAACAGTCCCACCTCTACCATCATGCCCACCTTTTTAAAAATAAAAGTTTAGAGCCTGCATATGAGACAACACCTGGTATTTGTCCAAGTCCAGCTTGCCGCCTCAGCACCGTTCACACGGCTTGCACACGGCTTGCTAACAAGCACTGAGAGCTACTACAAACACCAGCTGTGTTAGCTTGCAGCTCTTTTCTAACCTGCCTAAGGAGACATCTAGTTGGAAGTCCAGCAAGCTGGAGCATGACACAGTCAGGACTCTCCTGCACAGGTCAGAATTTCCTGTCTTGCTACGTATCCTTGGCTGTCCTAGAACTTGCTATGAAGATCATCCTGAACTCAAGCTCAGAGACCTTTCTGTCTGCTGGGCTTAAAGGTATATGGTCACACCCCATAGCTACTGTACTGTATACACAGCATCCCCTTAAAGAGCACTTCTTTAATTAGCAAATCACCTGGATATCCAAGCACTGCAGGACTGAAATACTGAAGGTGGCTGTCTTGCCTGTGCCAGACTGAGACCTGTTTAAGAAAGCAGAGTAGTTATCAGAGAAAGGGCAGTTGACATTGTCCTTGTTTTGATGACCTAACCCTCAGCAGTGCTCCAAAGGCCTGGCTGGAGATACAATGGGGCAGCTTCTAGATGGCCCCACCTCTTACCCCAGCATCTTAACTGCAACAGTCTGACACCCCAGTACAAGGTCACTTTTTTTTTTTTTTAAGTTTTTCAAGACAGGGTTTCTCTGTGTAACAATAGCCCTGGCTATCCTGGAACTCTCTTTGTAGACCAGGCTGGCTTCAAACTCACAAAGATTCACCATCATGCCTGGCTCACTCAGGTCACATCTTATTTTGACTTCCACATCTATGTGGTTGAATGCCACGTGTGGGGGTGCTCTCAGAGATCAGAAGAGGATGGCGGACCACCTGAAGTTACAGGCAGCTGTAAGTCACTCAGCGTGGGTACTAAAAACTGAACTTGGGAACTGAGCGAGCCATCCCCACAGGCTCCAGGGGCACCAGAACCGAAGAGGCGGTAACGTCAGCAAGAACCTCAAGAGCAAGGGAGGAAAGGGCTTCTTCCTTTACTGCACTGGCTACTAAAGTTTTAGAGTATGACTTTAAAAAGCTGGTCCAGGCCTGGAGAGATGGCTCAAAGGTGACAAACACTGGCTGCTCTTCCAGAGGTCCTGAGTTCAATTTCCAGCAATTGGTGGGTCATAACCATCAATAATGAGATATGGTGCCCTCTTCGGGCATGCAGGTCTACATGCAGACAGAACACTGTATACATAATAAAACTAAAAAAAACAAAACAAAAAAAACTGGTCTTCTTAAAATTAAGGCAAATAACGTTTGGAGCACAGTTCAGTAGCAGAGCAGGCCCCAGGTTCAACAGTAGCATGCATCTTTAATCCCAGCACTCAGGAGGCAGAAGTAGGGGGAATCTCTGGGTTTGCAGGCAGCCTGGTCTGTGGGCATGATCCTGTTGTGCACCGTGTAAAGTTTACTCTTGTTCATTCAAATGTTGATTTCTCTAGTCCACTCTCTGATTTCAATCCAGTTGTAGTGTCTCCTCTCAATACCACCTATCTCAAGTTTGTGTAAACATGTTCACCATTTGTTGTTCTGCCAATAAAAGCTGGCCAGCCAATAGCTGGGCCTCAGAGAGAACAGGGTAAGCCATCATTTCCAGTGCAGGGAGGAGAAAGAGAGAGAAGAAAAATTTGGCCAGGAGGAGAGTTCCAGGGGGGTTCAAGAGAAACAAGCTGGAGCACAGAAGGACAAAAATGCAAGTATTATGGGGATTTTGGCTGGGAGGTAGCCAGACAGCCACGAAGTATTTGAATAGAATAGAATTATAATGCCAGTTACTGTGCTCTAACCTATAAATAAATCATAGTGTCTCTGTGTCAATCACTGGGAAACTAGCTAGCTAAAGAAAACTGCTGCCGTATTAATTTCCTGGATACAATAATATCAGTAATCATTTTACACTGGTCTACTGACAGCTAGGGGTATGCAGAGAAACCCTGTCTAATAAATGAACTAATAAACAAACAGGAGAAGAAAGAAAAAAAGAAAGAAGGAAGGAAGGAAGGAAGGAGGGAGGGAGGGAGGGAGGGAGGAAGGAGAAAGGAAGGAAGGAAGGAAGGAAGGAAGGAAGGAAGGAAGGAAGGAAGAAGGAGGAAGGAGGAAGGAGGAAGGAGGAAGGAGGAAGGAGGAAGGAGGAAGGAAGGAAGGAGGAAGGAAGGAAGGAAGGAAGGAAGGAAGGAAGGAAAGAAAGAAAGAAAGAAAGAAAGAAAGAAAGAAAGAAAGAAAGAAGGGAAGGAAGGAAGGAAGGAAGGAAGGAAGGAAGGAAGGAAAGAGAAAGAAAGCTACTGAAAAAATACCTTGCATAAATCCGTTATTCTACCTTTAGGACTTAGGTACTCAGCAGGAATGGAGTACTTGCATGGTGTGTGCAAGGACCTGGGTTTAACCCACAGTACCAGCACCTCCCCAAAGCATACACGCATGCTGACAGCCAAGAACACTATCTTAGAAAAAAAGAACCCTCTTCTAGATGAGAGAAAAGCAAGTCTGTGCAGAGTGTCGAGGTGCCAAGGTAGACCACGCGTCCCACAGCTGCCACTGCAGTGCCATCAACCCAAGCTGGCTCCAGCTCCACAACTCACTGTGCAATGACATCTCTCCCTTTAATTATCTGCTTGATAGCACGCTGCTGGATGGCTGACGGTTTTTCAAAACCTGTGAACACAAAGAGGAAAACTTAGCTCCCACAACTATGACAACATGAACACCACACAGCATGAGTGAGGACACATATCACTTCTCACTGCCAGCCCCAGGCAAACATACAGGCAGGGGCTGAGCACATCCTTACAGCCTGGGAGATTACCTGCAAAGATAATGTCTACAATACCAGCACTTGATGATACAGGCAGGAGCATCAGGAGTTCAAGGCCAGCCTAGGACACATGAAAGCCCCTCTACAAAGAAAAAAAAAAATCACAAACCTAGAAGCACTTTAGTTACCAACCCTTCCATGTGCTGTTCGTGTCTCCAGGGTACTGAACTGTACAGGCGTGATGTGGGACACCCCACGCTGCTCTCTTGCCTGGATGCAGCCCCATCATCTAGGTACCCACCAAAGGGCCATTACTACAGTGACAAGAACAGTATGAAAGACAGGGCATGGTTGTGTACTCCCCAAACCCTAGCGCTCAGGCGGCAGAGACAGGAGGACCTCTATGAATTCCAAGCCAGCTGGTCTACATCGTAAGTTCCAGCACAGCCAGAGCTATGTAGTGAGACCTTTTTCAAAACAAACAACCAACAACAAAAGACAAGTACTTTCCAAATAAGCAGGCAGAACTCAGAGAAACTACAGTTCACTTTTATACTCTTTTAAGATGTAACTAGCCCATCAACCAAAGACCAGGCACAGAGAGGACCTAGACCTCCTGCTCAGATGCAGCCCATACACAGCTCAGTCTCCACGTGGGCTCCCTGTTAAGGGCAGAAGAGGCAGTCTCTGACATGAACTTTGTTGCCTGCTCCTTCTCATTTTTCTGGGTGGGGCAACCTAGCCAGCCCACAGAGGAAGATCCAGGCAGTCCTCATGGGACCTGATAGGTTAGGGTAAGACAGTAGGGGAGGAGGACGTCCCCTATTAGTGGACTAGGAGAGGGACATAGGGGAGAAAGAGGGAGGGAGGATGGAACCAGGAGATGAAGGAGGGGGCTACAACTGGGATACAAAGTGAATAAACTGTAAATTTTTTTTTTAAAGTAACTAGCTGGGGGCGGGGGAGGCACCCCTTCAATCCCAGCACTCTGGAGGCAGAGGCAGGCAGATCTCTGAATATGAGGCCAGCCTGGTCTACTAAGCCAGTTCAGGACAGCCAAGGCTACAGAGAGAAACCAGGTCTCAAAAAAATAGTAAGAAAAAGATCTAACTAGTACAATCTCCCAGCTCAACACAGTACTTGTGGTGGCTATTCTTGCTTGTCAACTTGACTAAATCTGGAATTAACTAAAACCGCGGCTGAGCATCATTTAAAGTGGGAAGACCAACCTTCCCTGTCTACATAGTGAATTCCAGGAGGGCTAGAGCCAAGTAGTGACCCTGCTTAAAAACAAAAACAAGCAAACAGACAAAAGAGCCAGGCTAGGTGTGCCATACCTTTAATCCCAGCATCTGGGAAACAGAGCCAGGAGAATCTGAATTTGAGGCCAGCCTGGAAAAAAAGTTCCTGGAAAGCTAGGGCTACAAAGGGAGGCCCTTATCTGAAAACGAACAAAAAGACCTCATTTGGCCTCCCAAAAATGCTGCAAATACCAGCACCATGAACCCACCATTCACTCAAAAAAAGCCAGGACTGCACTCCATCCGCCCCCAGCAGATTCTTCAGCGCTACCACAACGGTAACATCACAGTCCCTTCAAGCTGTCACCCAGCCTCCTCTTCTAACTCGCTTTACTCCAAATCCAGACGCCGAATAAACTTTCAAACTATACACCTGATCCTCTCTCTCTTTCTGCAGTGGCTCAAAACCGGCCGCTGGCATCGCATGACTTCTGTTCCTGGCAAACATAGGCCAACGGCGTCAAGGAGCCAGAACCAGCTGTCCTCTCTACCCTGATGACTCTGGGAGCACCCTTTCGGCTCTTGTAACTGTCCCCTACCAACCTATCTACTCTACCCAGCGCTCATTTTCTAGCCTCTCACACCAACTCCCACCGCTTGAAGCGCCTTTGCTTCACCCTTTGCTTCCCTAGTGAGCTTCAGATTCCGTAAGGCACGAGCCTCCGGATATTCAGCGCCCAGCCTCCATCAAAGCCTCGGAGCACCTCCCGGGCACACACATGGTTACCTGCTTCACGAGCGGCGCGGAGGAGCCTGGCTGACCGAAGCCGGAGAAGCCGGCCCTGTGCTCTGGAGCGCGGTCGCACGCACCCTCCCGGCCCAGGCCGGTCCCCCAACCTCCCCTCCCCGCGGCCCGCGACCCACCGTAGGCGTAGATGCCGCGCAGCAGGTCCTCCCGCAGGCCCATGGTGTCGAACGTGGGGGTCACGTCCACCTCCTCGCTGGTCTCGAACTCCACTTTGGTCATGTCCTCCTCCTTAAGCAGCCGCTTCCGCGCGGAGCCCGACGTCGCCATCGTGGCCGTGGCCGCCATGATCCCGACTCCACTAAATAGATGAGAGAAAGCCGCGGCGGGAACCGGAAACAAGGCTCGCGCCGCCAACCCCGTCGACAGGAAGTGACGCCACCACAGCGCGGCGGAGGAGCGCCAAGGGAGGTGCGAGACGGAAGAGAAAAGCGCGACAATTGACCCGGGAGGCGTTTCTACTCCCGCGAGACTTAGCGCTCAGCCGGACTCGGCCAGAGCTTGGGCTCGCGCCGGCTCTGTACAAGTGCTCTTAAGAGGTGTGGGGAGAGTTTGGGCTCTTTGGGTGTGTGCAGCTGCTTGGGATAGAGATGTGGCGTCTCTGAGGGCGATGCCAGGGGGCCGCCGGGGAGTCGCTGAGGGTCCTGGGGAAGGGGAGCTGGCACAGCCGGGAGGGCTTCGCGCTTCGTCGCCGCTCCGTCTGCGTGGCCGTGACTACCTCAGCGAGAGGCACGCTGGTGTTAATCAGGCTGTAGGTGGGTACGGAGGGCATAGGTGTTTTCCCTGGAAGAGACCGCCTAAGCGGCCACGCCATCCGAGAATGGGTCGGTGCCTCTGACCCGGCGCGGAGGCTCCAGGCACTCGGAAGGGTCCTGGCTTAAAGTTAGGCTTCACAAGGGCATTGCTACTGGGGCGTGTCTGCTTTTTTTGTTTCTGAGGGTGTATCCCAGGACCTCTTCAGTTTTGAGCCTTACCCCGAGTTCTAGGGAACATTCAGTTGCCCTTGGCCTCTTTTTTTTCCGCTTTTGAGGAAAGATGACTAAACTGTTAAGATCGTGTGATTAACAACAGCCTGTGTCTCCAGCTTTGGGGCATCCAATACTGGCCTCCATGGGGGCCACACTCGTATTTTACACACACACACACACAAAGATATACACACATAAGTAAATCTTTAAAAGCTGCTATAAAAAAGAACTCATGTACATAAATTTAGTTATAATCAGGTTATCTTTTCATGAAGAAGTTGTGGGTTGCAATACATCCACGTTAAAACAAGTTATCACTGCCTTCTCTTGAGAGCTCGGCTTCTGCTCTGGTATCAGGATTTGTCCAGACCCGATAGCCAATATGATACATGTGTTACTAATCAAAACATTAAAGACAGAGCTTGCCAGCCGGGTGCAATGGTGCACGCCTGTAATCCCAGCACTCAGGAAGTCAGAGGCAGATCTCTATGAGTTCGGTGCCAGCCTGGTCTAAAAGTGAGACCAGGATAGTCAAGGCAACACACACACACACACACAAAACCTTGTCTTGAAAAACCAAAAACAGAACGAGCTGGCCACCCTTCTGATAGTCAAGGCTACACACACACTCAAAACCTTGTCTTGAAAAACCAAAAACAGAACGAGCTGGCCACCCTTCTGAGACTAAGACTGTGAGTTCAAGTTCTCATGTCTTCTCCACAAGGATTTATTTATCTCATGTGCTCTTGCCGTTTTGCAAGCCTGACTCGAGAGGTAGTTTTGCAATCTCTGCTGTAAAATATACATGAATTTTAATGACATCATAAGAAAAGAATGTAAAGTCTCCATACTGCCTGTTGAAATGGCTTAATAATAGCTTAGGGATACTGAATAAGATGCTGCTTAATCTCACCTGCTTCTTCATCAAATGGAACAGCTAGAAAAGGGTTTTATTTTGTTCCTATCGAACCACTCTGCTCACGTCTTTTTTTTTTAATTTATTGTGTCTGCATGTGTTTGTTTGTGTTCACATGATGTATGTGGTATGCCCATGCCACAGTGTGACTGAAGAGGCCAGGGGACAATTTTGTTGTTTGTTCTTTCCTTCTGTGTTTAGGTGGGAGCCTACGGGCCATCTTCCCAGTTTGCTGCAGTTTCTTACAGTCTCCAAAGGGTTCGGAACACCCTTGTTTCCTTTTGTCGGCAGCTGGAATCCAGTCAGTTGGTTAGACCGCATGCCTTTGTCACATGCCTTTGTCGCATGCCTTGTTAAAAGTAGCTGATCAACATGGTTACATTGTATCTTATGCATAACTATCTACTTAAAAGCAACAATTTAAACTAAGGCAGTGGCACATACTTGTGACCCCAACATTTGAGCAGTGGAAGCAGATGCACCGAGTTTGAGGCCAGAATGACCTAGGTGATGAGTTGGTCTTTATAAGAAAAAAAATTACTTCTGGGGCTGGAGAGATGGTTTGGAGGTTACAGCACTGTCTGCTCTTCTAGGTCCGGAGTTCAATTCCCAGCAACCACATGGAGGCTCACAACCATCTATACCCTCTACTGCCCTCTTCTGGACTGCACGTGTACATGCAGATAGGGCATTCAAAATAAATTTTAAAAATCTTTGTTAAAGAAAAATTACTACTAAGTAAGGGCTGAAAAGATGGTTCAATGGTTAGGAGCACTTGCTGCTCTTGCAGAGGACCCAGATTTTGTTCCCAGCTGCCATTTCAGGCAGCTCACAACCAGTTCCAGGGGATCTGATGCCCTCTTCTGATCTCCAAAAGCACCCGTGTACATGTGGCACACACACGTACACTCGGGCACACAACTGACAGCCCTGTCTGACAATCTACAATTCCAGTGCTTCAACTGAGAGATTGAGTTGATTTTTTTTTTTTTTTTTTGAGACAGGGTTTCTCTGGGTAGCCTTGGCTATCCTAGAACTCACTTTCTAGACCAGGCTGGTCTTGAACTCACAGAAATCTGTCTACCTCTGTCTCCTGAATACTGGGATTAAAAACATGCTCCACCATGCCCAACTAATTTGATTCTTATACATCTCAACCATTAGAAGCAGAGGGTGCAGGCATATGTCTCTGCAGAGGGATTTTAATCCAGCAGTTTGGCAACTCTGGCTGAAATAGAGACACATCCTTAATACACATCTTTAATCTCAAACAATGAAGGTTAAGTTAGTTTATAGAAGGAAAAACATCGAGGTTGGAGTTCCTTAGTGAATTCAAGGCAGTTCAGCAGAGGCAGTTGATGCCAGAGAATGAGAAAGAGCCAGAAGATTAAATCAGATTGCTAGAGTTAGAGCAATTCAATCAGAAGCTGAGAGAAGCCAGTTTGAATCAGTCATCTTGGAGACGAGTTTGAGCCAGAGCAGCTGAGTTGAACCAGACATCAAGAGTTCAGAAAGAGCTAGAAAGGGTGTGCTTAGTCTCAAGTTGAACATTCTAGGTCTAGATTTGTACAGAGGCTAGAAGCTTCCAGGACTAGGCCTAGCTTAGTAGACAGAGGCATTAAGCCTCCGAGACAACAATTACATCAGGTGAATAAAAGTTACATGTCTCACCTTAACTATTTTACTGATGGAAAAACCAGGCTATGTTTACAGCAAGGGATCAATTGGTCCAGCTCTGAGTTTATATTACAGTGGCTGTATCCTGCCTATAAATAGGTGGGTTCTGAAGCCCTAGACACCTGGTTGGTAACAAAGGTGGTGAGGCCCTTTACTCTTGGTCTCGGCACCCTTTCTCCTTAGTACCGCTTTGCCTACCCATTACTTGGGGGACGTGCCAGATATAAGAGTCATGGGTGTATCTCTTCAGCTTCCAGTTTCCTTAACATAAGGAAACAGTTGCCAGCTTGCTCACCATTCACATCCAGGGGAAGAAGGAGGAACACAGACATGGCCCAGCTGGGCAGGAATATGGCAAGCTCATGTGTGAGTTGTGGGGGAGAGGGGGCAGCGCTCTGGTGTGCTGTGCTCAGGAGCCCACCTGCACCCACCAGGCCCCTGGAACCAGGAGGGCACGATCAGGAGTCTCCTCCTGCCCGGGGGTGGAAGAGGTCCAGGCAGTCCCATCCACTGACTGAGTTCACAGCCATCATAACTGCAGAGGTTGACGTCCTAGACAGAAGGAAACCCAAAGGGTCATCCCGAAGGATTGCTTCCTGCTACTGCTCCCTCCCATCACTGGTCCTTCCTCAAGCCTACCTAGCTGGAGCCAGATATCCTGCTGAGCATCCCGTGACCTCCCCTTGCTGCCTGTCTAGACCCCTGTTCAGGCACACAGTAAGCTGCCCTGCCCCAGCTCTGTACTGGAACCATTTCCAGTTCTGGACTGGGGGTAACAGTCACTTGCCTTCACTGAGTGTTTATTCCAGAGAAGGGCAAGACCCATGAAACTGAAACTAAGATAATTGTATGCTGTATAGTTACTGTGATGTAAATAAAATAGTACAAAGTAGAATAAGTTACCTGGGTTCTGGTTTTACTTGGTGGCGGGAGGAAAATGTCTACAGGAGGCATGCATAGATAAACCCAAGGAAGGAAGAGGCAGTGAGAGAGCATAAGCAGGGGAGGGAGGAAGTGAGAAAGACCTCATCCAGCAGGGGCTGGCGGACTGTGACTGCCAAGGAGCCCCTTTCAGATGGGGCAGGGCCGGGAGATGACCTGGCTGCACAGAGGGACGGGAAGGAGAGGCAGGAGCTCAGAAGAGAGGGTGGTGGTGGCTGCAGCTGCCCTCTGATGCTGTGGAAACTTTAGATGGAAGTTTACAGGGCTGATAGTTGGCTGGCCTGGGTGAGGCTGTCAGGATTACAAAGATTTCTGGGTCATGAGGCAGGAGACTGTGGGGGCCTTGTGTTCGGAATAAGTAAGGTTGTGCAGCAGGAGCTGCTGGCATAAAGTTTCCACTTGTGAAAAGCGGGGTGAGGAAAATGTTCCAGAACCAACTTAGATTAGTTTTGTGAATATTGTCTGATTTATTGAACAAATAAAGCCCTCCTGGGCACCTGGATCCCACTAAAGTAGACACTGGTCAGGGTGGAAGGATGCTCGATCCCCTGTCTGGGCGGGAGGAGCTTAGGCATTTTCATCTGGACAGACGAAGGCTGATCTCCCAGGTCACAGCTGAGATGAGGCCCCTGGCGAGGGAAAGGCCACAGCCTCTCTGCCAGGATCACAGGTCCAAACAGAGCAAGAGTGTTGCCACGTCTTGGCCAGGTCCCCGAGCCTCTGGGCTCAGGCTTCTCACTTCTCCACCTAAAAAGTCCCTGCCTCATGGTAGGAAGGCTCATCTCACCGAGGCTGGATCTAGAAAATGCAAAGAAATGCTGTGTGCCAAATGACAGAGAGAGCCCACTAAGTTTCAGCCCTACAAAAAAAAAAAAAAAAAAAAAAAAAAAAAAAAAAACAGAAGCCAGGTGCGATGGCACATGCCTGTAGTCCCTGGTAGCCAGGAGACTCAGGTAGGAAGAACGTGAGTTCCTGACCAGCCTGGGCTTTGGGGGGGCAGGAAGCTTGCCTGTACACACAACCAAACATGCCTGGCATGGTGGTGCAGCCTGTACTCCCAGTACTCAGGAGTCAGAGGCTGGAGCATCATTCAAAGGTCAAGGCCATTTTCAGCTTCCTACTGAGTTCCAGGCCAGCCAGAGCTACACGTGTATCTCAAAGTAAAATTCTGAAAGAAAGACAGAAAAGAAAACATACAAAGAAATACATAACTTCTTTAGACTCACAGGAGCTACAGACAAAAAGCAGAAGTGAGGGTGAAGTGTCTTATTCACCACAGTGCTCTGTAGAGGCGACATTCACTCACATGGTACCAAGCAACATCTCTGTAATATTCTGCTAACTACTGAACTGACAGTGAGCTAAATGCTACCAGATTCTGGTATGGCCATTACTATTTAAGAATCTCCTGTCTCAGCCCGGCATGGTAGTGCACACCTGTAAAGCTAGCACTCTGGGAGGCAGAGGCAGGCGGATCTGGATCTCTGTGAGTTTGAGGCCAGCCTGGTCAAAGTGAGTCCAGGACAGCCAAGGTGACTCAGGGAAAACCTATCTGGAAAACAAAACAACAACAAAACTGTCTCCTGTTTCATTGTTGTGTAAAAAATGTTCTCCAGCATCTCTGACTGGTCAGTAAAGAGCTGGAGAAGAGTAGGAAGAACTTATGATCCCATTGGTGGGGTCTCAGGTAGACAGGGAGAGAGGGAGGGGAGGGAAGGAGAGGGGGAGAGGAGGGAAGGAGAGGAGGGAGGGAGGAAAAGGAGTGGGGAGAGAGAGAGAGGAAGGAGAATGAGAGAGGAGGGAAGGAGAGAGGAAGAGGAGGAGGAAGAGGAGGGAAGGAAAAAAAGGAAAGAGGGAGGGAGAGAGGAGAGGAGGGAAGGAGAGAGGAAGAAGAGGGAAGGAGAGAAGGAGGGAGAGGAGGGAAGGAGAGAAGGAAAGAGGGAGGGAGAGAGGAGAGGAGGGAAGGAGAGAAGTAGAGGAGAGAGGGAGAGAAGGAAAGAGAGGGAGGGAAATAGGAGAGGAAGGAGGAGGAGAGGGAAAGGAAGGAGGAGAGGAGGGAGTGGGAGAGAGAGAGAGTAGGGAGGAGAGGGAGAGGAGGGAGCAGGAGAGGGGGGTGTTGCCAGGCCGTGAGGAGACAGCCATGAGAAGCTTGCCTTGAAGAGGTGGCTGGGCCACAAGGAGGTAGGTCTCCACAGAAGTTGCCGTGAGGATACACGTGGAGCAGGAGCAGCCAGGGTGAGCCTAGATGGCAAGTAGGCCCAGGCCAGCATATCCGGGTTAGAACAGCTGAGAATCTGCCCGGCTGAAGTGCTTCTCAATATTTGGGAGCTAGGACGAGAACTGGAAAAAGCCCCGGTTGTATTTACAGTGCCCCCCTCCCGGCACCCTGCTAGTAGTTATCCCTCAGGATTGCTACTGGGGCTCACTTCAGCGACAGTAAAACAGGTTCTCTGACTCCCTGAAGCTAAGCTCAAGGTGGGCTGGGCAGGCTGGGAGCAGCGGGCACCGTGACAACATGGCACTAACGGTGGTGATCAGTGAGGACAAGGAACGGACGCTGGCCCCAGACCAGCCGGAAGGCAACTCTGGGCAACACAGCACTCATGTGCAACATTCTGGAGGTCGGGAAGGCTCCAGGTGGGCCTTAAAACCACAATGTTAGCGTGAGTGGAGATGCAGGGACCCGCCAAGCAGGAGGCCCCGGGAGAGAAACGATTCCACAGCAGGGCCTGCAAGGCACCAGGGCAGGTAGGAGAAGAGTCCAGGCACGGGTTCCTGGGAGGGTGGGAGTGTCACAAACGCTGAGAGTCCTTGCCTCTTCTCGCTCAACACTCAGGGGCAGGAGAATTCCAGGACCTCTTCCAACACATTATCAGCAGTTTCTCAACACAGCTGGAGGCCTGAGAAGGCACCTGACTCCCTGCCCACTACTGGGTGCCAACACAGGGAGTTGTGCCAAAGCAGGGCGGGGCAGCGAGCCGCTGATTCCCCAGAGCAACCCGCAGAACGGGTCACTCTCTGCTGCTCCCCAGAGCTGCCGCCTGGAAGTTCTGTGCAGGGCTACCCAGCCAGCCAGACCGCACCTACTGATGATGAAACTCTGGTGAAGTTCACGCCACATGGACCGAGTGGGTTAAGGCAGAGGACTCGCGGCGTTTTGCAAGCCCCCACACTGGCTAAGAAAAGTCTGTGCTCAGCGTTACTCCACCACGCTTAGCATGCTTTCTTGTGCAGGCAGGAGGCACACGCACAGGCACACATACACATACATCACCCTCGGAGCCTGGCTTGGTGTGGACTCCATGGTCCTCCTGACTCAGCCTCCTGAGTACCGGGACTACAGGTATGTCACCAGGCCTGGCCTGTGTGTGTTTTAAGGGCAGAGTGTCGTGGGCTCCCTCTGTCATTTGGCACACAGCATTTCTTTGCATTTTCTAGATCCAGCCTCGGTGAGATGAGCCTTCCTACCATGAGGCAGGGACTTTTTAGGTGGAGAAGTGAGAAGCCTGAGCCCAGAGGCTCGGGGACCTGGCAACACTCTTGCTCTGTTTGGACCTGTGATCCTGGCAGAGCGGCTGTGGCCTTTCCCTCGCCAGGGGCCTCATCTCAGCTGTGACCTGGGAGATCAGCCTTCGTCTGTCCAGATGAAAATGCCTAAGCTCCTCCCGCCCAGATAGGGGACCGAGCATCCTTCCACCCTGACCCGAGTCTGCCAGCCTGACACAGTTTTACTCCCTCACCCAGGCAATATTTATGCAACTGTCTTAGGGGTGGGGCCAAACAGAGAACAAGACAGACAGGAATTGTTGTCTTGTGCCAAGGGAGAGGCAAAAAAGCAGACTGCAAAATAGATCGGGGCAGACAAGTCCAGCAGAGAGAAATGAAACAGGCCGAGGGGGAGGGAGGGAGGGAGGACCCGGCTGAGAAATCTGCAGTTTGAAATGGCCTGGAAGGGCCTTTCATGGGACCCTGGGCCTGGAGTGGCGCCTGAAGGGCGTGAGGGGAAGTTCTTGGCAGCAGGCACAGCAGGTGCAAAGGCTGTTGGGGATGTGTGAGCCTGGAGCCACAGACTTGGCCACAGGGGTGCGGGGCTGGAGAAGGTGACAGGGGTGTGCCATCCGAGGGACCCCACAAGTCTTGTGGACTGGGCACTGCAGACTTGAGTGCTGGCACACGGAAGGGAGTGCCTGGGTCTCACAGGTGTCACTGCCCGCTGTGCTGAGTGCTGGGTGGAAGGGGCCTAAGAGCCACTCTGCAGTAAGGGGGTGCTTGGGTGTAGATCTAGCCTGCTGTGTCCAGGGCCGGCAGCCCAGGTTTAACAGCCGCCATGCAGTAGTGGGGGGCTACGGCTGGGGATCCAGGGACACCGCACACGGGAATCAGACTCTAGAAAGAGACGTGCCAAGGCTCATGTTGCAGCCTAACTCTCCTTATGAAATGTTGACTTTTGCTGGGTCTGTTGGGATCATTTCATAATTCCTATATGATTATGGAACCAGGAAGGCCCCTAAGTCATCTTAACCTCCCTGGGTTCTTTCCGAGAGTACAGGCTGACGAACTGGGCTGACTGCTCACGAAGGAGGGAGGATTCTCCTGGCCTCCACCACACCCTCTGCCTTTGGAGAGGGGGAGGTACAGAGGGGTAGGAGAATTGGGGGGGCAGGGGAGGCGGCAGATACCTGGCATTCCTCAACAGGTGACGGTGACTATCACAGCAGCCAATCCAGCTGGGGAGGAGGGAACGCACTGGCCATTCCACTGTGGATATAAGGCCCTGCTTCCGTGGGCAGAGCCCAGAAGACTGTGACCCGTCAAACCTGCTCCTCAGTGCTGCCCAGCCTAGGCCCAAGCCTCCGTCTATCACTGCTACAGAACAGGAAGACAAATGCAGTCGGTTTTGCCAGAACCAGTCAGCATGCCAGAGGGACCGTGGACAGGTCAGGACAATGGGCAGGTCGGGATGGGGCGCCAGCCGTTCTAAAGCTGAGGGAGCAGCTTCTCTCACTGTGCTTGATGAAAGTCCTGAACACTCCCCTCACGGAGCCACAGCGGCTGGACAGCTGAGCGGAACACCAGGATTCATAGCCACACCTCCTGGAGAAAGCGGGGTCTGGAGGGAGGGTATGTGAGCTAGGCCTGTCTTCGGTGGGACGGTTCACATGGGTGTCCCTGGACTGAGGGACTGGCTTGGAGCAGAGGACTATAAAGGCCCGTCTTCCCCTCTTTGGTTGGTGACCCTCTCCTCGGCTACTGCCCTTGTCGGCCACCTGTTCTAACCTTCCATGTGTGGTGTATGTGGGGGAGAGTGTGTGCATGAGAGAGAGAATGTGTGGGTGTGTATGTATGAGCGAGAGGAAGAGAATGTGGTGTGTGTGTGTGTGTGTGTGTGTGTGTGTGTGTGTGTGTTCTCCTACCAGACTAAATAGGAGGCTGAGCCTTGGCGTCTGAGAAGGCTGACGAGGCGGCTTGCACGCAGGCTGCACTAGTGTCAGGCAGGGGGAGAAGGTTGTAGAGAGCTAAGGCTGCTGTGAGGGCCGGGGCAGAGCTCCTTTCTCACAAGGATGCCCCCGTCTGACCTTATAAACAAGTGCCACTGTCTGTTTTCTGAGACCCAGGGTCCTCTGCCTCCAACTCTTACACTTGTGGGTGCTTCCCAAGTAGCTGGGACACACCCAGCCTATCTACTCTGTGTGTGTGTGTGTGTGTGTGTGTGTGTGTGTGTGTGTGCCTGTGCGAGAGTGCACTCGGGTACAAATGGTAAGTGCTCTATCACTGAGATACACCCCAGCCCCAAGCAGTGCTTTCCTGATTTGGGTTTTCGTTGTGCTTTGCTTTCATTTTTGTTTTGCGACAGGGTCTCACGTAACCCAAGCTGACCTCTCACTTGCTGTGTTGCCCAGGCTGGCCTCACTCTCACTGTGTTGCCCAGGCTGGCCTAGAACTCCCACTCCTGCAGCCTCTGCCTCTCAAGCTCTGGCCCCCCAGAGTGACCCTGAGGGACTGATGTCTGCATGCACTTTCACCCTCATCCTGGACTGGTTTGGGCTCCTGAGGCCTGGGGCAGAGCTGGATGTGGAAAGCCCCGACTTTCCGGTTCACCTCAACAGTAGCAGGGTCAGCTCCAGGGTAGGACCTACCAGGGGGGAGGAGGCAGGAACAGTCACACTAGCTAAGGCTAGGGGGGAGGAGGCAGGAACAGTCATACTAGCTAAGGCTCCCAGAGCTGTGTCTGCCGGGACCCAGTCCTGGGAGGCTCCAGAAGTTCTCAGCACCCTTCCCCCAGCGTGGGCCTCACGACCTACTGGAAACCGAGCTGTTCAGGGCACCTGAGTTTCCGCTGCTAGAGTGTGGCTGTTGGCATTAGCTGGCATCCTGAGTCCCGATGTAGTGATGTTGGGGGGCGACGTAAGTGTGATTTGCTACAAATACGTTAGCATACTACAAGCCCTTGGTATTGGCCGTTTGGTGCCAATGTAATCACAGGGCTGTTGATCCTGCCAGGGAAGGCCACCATGCTGGGCTGCCTGCTCTGTGCAGCTCAGACAGGGCCGGGCTCCGTGTTTAAGTGGGTGTCTCTGGACATACCTGGGGAAGCACTGCCTTCTGTACTGCGTGGGAAGGGAAGGAACTTTGTCCTGACAGTGACACCTTCCTGACGGAGGCTGGGCAGCCGTCTCCTTTCCTGTGACTCTTCCACAACTCTCCCCACCGTGGCCAGCGTCCATTGCCCTCTGGCCTGCTTCCACCCTCGAGACACCAGCACGTTAGGGGGACACCTGGTCTCAGAGCTGAGGGACCCTGCAGGGAGGTGAGGCATCTGTACTCCTCTGTGTGTGCACAGGGAGCCAGAGGACAGCAGCCCAGCCCCCTCTGCCCTGGGACCCTAGTTTTTCAAGACAGGGTTTCTCTGTGTAACCCTGGCTCTCCTGGAACTGGCTCTGCAGACCAGGCTGGCCTTGAACTCACAGAGATCTACCTTCTCCTAAACTCTGGGATGAAAGATGCCACTGAAGCTGGGCCATTGTACTTTATGCCTTTAATCATAGCACACGGAGTCAGAGGCAGGTGTTGCTCTGTGAGTTTGAGGTCAGCCTGGTCTACAGGGTGAGTTCCAGGGCAGCCAGGGTCACACAGAGAAACCCTGTCTCAAAAAACCAAAAGAAAACAAAAGATGCCACCAAGCCTGGCTTTATTTTCCCTCCTCAACGGGCTCTGCAGGCCACACCTGACCCTGTTCTGGTGTGAGGTAAACACTGCCCTTTGGGATGTGTACGTGACTGGCAAGACGACAGAGGGCCAGGCACCCGGGGCCTGGGCCTTTCCAAACCTCTTTGCCCTGTGTTCTAGTATGGTGGAGACAGTGGCTCCAAACTGCAGGCGCTCCTGTCCTCTGAGCTCCAGATGTGCCTGTGATGCTTGGCACCCGGAGGCTCGTGTCCCTCTTCCTGGGTCAGTGTCTCTCCTCCCCTTCTTGAAAGGACACCAGTCACTGTAGAGAGAGAGTTCACCAGCTCCGTCAGTGAAAACTGCTTCCAACAAGCTCACACTCACAGGTCCCTTTACTTCCCAAGCCTGGGTCAGCTGTCAACAGGACAGCAGGAGAGAGCTGGTGGCGCTCATGACTGCTCTGTGCTCATCCCCACATCTTCCTTGTGACGGCTCTGGCCTGCCCACAGGCTCTCCAGAGTTCTCTCTGTGTGAGGAAGTTCAGAGGGAGGGTGTTCATGGAGCCCCATCACTGAGTGGCCTGTGAGCTGGGTGGCGATGATACCTGCCCCCCGCCTTGTGTTCTGGAGTTCCAAGCTCAGGCTCCATCTGGAACCCGCTTCCTCTAAGGAGCCGAGAAAGCCGTGGGTCAGAGGTGTCTGCAGCAATTTCTGAACTCAATCTCTTATCGTTTCTCTTCCTGCCTGCTGTAGTCTTTGGTGCTGCTCGGACTTTGAGTTTTGGAGCAGGTCACGTGGTTTGACGTGACTTCACAGCTCTCCCTGCCTGGCCCTGCCCCACTATAGCCATCTGCAGCTCAGCAGCCAGTCTGGGACTCACCAGGCTCTGGCCAGCTACAGGGAGGCTCTGCAGAAGCAAGTCTGGGCCCCTCAGGTGAGCAACTTGCTGGAGCCATGGTCCCGGCATGGTTCGTTAGCTGTTCCTCTTGTTGCTGTGAGCAGACAGGTCATTTGGGCTCATGGTTCGGGGAATCAGGCTCTCACTGTGTGGAAGGTGTGACAGCAGGGGCACGAGCTGGACATCCAGAGACAGGAAGCAGAGAGGTGCATGCTGCTGTCCAGCTGGCTTCCTCTTCCTCATGCAGTCTCAGCCCACAGCCATGGTGCCACCCACATTTGGGGCAAGTCTTCCCTCCTCAGCTAGACCTCCCCGGAAACACTCTCACAGACACGTGTGAAGGATGAGCACGATTAGCTGTCCCGGTGGACAGGATGCTCCAGCCATCACTTTCTTTCTGAGGGCTGGAGGGTTGTTGAGATAGGGTTCCTCTGTGTAGCCTTGGCTGTCCTGGACTCACTCACAGGCTGGCCCCTAACTCACAGAGATCCACCTGCCTCTGCCTCCCAGAGTGCTGGGATTACAGGCGCGTGTCACCACGTCCGGCCCCCTGACTGATTTTTATTACATCTTCTCTGATTGATGAAGTCCCTGGGCCATGAACAGCAATTGGCAAATGTAGCTTACTAACACCAGGGGAAGCCAGGCTGGTGTTGGATTGCACCCTATCCGTCCCGCCCTCTCAGCATCCAGGCATGGCAGAGCTGTGCCGCATGGACTCCACGCTGACTGCCCTGGATGAGGAGACGCTCTGGGATCTGCTGGAGGGGCACCGCTGCAAGATCGTGCAGAGCATCTGCCCCAGCCGCCTCACCCCCTACCTGCGTCAGGCCAAGGTGCTGAGCCAGCTGGATGAGGAGGAGGTCCTCCACAGCCCCCGCTTCACCAACAGTGCCATGAGAGTCGGTGAGTCCGCTGGCCTCTCCCTGAGCCCTGCCCAGCAGCTCAGCAAGGCTTGTAGCATAACAATGGGGGGGGGGGTCAACACCAATAGTGACCATGCCTATCATCCCAACATCACAAGCGACTGAGGCAGGAGGATTGCCACAAGTTCAAAGCCAGCCTGGACTACACTGTGAGACCCTATCAAGAAAAGGGAGGAGGGAATGTAGCTCTGTTGGTGGAAGCCTTTGCAGCGTACACACAGCACAGAGCTAGATCCCCACCAGGAATCGGGGGTGCACCTGTAACCCGGGCGGGCATCACAGGTGTGGCTGTAACCTGGGGAGGTGTGGCTGTAACCCGGGCATCGAGGATGCACCTGTAACCCTGGCATCACTGCTGCAGCTGTAACCTGGGCATCACAGAGGAAGTTGTAACTCAGGCATCACGGGGTGCAGCTGTACCCCAGAACTTGGGAGGTGGAATCAGGAGGATCAGAAGTTTAAGGCCATCTTCAGCTCTGCATCAAGAAGTTCTAGGGAGCCTGGGCTGTGTGAGGCCCTATCTCAAAACAACCTCCGTAACAAAGCATCAAGGGAACCAAGGTTCTCACTGTTAGGACACTGAGTCAGTCCCCTAACAAAGCCCCAGCAAACAGCTATAAACAATGTGGCTCAAGGGAAGACTGGGGTGTAGCTCAGTGGTGGAACACACTCAGCGTGCACAAGGCCCTGGCATCTGTCCAGGCACCAAGGGAAAGAAGCCCCGCGGGCTCTGTGCTCTCAGTTCTGCAGCCAGGAAGTCTTACGTGTGCTGGTGTGAACGGGGCTGCAATCCCACCGCAGGCTCCGTGGGGACTCTCCTTGCCTTTCGGCTCTAGAAGGTTCTGGGAAAGCTTTGGCATGTGGTCCTGTCACTCCAACTGTCCCTCCACCTTCATGTTTCCCTCTTCTTGTGAGCACACTTGTGATTGGAATATGGCCCACTGTGTCCTCTTCTTCTTTTAATGTTTAAGTTTATGTCTTTGATTGAGACACTATCTTGTGTACACTCACGATGTCGCCAAGGATGGCTTTGAGTTTTCAATTTGTCACCTCTACTTGCCAAGCGCTAGGACGACAGGTGTGTGCCGGCACTCCTTGTTTATGTAGTCCCGGGGCCTGAACAGGGGACTTTGTGCCTGCTGTGCAAACACTACCAACGGAGCTGCAGCCTCAGGACCGTCTCTCCCTGAGATCTTTCACTTAATTACCCCTACGAAGCTCCTTTGTCCAAAGGGAAAAGATTCACACAGGCACCGTCTTTGCTCTCTATTGCTCTGATAAACATCACGAGGAAAAGCAGCTTGGGAGGGAGAGGTCTGTTTGGCTTACACATCCCAACCAGTCTATCACTGAGGGAGATAGAGGCAGGAACTGAAGCAGAGGCCGGGGAGCAATGCTACTCGCTGGCTTGCTCCCCTTGGTTTGCTCAGTTTTCTTATATGCCCCAGGACCACCAGCCAGGGGTGGCCCATCCACAGAGCTCTCAGCCCTTCTACATCTGTCATTAACCAAGAGAACACCCCCCAGGCTTGCCCACAGGCCGGTAATGGAGACAGTTCCTCAAACGAGATCCCTCTTCCCTGAGGTCCCTAGTGTACCGAGTTGACAAAAAGTATCCAGCACGGATAGATTTTGGGGGCTGATGTATCTTGTGGGGAGATCTTCGGAATTTGTTCGTCTGGTCTGGCGGGCGGTATTTCCTCACCTGGAAGTGACTTCACCCCTGAAGGCTGGTGGGTCAAGCCAGACTGCTGACAAAATGCCCACAGCAAACGCAGGCCATCGAAGCCAGGTGTCGGTGGCAATCATCGCTGTCATATGTAGGTGTGTGGATCTCAAGATAGACTGATCTGTAAAAGGCTGGTGTTTTACACACACACACACACACACACACACACATGAGAGAGAGAGAGAGAGAGAGAGAGAGAGAGAGAGAGAGAGAGAACACAGCACTGTAAGACTATGTCTGCACCTGTCCCTCTGTACCCAGCTCACGGAAGAACATTTTCTTGCCCCTAGTAAGGGTCCAACTATATGTCTCCTGCCTCTTCGAGTTGATGACGCATGAATAAAGCCTGCAAGGACAGTAAAGGGGCCTCCCAGCAGGGGTCCCAGAGGACTCCAACCTCCAGGTGTACAAAGCTGTCCATGTCCACATCCCCTGGTTCAGGCGCTCTCTCCCTCTCTCTCTCTCTCTCTCTCTCTCCCTCCCCCCCCCCCCCGCCTCAAGGACACTTGCTGGATCTGCTGAAGGCCCGAGGGAAGAACGGTGCCGTCGCCTTTCTGGAAAGCCTGAAGTTCCACAACCCTGATGTCTACACTCTGGTCACTGGGCTGCAGCCTGACATTGACTTTGGCACCTTCAGCGGTGAGAGCTGGCTCGAAGGTCGTTCCCTCCAAGCCGGGGTCTTTGGCCCTGGGCAGGGCACTCTCCCCATTCAGTGCAATGGGAAGAAGGCAGCCCTGGACCTTGGGGGCCTCAAGACCCATCTCCCCGCACCTTGAGGAGACTCTAGGGGCCCGCCATGCATTCAAGACATAAAGGGCTGCCTTTATGCTGCCTAAGGGGACACCTAGTGTCTTTCTTCCCTGGAGTGGGGAGACTGCTGCAGGAGAGCACAGTCACACCCTAAAGGCTTATCCGCATGGTGGGACATACAGTCACATTCAGGAGCTGATGGACTCTGGCCTTTCCTAGGGAGCTGTTGAAAGATTTGGCTGTTAAAAGAACAGGACTCTCAGGAAACTCAAAACAGCAGCTTGTCAGACATCTGCTCTGGTTTGTGTGTTCTGTCAGGCAGATTTATGTCTCTGCTGAGTTTTCTTGGGGTCCCATGGAAATTGCTAGCTTTGGGTACAATCAGCTCATAAGGGAAGCTGGATGAAAATGGTAGGATCTCACAGGAAAGCCTAGAAGGGCAGTCCAAATCATGATGAAAATATGGAGTCCCTCAAAAGCAGGAGGCTTTTAAAGAGACCAACAGAGTAGGCCTGTAGGCTCACAAGGGTCTTGTCATGGGGTACAAGACCCTGGGGGCTGAGTCCAGGAGGGCAAGATGACAGAATGATCACCCACCTGTAGGTCTCATGGAAACGTCCAAGCTGACCGAGTGTCTGGCTGGGGCCATCAGCAGCCTGCAGGAGGAGCTGGCCCAGGAGAAGGCGCAGAAGGAGGCGCTGCTTCGGAGATACCAGCAGCTGAAGGAGCGCCTGGGCACAGCTGAGGCCCGGGCAGAGGGTCTGCGTCAGCTCGAGGCCGACCACAGCCGCATGAAGCGTGAGGTGAGCACGCACTTCCACGAGGTCCTGAAGCTGAAGGATGAGATGCTGACGCTGTCCCTGCACTACAGCAACGCGCTTCGAGAGAAGGAGCTGGCCACAACGCGCTGCCACAGCCTGCAGGAGGAGGTACCACCCAAGGACCCGCTAGCCAGCTAATGGGGGAATCCAAGCAGGGGACCGAATCTGGGGAGCCCACTCCACACGCCCTGCAGACCTCCTGGGTTTGCCTTATGGGGTGCTTCCTTCCAGGGTGCTTGACAACATCAGGGGACATCTCTGAGATCCAAGTTCCTCTTGGGCCTCTGACCAACAGAAGAAGGAGGCCAGCTTGATCTGGCTGGGTAGTTTGGGGGTTCGGGACCCTGGACACACACAGAGCCTGGACCCCACAGGTTACCCCAGGAAACTCTGCTTGATGAAGAATCCAGTCCCTGTGGACCTCAGCTTCCCTAGCCCTCACTGGCCTGACCTTGCTGACGCATTGTTGTTAACCCACCTTTATGATCCCACATTCTCACCATCAGAGGGGTTAGCAGAGCACAAGATGGCAGAGAAAACAGGGGCGCTGGTGGCCATCAATCTAACTAACTGTAGAGCTGGGAGCTGGTACCGGTGCCACTGTCTGCCATGGTCTGCTCCAAGGGACCCAAGCCATTAGTCTTTCTCTTTTTATTTGTGTGTTCTGCTTGTATGTGTGCCTGCATACCTGAAGAGGGCGCCAGATCTCATTGTTGTGAGCCACCATGTGGTTGCTGGGAATTGAGCTCAGGACCTTTGGAAGAGCAGCCAGGGCTCTTACCCTAGAGCCATCTCTCCAGCGCTAAGCACTGTATCTCATCCGAAGCAAAATAAAGCTAGCACGCCTTTGTCTGATGAGAGGGTCAGTCTGTATTAGTTACTTTTCCGTTGCTGCGATAAAACATGACTAAAAAAAACACAGGAGGGATTTGTCTGGGCTTGTGGTTCCAGAGGAATAAGAGTCTGTCGTGCAGGGAGTGATGGCAGCAGACAGGCATGGTGGCCAGAGGAGGAAGCAGACAGCTCATAGCCTCTACTATAAACGAAGAGGAAAGTGAGAGCGGGCAAGGTGTATGCGCCAAAGCCTGCCCTAGTGCCTACGAGGCAAGCCCAGCGTGCCCCGCGCCTCCCAGGCACAGATAGAACCGCCCCCTGGGTGCCAAGCCAAAGGGGACATTGACCATTCAGACATCACGGTGTTTTCCCAGAGGACCCAAGTCAAGTCCCGGAACCCATACGGGGAAGCTTATAACTCCAGCTCGGGGGCATCTAACACCTCTGGCCTCTGCAGGCACCAGCACACACATGCGCATGCTCACACACAGATATACACACATATGCAATTTAAAATAAAGTAAATACTCTCACATGCTGCTTCTTCCCAGGAGGCTGTGGGGCTGCCCGGGAGGTGAACCCGTGCCTGGTGCCTTTGGAGCTCAGGGCTGAGGCCCTCCACAGGCAACCAGCATCAGCAGGGCGGGTGGGCAAGCTGCAGCTCGCAGTGCTGGCCGGAGAGACCTTCCCCACCACCCTCCTCCGCTTTCTCCCACACAGCTCTACCTGGTGAAGCAGGAGCTACAGCGGGCAAGCCTCGTGTCCTCCTGTGAACGGGAATCTCGAGAGAGGTCTCTGAAGATGGTCAGCGACCTGGAGTCTGAGGGAGCGGAACTGAATCGCCTTAAGGAGGAAAATGAAAAGCTGCGCTCCATGACCTTCAGCCTGGTAGGCCTTGGTCCCTCAGGAGGCCAGACATCTCCTGCTGATCTGGGAAGGCCATGTCCTTAGTGTCAGTGGGTACCTATGGGCTCATGCCAACCCCTTCTCTATGTCTTAGGCAGACCTTGAACTCATGATCCTCCTGCCTCAGTATCATGGTATGGTAACCTGTACCACCAGAGCAGATTATGTGATCCCCCGTGTTCCTTCCCGCCTCTCTTCCCACCCACCCAGATGGTGACGGCACTATAAATCTTGTCCCCGCCAAGGTGGTGGTGGCACTCACTTTTAATCCCAGCACCCAGGAGCCAGAGGCAGGTGGATCTCTGTGAGCTCGAGGTCAGGTTGGCTACACAGAGAAACTTTGTCCCGAAAAACCAAAAACACAAAACAAAACAAAAACAAAAGCCTCGTCTCTATATTAGCTCATCATGTGGGTTAATTTACTGCAACCGCATTGTTCTGCAATAGGAAAGGCCCCTGTGACTGTGGGGTCTGCCGGGTGGGGGGATGCAAGCCTGCAATCCCAGAATGGCAGCCCAAGGCAGGCGATGCCGTGGCTAAGATAAAAAAGGCTGGATGAGCTATAGGGATGTGGAAAATATAATCCGTCCTGCCCATCACACTTTCTCCATCCGGCTCACCACGGCTCGGGGGAGCAGACTTCCTGGAGCCTGGGAGCTGGGGACACGGAAGCCCTGGAACTCGGCAAACACTTTACCTAGTCACCTTGATTCCCTTTTCTTTCTTTTCTTTTTTGGTTTTTCAAGACAGTGTTTCTCTGTGTAGCTCTGGCTGTCCTGGAACTCACTCTGAGTTAGAGCCTGGCCTCGAACTCAGAGATCCACCTGCCTCTGCCTCTGCTGGGATTACAGGCGTGTGCCACCTGGTCCCCTCTGATTTTTTTTTAAAGATTTATTATTTTATCGTATGTGGATGGGTATCTGCCTGCATGCCCAGACATGTGCACATGGGCTTGCCTAGTGCCATGCAGCCCCTGGCACTGGAGTTACAGCCAGTTGTGAACTGCCATTCGGGTGCTGGGAATTGAACCTGGGTCCTCTAGAGAAGCAGTCAGTGCTCTTAACCACTGAGCTATCTCTCCAGCCCCCTCTGGGTTCTTTTAATTAAAAATTTTACTGGAGGAACAGTCCTGGAGAGACGGTTGGTTCAGCAGCTAAGATCACCTGCTGCTCTGGCGGTTGACCTAGGTTTGCTTCCCAGCACACACACACACAGACACACACACACACACAGACACAGACACACATACACACAGACACACAGACACACATACACACACACACACAGACACAGACACACACAGAGACACACACACCACACACACACACACACCACACATACACACACACAGACACACACACACACACACACACAGACACACACACACACAGACACACACACACCACACACACACACACCACACATACACACACACAGACACACACACACACAGACACACACACACACACACAGACACAGACACACATACACACAGACACACACACACACATACACACACACACACAGACACAGACACACACACACACAGACACACACACACACCACACACACACACACACCACACATACACACACACACACACACACACACACACACACACACACACACACACACGGCAGCTCACAGCTATCTCTAACTCCAGTTCCGGGTGTTCTGGTGCCCCCTCTGGCCTCTGCAGGCATTGCACCCACATTTCTTATAAGAAATTCCCTCAGTATACCCTCCTTGGGGATATGACACAGCTCACTACAGCCTAGGCTGGACTGTGTGTCGCTCACAGGCTCCTCTGGGGAATGAAGCACGAGAAGGACCGTCCTTTGTCTTCAAGCTCTGCTGGTGGAGCGGTTGGAGAAGGCTGAATGATCCTAAAGAGAAATTATTCCTTGAGGGATTCTGTCTCCTCGACCATTTAGAACCAAAATGCCTATCTTCTCATTTATGACTGGTGTGCATGTGTTCCTGTGTGGGTGCATGTGTGTATACAGATGTACATGTGTGGGCATGCATGTGTGTGTGTGTGTGTTTCTGGGCACCAAACCAAGGGGGTTACATATGCTATGTACTCTCACACCAAAATGCACCCACAGCCCTCATTTCACACTCTTTTTTTTTTTTTTTTTTTTGAGTCAGTGTCTAAGAAGCCTAAGTTAGCCTGAATGCATTCTGCAGCCTATGCTCGCCTCAGACCAGCAGCTGCAGTAATGAGGCCACACTACCTAAAGCCCGGCCTCGGGCTTTCCTGTGCCGTTTCCTTGGGGCTCGGTTTCCCCGGTAGGGTGCGGGGAGGTTGGCTGACCTCGTTCTGCACCAGGTGGAGAAGGACATTCTGGAGCAGAGCCTGGATGAGGCCCGGGAGAGCAAGCAAGACCTGGTGGACCGCATCCACTCGCTGCGGGAGCGAGCGGTGGCTGCAGAGAGGCAGCAGAAGCAGGTGACAGCACAGCCCCTTCCTTGGGGTTGCGGCCCCCCTCCATCCTGGGCAGGCTCGTTTTTGGGGCCCACGGATTCGTTCAATCATCAGCACATTTAACTTTGCGTATGTTAAGCCGTACCCTGAACCTCATGGCCAGAGGATCAATGGAGGAAGCCTCAGCTCGTGTCAAAGGCTTAGGGACCATGACAGCCCAGGATTTAGACAAAGGAGGATGGACAGAGAAGGCAGCAGAGGGAGAGAGTGAGGCAGGGGAAATCCCTTGCTTATTTAGGGCCATTAAGCAGGTGTGATTCCTCACACGTGTATTCACAACTGCTGAGTAAATCCAGCATGAATGGCTCCGTGGCTCTGGAGTCAGACCTCTAAACCTGTCCCAGTGGAGAGAATACGAATTCACCTCACTTCCCCACCCCAGGCTCCCATCTCCCTTCCCCCATCTCTCCACTCACCCCTTCCCACCCAAGCCTTCAGACCAGTGAACCCATGGCTGTGTCCCCACTGCACAGTACTGGGAGGAGAAAGAACAGACCCTGCTCCAGTTCCAGAAGACCCAGGTGGACTGCGAGCTGTACAGAGAAAAGATGACCACACTACAGGGCCAGGTGGCTGAGCTGCAGAAGGAACGTGACCAGGTACCCTCAGCCCTGGGGGCCGGGCTGGGAGGGGAGGCGCAGGAGGCTGCCTCGCAGGCAGGGAGCAGAAGGACACCACCATCTACGCCGTCCCCTGCTGGAGCGCGGTGGGGCCAGGGAGAGGGTTCAGGGTTCCTTCCCTCCGTCCATAGGTCCCTAACTTCCGTGCAGTGCACTGACACAGGCTCTCTCTCACCCTCCCCGCCTTTGTTCCTGCCACAAGATGTAGACTGCATCCCGGATACGGGTTTTCTAAAAACAGAGAAGGTTTGCATGCAGCGTGAGGGTGCCTTTGGCAGCTCAGAGGCCTGGTTCATTGTCCCACCGGTAACCGCCCCTAAACCGCTGCCCCCGGTCTCCCCGTCTTGGCTCCAGGCGTACGCAGCCAGGGACAGGGCCCAGATGGAGATATCTCAGCGCCTGGTGGAGAAGGATGCCCTGCGCAGGACGGTGTTTGAGCTGACGGAGCAGCTCTGTGAGCTGAGGACTCAGCTGCGCAAGCTGCAGGCAGAGCCCCCGGGAGGGGTGAGTATGCAGCCCAGGAGGGGAGGCCGGGCCACGGGCTGCACACACAGCCCAGGAGGGGAGACCGGGCCACAGGCTGCACACACAGCCCAGGAGGGGAGGCCGGGCCACAGGCTGCATGGGTGATGGGGAAGCACAGATGTTAAGTGAGCCGGGAGATGGGGCAGAGCTCCACAGAGCTGTGAGCACACAGGCCAGGACCGGCCTGCTTCAGCATATCTCAGGTTGATATACTGGGTTACAGAAAGGGAAGCTTGGCAGGGAGGGGTTCTGGAACCAGCAAATCTGAGTGTGTCATGGCAGAGGAGGCTGTCAGAATATCCACTTTGTAGAAATGATTTTCCCAAAGTCAAAAGCCCAGGGGCAGGGTAGCACAGGTGCTAAGGTGAGGGCCCAGCACGGTCAAGAGCTGTGAGTGTCACCACGCCTGTTTGGTCCCATGGGCAGCACGGGTCAGGTACCCGGGTGGGCAAGACTTCGTAAGTACCCGAGGTCCCGGTGGAAGGCACAGGCAGACTCTTCCTAGTCCCACCCCTTCTTGCGTGTGTGTGTGGGGGGGGCCTCTTGAGCCACACTCATGCGCAGCAAGTAATCTGTGGCTAAATCATACATGGCCCTCGTCCTCCCCCAACCATTTAAGAAACTTTTACTTTTGGAATGGACTCACATTGCCCAGTCTAGCCTTGAACTTGTATGTCTGCTTCCTCAGTCTCCGAGTGGCTGAATGCGCAGGCCTGAGCCACCAGGCCCAGCTTGTGACGCACACATACATGCACACACTAGCAAGGTGACTTGTCACCACGCCCGACAACCCGAGTTCAACCCCGTGACCCACACGGAGAGCGGGAGAACCAGCCCCTGCAAGCTGCCCTCTGACTTCCACAGGTGTGCCGTGGCATGTGTGTGCACACACGCGCACACACATAAAGTAAATACAATCTACACGTGCTACTTGATAATATGTGTGTCTATACATGCATAGATGAGTGAACATAGACGTATTATGTGTGTGTGTGTGTGTGTGTATCCACACGCAGAAAGAAGGCTGGGAGGGCAGACACGGAAATGCCAACTGCATATACATAATCTATTTTATTTTTATGTGTGTGTGTGTGTGTGTGTGTGTGTGTGTGTGTGTGCCTGGGCACACGGATGTGCACCATGTACACGCAGTACCTGTGGAGGCCAGAAGAGGGCGTCAGAACCCTTGGAACTGGGGTTACAGATGGTTGTGGGCTGCTGTGCGGTGCCGGGCACAGAACCTGGTCCTCTGCAAGAATCCTTGATGCTCTTCACCACTGAGCTGTGTTCAGTCTCATTATCCTTAAACCTGGCAACCAACAGCACGCAACACACATTCTCTAGATTCTCGAGAAAGGCTGAACGGCATTTTCTCAAGCCAGGTGGCCCTCGTCTCCTCGGTGGGTAACTACTGGGATTTCACCCAGAGGCTGGGACGGAACCTGTCCAAGCAGGAGTGGGTGGCTGGGGGCGGAGACCCAGAGGGAAGTTTCCTGCCCTAAGGAGCCCTCTGGCCTCTTTGGAAGCCCAAGCAGGAAGCGGGAGCCAGGGAACTTTGCCTTCGGGGGAAGCAGAGGCTGGTGAGGATGCATGCCATGTGCCCGCCACCCGATGACAGCGACTGCAGCCTCCTCAGCTCCACCGAGGTACATGCTCCCGCCCCTCCCCCCTCTCTACCACCCACCATCCTCTGCCCTCTGCTGTGTTCAGCCCAACACATCATCTTGGCCAAGCTGCCTCCAGGAACCTTACCGGCATATAGCAGAATTGATACACGGAGCATTTCAGGCAGGAAGCCCACTCCCTCACAGGTCTGGGAGCTGGAAACCCAAAATCAAGGTGCCAAGGGGATCACACTCCTGGTGGCTTTGGGGGAACCTTTCCTATGACTCCAGCTTTGCTTTCCCAGCAGTCCTTGGCTTGCAGCCGCGTCTCTCCAGGCTCCACCTCCATGTCAGGCGGAGCTCTCCAAGTCCCCTTGCATTGTTTCTCAGCTTTCCTAAAGCTGAGACCCTCTAGTTCAGTTCCTTGTGTTGTGCTGACCACAACCATAAAGTTATTCCCATTGCTATTTCGTAACTGTAATTCGCTACTGTTAAGAATTATATCTATTTTTGGAGATGGAGGTTTGCCACAGGGGCCGAGACCCACAGGCTGAGAACCCCTGGCTTAGAAGGTGTGTCAGGTGGTTTCCCTGGGATCATCAAGTTAAAGGGAAAAAGTTTGTGTTCACAGCTGAGAGGTTTCCACCACAGTGGCTCAGACCCATCGCTTCAGGTTTGTGGTGAGGCAGAGTGTCTCGTACAGCAGCTGGGAAAGCAGAGAGAGACAAATAGACAAAGAGACATATACACAGAGAGGTAGAGACCCAGACAGACAGGCACAGACAGACAGACAGAACCTGACTTACTAGCTCCCGCAGGGGACACTCCGCGTGACCTAACTAAGCTTCCTTCCCTAAGCCTCCTCCTGAAGTTTCAGTTACCTGATAGCCACAAGCCAGCAGACAAACCTTAAACAGGCAGTCTTCAGGGGAATCTAAAAACCCAGACTACAAAAGACTGCAGTGGACTTTCAGCCCACTCCCACCCAGCCTGACTTCTCAGCTTGATTCCATCTGTAAAGACCCTACTTAAAAATCAGGTCACATTCAGAAATCGTGGAGAGACCTGAAGTTTAGGAGACACTATTCCACCTAGCTCAGATGGTCCCTGGATGGCACAGAGGAGAGGTGACCTCTTCAAGGTGGCTGTGCAGGTTCAGGGTGCTCAGGGTGTGGTGGCGGTGCCACGGTTGTGGGCGGCCGTGAGCTGAAATGGGGGTGAGAGGCAGGTGAGCATGGAGCCCCTTGCCACCACCTGGGGCAGGCTTGCGGCTCCCTTCCTGGATGCCCTCGCAGTGTGCTCCACTGGCCCTGCATTTGCAGCCAGACTCTGCACATGCTCCCTGGCCTCTTGGTCCACATTCCAGCCAGAATCACAGCCCCACCTGGCTCCGGCTCATGATCAGGGTCTTTGGGGCTGTGGCCAGGATGGGAAGGAAACTGGGGTCTCAGGGCTAACTCCTGGCTGGCTTCCCTCATGCACATATGCCCTCTCTCAAATACCTGAGGAGTGGGATCAGCTCCCCTGTCCCACTGTACCCTGCGTGCTGGGATGTGGCCATCTTTGCGCTGGCCGCCTCCCGCTGTGCCGGCTCTGTTGCTGCACCCTCCTCCTGGGATCCTCTGTCACGCCCTCCAGGAAGTCTGCGAAACCCTAGTGTGGTGTCCTTACTCACTGTTCTGTTTTCCCCTGCAGTCAGTGATCAGGGGGTGGTGCCGGTCCTCAGGGTAGCAACAAAGGAGCCACAGAGCCGCTGTTCCCAGTGAGCAGACCTAGGTCACCTCATTGCCTGCTCAGAACTAGCCCCATCTGAAGGCCTCCGATTCTCCCCTCACCAGCCCGGAACTCCTCCATCCTGGTTCTCATTACTTTATATGCAAAATGGGATATCAAATACACAACCTAGGACGTATACAACAGGCACTCTCACACAACCTAGAATGTACACAGCAGGCACTCCCACACAGCCTAGAACAACAAGCCCTAGGGGAGCTTGATTCAACAGCTCTTTCTCTGCTTTCCTTTCCCACGTTGTCACCCTCTGCCCATCCAGTCCCAGCTGTGGTGGGACCTGAACTCCAGCTCCAGCCGCGAGCAGATGGACAGCTTCCGCTCCAGCAGCCCCATGCCTCCCAGCCAGCAGTCACTGTACAAGCGTGTGGCGGAGGACTTCCTGGCAGATCCTGAGTTTCTAAGGTAGCGCATGGTCCAGCTTTCGGGGGATGCTAGCTATTCCAAGGACTGTCTGGGCTTCGGGCACAGCAGCTCGGCCACCAGGTGAGCTAGCTTCCCGTGTTCTGTGACAGCTTCTCGGAGGTCCCGGAGGCGCGGCTTGAAGGGGCTGTGGGGGACGACACGGACACAGACCTGGAGTACGAGATGCTGGACAGCGCAGGTGAGTGTGACACACACACACACACACACACACGCATCTCTCCAGCAGGGCAGCAGGGAGGGGAGGGAGACAGCCTGGCTCTCTCTCCAGACTGCAGAAAGATGTGAACTTGATCTCTGCCATAGTGGAGGCGACCACAGCCCAGCTGAGCTGTTTCCTGTGATCATTTTAATTTTCATGCAGAGGCCACACAAGGCTCAGCATCTGTGTTCACATGGCCACAGGTGTGCGTGTTCTCCTGCCCCATCCTCACTCTCCCTGTGAGCAGGCAGGCCTGGGTGCTCAGTGGCATCTGACAGGAGCAGCCCTTCTCCTGGCTGCCGGCCCCAAGGCTCTCGCTCTCCTCATTTCCTCACGTCTGTGATTGAACTGATCCCTTGTCCTGACGTCCACTAATTAGCATTCTCACTTTTACCTCACACCTGAGGCCACACCCGGGGTTACACCTGGCCCTCTCAGCTGTTTGGCTCCCGGCCAGAATTCACCTCACAGCCACCAGAGGACGAGAGTGTTCAGCACAGTGGACCAAGTGACCAGAAACCCAAACCCTTGCCGACTTCCACCTCAGGTTCACACAATGTGGCTGGGTCAAATCCAAGCTCTGCTGGAGCGTTTCCTCTATTTAATTCTGCTTTTAAGATAGTCAGATGGTGTTTATTACCTGGGCGGAAGCCATCTGTGAGTGGCAGCTCTGAGGCCCCCACCGGAGCTTGAGGTGGGGTAAGGATGCCCCTGGCCCAAGGTCACAGAATACGAACCACAGTGCTGTGTCAGGGGCTCAGACATGTGGGAAAAATGCTTGCTTGCACGCAAGGAGGCCTGATCGGCAGAATCCCTGTAAAAGCCAGGCATGGCAGCAGGCTTCTATAAGCCCAGTGCAGGGAGGTGATACCTAGATAGGAAGGTATCTAGGCTTCTCAGCCCAGCTAGGTTAGCTAAAGTGAAGAGTTCTGGAGTCAGTGAGTGACTCTGCCTCACAAAATAAGGCAGAAAGTGATAAAGGAAGACAACCTGATGTTCACCTTTGGCTTACACACACAGAGAGACAGAGACACTCAGAAAGAGACAGAGAGAAAGACAGAAACAGAGACACATAGAAAGAGACAGAGAGAAAAACAGAGACAGAGACACTCAGAAAGAGACAGAGAGAAAGACAGAAACAGAGACACATAGAAAGAGACAGAGAGAAAAACAGAGACAGAGTCACACAGAAAGAGACAGAAAGACAGAGACAGAGACACACAGAAAGAGACAGAGAGAAAGACAGAGACAGAGACACTCAGAAAGAGACAGAGAGAAAGACAGAGACAGAGACACACAGAAAGAGACAGAGAGAAAGACAGAGACAGAGACACACAGAAAGAGACAGAGAGAAAGAGACAGAGAGAAAGACAGAGACAGAGACACTCAGAAAGAGACAGAGAGAAAGACAGAGACAGAGACACACAGAAAGAGACAGAGAGAAAGAGACAGAGAGAAAGACAGAGACAGAGACACTCAGAAAGACAGAGAGAAAGACAGAGACACACAGAAAGAGACAGCGAGAAAGACAGAGACAGAGACACATAGAAAGAGACAGAGAGAAAGACAGAGACAGAAACACACAGAAAGAGACAGAGAGACAGAGACACTCAGAAAGAGACGGAAAGACAGAGACAGAGACACAGAAAGAGACAAAGAGACAGAGACAGAGAGACAAAGAGAGAGAGCTCTCTGGATGTGGAGACTTGCACATGTAATCCCAGAACTTGGGAGGATTGAGAATTCAAGGGCTATATAGTAAGACCATTTCAAACTAATTACTTTTATAAAGATTTATTTATTATTTATATACTACTCTGCCTGCATACATGCCTACACACCAGAAGAGGGCACCAGATCTCACTATAGATGGTTGTGAGCCACCATGTGGGTGCTGGGAATTGAACTCAGGACCTCTGGAAGGACAGTGCTCTTAACCACTGAGCGCTCTCTCCAGCCTGGATTAATTAATTTTTAACATGCTAGATCTTGGGGAGCCTTGGGGAGCATATAATGTGAGAATTCAGAGGCCCAGCATAGCCAGCGGGGTGCTGGTCAGTGCCAAGGGGCAGGACTGGACTATGCCAAACGTTAGACTTCCCCTTTTTGGATTTATTTTCTTTTCTGTGATGAGTGTTTTGCCTGCGTGTATGTCTGTGCACCACATGCTTGCCTGGTGCCCGCAGAGGCCAGAAGAGGGTGCTAGTCCCCTGGAGCTGGAGGTACAGAAAGCGGCGGTGATCACTGTGTGGGTGCTGGCAATTGAATTCTGGTCCTGTGCAAGAAAAAGTGCCCAGAACTAACTCCCGAGCCGTCTCTCCTGCCCTCAGATCTGATCCTTAATTGAATTCAGAAATCTAGATGTTGGAAGTCTCCCCTCCCTTAAGCTATTGGCAACTAGTTCAGGCATTGCAGAATGATGCACACAGCTGTCACCATGGAAAGATGAAATCAAAGCACTCAGCACAAAGGCGGGGCCTCCGCAGGGGCCTGAGCCAGGCAGGTGAGGTACCTGAGGAGGCCGCCTCAGGGGAGCAGGGCAAAGAGCTGGCGTGACTCCCATTTCCTTCCAGACCTCCGCCAGCCAGAGGACAGCCTGCAGGAGTCTTCACAGAGCCTGAATATCTCAGAAAGGTGAGCTGCAGGCTGGGGAGACTGGCCGTGACAGAGCAGAGAGTGACTGCTCCCTCTCACCCGGGGGAGCCCGCCGCATTTCTGAGGGATGGGCTGGAGCAGAGAGTCCAGAACCTGGGCCTTTCCTGACTTCTGCTCAGCGTGGATCTGTCTGCCCGCAGCAGCATCCCTGTGAGGCGGAGGCCAGCCCGCAAAATCCTGAGCCAGGTCACAGTGCTGGCGTTCCAGGGGGCCCCACTGCTGGAGCAGGTCAGCGTCATTGGCGGGAACCTCACCGGCATCTTCATTCACCGCGTCACCCCCGGCTCCGCGGCAGATGAGATGGCCTTACGTCCTGGCACTCAGATCATGATGGTGAGCAAGAGAGGAAGACAAGGCCAGGGCCAGAATGGGAAGGGCTGTGTGGCAGGAGACGGTGGTCTGGCTCTGACTGGGTCTCAGTTCTGCTTGGGTTGATGGAAAGTGTTGCCTTTGTCTGTGGACGTGGGTCGGGGAGGGAAACCCTTCTTAAGCCGGGCCAGTCAGAAGCCCCAGAGCCCTTGGGACTCGGCAGCTCTGCCCTTGGTGCTGTTCTGGAGGTGCAGCTGGGGGGCTTGTTTCTGTCAGACAAGTGATCCAGTACTGAGCTGCGCCCCAGCCCTGACTGGGCTGTGTAAAGCCATTCTAATGGGGGTAGGGCTTTGCGTTTCTTTTTTACTTTGATGATCTTATTGTCAGTTTGCGTATGTGCAGAAAAAAAACATATACATGACATAAAATTTACCATTTTAGCTGGGCATGGTGGAGCACACCTTTAATCCCAGTGCTCAGGGAGGTGGAGAAGAGGCAGCCGGATCGCTGTGATTTTGAGGCCAGCCTGGCTTACAAAGTGAGTCCAGGACAGCCAAGGCTACACAGAGAAACCCTGTTTCGAAACACCAAAAACAAAACAAAACACCATTTTAACTATGGAGTTTTATTGCAAAATGCCCATATCTGGACAGAGCACAAATATACATATAAATTTAAATCATAAATTACTCTTATTAAGAGAAAACATGAGTGGGGAGGGTGATTTAGACATGGCCTAACAACGTGGTTTTCTTCACTTCCGTGTGCGTGTGTGCGTGTGTGCGTGTGTGCATGAGTGGCTGCACAAACGCACAGCACACGTGGCAGGTCAGGGGTCAGCTTTGGTCGTCCTGCTGTCTTCCACCTCGCTTTGAGGCAGGCTCTCTCTTTCGGGGTGTGCTGGCCCACACCTTCGATCTCAGCACTTAGCAGACAAAGGCAGGTGGAGCTGTGAGTTCTGGGCCTGTTCTGCAGACCGAGACCCTGTCTCAACAAACACATACATGTATTTGCTTATTTGTCTGTGTGTCACAGAACACACGTCTATCCTTCCACCACGTGGGTCCCAGGGGTTGGATTCAGGCTTTCAGTCTTTGGTGATGAGTACCTTCACCCCACTGAGCCGTGGGGCCAAGCATGAGGCTTTCTCCTCCTCCTTCTTTGATCGTGCTTGTTTGTTGTTTTGTTTTATTTTTTTTTTTTGAGACAGGGTCTCACTATGTAGCCCTGGCTGTCCTGGAACTCACTTTGTAGACCAGGCTGGCCTCGAGCTCACAGAGAACCACCTCCCTCTGCCTCCAAGTGCTGGGATTAAAGGTGTGCGCCCCCACACCTGGCTCTTCCATCTTCTGCCTCTTGCAGCCCTCCCCAGCTCTCGGGTGAGTGAGTGGGTTTCTGTGCATGCGGTCAGTCCGCTCTCCCCACCTCAGCTCCATGTGAGAGCGCTGAGGACACAGGTTCACAGCACAGCACCCACGTGGGGTCGAGGGCTAAGCCAGTGGTCAGACTCGCACAGCAAATGCCTTTAGCCGCCAAGCTGCCTCCCTGGCCCCCAAAACAGAACCGCACAACTACAAGCCTTTAAAATAACTTTTTTCACATAAAAATTTTTTATTAGGTGTATGGGTGCTTTGCTAGCATGTACGTCTATGTATCATGTGTGTGCCTGATGCCCCAGAGGCCAGAAGAGGGCACTGGATGCCCTGGAAATGGAGTTACAGAAAGTCATGAGCCACCTTGTAATACTGGGAACTAAACCCTAGTCTTTGGAAGAGAAGGCAGTGCTCTTAAACACTGAGCCATCTCTCCAGGCCCTATTTTACTTTTAATTGTGTGTATATATGTGAGAGGGGTGAGTGCACAGAGTGCAGGTGCCTGCAGAGGCCAGAACTGGACAGCAGATTTCCTGGAGCTGGCGTCACAGACAGTTGAGAACTGCTTCGTAGGTGCTGGGAACAGAACCCGGGTCCTCTGTAAGAGCAACAGAGGCTCTTAACCACTGAGCCAAATCTCTAACCACCCCCACCCAACTTTAAGCCTTTTAAAACTATCAAGAAATGTGCCAGCCGGGCGTGGTGGCACACGCCTGTAATCCCAGTACTCCAGGAGGCGGTGGCAGGCAGGTGTCTGTGAGTTCGAGGAGATCCTGGTCTGCAAAGTGAGTCTAGGAAGGACAGCCAGGGCTACACAGAGAAACCCTGTCTTGAAGGGAAAAGGCTTCAGTCCATCCCTGAGGCTCACCTGTTGGCCTCACTGAGAGAAGGGCAGGAATGGGGCAGCTCACCTGGGCAGGGGGTGTCCACAGTGAAGCAAGAGCATCCTGAAGGGCCCATATGCTCCCCTGTGCCCTACATACAGATATGAGGATCCCTGTGACACTATAGTCCTGAGACTGGCGAGTAGTTGAGGACCCTTTCATGCTGCAGGGTCCACCATGGCACTTGAGAGACAGCCGTATCAGCCTGGGCAGCTCTGAGCTGACAGTCGGCAGACGAGTCAAAGCATGCGCACACAAGACACAGAAGCACATGTCCCCTTACACCACGGGGATGAGGGAGGCAGTATGGAAGCCCTACCCCTCCCCGGTAGGGTAAGGGAGGGGCACCCTGGCACTGAGTGGGTGAGGACCGGGGATGCCACTCAGCAGCCCCATGCACAGAAGGTCGGGCCTCACACACACAGAACCTTGATCTAGAGTGACCCAGAATGTTCTGGAAGCTCCCAAGGTCCATTTTCAAGACAGGAAAGTAGCTATGATGAAGAGGCCATCCTCGGCACTGGAAAGGTTAGGGGTGACGGGCAGCCGAGTGCAGCCTGATGCTGTGACAACACTTTCCCTGCACAGCTTGTGACAAGCGATTCTGATAGGCCACGAGAGGCCAACATGGGGGGCTGTGAGGGAGGCCAAGGGGTGCTCTGGGGCTCCCTCTGCACCCATCTCAACTGCCATAAGTGTTGGTGAGAAGTGGCCCTCACACTGCCCTCAGGTGGACTACAAACCGACGGAGCCGTCATTAAGGGCCACGCTGGAGAATGCCACGCTGGAGCAGGCTGTGGGCCTTCTCAGGAGGGTGAATGGTTCCTGCTACCTGTCTGTGAAGATCAACACTGAGGGTAAGGCACCAGCCCACACCTGCTCAGCCCTCGGTCCCCTGCTCTGACCCTGCTGCACCCCAGAACCCAGGCCTATCAAGACTGAGGCAGTTCAGCCAGTCTCTCCCTGACTCCCCCAGGCTCCTAAAACAGGAACCGTCCCTCCACCCCGGGCCTAGCACCAAAGTGGCTTCCATGGTTCCTCCCACTCTCACATTCTAGAACCTTCCTCTTGTAAGTGCAGGGGTCTGCAATCGTCCACCACCGATGTGTTCTTTTATCAGGGTATAAGAACCTAATCCAGGACCTCGATGCCAAAGTGGTGACCTCCGGAGACTCATTCTACATCCGGGTCAACCTGGCCATGCAGAGGAAGGGCGAGGGGGAGCTGCATGCGCACTGCAATGATATCCTGCACGTCACCGACACCATGTTCCAAGGCCGCAGCTGCTGGCACGCCCATCGCGTGAACCCCTACACCATGAAAGACGTGGAGTCCGGCACCGTCCCCAACTATTCACAGTGAGTAGCCGCTCGAGGATGGCGTCTGCCTGGCTCAGCACCATGTCCAGGTTCCTCCTGCCCAGGGGGCCTTCCAGAATCTGCCCCGCCTTAAAGCAGAGCACCTGCCCGAGAATAAAGAGCAGAGGAAGGATTTAGCTCTATAAGCCCTCCTGGTGGTAGGGCCTCCCTTACCTACCCTGGCTGCTCAGTAGCCCCCACGGGACCCGTGCAGGACCATTAAGTTAGCATGTTCTGGCCTGGACTAAGGCTTGGGAGAGTCAAGGCCCCAGTCTGTGAGCCCCGGCATGGAGCACTCCTGTCCCCAGCCTATGCGTCCCTCTGGGCCCTGAGGCTGCTCAGTCAGGCTGTCAGAGTGTCTCTTCCTCCGTCTGCTCAGGGCGCAGCGGCAGCTCCTGGCCCTCATCCAGGACATGACTCAACGGTGCACAGTTCCCCGAAAGGTGAAGCCCTGGTGTGGTCCCTGGAATGGGCTGGAAGCGGTGGGATGCTGTGGAATCCATGCGGGGAAGTGTGGACCGCTGAGCTGAGCGGGGCAGTGTCTGGACCCTGTGTACCCACCAAGCCCTCGCAGGCCCTGGAATGGCCACGTGACCACAGCAGACCTCATGCTCAAACCTGCTCCCGCTCCTCCTCTCCCTCCCGGCCTCCTGTCACGGCCTCACCTCCCTGTTCTTGTCTCCTCTGAGGTCGGGAACCTTGTTCTCTTGGGACACAGAGCGCCTTTCACTTTGAGCACCCATCTGTCCCTGAGCAAGGTGCTAGGACATTCCTGCCTGGGGCACAGCAATGCTAAGTCGGGAGGGGGCCTGCTCTTCTCTCTGCCTTTTGCACCCCACCCCTCCCTGCAGGGCCCTGTTGCCCGAGGCCCCTCCCCTGCCTCCCACCCCCTGATGTGGGGCCTGGGAAGCTTGGTCCCTCTGTAGCACAGCCTGATTGTTCAGAGGCTGCTCTGGATCTGCTTTTGTGGCAGGGTGCCAAAGTAGGGAGGGGGTGCCAGGCCCCAAACCCAGTGCTGGTGGCTGAGCCTCATGTCTTTCCTGTCTCCCTGTTCCTCCTGTGACAGCCTTCTGGAGGAACACAGAAGTTAGTACGAATTGTTAGTGTGGACAAAGCCAGTGTCAGCCCTCTGTCTTCATCCTTTGACCACAGCCAGCTGGACTCTGGCAAGGAGGAAGGTGAGGCTTGGCCAGTTGGCATGGGGGCCATGTGGCCATTGGGGGTCACTTCTGGGCAGTACCATCAAGGCAGTCTCTCACTCAGGCCATGGGGTGCTAGTATTTATTTGCATAGGTTTTGTGTGTGTGTGTGTGTGTGTGTGTGTGTGTGTGTGTGTGCCGAGCGCACAGCTTGTGCATGCAGTGCCCCTGGAGACCAGAAGAGGGCATCAGATCCCTTGAAACTTGAGTTACAGGTAGTTGTGAGTTACCCCATGGGTAATGGGGGTTGAACCGTTTCCTCTGGAAGAGCAACCAGCTCTTAACAGCTAAGCCGTCTCTGCACCATCCCTCGCCACACACACTATGTCTTTTATGGATCATAATAAATGTCCACATCCTCTGAACCAGCTGAGCAACACATTTGCTATCCTTTAAAACGGCCACTCCACTGACCCAGTGGAACTGTGCAAAAGCTGCTAGCACTGAAGTGCAGAGTCTGTCTGGAACAGTGAAAACTAGCAAATGCCCAGAGTCATAGAGAGGAAGGTCACTATCTGATCAGTGTGTGCACACGGCCACGCTGGAGGTCTGACTGCTGTGAGCTCCACGGCTAAGGCGGCAGGATGAAGCTGATCAGAAGCGAGTCGGTGGAAGATTAACCACTCGTTTTCTTTAAGAAAGTTTGGGTGGATCCTGAGGCTCAAGAAGCGAGTCTGTTGTCAGCAACACTTATGCTCTTCTAGAGGACCCAGCTTTGTTCCCAACACCCAAATTTGACAGTTTACAACCGTCCATAACTCCAGTTTCACGGGATGCAATGCTGTCATCTGTCCTCTGCAAGCACTGGCACACACACACACACACACACACACACACACGTGAAACACTCAAACACAAAATAAAAATAAATCTTTTAAAAATTAAGTTTGGTGCTGAAGACAGGAACAACATAGATAACCCAGGAGAGGAGCAAAGGGTCCAGGAAGGAGGAGGCTGAGGATCCTGTGACCTGAAGGGCAGGGCTGAGCCAATGGGGAAAGGAGGGAGAAGAGGATGAGTGAGGGGAAGGAGGGATGGGGCGAGAGGCAAGACCCCTACACATCCTTCCTTCGGGAGGAGGGGTCAGGCTCCTCCTGTCCTCAGAGGCTCCTCCTGGCGAGCTTCGAGCCCGGTGGCAGCTGAGCACAGTTAGCGGCATAGACGCTGAGAATGTCTTTGTCTGTCTCTCCTGGGAGAGCGGGGCAGGGACACCGGTGGGAGGTGCTCACAGCCTCTGTCCTCCACAGGCAGCTCCAGCGTGTGCTTCTGGGCAGAGAGCTGCTTTACCCTGGCGCCGTACACCCTGGTGCACCCCCACAGGCCTGCCCGGCCCCGGCCTGTGCTCTTCGTGCCCAGAGTGGTTGGGAAGATCCTGGGCAAAAAGCTGTGTGCCCTCCAAGGTTTTAAGCGGTGTCCGGCAGGTACGTGCTCCTCTGCCACGTGGCCAGAGGCTGTCTGTTCTGGGACAGCAGCACTCGGGTGTCGGTAAATTCAGGGACACCATAACAGAGGGCCGAAAACTGGGGAGACTGAAGGGGACAACTGTCTCAGCATTCCCAGGATGTCCTCAGCGGAGCCCACTCTCGGGGCTGCATGTGTGGGTCCTCCCTGGCTCATCAGCACCTTAGGGCTTCAGGGCATCCCCACTCCCATCTTGGCTTTGGTCATTGCTGCTCTTTTTCTGTCCACGTGTCTTTGTCTATACATGTCCTTCTAGGGTCCATCATAGCCCAGGATTGTCTTTCCAAGGGAGGCCCATCCTTGTTTCTGATGGACACTGGTGGGGTGGACCACTGTTTCTCCCTTCAACAGTCATGTTGAAAACAGGATGGACTCCGCAGGGTAGCATGGCTGGAGGGTTCTGTAAGTTCGCTGCCAGCTACCTGGCAGCTTCATGGAAGTGCTTTCTAATCCCCAGGCCCAGGACTCAGGAAAGGCTGACTGACAGGGATGAGAGACTCTGTGGGGAGACTGTTCTACTCTTGACTTTCAGAGGACAGGAGGAAGCAGGCACCACCCATGTGGCTTCTCCACTGAGTGCCTCCCTTGGCCAGCCTCCTGGGGAAAGTGGGAGAAACTGAATCCCGGGAGCCCATGGGTTCCTCTAGAAATGGTCGCCTGGGTGTAGCTGGGGCAGACCAGGGGGACGAAGCTACACAGACGTGGACTCTGTACTTGTCCAGGGAGGGAGGGACATGAAGGGCTGGCTGACAGGGGCAGAAGGGAGAGAGGTGGTAGCTGCAGTGGTCCAGCTGGCCAGCCAGCATGCACAAAGGCTCCCAGAACGTTGGGCCAGGGCCCAAGTTTTTACAGGAGAAGGGGTTTCCCTCACACTTGATCTTTGAACATCTTTCTAATGCAGGTGGAAGATGGAAGGCCTGGTGGGAGGGTGTTGCACTGGAACTTGGGGGGCCTGGGCTGGGATGTGGACAGCTGGGGTGCCTTGAGAGACAGGCTCGGAGGAAGGCAGCGCCCTTCTGACCACAGTGGGCCGCGAGGGCCTGCTCAGGAGGGCTCCAGAATGGGCTCTCGCCGTCAGCACGAGGACATGTGTGGCTGCCTTTCTCTACTGCGTCGCACTGCTGGAGTTTGACAGTACCACTCACACACATGCACAACAGAACATTGCCCAAAACACTGACCAGCATCCCCTAGGGCCAGAGCCATGCTCGGTGGGAAAAGGGGATTTAAGGGACTGGTGGGATCCCCCTGGAGCATGGGCAGTGACGAGGAGCACTGTCCCTCTGTCCCCTGCCTGCACATCTATGGGTCTATCTCTCCATGCCCCTCCATCTACCCTGCCCCCAATTTCACCGACCCAGAGTCCACGCATGCCATCCCATGGCTCCGGGTGGGTGTGCCAGCACACTTGTGGTTGGAGGTGGTGTAGGTTTTCGTGTGGCCGCGGCAGGAAGCTTCTACTGAACGTGGCCGGAGACCCCTAGGTGGGGTGTCCAGTGGGGCTCCCTCAGATCCATATGTGACACATCATCTAATGTCACCACCAGAGTACCTGAGTCAGGAGGAGTATATCACGTGGAGCCAGAGAGGGGCCATCGTCCAGGAGGGAGAGTCAGCAGGTGACCGCCACTGGCTCACCCGGCACGCCGTGGAATCCCTCATGAACACGGTAATGAAGAGCTGGAGGGGGTTTGGCAGCTCCTGCCAGACTTGGGGAGTGACTTGTAGCACCCTAGATACCCAGCTTCATGCTCTATAGGAAGGACACAGAGAGACCCACCATCCTCCTGCCACTTGGGCGTCCACGTGCTGAAGCTCTGGAACACCCTTAGGTGGGCCTTTGGGCCTCAGCTCTCTTAACTTGGGATGTGATAGATGTTTATTGATAAATGGAGACATTAAGGCTGTCACATTTTACAGCTCTCAGCAAACTGTCAAGTTTCATACTTCCACAAGGAGCAGGAAAGACACAGACACATAGACCATGGAGGGTGACATTGTCTGATTCTTAAGGCTTGCACTCCATGCCAAACCTATCTCAATGCGAAAGGCTTGCAGCTCCAGATTTCCCCAGGGACAGATCAGGTGGCTACTGCCCTGTAAAATGCTCAGCGAGCGTCCTATGCACATCTCGCTCTGAGTGTCTTCTGCACAGCCCTGTGCTCAGCTGCACAGGGCCCCTCACTTCCTCCCAGACCCAAGGCCATGGGCTTAACTTGCTTCTCTGTGCCCTCCCAAAGAGCACCCATGCCCTGCTGGATGTCCGGCTGGACAGCGTCCGAGTCCTGCACAGAATGGACATTTTCCCCATCATCATCCATGTCTCTGTCAATGAGAAGACGGCCAAGAAACTCAGGTAGCTGTTGGATGAGAGCTGGGCAGCGGGGTCTAAATAGGTAGCTGAGCTGTGGGAAAGCTTGGCACGTGCCTCCAGAACACACCAGGGCTTTCTGTTCCAGTCCCAGTCATGTGTCCCTACAGCCTCAGGCGACAGGCCCAGCCTGCCCTCCCTCAGGAGAGGACCTGTCCCCTGACCCAGCTCGACTAAAGCTGCCCAGTGCCTGAGGCTCTGAAGCCTAACCCCACCTCATCACTTGGTTCTGGCGGGGCAGACACCCTGCCGTCCCTGTCCTCTGGGAAGTGTGACGTGCTCTTACACACCCCATTAGTGGACCACCTGCAACCGGGCCCCAGCTTCCCTGGACAGGATGCCCATGCTGGTGCCCAAGGGTACACGCGGGGTCCTCGCCAGGCCCTGGCCTGGATGCCTACACGGCTCTGTGCCGGAAAGCCAATGGTGCGCTTTCCCGGCTACCTTGCTGTCCTCAGGCTGAACATCTCTGCTCTGCAGGAAGGGCCTGCAGCGGCTGGGCAGCTCGGAGGAGCAGTTCCTGGAGGCGGCCCGGCAGGAGGAGGGGGAACTGGACAGGGTGCCCTGTCTGTACAGCAGCCTGGCCCCCGACAGCTGGAGTGACCTGGACGGCCTGCTCAGCTCTGTGCGCCTGGCCATTGCTGACGAGCAGAAGAAGGTGGTGTGGACAGAGCAGAGTCCCTGCTGAAACCCAGACCTGCTTCCGGACTGTGGCCTCCACCTGCCTGTTAACACTGCCGGCAAACCACCCCACTTCCTTCCGGTGAGGGCCTCCCTCAGGTGCTCACGGCAATCAAGGTGTAAAGGATGGAGCCGCCTTCTCGTACCATGGCCTGCGCTCATGGAGGACAGGGGGACATTCTGCTACACTGCTGCCCTTCCTGAGACCTGCTTGGGGCCAGGGCCCCAACCTCCTGTGGTAACAGAATAGCTTCCTGGGGACTGTCCTTTCTTTCTACACTTCTGATGTCAAAGGAACCTTGGAAGCTCACTGGAACAGTCCTCCTGGCCCGGGCAGGGGCACAGCCTCTGGCGAGCCGTGGGCGTGGCTGACTCTCCTCAGCTGCCACAGACACTGCCCAGGAAGTTGGAGGACAGTGGCTCTTCGACTCACAGCTTCTGTGTCCAGCCCCAAAGGCCAAGTTGCTTTGGTAGGTGTCCTGGACAGAGCCAATGGACCCTCCCTGAGTGAGGAACTGACTGTCAAGCTGACATGACCCCAGGTCCTTCTTGGGGGTCATTACACCCCACATGGGTAAAGCTACCACCTAGCCATAAGCTGAGTCATTTTGACAAGTCTTTGAGTCTCAGGGCCTAAGATCCAGTGTGCTACTATGAAGTTCTGTGAACTATTATACTGTTGTGAGGTTTTCTGAAGCCAGGGCCCACGGTTCTCGCCGCCTCCCATGATGGAGTTGATGGGGGCAGAGGGAACGGACCCTCTCTTTCCAGGTTCCTAGGCTATGCTTGACCCCTGGCCAAGTGGAGGAAGTGGAGAGCTGGGGCCAGATGCTTGCTGTCACTCAGAGAGAATGAAAGGCAAGAGACGGAGCACTGTCACGCCCTGTCCTCCACGGGCACCCTCAGAAAGGACAAGCGAGCCCAGAAAGACCACAGGATCAGACTCCTCCCCTCAGAACCAGTGAGAATCCCGGCTAAGTGTGCACTTGATAGGGGTAGGCTGAAGGCAGAAGCAAGCCCAAGGCCTCCTAAATGCTTCCTCCAGGCCAAGGTCGGTTAAAGTAGTCAGCGTGGTCTGCCTGCTGCCAGCGAGGCACACAGAAGCCCCGGGCTCCGCTCAGGCCTGAGAACATCCACGGCTTCCCCAAACCAGAGGGCTTCAAGCCCCCTGCATCTGCAGGTCTCCAAGCTCACCCATCAAAACTTGGGGTTCTGCCCTGCCCAAGCATCCCCCAGAACTCCTGGGCCAGGGAACACAGGCACGAGGACTGCAGAGTTCCTGGTGCGGTAGCGACACAGAGAGCGCATGCCCAGTGTCCTCCACAGGAGGCAGGAAGGACACCTCATATGACAGAGGGGCCCTCCTCAGACCCTGCCTCCACCGGTCCCTCCCTTCGTGTCCCCGAGGCTGGCTGGTGCCCCGGGGACCGTCAGAGCTCGTTGTGAAGAGGCTGGCACTGAGGCATGAGCTTCGTCTCCAGCACCCCGTCAGGGGCGCACACCCAGGGGTCATGGGTGTCCCACTGCCACTTAACCAGCTGAGCTCTCAGCAGCTCCAGCACCTGAGCGAAGCGCGGGTCGGCGGCCAGGTTGTGTGTCTCTCGGGGGTCCCGGCTGACATCATAGAGCTCCCAGCGCTCCCGGTAGTAGTAGCGGTGGAGGTCCTTGTACCAGCCTGTGGGCCGGCCGGCCGCGGTGCGGTTCAGGATGTCCTGGAAGGTCGGCGAGACATAGAAGTCCTGGTCGATGGGAAACGGCATCTTGAAGCTGAGGTTGTGAATGAGGCGGAAGTTCTGGTGGTGCACGGAGCGCATGGGGTAGCTCATGGTGACCTCATGGTGGCTCTGGCTGCTGAAGACAGTGGCCCACGGGGGCTCTGTCTCCAGCGCCGGCAGGAGGGACCGGCCCGTGAGCTGGATCGTCTTGGAGCCAAAGATGGCGTAGCTGGGGTAGGGAATGGAGAACCAGTCCAGGATGGTGGGGGTGAGGTCTGGAAAGGAACAGCCTCTTAGCAGGGGTCCACGAGGGGCACGGAGACGTTCAGGAGGGCTGAACCTCAGCCTCTGTGGAAATCCACTAGGATCAGATCAACAGTGGGGAGGGACTCCTTTGGGCCTCTCCTGTCATCACTGCTCACCTCCAGCCTGTGAAGCCGATAACGGTGTAACCAGAGGCCCTGGCTTGCTCATAACTAAAACTTTCTAAAATCCTATGGACCAGAAGAGCCCTGGGTAGGGAGGGCTCAGTAGTCGCTCTGGGCTGGTCACGTGGCTCCCTCACTCATGGTTTAGGGCCACATGGAGAGGTAGGTCCAGAGCGGGAGGGAGCCTATCCCATAACCGCTGAGAAGAACGCAGAGGTTCTTTCCAGTGGGCGGGGCACAGAAAGCTGCCTGGGCTGGTAACTCAGCCCATCCATTCCCATAGGTGCAGGCATGCTTGCTCATTCGTGGCGGGGGGCTAGATCACCAGGCCCTCTCAGAGCTGACTCATGAGAGGCTCTGGATCCTGAGGAGAGAGAGACTGTTCTCAAGTGGGTAACCCACAGCCCACTGGTACCACCTGGGACCCCACCAGACACTCTGGGGGGTCATGACATGACAGGAACAAGCCTCCTGGCCAACTCTGATTCTTATCACATAACAGAGGAGGCCATCTTGTCCCCACCTAGGTGGAGGAGGACTGCCTACGCCAGGGAGCACTCTAGCCCCTAACCCATGGCAGTCCCACTAGACCTCACTTCTCCCCTCCCATGAGACAGACAGACAGACAGACAGCCATACCTAGAAGGCTCACATAGGCCTCGCTGACCTGGCCCCATCGTTGTGTGTGCTCTGGGGATGACACCAGCAGGGGTTCGGCCGTGCCGGGCCAGTACAGGTTGGTCCTGCCGCTGGGAAAGGGAATCCCGTTGTCGGACGTGAAGATGACGAGGGTGTCATTGAGCACACCGGCACCTCTCAGCTCCTGGAGCACCAGCCCTATCCCTGAGGATGGGAGGAGGGAGAAGGCTCAGGCACACGCGGCCATTCACCCCAGGCTGTTTGTGGCCCTCAAACAACCCTTTGATCCTTCCTGCAGGCGCAGCCTCTTTGCACAAACCACAAACCTCCTGTACTTGGGCACATGGCTTCCAGGGACCTCTCATCCCTGTGACACAACTGCTGTCACACTAGGCAGCCGCTACTGCCCCAGGCTGGCGTCTGTGTTTTAGAATCTCGAGTCTGTCCCATGGAGCAGAGAGAGACTGCCTGGGTGGGACACCGCTGTTAGGGACCTTCTAATACCAGCAACAGGGACAAGGTACCACGGCGTCTCCTGCAGGCAAGACACGCCCACAGCAACCTGTGAGCTTCTTTAGAAAAACAGACTTAGCAGATATAAGTTAGGGATCCTCGGAGGAATTATCCTCAAGTCCTCAGGTACGCCCTCCTCAGGGAAACCAGGCACAGGTGCTCACTTCTGTAATCTCAGCTCTCAGCGCTAGACAGGCGGAGGCAGGAAAATTGGGAGTTCAGGGACAGCCTGGGCTACCTAGTGAATTCCAGGCTAACCTGAGCTATAGCAAGACCCAGTCTCAAAAAGTCAAAAGTTTTCATTTAAAAGAGAAGACACGGTACTGGAGGGCTGGCTCAGAGGTTAAGAGCACCGGCTGCTCTTCCAGAGGTCCTGAGTTCAATTCCCAACAACCACATGTTGGCTCACAACCATCTATAGTGAGATCTGGCGCCCTCTTCTGGCCTGCAGGTGTACATGCACTACAGAACATGGTATAAGTAAGTAAATCTTTAAAAGAGAAGGCACCAGGGAGATCGCTCAGCAGTTAAAGTGCTTGCCACGCAAGAGTGAGGATCGCAATTTGTATCCCAGAAACCCACATAATTGCCAGATGGGTGAGAGAGCGTGCCTAGACTTCCCGGAAGGCAGAAGCGGGCCACCAAGAGCAGGCTGGCACAGAAGACCAGCTCTGTCAGCAAGCTCTGGGCTGACTGACAGGCTCTGCCTCAGGAGATTTCCAACAGCAACCTCAGGCCTCCTCATGCACACACACATTTGCACACCGCACACATGTGAAAAAATATGTGTGCGTGCACACACATACACACGAAAACAAATAAAGAAAAAACTTAATAAAAAGAAGAGATGGCTGAAGAGGTTTTTCTGTGGTTACAAGCACTGGCTGCTGCTCTTTCAGAGAACCCAGGTTCGATTGCCAGCCCCCACAACCATCCGTAACTCCAATTCCGAAGGCGTGCTGCAGCTCTGTTGGCTCCCATGGGCACTGCACACATATGAGGCACTTACAATCAACTCGGCAAAATGTCCACACACGTAAAGTAAAAATAAACCAGAGGAGCTACAGACAGAAAGCTGAGCAGGTGACGCTGGAGCGATGTGACCACGAGCCAAGGACACTGAGGCCTCAGAAGCAGAGACTCACACCTTCAGCTCCCACCCTGGCTCCCACTGTCTGGGGGACCCACCCCCCGGCCTGGCTGGGTGTCCCTGGCCTGTGATGAGAGAGACAGCCTCGGGGGACCCACCCTGGTCCATCCGGCCGATGGTGGTGTACTGAGCCGCCAGGTCTGCTCGGGCTGCTGGGGTGTCTGGGACGAAGTAAGGCACCTGAGGAGGAAGGCAGGGGAAAGTGGCTGAGAGAGGATGGCGGGGGGACAGGACAGGATGGGACATGGACGACGGGGACCATCTCCAACTGGGTAGGAGGCAGGGCGCGTCCTTCCCCTGATCCCCCATGAACAGACTAGTCAATCCAGCTTTACTCTGCAAGCACTTCATCTCCAGGGTCCAGGGCTCCCTCTGCAGCCCGCACACAGGACCCGGAGCCCACTAGCTCAAGCCTCCTTGCACACATTAAGCTGCATCCTGGGGACAGGGCTGCACGCTCTAAGGAGGCCTGGGCCCTGGGCGGAGGGGAACGGGTTGCATGCCTTGGAAACATCACAAGGGCCCCTCCTACCATCACGTCCTGAGGGCTGTAGGTCTGGGGAGTCCAGTCTGGAATGCGCCCCATGCCACTCTCCCCATTGCCAAACTTCTCACAGAAGGCTCCGTACTGGGGCTGGGAGTGGCCGCAGCGGTGGGGGTCATGGAAAGCCACATAGAGGAAGAAAGGCCTGGGTGTGGGGGAAGAGACTCGGTGGGGGTCAAGGCCAGGCCACTGCCTTGGCCCTGGCTCAGAGCTCCTGTTCTTGGGAGGCACACTTTGGTTTAGCTTACTAGTACAGGCAAGTCACCCTGTCTCCCTCGCTGCCTCAGCCTCCCCCTTTCTCCTGGGTACTTAGAACGTTTTCTTCTGCCCCTGCCACAGCCAACTGTGCACCTGGGATGACAGCCTGAGTCCTCTGTGGAGAGGGAGAGCAGGGCAGAGCCCTCCGTACCTGTGATCCCGAGTCTGCAGAAATTTCTGGACTAAATGCTTGATTCTGGTGATGTTCCGCCCCACCTGCAGCACAGAGCTGTTCTCCTCAGTGAATGCAAAGTCAAAGGGGTACACCGTCTGCGGGCCCACGTGCTTCTTCCCAATGATGCCTGGGGGGGGGCGAGAGAAGAGCCCACTGTGTCCCCTTACGCCGCCCGAGCCCTGACAGCGCGGCTGCTGCCGATGGGCAGTTGGGAGCCTTTGGCCTGGTTCTCAGGACCAGTGTTCGGGAAGACCACGAGAGCTACGGGTGACTCGCAGCCCTGGGCAGCCCTCGCGCCTGCATCCTGCCCTCAGGCCCACGCCTCTCCGGCGTGCCCGCTGGGCTGGCTGGGCAGCAGGTCACAGAGCTGAGGTCACAGGCCTCCAGCTTTGGCTGGGAGGGGACAGGGAGGACCACATGCCCCGCCCAGGCCTCACCTGTGCGCACCCCGGCCTGGCTGAGCAGCATGGGCAGGCTCCGCACCTTGTCGAAGGAGCTGAAGTGGTGCATGTCCTGATGCAGCCCGTACATGCCATTCTGATGCTGCAGAGGAAGACGCCGCCAGCCTGGCTCCGACACCGAGGCTCACCCGGGACCCTTCGGATGCTGGCCCTAGGGGAGCTCCACCCCATCCTCCCCCTCCTGGGACAGCGGACACCAACAGGGGGGAAGGGAGCAGAAAGGGTGTGCCCAGCGGCAGTGAGCCTGCGCCAAGCCTGGGCCCAGCTAGACCCGTCTCCAAAAGGTCGGGGGTTGTGCCAGATAGCTCATCTGGGAAGGCGCCCAGCCTGACGATTCCCGAGCGCCATCCCTGAGCGCCATCTTCCAGAGTGAGGGAAGAACCGGTTCCCCCAAGCTGTCTGTGAGCTCCAGACTCACTGTGAAGCACACAGTGTGCTCATTTCACTCACTCACACAATGTAAGTTTAAAATGAAATCTGAAACTTCAAAACATAAAGCCCAGAGATAGCGTCTCTGTGTGCAGCCCAGCTGTCCTGGAACTCGCTCTGTGGAGCAGGCTGGCCGTGAACTCACAGAGCTGCCTCCCCAGTGCTGAGATCACAGGCAGGTGCCCACAAAGGCGATTTAGTAAATTCTGGCATGGCTACGAGAAGCAGATCCCGCAGAGGTGGTGACCTCGGTGTCACAGCCGGGAACCAAAGCCGAACAGCGGTGATCCACCTGCAGGGGGCCCTAGAGTGGTTAGATTCAGAGCGCGGCGGGTGTGGCAGGAACGAGGAGGACAGAGTCTCGGTTAGAGCAAAATCTCGAGGTGGATGATGGCTGCAGCCATGTGAGCATCACACCAGGGAACGTGCGCTGAAAAACTGCTGAGATGGCAAATTTTATGTTTTATGTACTTTACCATAACAACAAAAAAGGGAAGCGCCTGCCAGCGCCTGACCCAGCACAGATCCCCAGCTCAGGGCTGGACAGCGGGTGGGCAGGCCCTGTGCCCAGCACCTTCCCCACGAAGCCATGCTTGGCCAAGCCCCACAGTGACCTGTGAGTGACATTCACGGTTCCCGAGTCAGACGAGGACACTGAGGCCCTGAGAAGCACACTGCTTGCCCGTGGCCCCAGACGGGCAGAGCCAGCTGAGCCCAGAGCGGTGAGGCAGAGCCCTGGCTGCCCTGAGATGCCCCCAAGGATGCAACCCTCAGGCAGCACGTCCAGGTAGGCAGTCCCTGCGACAGAGGCCCAGGCCCTAGAGTCAACCCCCCACTCCCCCTGCCTCTCATACCTGGGGCAGGCCAGTGAGGAGGCTGGCCCGGCTGGGGGAGCAGCTGCTGACGGAGGTGAAGGCGTTGCGGAAGATGAGGCTGCGGCGGGCCAGGGCATCCAGGTGAGGGGTGGCGATGGCACTGTTGTTGTATGCGCCGCTCTCAAAGCCTCCATCGTCCGCTGAGGAAGTCAGAGCAGAGGCCATGTTGGCGGGGGTCAGGAGGGGGAGTGTGGGGGCTCCCAGCATACTGCTGCAGAGGCCTGGTCCTGTGGTGCTCAGAACCAGCCACCCCCAAGGCAGGACACCTGAGGGGTTTGATGCCAGGCGTGGCGACACAGGATTGTGAGCGAGCACGGACCAGGCAGGCAAGGCCCCTGGGTGGATGTGTTACCGGAAATGACGAAACCGTGGCTTACATGGAACCCAGCACGGGACACACAGGAGGGAAGTCAGCAGCAGGCTAGTGTGGACAGCACAACACCCCAACCAACGTGGTGTCCACGCAGGCGTGGCTGAATGTAATCACCGCGGCTGCTGGGCCTCCGCGCTCTGCAGACACCTCGCAAGGTGGCAGCCAGCCAGGAGAGCCACGCCCAGGCACAGAGGAGGGGTGCATGTGCGTAGCACAGCTCTGCCTCTCCCCAGAAGGCTACAGCCCTGAGATTGTTGGAAGCCCAGAGGGGCGCCACGCGGCGCCACGGCCACCACGGCCACAGCTGGGCAGCGGAAATGCGGACAGGCCACCCAGATCGCACACCTTTCCCTCTGCCCCGCAGGAGTGGCCAGCAGGGACACCCAGCAGTAGCTGGCGGGGACCTGGCGGGGACCCCAGGGACAACACCTGCCTCAGAGGCCATCCTTGAATAAAGGCCAGCTACCGTCCTCCACCCCGCTGGAGGTGGGCAAGAACCAGACATCTGGGCAGGAGGGAGGACAGGCAGGGGGACAGGCGGGAGGACAGGTGGGAGGACAGACAGGAGGACAGGCAGGAGGACAGACGGGAGGACAGACAGGACAGGCAGAGGGACAGACAGGAGGACAGGCGGGAAGACAGGTGGGAGGACAGACAGGGACAGACAGGGGGACAGACAGGAGGACAGACAGGAGGACAGGCAGGAGGACAGACAGGGACAGACAGGGGGACAGGCAGGAGGACAGGTGGAGCGTTGTGCCAGGTTGTGCACACACAGGTCTCAGCACCCGCCTATGACCCTGTCACAGACTGAACTGTATCCAATGTTTAAGGGTTAAATGAGGGTGGGGTCCAATCCAACAGGACCGTGGCATTTCTGTCATGGTGGGAAAGAGATGGTTGCCATCAACAAGCCAAGAAGGCCGCCCCAGCACCGGATTGAGGAGCTGGCTCCCTGGTCCAGTCTCTTCATACTCTGGGGTTGTTAGAAATACACTTGCTTGTTAAAAACCTGGCCTGTAGTCTGTAGTGTGTGTTTAATCTTTATTTTGTGGGTATTCTGCCTGCATGTACACGCATGTGCGCCACCTGCCTAGAGGGCCCAGAGACCCAAACCGGGGTCAGGTGCACCAGAACTGCAGTTATAGATCGCTGTGAGTCGCCATGCGGGTGCCGGGAACTGAACCTGTGTCCTCTGGAAGGGCAGCAAGTCCTCTAAACCGCTGAGCCATCTCTCCAGCCCAACCTCTTGCGTGTTTGCTGTCTAGGATGTCCCAGCTGAGACAGGACCTAAACTCGGAGCCACCGAGTGGGCTCGGGAGGCCCCGGCAGCAATCCTACGCGATGGATGTGAGGAGACCTTCACTGGTACCCCGGGAGAGGCGGGGCGGTGGCCGAGACAGCACTGTTTATGTTACAATTAGCCAGCTGGCCTGCCCAGACACCGCAGAGTTTATCAGAAAGCGTGGGTCTGGCCCGGGGCCAGACCTCAGAAGGCCCGGGCTGTCCCAAGGCAGGCACTGATCACCCAAACAGGAAGTCTCGTGAATGCTGGAGGAACTTGGTGGTTTCGAAAAGGGGCTGAGGGAGTTTGGGTGGGCGATGGAGCACTGTACCTTTGGGCCTGGAGGAAAAGGGACTCACAGTCTCTGTTCTAGAACCCTCTCAGGGGTCTGTGAACCTCCTAGCTCTGAAAGGCCGCCCAGCATAAGCAGCTAGGGCCCACGGGGTCTCCCTGGCAGCTGTGAAACAGATATGGGCGTGCTGGCCCGGACCGGGGAGGGCAGAACGGGAGGTCTCACTAAGCTGAGTCACTAGGAAGAGACCCGCAACAGGAGGGATGGCAACGGGGTTGCAAGGGAACTGGAACACACGGGGCAGCCCGGACCAGATCCGAGTGGCCGCTTCTGGGGGAAGCAGCAGCAGCAGCAGCAGCAGCAGCAGCAGCAGCAGCAGCAGCAGCCGCGGACGATGCCGTGCCAGAGACGGCGGCACTCACCGACAATCAGGAGCACGTTGCGCGAGTGCGCGCCGCAGAGTCCCAGGACCAACAGCAGTACGCATTGGGCCGGTCCCAGGCCGTGCATGGCGGCGACGGACAGGGTAGGCGGTTCCGGCCCGGCCCCTCCCACGGTCACGTGCACGGTAGGCCCCGCCTGGGTCCTGCCCACTCCGCCCCTGAGATTCCTGCGGACGCAGCTCCGGCCAGGTCTAGAGACCCCGAGCCTCCGCGTCCGGTGGGTGAGTCTGGGTCGGTGGAGTGGAGAGAGGGATCCCGTGACTGGGTGGACCGGGGTCACCAGGAGCCGTGGACGGGGCCAGCGCTGGGTCCCCGGGTTCGCCCTACTCCGGGCCCGCCCGCTGCCGTGTCCCGTTGGCGTTCGGGCCGCCCTCAGCCTCACTCCCAAGTTCTCGGATTTGCTTGTGTTCCCCGCTGGGACCTCAGGGTCCCCACTGGACCCCGGGATCCCGCGCTAGCGGCGGCGTGTGGATGGGGAGGAGAGGATTTTGTCCAGAGTGCTACATCAAGGGCTGGGCGTGCGAAACAGTGTGCGCGTGTGTGTGTGTGTCCCCATGTGTCCCCCCGTGCCAGGATCTTAGCGGATGCTGCGCACCTAGAATTAATTCGGGAGTTCTACTTGGTCTTTGGGAAACAAACTAGAACCTTCAGGCCCCCATCCCACCCCGGGATATAAATGTCACAGATGGATGCTGGGTAAATTCTGACTTCAAGGATGTGAGCCACCCCCGCCCCCATTCCTCCAGCTGCGGTGCTCAGTGGGTGGAGCCCTTCCTCCGCGGTGGGCCTCCGTGGTGGTGAGGCGCACACTTGTAAAACTTGGCTCCCCGGGGTCGCCGCCCACACACTGCCAGGAGCCCGCAGGACCTGCAGCTTCTGGCTGTCACACACAGGTTCCCTGGGGAGGGGGTAAAAGAAAAGAACGGATCCTTCAGAGGTGAAAATGTAGTAGTCTTTCGGCATCCCAGGAAGAACTAGTTTGCCAGGTTTTGTTGATAGGACAGAGACACCGAGGCTTGGGGACAGTGGGTTGAGGGGCAGTGGCCAAGAGAAGGGAATCCTCAGTCCAGGCCCATGTGCACAGATTGCTGGCTTCCTTTTCCGGGTCTCCATAGTTTGGTGAAGGTGGCCACCTGCCTCAACCAACCATCCCAAAAGCCAGACTCGGCTCCTGATGCCCTTGGAAGGGGCCTGCCACCTTTCCCCACTCTCAGCCCCTGAGTGCTGTCCCATGTCACCCATGCCCAGCTCCACGAAAAGTCTGGGTCAGGCCAGACCCCCCAGCCTGGACATGGCACCAGACACCTGCTGCTGCGCTCCTGCGGCCCTGCAGAGAAGGCTGCCCATCCTGGCCTGGCTGCCTGGCTACTCTCTGCACTGGCTGAGGATGGACTTCATCGCCGGGCTGTCCGTAGGACTCACAGTCATCCCCCAGGCGCTGGCCTACGCAGAAGTGGCTGGACTCCCGCCCCAGGTGAAGTGGCCATGCCCTCTCCACGGCCTGATCCCTCCCTGGTCCTCAGCATCTGTCCACAGGCGGAAATGCCGGCAGTGGAGTCCCACCCGTCCATGAGTCCGGCCCAGGCGGCCCCCTGTGTCTAATCTCTTAACATGTGACCGCCTTTCGGTGCCAAGCTGGTCCTAGATTTTCCAGCTGGGGCTCAGATCATGCCTCAGGGTGGCCTTAAGAAAAACCAGGGACTGCTGGCTTGCGTCTAGACATCCCAGCCCTTGGAAAGACGCAGTCACAAGACTCGGGGCTAGAAAGGAGGCTGCGCAGTTGAGAGCACAGGTCTTGCAGAGAACCTGGGTTCAGTTCCCAAGACCCCTTGTAACTCCAGGGATCCAGCACTGGCATCCGAGGTCACCTGCACTCACATGGCACACACGTATAGTTGCAGGCAGAAGACTCGGGCACAGACTCAGACTCAGAGATAAACACACAGACCTCTGAGCTGCCAGCAGACAGCCGGACCCCTACCTTTGGTGGTTAACGGAAGGAGAGGGGCGTGTCCTCGGGTGTGTGCTGGGTTGACCAGCCCGGGCCTCCTGGGTGCCCAGCCTGGCCTCCTGGTGCTCACCGTAGTCTCTCCCCAACAGTACGGCCTCTACTCTGCCTTCATGGGGTGCTTCGTGTATTTTTTCCTGGGCACCTCCCGGGACGTGACCCTGGGCCCCACGGCCATCATGTCCCTCCTGGTGTCCTTCTACACTTTCCGAGAGCCTGCCTATGCCCTGCTGCTTGCCTTCCTGTCTGGCTGCATCCAGCTGGCCATGGGGCTCCTGCGTTTGGGTAAGACTCCGCCATCCCGCTGCAGGGCGAGGCTTCAGGCTGCTTCCCTGGGGTACGGAGGTCTCCTGGGGTGCTTTTCTATGCGTTGCTGCCTACAGGGGTGGGGCAGCCTCCGACTCTGCTCTTTTCTGCACGGCGGGAGAGGTGTTGGGGCCCCAGAGCGCAGGCCTTTCTTACCTTCCAGAAATGTCGAGAGAACGGGGCTGGAAAGATGACCCCAGTTAAGAGCTTACTACTCCTGCAGAGGATCTGGGCTCCTAGCAGCCACAGGGCTACTCTGAACCAAGGCAACTCTGGTTTAGGAGATGTGGCATCTTCTCCTGGCCTCTGTTCATACCCGCACACACATGATGCACAGGCACGCACACACACAGAGCAGCATCAGTCTGCCGAGGCTCCCGGGCCGCGCGCCCCTCCTCCTGAAGTTGCGTGGTTAGATGTCTCAGTCCTCTCTTTTGGCACAGGGTTCCTGCTGGACTTCGTCTCCTGTCCCGTCATTAACGGCTTCACTTCTGCTGCTGCCGTCACCATTGGCTTTGGACAGATCAAGGTGGGCACAGTGTTGGCCTGGACTCGGCCCCTGTGGCTGCTGCTGTCAGGCCTGGGGTAGACCAGGGCTGGTCCTTCACGAAATGACCTTCTAGGGGAGGTGTGCAGCCGTGGTCAGGGTTCACAGCGGGTGGTCTGGGGCAGGGTGAGGGGCTGTACCCTGGCTCTATTGTGTCTGTGCTTTGGTGCCTGGTGTGTCTGTCCTGTCTTGGGAATTCCCTGGGAGACTGTGGCTGCCAGCATCCCGCACGATGACATCTCCCGGGTCTGCCTCCATACTTGGCTTGGCTGCTGTGGCCTCTCCCTGTTCGTTACCATTTTTTAAGTGCACCAATCTTTTATTTATTTATTAATGTATTTTAGAGCAGATATGTAAGATAAGTACAGGAAGTACTAAAGCTCCCAGTCTTCATTACCCGGGGTGGGATTTCCTTCCTCCTGCCAGGCCTGGAGGATGGGACGGTGTGTAACGTGACCATGCAGGCCTGTGCAGAGTGGGGCTCAGCCCTGTCTTGCACTGGGCGACTTGGGTCCCTCGTGGCATCCTCAGGGCCACGTGACTGGTTCACCACCGTGTGTCACCTGGCTTGTGATGCTGTGTCACCACCCCATAGCTCTGCAAGGCGTGCTTCCCAAGGCTAGGGGCTCGCCAACGAGGCACCAGGTCACACTTTCATGTCTAACTCCCGACACACACCAGACCTCTCGGTGACAGACTTGTCCTTATGTCCACTTTAAAACAAGCAAACAGGGGTTGGAGAGATGGCTGGGCAGTTAAGAACACTGTCTGATCTTCCTAAAGGACCCGAGTTCAATTCCCAGCACCCACATGGCAGCTCACAACCGCATAGAACTCCTGTTCTAGGGGATCTGACCCCCTCACACTTGCAGACAAAACACCAATGTACATAAAATAAAAACATTTTTTAAAAAACCAAGCAGACAACTTAGGGTGAGTGGGATGAACTATGGACAAGTCACAGGCTTGTCCATATTTAGAAAACAGCAGAAAAGTTGGGCTCTTTCCCAGGAGGCCCTGTCCATATTTAGAAAACAGCATAATTGGATTTTAGGACATAAGTGTAGTGTGTTTTCATTTCTGCACTCCCTCGTGAGAACCGAATGGTCTCGTGTGAACGTGATCCCGGCAGGGAGATCCTTCTCTGTAACCACCCATGTTCTGCGGTCCTAGCTGCCTACCTAGCTCTTAAAACCATGATTAGATCATGGCCTGCAGCCGTCATGGCCAGGACACAAGTCCCCTGACACCCAGAATCCATCTCTGCCTGCTTGCCAGAGTGCCCACACCTCGGTGTTGCCAACAGGGGTCAGGCGGGCATGGCTTATCACACCCTTACTGGGCCTAAATTAGAAAGGGCAAAACCTTTTGTAGAGTCCTTTCCCTGGAGCCAGTCGGTACTACCCAGCTCCCTTGAAGCCCTGCCTGCCCACCTTTGTTTTTGTGGCAGGTGTGATTTTTCCCTTCTGGTTGGGGGTGGGAGTGACAGAGTGACGGATATGACTTTGGGCCAGTGCCTGCCAGTGGTTAGAACGTGTGGTCGGGACTCCTAACCTCACAGCTGGAGAGCTGGTTTTCACTAAGCTAACTCCACTCCCTGGCCTTTGGGCCTCTAGGGATAAGAAGGTAGTCTCCTGGGAGTCCTGAGGCAGCATGGCCCTGGGGGTTGGGGGTACCGCACAGGCCTGGGGAGGGGGGCTTCTCCCGGTGTGGGGGCGGGTGCTGGGGGAAGTGCATGAGGAGCTGACCTCTGGCGGGCGCTGTCTGACAGAACCTGCTGGGACTCCGGAACATCCCCCGGCAGTTCTTCCTCCAGCTGTACCACACCTTGGTCCACATCGGAGACACCAGGTACCTGCTGCCCTTTGACCTTTCAGCCCCAGCCCCAGCCCCACCCTGGGGACATTCTCCCCTCCCACCCCCGAATGGCCCCTGGGGGCAATGCTGTTCCCCCCCTGCAGCAGGCTAGACCCAGGGTCGACAGCATGTTAGCAATGACCTGGGCAGTGTGGACAGCCTCCCTCCAGCCCTCTAGGCCAGGCGGTGTCTCACTCCCAAAGTTCCTAGTGAGGCCGAGAACATAGCCCCAGCCCCAGGAGCTGATGCAGAGCGCAGGGGCAGCGGGCAGGGCCAGGGAGCCATGGAGAGAGATGGGTAACCCCTAGGCTGCCTTTCCTTCAGGGAGTTAAACAGCCACCCCAGCAGCCCAGTGGAAGCCAGGATGGATGGCCTGCTCCTTAAGCCAGAAAGTATTTGGGGGCCACCCAAACCGAGGGCAGTCCGCTGCTGCTCCACAGGGCCTGCGGCCAGTGGCAGGGGGCCTCCTGTCTGCCTGGTGGAGGCGGGGGAGTGAGACTGGCCAGTCAGCCATTACAGAGAGTGCTCTGAGCAGAGTGTCACTGACTATGCCATCCAGACCTGTTGGGAACAGACTAAGCACCTACAGGCCAGAGGACATGTGACTGAAAACAGGGCCAATAGTCCCGTTTCCATGGTGATGAGGCCTCTCACCCCGAGGTCCTCACAGGGGTGTGTCTTTCAGAGGCCACGGCAGTTCTGCAATAGAACTGAGATGGCAGAGTGTTCAGAAGGTGGAAAGGGCCGGGAGAGAGGTTGCAGCAAAGGCTACCACTGAGAGCTATCCTTTTGTCTGGTCCTGTCGTTGGGGATGCTGAGACAGGAGGATTACAAGTTCAAGGACTGCTTGAGCTGTCTAGAGAAACTAACTCGTCAGTGCCCTCTGTTGGCAGGGTGGGCGACGCTGTCCTGGGGCTGGCCTGCATGGCGCTGCTGCTCCTGCTGAAGCTGATGGGGAAACGCATGCCTCCTCCCCATCCCGAGACGCCCTGTGGTGTCAGGTTCAGCCGTGGGCTGGTGTGGACTGTCACGACAGGTGAGCGGGCCTGCTGTGGGCAAAGGCTTCCTGTCGGCCGCTGAGCCAGTGCATGGCTGCAGGTCATTCTCAGGCTTTGCCCAGCTCGGGACGTTTGCGATCATTGCAGTTGTCACTGCAGTGGGGACACTGGTGCTGTCGTCAGGCCTAGCCTCTGTGGGATGGGTGTCTCTGCTCAAGACAGCAGCAGGAGAAATCACACAAGGCCCACTGAGACCAGCTGGGTCTGGCTGTCTTTGGTCTTTTCATCATTACTTTAAAAACATAGTTAAGTGTATGGGCGTTTCACCTGCATGGATGTCTGTGTACCGTGTCCGGGCAGTGCCCACAGAGGCCAGAAGAGGGCGTCATATTCCGCAGAACTGGAACCATAGTTGGTTGCTGGCTGCCCTGTGGGTGCTGAGAATTGAACCTGGGTCCTCTGAAAGAGCAGCCAGTGTGCTCTTAACCCCTGAGCCATCTCTCCAGCCCACACCCCTTAAAACGTTTTAATTTATTCCTTGGCATTCTCATACATTTAAAAATACAGAACTCTGTGAATTTGCGTGTCATCCTTACGCAGGGTCGTGTGAGTCTTCTCTGTATCCCCACCGTTTTAGTAAGTGTGCTGCCGAAGCAAGCACCAGAATGTGTCTTATCATACTCTCTCCATTCTTGCCTCCCTCTCGCCAGGACTACCTCCAACACACACCCCCTTTTCACATCATTTTTTTTAAATGATTAATTATTTATATGGCATTCTGCCTGCATATATGCTTGTGCACCAGAAGAGGGCGCCAGATCTCACCGTATAGAGATGGTTGTGAGCCACCCTGTGGTTGCTGGGAATTGAACTCAGGACCTTTGGAAGAGCAGCCAGTGCCGTTAACCTCTGCGCCTTCTCTCCAGCCCCACCCCCACCCCAGGCATGTTTCTTAATTATTCCCTGAGTCTAATTAGCACCTGTTCCACCCACCGTGGTGTAGTGCTCTCTCTGGGAGCACGGCGCGACTACCATGGCTCCCCTCCCCCAGAGGAGACGGACTTTCCCTTTCCCAGCAACCACCAGGAACCAACCTGCCAAGGGCCACACCCCTAGAGAAAGTTGACTCCCTTCCCAGCCGGTGAGCTGCGGGTAGACTCTCAGCTGGGCGGGGTCTCAGGAGTCCCTCCCATCCCATCCGTGCTGTTTGCCCCTGGCTTGATCATGTGCAGGTGACCGTGCTGCTTTGAATCCAGGAGTGCAATGGCTTTCAAGCCTTTTTGTTGTGGCTTTTTGCTTTTGGTTTTGGTTTTTTTGTCTTGTTTGTTGCCATTTCAAGACAGGGTTTCTCTGTGTAGCCCTGGCTGTCCCGAAATTGCTCTGAAATCCACAGAGAACGGCCTGCCTCTGCCTCCAAGTCCTGGGATTTACAGCATGCGCCACTATTGCTTTGCTAAATGTAAATAGTTTTAAACCAATAAGGTATATTTTCTGACCACATTTTCTGGGCAGAGGCAGGTGGATTGCTGTGAGTTCAAGGCCAGCCTGGTCTACAAAGCTAGTCCAGGACAGCCAAGGCTACACAGAGCAACCCTGTCTCGTAAAACAAAAAAAATAAAAAAATTAGAATTCAATAGCTAAAAATCTGGGTGTGGCAGCAAGTTGGAGGTCAGAGGAGAACTTGCGGGAGTCTGTCTGTCCTTCCACCGTTGGCAGGCCAGAGCTCCCCCTCCAAGTCCTCGGGCTTGCTGGCGAGAGCCTTTGACCACGGAGCAGCTGTCTCCGCAGCCCCAGACTACTGTACTCTTGTCAGTTTCTTTCCTACTTGTTAATTAAGGAGAGCGGAATGTGGGCGTCTGGCTGCGGTTGGTTTTCCTGTCTGTAGGTTGTCTCAGATGTTATAAAGCTGATACGAGGTCCACGAACGTGTAAGGTGGGGCTTTCGCTGCTGTTTCTTTCTTGAAATAACTTTCCCCGCTCTCTGGGTCTCTGGAAGGTGAGACTTTGGCGGGCGTCGGACGGTGGGGTTTGTTTCTAAGCCCCGCGGCAGCCCCGCGGCAGCCCCGCCTTGTCCCCCGCCTTGTCCTGGTGGAATTTGTGCTGTTTACAGTTATACAGTATCTGCATGTCCGCCTCCGCTGCGTTGGGCCTCCACTCTTGCCGTTGTTGCGCCATGTTCCTCCGTCTCTTTGAGCACTTTCATGATTTCATTTTATTGCCTTTATTGGCTCATTAGTTCTGTCCAGAGTTTGCCCGAGCTTGTGTTGCACGGCTCTTAGGGTTTGTAATGTGCCGGCTTTTCTTACAACTTCATGGTGACGCAGCAACTTGGCTTGGCTCTCTCCCCTGCGGGCCTTGAGCGGAAGTGCACTCCGGTCTGTGCGCGACCTTTTTCTCCACTGCTTCTATAAGAGGCCCTCACAGTCAGGCGTGGTGGCTCGAGCCTAGAACCCCAGCATCCGGGGAGGCAGAGGCAGGTGGATCTCTGGGAGTTCAAGGCCAGCCTTGTTAGATCTATTAAAAGATGAGGCTGTCAACCGATCTTCTATGCAAGAGGTTTATTAGGTGGGTATGGAGGGAAGGGGGGAACAGGACATGATGGGGAGAGAGAGAAAAGGGGAGGGGGCGCTCTGAGAGAGAGAGAGAGAGAGAGAGAAGAGTAAGAGGGAGTAAGAGAGAGAGACCACGTGTCAAGTTGTCCCTTTAAGGGGCAAGGTAACCACGTCTTCCAGGTGTGGCGACACATGACGACATTATAAGTTGCTAGGGAACCCAGAAGCAGATTGTGTTCCAAAATACTAACAAGCCTGGTCTACAGAGTGAGTCCAGGACAGCCAGGGCTACACAGAGAAACTCTGCCTCAAAATGAATGAATAGATAGATAGATAGATAGATAGACAGACAGATAAAAAATAAAAGAGCCAACTCCCTGTTTATTTCTTTAGAGACAGGTTCTCACTGTGACTGCAGACATCACATAGCAAGGCTGATCTGGTATTTGCTGTGTATACCTAAACTAGCCTCAGACTCACAGACCCCCTGCCTCTGCCTCCTGATTACAGGCAAGCATTGCCTCTGTCACCTCCCACTGCTACGCTTCACAGGGCCACATGCTCGGGCCACGTGCTCACACCCACTCATGGCCCCTGTCTATGACATGGACCCTCGGCGGGGCTGGAGAGATGCTCAGTGGTTAAGAGCACTGACTGCTCTTGCAGAGACCCAGATTCAACTCCTAGTATTCGCACTGTGGTTCAGGAGTATCTGTTACTACTGCTCCATGGGATCTTCTGACCTCTCAGACCTCCTCAGGCTTCCTCAGACCTCCCCAGGCCTCCTCAGACCTCCTCAGGCTTCCTCAGACCTCCCCAGGCCTCCTCAGACCTCCCCAGGCCTCCTCAGACCTCCCCAGGCCTCCTCAGACCTCCCCAGGCCTTCTCAGACCTCCTCAAGCCTCCTCAGACCTCCTTAGGCCCCAGGCACACACATGGTACACACATGTACATGCAGGTAAAACACTCATACACATAGAATAAAATAATTAAATCTTAAAAAAAAAAAAAAAAAAAAGGCTGAGCCTCACCAATCTCTTCCCCCTTCTACCCCAGCTCGCAATGCCCTGGTGGTCTCCTTTGCGGCCCTGATTGCCTACTCCTTCGAGGTGACGGGTTACCATCCTTTTATTCTGACTGGAAAGATAGCTGAGGGGCTCCCTCCCGTGCGGGCCCCACCCTTCTCGGTGACCACGGACAATGAGACCGTCTCATTCTCTGAGATGGTTCAGGTGAGCAGATGGCCAGCAGCATAGCCAAGGCTAAGGTGCCCCTGGCCTGGTCCTAAAGAAGAGCTATCTCAGGAAAGCGGAGGAAATAACCAAAGAGGACACGACCTCAGGATATCCCCTTTGTCTTTCTTCCTGGAACTGCTTCCTCTTTGGACACTGGGAAAGGAGGCATTTTCGGGGTTCCTCTTAGTGCTTCTCTCTTTTCTTGATGGGGGTGGCATTTCCCCTGCAGAATAACTTCACAATCTTGTAGCTGGAGCAGCCTTTGCCTCCACTGGCCACCGAGAAGGGTCACCCTGCTGTGGTAGGGCCCTGTATGGCAAGGTCCTTCTTGAGCACAAGGAGATTACTCACTGGCCTTCTCCTCTCAGGACATGGGGGCCGGACTGGCTGTGGTGCCTCTGATGGGCCTTCTGGAGAGCATTGCTGTGGCCAAATCTTTTGGTGAGATGCCCGCCGCCTGTAACTCCCCTCCCCGCTCCCACCAGCTCACTGCTTCTTGCTTTGCCTGTTCTAGTTTTTTTAATTATAATTTTTCAAGGTTTGTTAGTTACTATTTATATAATACTCTGTCTGCAAGTACCACATGCTCATGTTTTTTAACTGAGTTGGGGTTTTGGTAGTGGCAATGATGGAATCTGTAACCTAAAATCCAGAAGGTGTCAGGGCCTGAAAGGGGCCAGCATGGCCCAGGCACTCTGAGAATGTGGTCTGTGGGAGGCCAACCCTCCCAGCTCCCAGGTCCTGGCAAGGGAGCCCCACCAGGAGTGTCAGCACCTGAGGCCCTGCTGTGGAGCCTTTGCTGGCTTCTGAGGTGTGGATGCTCCTATGGGCAGGGCGGGGGGGGGGGGGGCTGCTGAGCGTGATGTTGGATGAACTTCCAGTAGGTGCTGGCCACCTCACTGATAAAAATGATATGTCAAGCCAGGAAGCAGTGAGCTTTCTATTGTTGGTTTTAGTGGAATTTGTTGAATTTTTAAAAACTTCAAGATTTAGTGTGGTATGTGTATGTGTGTAATTTTGTTTTGTTTTGTTTTGTTTTTGTTTTTGAGACAGGGTCTTTCTGTGTAGCCATGGCAGTCCTGGACTCCCTTTGTAGACCAGGCTGGCCTTGAACTCACAGCAATCTACCTGCCTCTGCCTCCCAGAGTGCTGGGATCACAGGTATATACCACCACACCTGTGTGTGTGTGTACATGAGTTCCGATGCCTGCAGAGACCAGAAGAAGGTGTCAGACGCCCTGGAACTGGACTTTCTTTCTTTCTTTGTTTTGATACCATGCCAAACTATGTAGCTTTGTCTCACTGCTTGAACGGCCCAGCTTTGAACTCACAGAGATCTTGCTGGAGTTAAAATGAACCCCACATCTAGGAGAAATGGCAGGGCTCAGAAAGTCCCAGAAAATGTGACCCCTTGTTTTCTCTGGCTGGGATGTCTCCAGGGTCTTGCCTTTCTAAGGTGGGGTTCTTAAATCCCTCCATTTTCCCAGTCTGATCTGTAAATACAGCAGGACCTCTTCGTTATGGGTATAGAGTGATTCCAAGGCTAAAACCCAGTAAGCAGGCTTGGGGTGGGGCCCTGTGGTGCCGCATTTGGCTAAGGTAAGGTGGTGGTTCCACCCTCAGCAACACACACACACCATCACCAGCGAAAATAATAGTTTCAAAGCTCCACATGTGTGTGCTGCCTGGTCCTGGCTGTGCCTAGAATGAATTCCTGCCCTGATGTTTCAGAGCTTTTTCCTTTACAGAGTCACCCTTTAATAGTTATTTATTTGGGCAAGACTGCCTGCCACTTTTACCCCAGCCCTCAGAGGTGGAGGCAGTCAGGTCTGTGTGCTCAAGGAAAGCCTGCCCTACACGGGGAGTTCCAGACCAGGTAGGGCCACACAGGGCTAAGCTGTGTCAGCCTCCCCCCAGATTTTAACTTAGTTTATGTATGTAAAGTGCCTGTGTGTATGTATGTGCACTGCATGTGTGCTGTGCCTGTGGAGGCAGGGGAGGGCACTGGACCCCTTGGCCTAGCGATTAGACAGTTGTGAACCTCCACATGGTACTGGGAACCCAAGGAAGTCTTCTGTGAGAGCAGCAACTGCTCCTAGCCACCGAGCTGTCTCTCTAGCTTCTGCTTTAGGATTCTAAGTTTAGATCAAGCCTGTTCAGCGGCTTGTGTATGTCTTCTGCGTGTAAACTCATCCATACAACTTGGTACCACACCTAACTTGCTCGTGTTCATCATTGACAGCGTTTCTGTTGTCCTTTCTCTTTAGCGTCCCAGAATAACTACCGCATTGATGCCAACCAGGAGCTGCTGGCCATCGGTAAGACCCCGTCCTGGCCCCAGTGCCTCTGGGTCTGGCCAGGTGCCTCAGGTGTGAGTTGGGGGGGGGGGGGGGCTTTGAAATCTCAGGTTGGACTTGTTCTCGGGAGCCTAGTCAGCTCCATGCAGCCCTGTGGTCTGTTCCTCTACCTACCTAGCCCTGCCATACCCTGCCTGAAAGCTGTAGCCTCGTCCTGTGCCCCGGGGAGAGCTGGAGAGGGCAGCCCAGTGGAGTCCCAGGCAGCCCCCCTGAGTGCCTTTCCCAGGAAGAACATGGGATAAGGGGCACAGGATGGTACCTCCATCATTTCCCAGTGTGACCTCCCTCCAGGCAGGGACACATAGGTGAGTGAGAGCTCAGTCTGTGCCCAGCTTAGTTGCACTTTTTTTTGTCCCTATAAACTTACATACTGATGATGTGTTTTGAAACAACACTGAAAGTCTTTTTGTGCTAGGAATGGAACCCGGGTCTTCTGCGAGAGCAAGTGCTCTTAACCACTCAGCCACTGCTTTAGCCCCACACTAAGAACCTTTTTTAAAATAATTTATTTATCTTTATTTTATATACATTGATGTTTTGCCTGCATGTCTGTCTGTCTGTCTGTCTGTATGAGGGTGTCAGATGTTAGAATTACACACAGTTATGAGCCGCCATGTGGGTGCTGGGAATTATCCCAGCCAGGTCCTCTGGAAGAACAGTCAGTGCTCTTAACCCCGGAGCTGTCTCTCCAGCTCCACACTAAGAATCTTAATTTAATAATGGTGCTGTTCTTAATTTGTGGGACCTGGGCTTTCCTGCCCCATCCTCCCACCCTTGTGAGCCTAGAAATGCTAGGGCTTCCCTTTAAGAGGCTGGCAATCCAGTGGCAGGGTTTGACTTGAGGTGATTCCTCACTGAACTGGTGAATGGGTCCCGTTTATGTGGGACAACCTGCCTCTAGCTGAAGCGACCCAGGCACGCCATGCACGTCCGGCAGCTCATCCAGCTGGGATTTCTCCGGCGTCTTCTGTCTACTTCAAACACTGCAGGCTCAGAGGCTGGTGATATGGCGCAGTGGTAGAGCATTTGCCTACCGTGTGTGAAGCCCTTGATCCCTGGCATTGGGCTGGGGAGGGAATGCACATCACTCCCCAGTACCAACAAATAATAAACAAGTCAGTAACAGCATGGCTGTCCTGCTGGCAGTAGAGTCCCCAGGGCACCCCCAGATAGAAAGGTGAAGGATGGAGGAAGGTCAGGGTAAGGTCTGTGGATGTGGGTGTCTGCTCCGGTCTGTATGGACCGTGCATCTTCAGCAGTCATGGGGCAGCAGGCTGGTGGATTGTCGACATTGACCCCAATACAGACTTGTCCCCAACCTGGGCTGACCAGGGGTCAGTATGATCCTGAGTAGCCCATGGTCACGACTATCCAGTCTCTGCCAAGCTGCCTGGGCCCCTTACTCTCAAGGCCTGTTTGGCTCTGTGACCAAGAGCAGCTGGTACTTAGGAAATCCCCAGTCTTTGAGGTTGTTTCTCATTCTTCTGTGAATCCCCAAGCCTTCGAATGACCATTGCTCAGCTCAGCCTGACTGGGCATTCCCAGCAGCTGCTCCTCAGCTCTCTCCCAGCTGCAGCCTTCTCTGGGAGGTGATGCCATCCTTCAGGTGTCACAAGGCTTTGCATGGCAAGGCCTGAGCCACATCTACTTTAAACCTAGAACAGATGGGCCATGGTGGCCCTCGCCTGTGACCTCGGCACTCAGGACGTAGGGATAGAAAGCTCCCAGGGTCACAGTCATTCTCAGGTTCCAGCCAGCCTTGGTTACTTGAGATCTTGCCTCAAAAAGCAAAACCTGGGCTGGGTGTGGCAGCACACACCTTTAATCCCAGAACTCGGGGAGTTCTAGGCTAGCCTGGTCTACAGAGCAAGTTCCAGGACAGCCAATGCTATACAGAGAAATCCTGTCTCAACGCTCCCCCCCCAAAACAAACAAACAAACAAACAAACTAGAATTAGAGATGGGGAGTTAAAAAGCTAGAGTCCAGTGTAGACAACTGTGATAAAGATTTGGTTCCTTTCCCTGGAAGAACTCGGGGTGAGAGGTCCCAGGTCCTTCCCTCCATCTTCCCCTGTGTGGTTCTGCATTTGAACCTAATGTCCCTGCCCCTCTTGGTGAACTTCTGTTCTCTCCCCAGGACTCACCAATGTGCTAGGCTCCTTCGTCTCCTCTTACCCCGTCACTGGCAGCTTTGGGCGGTAAGTGGCCATGTTCTTTCTTCTCTGCGCATTTAGGGTCAGCAGGGTCCAAAAACCTTTTTCCCCCTGCCACGCCCTTAGCCATATTTGACATTTTCCTTCCTCTCCCCATTAGTCCACCAAGCATTCTAAAGACCCTGGGAAAGCTGTGAGCATGTCCACAGCAAGGCAGGGTACACCTGACCTCAGGATAGCTCCTGGAGTCCTGCCCTGCATTTGGTGGTAGAAACTCCTGGCCCAGCCAAGTCCTCCGGGCATGCAGGCACACCTGGCTAATTCCAAAAGGAAGTGGGAGAGAGCCTGGCATAGTGACGCACACCTTTATTTCCCGTGCTTGGGAGGCAGAGGCAGGTGGATCTCTGTGAGTGAGTCAAGTCTGGAGGCCAGCTTTCCTGTGGTCTGGGGGATGGACGGGGGAGCCACTGAGGTTCAAGGAGGAGCTGTGCAGTACTCAGCAGGAACTGAAGGTGTGGGGCCAGAAGGGGGGAGATCTTTAGGGAATTGGAGTTTTTTTTTCTCTCTCTCTCTTTCTCTCTCTCTCTCTTTCTTTCAGATTTATCAATTACACAGTATTCTGCCTGCACATGAGCCAGCAGGCCAGAAGAGGGCACTAGATCTCACTGTAGATGGTTGTGGGCCACCATGTGGTTGCTGGGAATTGAACTCAGGACCTTGCTAAAGAACAACCAGTGCTCTTAACCTCTGAGCCATTTCTCCAGCCCCGAAATTGGGGTTCTTGATCGATGTTTTCATACTTAGTAGCAACAGTATGTATTAGGGAAAAGAAGACAGCCCACCCACCCCTAGCTGGAGTTGTTGGCGGCTAATTGCTGCAGGGGAACAGGAAGTCATTTTCTTCAGTGGCGTGGCAATGGTCAGCTGCCCGTGCCGCAGTAAGGGCTTCACACCCAGGCGCATGCAAGAAGCCTTGATTAAACACAACACATGAATGTGTGTGGGTGGTAGGCCATGTTGGGAAGAAGGAGCCCAGAGGAAGTGGAAGGGACATGAGCGAGAGGAATACAGGAGCAGGTGGCAAGATAAACAGCTATAAAACTGTCAAAGGAGTAAAAAAAAAAAAGAAAGAAAAGCCACCAGGGAGATTGAACGCAAACACCCGCAGCTGTTGTGACTCACGTCACCCACCGAGGGGGCTCAGCCGCCTGGTGTCACCTCCATCCAGGTCTCCCTGGACAGTCACCCCGGGATGAGGCTGGACAGCTCCCGCTCAGCCACTGGGGACTGACGGGTTTCTCCCTGTTGCCTTCCAGGACAGCGGTGAATGCCCAGTCCGGGGTGTGCACCCCGGCAGGGGGCCTGGTGACTGGTGAGCCCCACACCTTCCTTGCTGTGGGACCCTGCCATGGGACTGGGGGTCCACGGTTCCCTGTGTAGGACATTCTTACCAGGCCTGTGGAGGCCCACAGTTCTGTCTCGCTGGACACCAGGCTCCTCCGTCTGTCAAATTAGGCCACATTGTGTGTGGGTGCCGGGTGGGTTCCTGCCCCCAGATGACCGTCACCCCACAGGTGCGCTCGTGCTGCTGTCTCTGGACTACCTGACTTCACTCTTCTACTATATCCCCAAGTCTGCCCTGGCCGCCGTCATCATCATGGCCGTGGCCCCGCTCTTTGACGTCAAGATCTTCCGGACGCTCTGGCGTATCAAGAGTACGTATGCGCTCTTTCAAAGTGGGCGACTCTGACAGTGCGTCTGTGAGTGCCAAGGGCATCCTTTGTTGCCCCTCCATGCCTGCAGACCCACTGTGGGCTGCGGCTGTGGCATTGTGGGGAACTTAGGACACACAGAAAGCTAGGAAATGGTACCTCAAGGTAGCTGCTTGGAGGACATGGGCTTTGGTCCACGCAGAGCTGAGCCACATTCTGGAGCTACTGAATGGAGGCAGGATTTCCCCAACTCTGTCTCCTCATCCTCACCTTCCTCCCACCTTCCTTCCTTTGTCTGTCTGTGGGTGGGTGACGGCCAGGCCTCACATGCCAGGTATATCTGCCTCCCCATCTCCTGACCTGAGGGTCCCTGTCCCACGAGTTCCTTTTGCAGATCAGAAGTTAGGTCCCCTTCTTCCTCATTGGCCACAGTTATCAGATGTGGGTGTGGTCAGTTGCTGTGTGTCTTCTGTGTATCACCTTCATCTTTAGGACAGCCTTGAAGTATGTCAGTGTATGTGTGTGGATGTCATAGTGCAATAGATGCTTCCAGAGGAAAGTGCGGCTCCGTGCAGGGTGGGGCCTGTCTAGGTTGCCCCATCAGAGGCTGTAGAGGAATGTTAACTCAGAGCATGGCTGCTCTGGCAAGAGATCTCATCCAAAGACCTTCTAGGTCTGTGTGATCCTGCTGGAATACAGACACACCTTTAATCCAGGAGACAGAGGCAAGCAGATCTGAGTTCAAGGCCAGTCTGGTTTAGAGCAAGTTTCAGGTAAAGAAAAGCTTGGGTCCTGGCATGGTGGGACACACTTTAATCCCAAACAATGAAGGGAAATTTAGTTTATAGAAGGAAGCACCCATGTTTGAAAGTGATGTTTAATTGAGTGGCAGAAAGGTGAATCAGAGAAATCAGAGAAAGAGTTGACAGAATAGGATATGCCCAACTCTCAGGAGAACGGAAAGGAAAGGGAATGTACTTAAGGAACAATGAGAGAGAGAGAGAGACAGACACAGGGAGTCAGTTTTTACCAGGAGAGTTTTACAGAGAGAATTTGATTGAGAGAATAAGCTAGACACAAGTGAAGACAGAAAAAGCCAGAGAATGAGGAGCCAGGAGATTAGAGCAGATTGCTGGAGTTAGTTTGAGGCCAAGCTCAGTACTTCAGAGGCTGAGAGAGAAGCCATTCAGGTGCGAGAGGAGTTTTGAGCCAGAACAGCCGAGTTGAACCAGCCAGCCATGAGCTCAGTAAGAACAAGAAAGGGTGAGCTTGTTCAGCAGTGAGCCTCAGAGGCTGAAACATTCTGGGCCAGGGTTAGATCACACAGAGCTAGAAGCTTCCAGGACTAGGCCTAGGCCAGCAGAAGGAGGCAGAACCCTCCAGACAACAATTGAAACAGGCAAATAAAAGTTCCTTTTACAAGCGGTGGGACCTGAGGCTGAGGCCAGTGCTCTGTGCCCAGGACACTACCTCAGCCAGGAAATCCTCTGGTTCCCTGGAGTCACAAGACATACCACACACCATCCACACATACCGCAGCACACGCACCTACATACACGCACATAGACACCACAGCATGCACACGACACACGCACCTCTCTCTCTTTCTCTCTGTCCCTTTTTCCTGGGTTCTCTGACGAGCCCTCTGATGCCTATGTATGCTCCGGGGCTGGAGGACTGGGACTGGGCCAGGCAGGTCCTATCCTGGTAGACAGGAACCCCGTTCTCTACCTCTGCCCTTGGTCTGTGAGCCAGCTACAGCCCATAGCTTCTCTTCCTGTTAAGCAGACATTCCTCCAGGGTGCTTTGGGCCCTGTGGTTGGGGACACCCCTGAACCGACACCTGTCCTAGGGCTGGACCTGCTGCCGCTCTTCGGGACCTTCCTGCTGTCCTTCTGGGAGGTCCAGTATGGCATCCTGGCGGGGACCCTGGTGTCTCTGCTCATTCTCCTGCACTCCGCAGCTAGGCCCAGGACCCAGGTAGGCCCAGAGCAGGGCGAGTCGGTGGAAATGCCCAGCTCCCACCTCCGTGCTACCTTCGGTGCTCCTGCCTCTCCCCCTCCTGCTGTCCCCCGTATGTACTCGGGTCAGGACTTCCTGGTGCAGGGAGCAAAGCCCAGAAGACTGTCCTGACCTAGCGTTCTAGCGTTCCCTCTTGCCCTCCTCCACCCAGGTGTCAGACGGGCAAATTCTTGTTCTGCAGCCGGCCAGCGGCCTGCACTTCCCTGCCATTGATGCCCTCCGCGAGGCAGTGATGACCCGGGCACTGGAAGGTATGTGGGGGCAGCCAAGACATCAGCACACGCTCCTGCAGCCACACACCTCAGCCTCACACCCTCAAGCTCAGCGCCATGGTCGCAAGGCACTCGCCTGCTTTCACGATTCCATAGTGCCCACCGCAGATGGCGCAGGCCCTGTTGGGCAGCAGTCCCGGGTCTGCCCTTCAGCCTGTCAGTGTGGCTATGTTTGCTTTGTTCCTCTGTGGCGAGTTGACATCAGGGAACCTGTGAAGGAAGCAGCTTTCTCCAGGCGGTCATTATCTCCATCCAGGCCCCTTGGCTGGGTGACAGCCTGGGCAGTGGCCTCTCCACTGCCACGGCTGAGAGCCACATGCTTGCCTGGCCTGTCTCCCCAGTGTCCCCGCCACGCCACGCCGTCCTGGAGTGCACGCATGTCAGCAACATAGACTACACCGTGGTTGTGGGACTCGCTGAGCTCCTGGAGGACTTCCAGAAGCAAGGCGTCGCCCTGGCCTTCGTCGGCCTGCAGGTAGGAGAGCCTGGCCGCCTTGTGAGCAGTGTCCGTCGCCTCCTTGTGGCCCTGGGTTGATGTGACACCTGGGGACAGACATTGTTCCAGCCACCTGTAGTCCCAGCATGCAGGAGGCTGAGGCAGGCTGATCTCTGAGTTTAAGGCCAGCCTGGTCTATGAAGCGAGTCGAGGACAGCCAAGGCTCTATTACACAGAGGAGTCCTGTCTCAGGGGGTCAGGAGGATCCTCTTATGGTCACTGGAGACCACGTCTGGCAGGAGGACCCAGAGCCTACCCTCCTCCATTCATTCAAGCTGAAGCAGATTCTCACAGGAACATTTCTGCCATCCTGCTAGGCCACACACCCTACAATGCAGAGCAGGCCTGCCCTGCCCTGCTCTAAAGCCTGTCTGCCCCCTAGGTGCCCGTGCTGCGCACACTGTTGGCCGCTGACCTCAAGGGATTCCAGTATTTCACCACTCTCGAGGAGGCTGGTGAGTACGGGGAATATTCTTAGGCAAACCTTGATGACTATGGAACAGGATGGGTCAGGAAAGCCCAGAACTAGGGCAGGACCCTGGCCTCAGGCAGGTCCACCTTTTCTTAGGAACCAGACCCTGGGTAACTGTCATCCCTTGAATCCCATCCAGTGGTAAGGCCCAGCCTTATGTAGTATTTTCAGCCCTTGATAAAACCCTGTGTGTTTTGCAGAGAAATTCCTGCAGCAGGAACCAGGGACTCAGGCCCACAACATCCCTGAAGACTCGGTCCCAGAGCACAGGGCCTCCCTGCTGAAGCCACAGTCGGGGCCCTGAAGGGCGGCTGGTGCAGCAAGGGTCTCTTGAAGGTTCTCTAACTGTGGCTGATGTTCATGTCACTTTCCTGGTGGGACCACATGGTGGCTCTGGGGAGAGCAGGGAACCAAGTGATTCCCGGGTGTCACTTTCCCGCTGTCCCCTAGGTGTGAGTGTTCGAGAGTGGGGCTGGAGAGCATCTTCCAGAGAGAGACCACATGAGGCAGAAGGAGCCCTGGCTTCCGGCCTGGGCTGGCAGGACAAGCTGCTGCTTTCCACATCCCGGATTCCTCTTTGGAATTAGGCCCTGCTGCAGATGGGCGGGAGACAGTCCTCTCAGAGAAGGCAGGCGTCTGAGCTGAAGAGGGGGCCCCAGGGTGCCACAGAGTCAATTCTGTTTAACATTGGGTGTTTCAAAGTGGAAGACATCACTTTCGTGTTTCTGCAAAACAAAACAAAACAAAATATTAATCCTTGTTTAAACAAATCCAAGAACTCATCTGCCTCAGTCATTGTCCTTTTCATCTGAGGTCCCTCCCCTGCCCAGGACAACATGTGTGTGCCTGTCAGTGCACACGTGGTGACTGTCTCAGGCCAAGAGCCAAGTCACTACACCAACGTGCTTTGTAAACTGTCTTCACGCGCTCATTTACTGTGAATTATTTATTGTGATGATCAATGGCATTAAATACAAGATTTTTTATTTATTCTGTGCCTTTGTGTCTGGGTCCTTGTGTGTGTGTGGTGTGTACATGCAGAGGCAAGAAGAGGACACTGAATTGCTCTCAGCCTTGTTCCCTTGAGGCAAAGGCCCTTACGGACTTGTTGAAGCTGGTTGTTAGCAAGCTGCAGTGGCCGTCCTGTCCTTTGTCTGCCCTGCACCCCAGTACTGGGAGTAAGAGTGTCACCAGAAACCACATCCAACATTGTATGTGGGTGAACCGATGAGTATAGGGGGTGGGCTACTGTAGGAAGCAGAGGAAGTCGTGAATGAGTGAAGTGTATGGGCACCGCCATGCCAAGGGTTCCGGTGCCCCGGCCATGGGAGTGGGCTCAAAGGGATGGCAAAGCCTTCCTTCGTGGGGTCTGTGCGAATGAGTGACTGTGTACAGAAACCAGCAGTTGCAGCTGCTGCTTCCTGACTGATTACAGCCTGAGCCCGCTCAGCACGGACCCTTCCTCTGAGATGTCCGTGATGGGCCCCTGGGGGCTGAGGAGGTGTGGCTGGTGCATTCTCCACCTAAGTTCCCTGCTGCCCCTGGTCAGGGCTCCAGGACTGAAGCCACTGGGGATGAGGTGGGCGACTCACAGGAGCAGACGTGAGTCAGAAGACGGCAGCAGCAGCAGCACCTCAGCAGGGCGACAGCTGCAGAAGGTGGAGTGCAGCCTGCAGCCTGCAGCCAGCTCAAGTAGACGGTGTCCTTACCAGGTCGCTCAACTGTGTGTGCTGCGCAGCTTGGCCACTGTCTCGTCAGGGAGTTTGGCTTGTTCCCCTGGCTCAGTGGTCTGGATTCTACATGCTTAGGGAGGAAAGGGCCTAGTGAATCTGGTCAGTTTCAGAGACTTCCTTAAGCTGCTGAGCTGTTTACTTCCTGAGCGTAAGAAGCTTCCCTGTAGGATGGAATGTCTCACCTCCTCTTAAAACATCCTGTGCCTTAAGGCATTTTCCTCCATGACTGAGGCTTTACCTCAGAGGAAATAGTTTCACATCACTCCTGTGTGGTATGTCTTGGAGCTGTGGTGCTATTGCCAGTCTGTATTGCAGAGGGTAGGGGGGTCGTGTCTCTGTTCCTGGTGTGTGGTGTGGTGTGGTGTGGTACAGTGTCCCTATCATGTTGAGGCTGGTTCTTAAAGACTGTCATCCATTTACCCAGAATGCCCTGAGCAATGCGCTCAGTGGCCCTGGCCAAGGGAGAGGCAGCTGCTGGGTCTGGGGCCACTTCCCTGCCCTAAGACAAGGCCTTGTAAGTGACCCTGGCTGGTGTCCAGCCAGCCTTGCTAGCTAGGCGCCTGCTTCCCTTTTGAGGAAGCTGTCATGGTTCTGGACCCCAGAAACCATGTTTCTGCAATTGAAAAGGACCTTGTAAGACTAGTGCCTATCTGCACTCCGCTTCGGCCCCCAGTTATTCTGAGTTTGTAGTTTCATGCACATGTGGGAAATTGTTTTGTAGATGGAGCGAGCTCTTAAATTCAGAGTGTGATACTGGATCAGAGCAGGCTCCAAATCTGACACGCTGTCCTCTCAAGCAGAGGACAAGGTTGCAAACTCGGTTGGCAGTGCTTGACAAGCCTGCATGAGATCCTGGGTTTGAACTCAAACACTCAGGAGGCAGATGCAGGCAGATCTCTGTGAGTTTGAGGCCTGGTCTACAGAGAGTGAGTCCAGGACAGCCAAAGCTACACAGAGAAAACCTGTCTCAAACAAACAAACAAACAACCCCCCTTGTGCTTTCCTATTTGCACCAAGAACAACAACAACAAATTTAAGTTTATTGATTAGCTGAAAGACAGTTCCAGGAACTCTTAGGCACTTACACCTGGACCCCAGGATGAAAGCATACAATCAAGAGAAACAATGGGCCCAGACCCGAGACCTTGGCAGTTGAGGGCACAGGTTCAGTTAATAGTTTAGAATAGTGGCCGCAATCAAGACATTGATTTCCTGAGTATGCTACATGGTACGCTCAGGAGAAGCAGGGTCTGTGACGTTAGACCGGCTGATCCCCTCTGCCATATGCAGGAGCACATGCTGAAGGAATGAGGACGGTACGACATGATGAGAGACGAGTAAGATGTCAGGACCCTCCCTTTGGGGAGTGTGTGAGGAGAGCAGGCTCACCTGTGAGACTGAGGCACGAGGGAACAGTTAGGAAACAGCTCGGTGCTTGTGATGCCACACGGTGCAAACGCTGCCTCATGCCACCTGAGGAAAGAAAATTGCTCTGATTTGTTTCTCAGGACGCAGCCTCCATGAAAGCGGAGAGCCTGAGGGAGGGGGCGCCTGTGGGGTTGCTGAACCCTAGAGAACAGTGGGGACTTGGCGCCTGCTGAACTTTCTGCTTCTGCTTCCAAGAAAAACACTGTAATAAAGTTGATGACCTCTTTCTTCTGGATGTTGAAAAATGGGGCTAAAATAGGTTAAACAATCTGTGAAAAGATCATGCATCTCTTGGAATCATTAGGCTGCTTTCAACATTGCGTGTGGCTAAGCTGTCATGCAGTCATAGAGTAGAAAAGTGTAGTGTGGTGAGAATTTGGGAATTTGGTTTCTTTAAAAAAAAAACACAGAAATAAGCAGGTCACAGTGGTATATGCCTGTGATCCCAGCACTCAGGGAGGCAGAGGCAGGCATATCTCTGTGAGTTCAAGGCCAGCCTGGTCTACAAAGTGAGTCCAGGACAGCTAAGACTACACAGAGAAACTCCGTCTTGAAATAAACAAACAAAAAACACACAGAAATAAAGTATGGTTTTTGTTTTTTGTTTTTTGTTTTTTTTGGTTGGTTTTTTGTTTGTTTGTGTGTGTGTGTTTGTTTTTTGTTTTTTGTTGTTTGTTTGAGACAGGGTTTCTCTGTGTAGCCTTGGCTGTAGATTTGGTTCTGTGTAGACTTGCTTTGTAGACCAGGCTGGGCTCAAACTCACAGAGATCTGCCTACCTCTGCTTCTCAAGTGCTGGGATTAAAGGTGTGCACCCCCACTGCCCAGCTAGTTTGGTTGTTTGGGACACAGTTTCTCTGTGTAGACTTGGCTGTCATCCCGGACTCATTTTTGTAGACCAGGCTGGCCTCGAACTCACACCTATCTGCCTGCCTCTGCCTCTCTGAGTGCTGGGATCACAGGTGTGCACCACAGCTGCTGGCTATATGTCTTCATTTTAATCCCAGGCGTGAGGCTATGGGGCTGCTCCACAGCAGCTGACTCCCATTTGCCTCAGCTCAGGCATGGTTTTGCCAGCTGCAGACACTCTCTGCAATTGTGTGCATTTGGAATTCTGGGAACTTTTCAGAGGGTATATATATGCCAGGGCCCCGAGAGACAGGGTGTTGAGTGTTTGTTGTTGGACGCTGTTGGTCGTGGTTTATTAAGTAGTCCTTCACAAAGAAACAAGAAATTTGATGTCCTGACAATTAAGATCAAATTTGCCCCAAGGCATTTGATGCTTCTAATCAGCAAGAAGTAGTCTAAGGATAACATGCCCCCTTTCCTCTCAATTCTTTTTTCTGTCCTCTCTAGTGTTGAGAAGTTGAAAGGATGGAAGAACCCACAAAGTAGCAAAAGACATCTACAACTTACCTTTTCTCGATAAACAAAACTACCCTGATTCACCCTTAGCTGGTGTGGGTCTCCTTCCCCTGCGACTTCATACGGGACCTGAACCCTGCTGGAGCTGGACCCTGGCATCACCCCTGCCACATGGCCACCTCAGTGGCTTTCTTAGTCCTGGAGGAAGATTGCATAACCTCTTGTACCCTTGGCTATAAAGCCAGAACCACATGGCTGAAGCTGCTGAGTTCTGCAGCTTGCTGGGAACTCATACATTTCAGCAGCTTTTTGTGTTGGATGTTTTCCTCCACTGTCTAGCGTGGCTGTCCTGGAACTCCCGCTGAGGACTGGCTGGCCTGAAATTCTGAAATTCTGTCTGCCTCTGCCTCCCGAGTGCTGGGATTAAGGGTGTGGGCCACCCACTGCACCCTATCTTCTCTTTAATGAGGCAGGATCTGAGAAAAACAGGAAAATTCCAGGAGCTGACAAACTATGAACGAATCATTAGGCTTTCATGTTACTCTTCCTATGCCTTCCCGGCCTCGGAAACAGGGAGCTGGTATAACACAAATAAGATTTTGAGGGGCTGGAGGGATGGCTCAGTGGTTAAGAGCACTGTCTGCTCTTATGGACCTGCGTTCAACTCCCAGTGCCACATGGCAGCTTGCAACTGTCTATAACTCTAGTTACAGATGGTCTGACACCCTCACACCAATGCACATAAAATAAAATTAATTTTAAAAGATTTTGATTATACAATTAATGACAAACCTTAGAACCCTTCTGAAGGTGACGCAGGCAGTTCTAGGAACCATAAGGACTGTAATAAAGACAGGGATCATTGAAACGAGGGCTTATGACAAAGAAACACAGAGAGGAACATTTTGGCTGGTTTCCTGAGCAGATGTGTCAGATCAGGACTTTTCTGGTACTGTAGAAAAATAAAGAACAGATTGCCCCTGCTCAAGCAGCCATTGTGTGCTGCTGAAAAGGCTGCACAGTACTTTAGAAGTCAAAGGGTGGTGATCATAGTCAGATATCAAAAATAGAGGAAGAAAAGAAAAAACTAAACAAGGGACTGAGAGATTGGGCTTCCATAGAAAGATTGGATATTCGCTGTAACAGGTTAATAAAATAATATGGATAAGCTTGATCTAACAGGTAGTAGGAAGTGATTTCCGGCCATCCCGTGCAGCATTCCTGCAACTGCAGACTTTTATGACACTGATTTTAAGGGAAAAGGCATTGAGTGAAAAGAAAACTGACTGTGATAATGTTAATTTTAGTTCTCATAAAGTGTGCTGTTTGCTCGCTGTTTCTTTTACTTCACTATGCCTATGTAATCAAAGATTTCAGAAAAAAAAAAGTTTTGTAATCAACGACTAAAGTCTATGAGGAAATGATTTTGTATCTAAATACAGCCTGTGAGAAACGCAGGACGTCAGATACTTCAGGCCACACGAAGATGTGCTCCCTCTCTGTCCATCTCTTTACAATGCTGTCCCCATCGAATTCCTCCATTGCTGCTCTTGCATCCATCCACTTCAGGCCTGGAGCTGGACTCTGTCTCATTTGCAGTGAGAATTCTGCAATCTTGGTTTCCTTATAAAACACAGAAATATAAGACTGTGTTTTCATTTTAATCCCAGGTGTGGGGATACGGGCTGCTTCACAGCAGCTGACTATGATTTGCTTCATGCTCTGGTGGCGGTGTGATTTTGCCAGCTGCAGAGAGTTTCTATGAGTGTGTGATGTTTGGAATTCTGGAGACTTTTCAGAGGGCATATAAAGAGAGGAGGGGTGGGTTGTTGGTTGGTTGTTGTTGGTCTCGGATTGTTAAGTAGTCGTGCACAAAAAAGAAACAAGAAGAAGAGATTAGATATCCTGATGGTGAAGATCAAATTTGCCCCAAGGAGCTGAACACGCCTAATCAGCTCTTTATGGAAGCCCAGTAAACTCACTGGTCCCAGAGTTAACTCTGGTGGCCTCCTTCCTCAGTTCTTCTGGGTCGTTAGTGTTAGACCTGAGGAAAAACTATTTCCAAGACTGTCAGTTCAGCAAGCTCTATTTAGACTGGCCAAAAGTCTGCCTCACTGTAAGTCAGAGTTTCAGAGAGCTGCCCCTCACTGGCTTTGAGGTCCTTTTAAGGGGAAGAGTTAGGGTTGATAGAAAACAGCTGATGAGATAATTGGCTGCTAGCACCAGGACGGAGGAGTGGGGGAACTCCAGACTCGAGGCTGACTGTGATAAGTACCAAACGCATCCTGTGGAGGGGGCATCATCACAGGAGTCCAGAATTGGCAAGGCAAGGGTGTGGCACACATCCTGGGGCATACGTCATAGACAGGACCATACGTAAGTTTAGTATAGGTTACGAAACAGTTTTCAGCATGCATGAGGTCTAGGAAAGCAGAAACTTATTCTTGTAAGGAATGGAGATTAACAGCAATGTATACAGTGCAGCTCCTGTTTTGGTTTCACAGAAGAAATTCTAACAATACCATTTTTGCTTCAATTTTTGTTTGTTTTTGTTTTTCTAGACAAGGTTTCTCTGTGTAGCCCTGGCTGTCCTGGAAGTAGCTTTTTCGACCAGGCTGGCCTTGAACTCAGAGATCCACCTGCCTCTGTCTCCCAAGTGCTGGGATCTAAAAGCCTGAACCACCACTGCCTAGCTTTAAAAAATGCTTACGAGAAGCCTGGCGTGGCGATGCACACCTTTAGCCCCAGCACTTGGGAGGTAGATGCAGGCAGAACTCCATGAGTTTGAGGCCAGCCCGCTCTAGAAAAAAAGTTGCGGGACAGCCAGGGCAGTTACAGAGAAACCCTGTCTCAACAAATAAGCAAACTTCCTTTTATGTGTCTGAATGTTTTGCCTGTATGAATGTATGTGGACCATATGTGTGCCTGGTGCCCACAGAGGTCAGAAGAGGGGCAACAGATTCCCCGGAACTGTGAGCCATCATGCTTGGAATGGAACCCAGATCTGCAACAAGTGCCCTTGAACCTTTCTACGGGGTCCACCCCACCTGGTTGGTCTGTCTCCCTTCTGTGGGCGGGAGGCTGGCAGCCAGGAGCTAGGAGAGTAGGGTACTCTAGCAAGGAGCTGCAGAGAAGCCCTTGTCCTGAGGCTTCCCAGACTCATTTAAATCAGTTCCTCTAACTGCCGTGAGCAAACGACCCCACACGGGGAAAAGGCCTTGAGCGCTGGCACCTGGACTCCGTCCCAGACACAAAGCTGTAGAGCCTCAGAAAGCTCTACCCCAGCCCACCCAGACGGCAACACTGCAGGAGAGGTTTCAGAGCTGTCCGCCTGAAACAAAGTTACGAGTTTATTATGAGACGAAGGTGGCCACCCACCTTTAAACCTGTGCTCTGGAGGCGGAGGCCAGGCATCTTGGCTTAGTTCCAGACCAGCAGGAGCTGCATGGGAAGACCCTGTCTTTGAAAACAACAACAAAAAACAAAAACAATCCACACATAGATGGTTCCCCGAACGTCCCAAAGGTTAAAGTGCATATTCTGACCTTGAGCATGGTTCTTGGGTTGCTCCTACAAGATTAAAGGCGTGAACCACAATGTCTGGTTCTTTTTAAGATTTATTTTCATGTTATGTGCATGGGTGTTTTCCCAGCATGTAAGTATGTGCACCTCATGCATGAAGTGAAGCCCCAGACCTTTGTGAGCTGCCGCACAAGTTCTGGGAGGCAAACTTGAGTCCTCTGCAAGATCAGTCCTTAACCACAGAGCCATCTCTCCACTCCCTTCTCTCCTTCCTCACAGAAAGCCAGACTTCCCTGGGCAAAGTGGAGTTCAGCCCTGGGCGATGCCTTTGACCTTAGTTGATTGACCTGTGACCTGGCGTGGACCAACTAGGCCAAGCCGATTGGCCAGCAGACCCCTTCCCCACCTCCCCCGCACACCCACACACAGACACAGAAGCCCTCCGAAGTGGACCCTGTGTTTCTGTAAGAGAAAACTTTGTATGTGAAACACTAAGATCGATGAAGTGCAGGAGTTGGGAATCTGAGCGCAGGTGTTTCTGGCAGCTTTGTTGGCTGACACCCTCAAAGGCTCTACAGCAGGCAGGAAAAATACCGTCCGGGTGAGTGAGGCAAGAGTGGGGCCCAGCTCAGTCCGATTTTACTGTAAGCCGTGCTGGACCAAGACTTCCAGAGACTTGGCCAGATCATTTTACTTTAGCCATATTTAAATACAGCACAATTTTGGGGAAAAAAAATTACTCAGTTAACAGTTAACCCAGTCCCGAGTGCTCACGCTGAGATTCTTACAAATACCTCTGGCTCCTTTCACAAGGAGGGTACTGTTGACTCGGACACATTGCTCAAGACTCGGGGTCCAGGGAGAATGGCCGAGCAAGTGATGCCTGTGGGAGGCAGGACTGCCCGGGGCTGGGATGACGCAGAGATCGCTTAGGACATGGCGTCACTCACAAGGATGGGTTACAGTCTAAAAACAGTACTCAAGGTCTTCAGGGGAGAGTCTGCGACACATAAAAACAAAACTCTGGGTGGTGTGGGCAGAGCCTGTCTCCTCAGACAGCAGGGGCTCACCAGGCTCTAACTCTGCGTCATCCCTGGCTCAGCACCGCATCCCACGGAAGAGGTGAGCTGGAGGGTCAGCTTTCCTGGTTTTTTCAGAGCTGTGTGTGCGAGAGGCCTCTGGGCCCTTTACATCTTCCCTTTTTTAATGACAAATAGCAGGTGTAATAGAGGCCACGGTTGCTCGCATCGTCTCTCAGGTTAGTCTAATTAATAAAGGCAAGCACAAGAGAATTAAAAGAATAGCTAACAGAGGCCCGTGGAAAGCGGACAAGGAGCTTAGCACGAGGCCTATTTAAAGGTCACTTGAGAGATTCTATCCATCTCTTTGTAGCAATCATTAATTTGACCATGAACAGAATGAGAAACCCCTGACACATGAAAGAATGCATTTGAGGAAATTGTTGACAACCAAGATTGTGCCTGTGCCACAGTCCTCCACAGGAGCAAACCCATGCCTCAGTGCACCCAGCTCTTGGCTGATCTCTGCTGTAATATTAGTAGTTTTACTAACCATACTGGCCATTTTTGAGACTTCTCTTTGCATTCCAGGAGCTGTTCCTGTAATAGGCACCAAAAGCACAAAACCAGTCCTTAGCACGGCGAACCAAGTCACTCGTCTCCCACCACGGAGTGTCTTCTGTCCTCCTCCCCTGACAAAAGGCGTTTGGATGCTGCATGGGCGTGCTGAGAGTTAACTTAGTGCAATGCAGCCAGTAAAGATGACACGCCACTCTGGGTCAGCCATGCAGTGACTTTGTTTCCCCAAAGTCAGCCTGACGAGTTCGAGTCCTGATGCTTCTCCGAGTCATCCGTGGCTCCTTTCCTTGGGAGGTCTCCTTTCGGCGGTGTGCTGTCTGCCTGCAGGGGTCTCGCTGGTCCCGTGGCCTCTAGGTGTGCTGGCTGGATGCTTCAGGTCAGCAGCCACCGGAGACGCTGTTCACGTTTCTGCAACTTCAGAGGTGTAACTTGGCCTTGATGTTAACAGAGCATAAGGTCTTCCTTTCTATTTAGCATTTATTTAAGTTGGGTCTCCTTTAGGGCAAAAATGCTTTTGGGAAGCAGGGAAAAATTGTCATTTAAAGAAAACAAGTAACGTTAACACAAGTACATTAGTATAGTATGTGGATGTGTAAGTGGTGTAGACTCTTACCCACCCCCCCTTCCTTTTTTTTTTTTTTTTTTTTTTTAATCTTTCAAGACAAGGTTTCTCTGTATAGCCTCAGCTGTCCTGGACTCGCCTTGTAGACCAGGCTGGCCTGGAACTCATGAAGATCTGCCTGCTTCTGCCTCCTGAGTGCTGGGATTAAATGCATGCATCACTACCCCCAGCCTTACACCCCCCGTTTTAATTTAAAAATTTTTTCAAATACCCAGGAGTGGTGGCAATATACCTTTAATCCCAGCGCTCTGTTCTAAAACAACCTTTGTTTTATTTGTGGCACAATGATTTCTATAGGCTCTTCATGACTGAAGGACTATTTTTATGAGCAGCACCATTATTTAATACATTAATTTAACAAGTTAATCACCTGCTCTGCTTTAGATGTTATATTTGTTGCAGAGGTTAAGGGAGAGTTTCCTGGAAGCAACTTACAGCTCAGAGCCAAACCCTAGTAGTGATAAACAGATAAGAGCATATCCAATGATGTGAACCAAAATTTCAAATTTTGTTCTGACCATGAAAGGTAAGCATTTATTCAGACATTGGTTAGGCAGTTAGGAGAAGTTATCATCCATATAAGGAATGGCTAATGTGGAAATTCAAACAGCATTGGCTTACTGCTTCATGCCATGATGTCGGTATAGTAACCCATATTAGGGGTTGGGCTTATTTTAATTTTTTTTTCCTATGATGGAACCATGGGTACTGAGTTATTCCCACTATCAGGGATAAACAAAAATAAAATTTCCTATGAAGAGACCTTCAATCTTGACTTGTTCCTGCCATGAGGGGAAACAAAACCATTTACATCAAAATGAGGAGCCAAATAAAAGCCTCTCTGTTCTGGAGCAGCCCAGCTAGCTCCCGCGGCCGTCCTTGGAATGTGCTCTGCCCGGCCAGACCCTGGTGGCCAAAGAAGCTGCAGGCTCCTGAGCTCCAGTTGTTGGCTTCAGAGGCTGAGATCCCCGCCATGGCTCTGTCCCTGGGCAGCCTGAGCTGCTGGAGTCTCCTTGGCCACCATGCCAAGAGCTGCCAAGATGTGTGGCAGAATCTTTTCTCTCTGTCTCTGTCTCTCTCCCCTTCTGTTTCTCTCTCCCTACTCCCACCTCTCTCACAGAGGGTCCAAACAATACATTACTGTATTCCAGGTTGTAAAATAATTAACAGGAATTTATCCCCCCCCCCCAGCCCTTTTTTCTTTTTGTTGTTTCTAGACAGGGTTTCTCTGTGTAGCCCTGGCTGCCCTGGACTCGTTTTGTAGACCAGGCTGGCCTGGAACTCACAGAGATCCTCCTACCTTTGCCTCCCCTGAGTGCTGGGATTACCGGCCTGTGCCAGCATGCCTGGCTTTTATCTCCCTTTTCATTGGTTCATGCGCATAAAGTTGCAGAGCTCTTGCTCTGAACATTTGCCCTTTTAGATATTAATACATATTAATAATTGTACAAAATGCCTTGTTCCAAAAGACTAAGAGCCCATGTTGAGTTCCACTCTCTCGCTGGGAGAGGACTGACTCTCCTAAACTCCTAATTTCTACTTTAAGAAAACTTTTCTCACCTTCTCTGAGAGTCCAGTGCCTGTCCGTGTGCGCAGGCCTTTTTCGTCCTCTAGAGCTGTGGTTGGCACTGTGGGGTGTGACAGCACGGGCCTTACAGAGCACAGGTTCAGATCCAAAGGCTACGGCGACGTCATGAGGTGCGCCTTGGGCGAGCGCTGCCAGAAGCCTCGGGTTCATTCTCCATTTGGCCATTGTGCACTTAGAAGCCTCATTGTTGCCCATGTTTTCACGATCCCCACATTCAGGTATGAGACCTCCAACAGGAGGTCCCAACCCCCAGTTTAAGACACTGCAGCCGGCTCCAAGTCAGGAGGGTGGTGGCCGGGCTCTTCCCAGGGCCCTGGCAGAAAGCTGTGATTGGCTGAAGGTCTGCGCCCTCATTCGTCCTTTGTTGCTGTGATTACCACCATGACCCAAACCAGCCTAAATGAGAAAAGGGCTTATAAATAAATAAAAGACAAAAAAAAATTTTTTTTTTTTAAATTCGAGACAGGGTTTCTCTGTGTAGTCTTGGCTGCCCTGGACTCGCTTTGTAGACCAGGCTGGCCTCGAACTCACGGAGATCTGCCTGCCTCTGCCTCCTAAGTGCTGGGGTCACAGGTGTGGACCACCATGCCCGCCTGCTGACAAGTAGGTCTCACAACTCCCAGGGCACAGTCTACTGAGGAGGTCAGGCCAGGAACTGAAGCAGAAGCCATGGAAGAATGCTGCTCTCTGGCTTGCCCTCCCTCCCCCATTGCTCAGCCTGCTCTTACACCGATGCTGCAGTGACTAAAGATAAATGAGTGCTGGGCCTTATACTGTTTGCTGTGATTAGCCCTAAGGTTAGCAGTAGTAGCAAACCCGCCATCACAAATAATAAGACTCAGACACCTGTTAGGTTTATAACTGCCTTATTTACCTTGGGCAGGGCAGATACTCCTGCCTTTGCTGTCTGAATACCCTCACCATCCATCTCCCAGTCCCCATCCAATGCCATCCTCCTTAATCACTATCCATACTCTTATAAATATTTGCTTACTTCATCTGGGCCTTTTCATGACACTATTTGAGTCCTTCCTCCAGGCTTAAGGGATTCCTTCTCCAAGCTAACCCATTCTAGCTTCCTCCTGCTTCCTGGCTTCCCATCCATCTCTCCTCCATGATTCTCGTGATTCTCAAAAGCCCTGGAACCTTAGCTATGTCTACCCCATTCTGCACAACCCAGGTACAGGCCATTTAATCAACCAATCAGGTATGTCTTAGGCAGGTTACAAAACAAGGATAGCTGTAACCAGATCTTGAGGGCCAGTAACATGCATCAGACCAACCTCCAACACACAACCAGGCTCCCCTGCCAGGAGGGGCATTGCCTACAGTGGGCCGGGCCCTTCCCTGGAGTCAGTCATCAAGAAAATGCCCCACAGACCCAACCACAGGCCAGTCGAGGGAGGCAATTCTCGATGGTGGGTTCCGTTTCCCAGATGTCTAGTTTCTTTGTGGTTTATGTCAAGTTGACAAAGAACTAACCACCATAGCCTGTGACTTGGCCCTTACTTGAGGCCAGTGACTGTGGATTGGAAGGTGTGCAGTGATTGACAGGAACCGTCCATCCGTCACAGACATTCTGCAGCCTTTTAGTTATGTCACTGCTTGACTTGACTTATCTCTGGGTTAGTTAGGGGGCTCCCTGCAGCGTGCTGACCCAGGGTTGTAGCGTGGCTCTCGGAGGTTTCTTCAACATGGCTTACCCTACCGTGGTCTTCTGTGTTACTAAAGCTGACTGTGCAGATTATATGAGGAGCAGAGAGAATCCTGGGGCTTCTAGCTCCGCTAGCTGCCCCTGAGCGTAAGTGGTGCTGGACTGGTGGGCAGCCAAACAGTTCCAGAGAGTGACCAAGGCAGACGGCACCAGAAAAGGACTCTCAAAGGTTCTCAGGAGGCAAAATGCCAGGAAGAAGCTGGGAGATGAGGGAGAGGCTGTGAAGGGAGCAAGGTGTGAGCACAGATGGAGAGAAGGAGAGGCTCAGTTGCCAGGGAGCTGCTGAGGTGAGGAGCCGAGTCCCGACAGCAACAGGCCTTTACATTCTTCTCACTGGGTCCTCTGCCTTCCCGATGGGTGGAGGCCTCCCGGAGGAGCTCCTCTGCCTCCCCGATGGGTAGAGGCCTCTGGAGGAGCTCCACTCTGCATTACATAAGCCCAACGGTGGCTTTTCCAGCGGGTTATTAGGTTCTTAACCAAAAGCTCTGTGTTCTCGTCTCCAGCAAGGGAGAGAAGCGAAGGGCCTGTTGGAGTCTTCCAGCACCCCACGGGCAGTTTGCAGCACCACACCCTCCCCTTAGACCTGTCTCTTGAGAAAGTCTTAGCTACTCCCCTTCTGCTGTGATGGAACACCATGGCCAAGGCCACCTATAACAAGAAATGGCTTATTAGGCTTATGGGTCCCAGAGGGTTTGAGGGGCACAGAGGGGCACACAAGGTGGTGGCTGAGGGCTCCTGATCCCAAAGCAGGAGGCTGAGAGAGCGCACACTGGGAGTGGACCGGGTTTTTCAACCTCAGAGCTGCCCCCAGGACACAGGTCCTCCGAAAAGACCACACTTCTGGCTCCTTCCCAAACAGTCCACCAGCTGGGGACTGAGTATTCAAACCTACCAGCCTGCGAAGGCCCTGAAACCCCCGAGGGGAAGGAAGCTCCTCCAGGCTCTCGAAGACAGCAAGGAGCAAGCTAAGCCACGAGGGGTTCCGGAGCACTGTTCTCCGAGCTCCACAAGCAAGCTGTGGCGTGCACACACTAATGTAAATAAATCCAAGAAAAACTTTCAGAAAAACCCTGGGAGCGTGAGGGGCTGGGACAGGCCTTGAGGTAAGACTAAGAACGGGGTGTGGGGGCGAGGGAGAGGTAGCCCACTGGGGCTGGGAGAGCTGGGAACTTGCTCATATCAGCTCCATTCCCAGCCCCACATACTGCTGGCCCACACATTTAAGACACAGGCAGGAGGACTGAAAATTCAAGGTCATCCTCAGCTCGTGCGGTAGTTTAACAGAGAACGGCCCCCACGGTCTCTCCACACTTGCTAATACTGAAAAGCGTTTGGGGCAGGGGTCACAGGCTGAGAGTCACAGAGAGAAAGCCCAAGCACAGAGGGCAGCTTTGGGTGGCCCTCTAAGTGACGGGCTGTTTATCTTCACTTTTTATACAAGCGACCTGCAGGTGAGCGACCTCACTTAGTATACAAGCGACTCTCCTGCTAGCTTTCAGGTCCTTCTGTGGGTGGCCTCTGCCGGCCTAGTCCTGGATACTGTCCAAGGTGCTGGGACTGGAGACTCGCGCCTACCAGTGTTCTCTCCTCGGTCCGCTGTGATGGGTGTGTGTGTGTGTGTGTGTGTGTGTGTGTGTGTGTGTGTGTGTGTGTGTAGCGCGGAGGCTGGGGCTGGGGGGACACTGGGAAACCCTGAGTGAGAGTCCTGGGAAACCCTGAGTGAGAGTCCTGGGGCCCGTGCAGTCGCCTCCGGATAGGCGAGCTAGGCCAGCGCCGCCGGGCGGGGAATTCCGGCCAGGCGGCGCGCCGGGGAGGCGAAGGGGCGGCGCCGGGCCCGTGACCCCACCCCAAGGCGCGGGGCAGCTCCGGCTCGTGGGCGCTGCAGGTGCGAGTGGGAGGCTGCGGCGTTCTAGGCGTCGGTGCTGGGAGGAGCAGACGCAGGTCCCGGGGCGGTGACGCGAGGCCTGGGGTGCGGGATGCGGGTCCCAGGGACCCGAAGGGCCTCCAGGGACAGGGATGCAAGAGCGCGCTGGGCAGGGCGCGGGTGTCACGGTCCGCGGGGGCGGCGTGCGAGGCTCCGGACGCTGTTTCGCAGGCCGCCCGTCCTGCTAGGGGAGAGGGGGCCGGCGGTGGCCCAGTGGTCACATTCCCACGGTCCCTGCGCCCTGATGCGCCGGCGCCCAGCCGCCACTTCCTTCACGTTCCAAGTTTCGGTTTCGCTGCGGGTCCCGGTCGAGCCCGGCCCTGAGATCTCTCGGGTTGCGGGCCGCACGAGGTCGGCCCTGCTGCCCAGCAACGCCAGGGAAGGACGGGACCCCCAACCTGCCCAGCCCGGACAGCGAGCGCGAAGCGGTCCCGGCCTGCTGCTCCGCCCCGGAACCCGCCCTCACTAACTGCAGCCACAACTTTTGGCAGCCAGTGCCCGGGGCGCTGGTCTTACCAGGGTCAAGGCCGGGAGCCTCCCCTGCCCTAGGAGCTGCAGGGATTTGGGAGAGGCGCAATCCCGAGCCAGTCCACCATCAGCTCTCCCTGGTCGAGCCCGGGCCAAGGTGCCTTCTTCGGAGAAGGTGCCCTAGCTGGCGGATGGAGAGGGATTGCGGCTAGCACTCGCTCGCCTCTGCCAGGCTGCCTTTTAGCTCAAGCCCTCAGGCGGCTTCTCAGTTTCCTGAGCAACACTGTAGGTCTGACTGAGTGGTGTTGGCTCGTGGTACACCACCCGAAAATGTGGTGGAGGTAACCTGCCCCCTCTCCCATACACCTTCTAGGCGTAGTTCCAGTTCTGAGAAACTCGCGGTTTGAGAAGCAGAACTTTTTTCCTTCCTTCCCTCCTTCCTTCTTCTTTCCTTTTGTTCGTTTGCTTTCGAGAACGGATTTCTGTGTAGCCCTGGCTGTCCTAGAACTCTGTAGACCAGGCTGGCCTTGAACTCCTGCCTGCCTCTGCCTCCAGAGTGCTGGGAGTAAAGGAATGTGCTACCCCCACCAGGAAAAGCAGAACTTCCTCTAGAAAGTTGACATATATTAAGAAAGGCCAGAAGGATGCGGCAGATTGAGAAGAGGCTCTGATCCCCCAGCCCCAACCTCTGCGCCTTTCTGCAGCTCCTGCGGTGAAAACCTCCAGCCCGCATTCCCCGAATCTAGAAACCCGTGGTATTCCCACAAACCCAAACACTGGCACACAGTTGTGTCTGTGTCGATCTCCTTTGCATGTCTGTTCTGGTTTTAAGAGGTCCTTTGTAAGGCAGGTGGCCATGGTGGCTAATCCCAGCACTCAGGGAGGCAGAGGCTGGGGGGGAGATTGCTGTGAGTTCAAGGCCAGCCTGGTCTACCAAGTGAGTCTAGGACAGCCAAGGCCACACAGATAAACCCTGTCTGGAAAAACAAAACCTGACAGCCCTGCCTGTCCTTGAACTCCTAATCCTCCTGCCTCCACCTCCCAAGTCCTGTGGGTACCTCCTTCAACACAACTTCTCCTTAGTTTATAGCTCAACCAGAGCATCTAGGCCTGCAGAACCCACTTCCAGGAGGAAGAAAGGGCCTAAGTGGTGGTCATTGAAGGTGTGTGAGTGAGGTCACCCAGACCTGAGTGTTGGATCTAGGGTGCTTGGAGGGGAGGAGGCATAGTGAAGACTAGGGGTTGCCATAGCTAGTGGGGCCAGGGAGTGTCCACAAAGCTCATCTCCACGGCCTAGTCTCAAACATCTCACCATCTGACTGTGGCCAAAGGCGGCCAGAGAAGCACAGGCTGGGGGGAGGGGCAGCCCCTGCAGGTTGCCTAAGGGGTGAAGGTGATGTCACGGAACCCTGAGAAGAGCGGGGAGCCTCAACTACGGTGTACTCCTTTTGCTAGGCCATCTGGGCTGGCTCACCTGATCTCTCACAACTCCCTCAACCCTCACCTTCAATTGGGGGGGGCAGAGACGCGGGGGGGGGGGGGACGGGGTGATAGACACAGTGCTGAGGTGATAGCCAGGGTGACAGCCGGCAGCAGCTGGCTGCAGCAGACTGCAGCAGACATTCCCAGATGTCCCACAGGCTGGCAGGCGGCTTCCCACCTTAGGTGAGGGTGCCCTGCTGCTGGGGCTCTGCAGAGCATCCCTTCCTCCAGTACAGCTGTCTCTCTGTCTGTCTGTCTGTCTTTCTTTTCTTTCTTTCTTTCTTTTTTTTTTTTTTTGGTTTCTCAAGACATGGTTTCTCTGTGTAGCCCTGGCTTTCCTGAAACTCACTCTTGAAGACCAGGCTGGCCTCAGACTCAGATCCACCTGCCTCTGTGTCCCAAGTGCTGGGATTAAAAGTGTGCACCACCAACCACCAGGCCAGTTCCCATTCTTCTCTGCAGCCTTGCTCTCTGATCTTCCTTGGGCTTTGGTGGTGGGCAAAAGCTGTGACTGGCGGGGGGGGGGGGGCGGGAGGGGGTGGCAAATTCCTGCCTCAGGAAGGAGCTGGGTTTGGGTTAGAGCACTGATAGGAGCCCTGGTATAGAGTTTCGATTACCAGGAAACTCCTGGGTCACAATCACTTTATTTTCCTTGAAAATGAAACTGAAGTGGGTGGCAGTCACGTGACAGGAGGCTGAGCTTTATAATGTGCTGCCGGTCTCTCCCTTTCTCTCTCTTGCAGAGCTGTAGCTGACGGCATGGAGTGTCCTCGGTGCCAGCATGTTTCCTCAGAGAAGGCACCCAGGTTCTGTAGTCAGTGTGGACAGAAACTATCTCCTGCTCCCCCCATACAAGGTGAGGCTAGGTGTGGGAAGGGGACAGCGGGACTTCAGTGTGGAGGGGGTCCCTTCCTTCTCAGGCATTGGGACACACAGCCAGAGGTAGCCTCAGTGGGCACTAGTGACAGGAAATTTCCTGAGGACTTGCTCTTTTGTCAGGGCAGACTGTTTAGGTTTCTGCTACAGGTGCCTGCCACTTTAAAAGAAAAGTAGTTTTGGTTTCAGTTCTCAGTGAGAACTGGGCAGGATGGAAGCCTTGTCCGTCCGGCACTGCTGCAGTGGAGGGTGGGGATTCAGGAGTTCACGGGTAACCCTGAGGTATCACTATTGCTGAACTAGGGAGTCACCACCTGTGCCGGAAGCCGGGTCCTGTCACCATCCTCAATAGGTGATTAAAAGAACCAAATTTTAAGTCGGAAGCAGGAAAAGGAGGTTCATGCAGGGTCCCACATTGGGAGGAGGAGCTTGCCCTGTGCACCCTGTGTCTTGGGGTTCAGGCCTGGCTGGCCTCAGTGTGGAGGAAGCCTTGGTGTGCTGGAGGGGCTCCTTGGATGAGTCCCTGTTCACAGGTCTGCGGACAGGCTGGCATATCAGTAATTAACATGAAGATGGGAAACAAGCTCACCTTTAATTTCTGTGGTCTGGTGGTCACCTCTTTCAATTTGGCCAAACAATGCATTTGCCTGGAGAAGGGGTTTGAGGGGAGAAGCCAAGATGTGTCTGAGAGCAAGGGTGTGTGGCATTAAAAAAATATTTTCATTTTTATGTGCATTGTTGTTTTGCTTGCATGTATGTCTGTGTGAGGGTGTCAGACCTTGGAGTTACAGACGGTTGTGAGCTGCCATGTGGGTGCTGGGGATTGAACCCGGGTCCTTTGGAAGAGCAGTCGGTTCTCTCAGTTGCTGTGCCATGTCTCCGTCCCTGGTGTGTGGAATTTAAGACACCATCAAGTCTTAGGTGTGCTGTGTGGTGGAGGACGGGCAGGGGCTGCTGTCTGTATAGGTAGAAAGGGCAGCTGAGCCGGCTGGCCCTGGGCTCCTCACAGAGGGCTGTGACTTTACCAGACCAAAACAAAGTGGGCTGTGCACAGTGGAGGGCAAAGTTCTAGTCCAGCCTGCAGGAACCCCAGTATCAACGTCAGCATGGCATGGGCAGAAGAAAGGAAACAGAAACTAAATGTGAAGCATCCCTTCCTGCTGTAGTTCAAGGCTGGGGCAGCCTAGACTTCGACCTCACAGTGAGGGGATGCTAGCTGGGTGGGTCCTGGGCTGAGGCAGCCAGGGGCCTTCCTGGGGGCCACGGGTAAAGACACAGATGGAGTTCTTTTGGGGTCCCTGGTAAGGGCTTTGAGTGCTGTGTGACTGGTTGTCTGTGGTTTTCTGTGAGGCTCTGAGTGGAAAGTCCTCACACTTCCCCTTTCCCAGGTCTCCAGGACCCAAGCAGGGATTATGGGAACACTGAACAGCTTTCTTGAGGGTAGAGGTGAAGTGCTGGGCAGTGAATTCTTTATTTTGTGCATTTTCTAGGTTTTCATGAAGGGCCCGTGTGGTTTGTAAAGACAAGGACTGCATGCCCATAGCTGCTGAGCATGTGTGCATGTTTGTGTGTGAGTGCATGTGTGCATGTGCAGGTGTGAACTTAAGATGTCGGAATGGCAGTGGCAGGTCTCCTGTTCACGGAGATAGTTCTGCCTGTGGGTGCCTGCGCGGGTCAGGGTCTGTGGGTCAGCTTACTGTGGGTAACGTAGGGGGGCTCTCCAAGGAGAGTGGGTGCCTGCGTGGGTCAGGGTCTGTGGGTCAGCTTATTGTGGGTAACGTAGGGGGGGCTCTCCAAGGAGAGCGTGAAGGTTGGATACTAAGCTCCCTGCCAGACTTCCCAGGAAGCTCATATGGACGGCTGAGGAGGCCAGCCTGGGTTGACTGTGACCTGGCCTCGGTGAGGCCTGCCTCTCCACAGAGCTCCCGGGAATCCCCTGGGTGGCAGAGGGGCTTGGCCACTAGTTTCTCTTAGCTCTGCCCCCCACAGGGTTGACAGGAAAACTGGGCTTTGGGGAATAATTGTGACAACTTAAGAGTTACAACTTGATGATGTAAGAGTTTGGCTTTTTTGGTAACCACCCACTTTTCTGGGCTGACGCTTAGTAATCATTTCTTCAGGACTTTCTCATCTTCCTAAGCTGAGCCTCTCTCTTTGTTTTTTTTTTTTTTTTGAGGCAGGGTTTCTCTGTATCCCTGGCTGTTCTGGACTCACTTTGTAGACCAGGCTAGCCTTGAACTCACAGTGATCTGCCTGCCTTTGCCTCCCTAAGTGCTAGGATTGCAAGTGTGCCACTGTGCCTGGCTGCATTTTTGTTCTTAAAGAGGACTTGGGTTCCATTCCCAGCAATCACCTGGTGGCTCACAGTGTTTTCTGACTCCAGTTCTAGGGGATCCATGGCCCTCTTCTGACCTCTAGGGCACCAAGTGTGAATGGGGTGGGCATACATACACATGGACAAACTTTTATATGTGTGAAAAATAAAATAAGTCTTAGACACAGAAGACAGAAACACAGGAAGCAAATTCTCAGAGTGTCCCTGAGAGAATGGGGTGAATGAATGTTATCAGGTGGAAGTCATCTGTAGTTTTAGAGTTCCTTTGCTGTGAGGAGACACCATGGCCACGGCAGCTCTTATAAAGGAAAACATACGACCGGCTGGCTTACATCTTCAGAGGTTTAGTCCATTGTGGCAGGAAACATGGCGGTGTCCGGTAGACATGGTGTGGAGGGAGCTGAGAGTTGTGCATCTTGATCTGGAGGCACAGAAGGGACTGGATCCCACCCTGGGCGGAGCTTGAGCGTTGGAGAGCTCAAAGCCCGCTGCTACAGTGGCACACTTCCACACCATTCCAGGAAGGCCGCACCTTCTAACAGTGTCGCTCACTATGGCCAAGCACTCATGCATTGAGTCTGCGGGGTCCCTGCAGTTCAGCCCACACGGGCCTGGCTCCTGAGCCAGCCTGCGGAGTGAATAAAAGGAAGGTCTCCAGCCTGCTGGCCTGTTGGAGAGTCCTGTTTACACCCAGCGTGCCCTGCCTGGGGCCGGCCGTTAGGGGTTGGCTTGTCGGTGGAAGGCTTGGTTTGTTAGCACACCAGGCTCCCAGCACTCTGAGCCTGACAGGTACAGTGGTAGATTTTGTTTTAAATTTGTCTTTTTAGCTCCATAACCTGGAGCACCTGTCTCCCTGCCCTGGCCTCCGAAGCGTGGGCAAAGCAGGGTAGTTAGTGCCTGGGGTCCAGCCCTGCTTCCGGTGTTGTGAGGGGCCTAGGTGTCATTTTTGAAACTGTCAAGAAGGAGTGTTCTAATAAAAGTGCCCTCCACGCCCAGGCTGAAAGGAGGGGTGTGTTACCAGTCTGGCCTGGCCTTTGCTGCCTTCTGAATTCAACCTCTAACCTTCCAGAAATATATGTGTTGCTGCCTAATTCCTCTTCCCTGGTGGATACCAGGTGCCATCCAGTCCCCTATTTGCTCTGCCCAGAGCCGTGTCACTCAGCATTTTGAACTGGCAGGTTCAGGCCTAGGCAGCGCAGCACACAGCATTGCTGGGTGTCTCCCACCTGTCTGTCTCTTCAAGCAGGCCTGTCTCAGCGGTGGCATCAAATGCCCACCCAGCTTCTCCAGGTCCCACAGACGCTGGCGGCAAAGCTCATTTCCTTTGTCCCTTCCATGCCATCCCCAGTGCAGAATTTACAGTTGGGTGGGTGCTGGCGTGATGGAGAGGGGCACTCACGTATCTGGGAAGCATGGTTGGGGTGGGGGCTCCTTGTGTTTCTTTGGCTTTGAACTACCTGAGTTTCTCGTAGGGAAGCTGGCCTCTGTTCTCGTTGGTAGTCACAGTCCTCACCCCTCCCCTTGCTCAGCAGAAGGGAGCCAGGTTCTGATTCAGGGGTTCCGGGGTAGGGTCTCTTGGTCTTTCCTCCAGCTGTGCTCTCAGGCTGCTGGCTGAATGGGGCAGGTGGGTTCACAGCTGGATCTGCTGGCCTCAAGGTCAGGTCCTATATGTCTTGCCTATTGGTCCTTTTTTTGTCTCTTAGGTTAGGCAGATGCCAGGCTTTGGGGAGAACAGGCTAGCCAGGGGCACCTTCATCTGAGCTGTGGGAGAGAGAACGCTCTCAGTCCCATTTATTATGAAATAGCAGCTGTGAAAAGTAGGGGCCACTCTGTTCAGTACTGTCCAGATTTACCCCTTTATATGTGTGTGCGTGTGTCTGTGTGTGTATATATGTGTGTGTGTGTGTGTGTGTGCGCGCGCGCCTATGTATGTAAGTGTGTCATGTTTGTGTATATGAGTGTTCATTTGGAGTCAGGATCTCCTGGAACAGAAATCTGCCCTGTCCTGGGGTTAAAGGAGTGGGCTATCACCTGGCCATTTAGATGTTTTTTTACCAGCCTGTTAGGCAGCATGCTTCTGTACCCAGGCACTGGGGGACTCCCATGGGACCCGGGGCATTGTGTCCCTGCCTCGCTGCATGGAGATGGCAGTGAGCAGACAGTAGAAGAATGGTAGAGGCTCAGGGAGGAAGTGCCAGGACAGGAAGTGCATCCACAGGAGCATGGGCCCTGGGGAGCATTTGGGAGAACAAGCTAAGAGAAAGCCCCGGTGAGAGAGCCTGAGGTCAGGGACAGCCAGGCTTGAAAGCAGGCCTTGCAGGTAAAATTCACTCAGGTTTGAGGTTCGAAGTGAGCGTGTGGGTCACAGCTCTGGCTATATATGCATGTTAGAGGCATATATGCATGCTGGGACCTATGACTGGTCACTGCTGGCTGCACCGTCACAGGTTGGGTCTGGAGTTACACTTCTAAGCAGCCGTGTTCTTGGCTTGTGCCACAGCAGAGAGTAAAGCAAAACCAGTGTGTGGCTAAAATAGGAAGAGAAGACACATTGGAAGAGAGAGGCATCCAGAGGCCTGAAGCCTTGTAAACTGATTAATCTGAGTATGTGTGTGGGGTCTGTGAAGAGGCTGTGGGAGGCCCCAGTTCAGACACTTGGGAACATTGGTGCCGGTGTCCTCTGTTACTATCCAAAGCTCTGTCCGGGAGGCAGAGACTGTCAGGAGGCTGGACCCAGTGGATCATCCTTGGGCATTTTGTAGGTGGTCTGGCCAGTTGTGCTGAAGCTTTGGATGTCATCCAGCAAGAGATGCAAAGCAGGGACCCACAAGCCACTGCTGGTTCAGTGTCTGGACCAGGGTGCACCCTCAAGAAAGTTTTCGTGGGGGAAGGAGAACTGGCTAACCATGGTGAGGCCATCCTGCGCGCGTTGGGAAATCCATTGATTTTGACCTTGGGAGTGGGTGGGTGGTCAGGCCCTGCGCTCTTTGCCCCTGGGGTTCTGTGGTCCCCGGTCCTGTCCTGTGAGAGTGGGAGCAGAAATAACGCACAAAGCTTCATTGGAGCCGGCCTTAGCAGAGATGTTGGTGGGTGACGAGGTCCAGTTTGCTGCTCTTCCCTGGCATGACTCTGCCTTCATCTGCTCCAGTAGATTCCCAGAACAAGGTTGAGGCCTTGGTGCTGGCATCAACCCCAGAGGGGAAGACTGAGCAGGGGAAGGTGCTGAGTGAGGAGAAGGGCTCCAGCACGGGCCTGGAAACTCCAGAGGAGCCTGAGTTGGATGCCTCCTGGACCACTCAGATGGTGAGTGAGCACGCCTGCTTCCCCTGCCCGCTCTGCTCTTGATCGTCCCCTCAAGTGCTTTCCTGATGTGAGCTCGTCGGTGCCTGGGGTGGGTCAGCTCTCAAGGCAAAAAAAAAAACAAAAAAACAACAACAAACTAGTGGGTTCTGAGCTCATCAGTGGATGGAGGAGCCTCTAGGGCCCAGAGGGGGTGAATCCACCTGGAAAAATAGATGTGATCTTCTAGCAAAGAAAGAAAAAAGTCCAAATCAAAGGCTGGTGTATTTGTTAGGAAACGTCCTAAAATAACTAAAAAGTTTCAGGACATGACAAGCACACAGGAAGTGCAATCTGGGTAAACTGGGCATGGTGTGGCCGTCGTGCCTACCTGTGATCTCAGCACTCGGGAGGCAGAGGAAAGATCCACAGGTCAACACCAGCAGTGACTTTGAGGCCAGCCTGGGCTACACACCTCTTCTCCAAAGTCCCCCAACCACAGGCTCATAGCAGCTGGGTCTGGAATATGTTATCATTCCAGAATTTGGGATGAGACAGGATCTTAAGTTCTAGGTCAGCCTGGGGTACATAGTAACGGTGAAACTTTGTATAAAAAACACAACCAAACAAATGTACAATTTGTATCTCAGAATCAGAGGGAAAAAAGTAGCTCAAGAAATAATTGTCAAAAACTTCACAGCACTCAAGAGGCAGACACAGGGGTATCTCTGAATTTAAGGCCAGGCTGGTCTACAGAGTGAGTTCCAGGCCAACCAGGAACTGTCTCAAAAAACAAAAAAACAGAATTCAGCCTGCTGAGCTGTGCGTGGTGGTGCATGCCTTTAATCCCAGCACTCTGGGAGGCAGAGTCAGGTGAATTGCTGTGAGTTCAAGGTCAGCCTCGTCTACAAAGTGAGTCCAGAATAGCCAAGGTGACCCAGGGAAAATCCTGTCTCAAAAAACCATCAGTCAATCAATCAATCAATCAATCAATCAATCAGCCTGCTGGTTGTAGAGATGGATCCGTAGTTAAATGCAGTGGATGTGCTTCTCGAGGACCCAGGTTCTAATACCAGCACCTACATGGTGGCTCACAACTGTCCACAGGGGCTTTGACGTCCTCTTCTGGCCTCCTTGGGTACAAGGCATACATGTAGTGCAGATACATACATGCAGTCTGTCTTAGTTAGGATTCTATTGCTGTGAAGAGACACCATGACTATGGCAGCTCTTATGAAGGAAAACATTTAACTGGGATTGGCTTACAGAGGTTCCCACGAGTCTGCCAAGGCCAAACCTGTTCAAACCACCACAGAAGTGTACATAGAAACAGATGACATGATTCCATGTAGACTTCCTAAGAAGTGGGCATGGTCTCAAGGAGAAGGGCCAGTGCCTGTGTCTGGCTCAGGGGAGAGGCATGGTCTGGTAGGAGTTGCACCTTTGGGGCAGTGAGACAGATGGTGACCAACAGCACCATGAATGTGAGCAACAGCATGGAACTGCTCACTTGAGAATGGACCAGGAGCTGGAGAGCAGGACGTGCTGAGCAGTTACGAGCACTTGCCGTTCTTCCAGAGGAACTGCCACCTGCATCAGGCAGCTCCCGGAGATCTGACGCCCTCTTCTGGCCTCTGCAATCACCTCCACTCACCCCACACAGACACACATACATAATTACAAACAAAACTGAATCTTTAGAAAAGTACTAACAGTAAGACAGTGCACTAAGGTATGCACAGACTGGGTGTGAAATGCAATTGTGAATGCTGATGGGCCACTGGTGATTGGCCTGTGTGGCCTCTTGTGTGTTCTGACAACCTTGTGGTTCTTCATCTGCAAGTACATTTCAGAGAGTGGCTGTGAGTGCAGTGTGACAGCTCGGCACTGGGCATTGGTGGGTACCAGGAGAGGTGGCCTCAGAAGCTGAGCATGGGAGCCCGCCCTGCACCATTGGTCTTTCCATGCTGAGTTGGGAGCTCTTCCTGGCCGGTGGAGCCAGTGGTGGCATGAGGTGACCTGCTTCCACTGTCTTTTCTGTGGTAAGCTCTGTGCTGATCAGCCGACACCTTTTTGCTGATTGTAGCTTCCTCTCAGCCTACCGGGTTTGAACTTTGGCAGGAAGGGAAGGAGCAGCCTAGCGGTGGCCAGGGCATTGTGTGGAAGAGTTCAACTAGGGCTTCCTTCCTGGATGCTCAGTGTGAGGCCGTGGGAGCTGGCTGGGAGGCAGGGAGTATGGCTCCATGTGTCTGCCGAGAGGCCAGGCTAGCTTGGCCTTTGACCTATCCAGAGAGTAGCCCTGAAGTATTCATCTGAGGTAGATGAAAGCCCTTGGGACCAGCCCGGAGCTGGCTTGCAGTGAATGTTGGAGCACTTGCCCATCTGTGCTCTGAACACCTGCAGAGCACCTTAGCTTCCCTCTACCTCCTGCCATCAGCCATAGCTGCTGAGGAGGTGGCTCATTCCCAGCCCTTTACTGAGGTGGAGGTTCCTGAGGGATCTGCAGAAGCAGAGCAGGGACGAACCTGCCCTGTGTGAGGGGGCCCTGTCTCAACAGGAAGTGGACCCAGAGGTTCTTGTAGATGCTTCAGAGGACATGGCTGGTGGCCCCGGAGGTGCTCAGTGCCCTCCCAGCAAAAGGAAGAAGGCAACAGCCGGGTCTGAGGTCGTGGACACTGAGCAGGTAGTTTGAGGACAGCTTTGTACATCTCCCCTCCCAGCCTGGGTGCTAGTGAGTCATCACCACATTCCAAGTGCCTGGCCCTGACAGATAAGGAAGGCTGGTGAGCTGAGCCACAAGCCAGGCGTGGCAGTGCAGACTCCTGAGTGACTGCTGTGACTGAGGGGTTGACTGGGCAGGGTTCTAGCTTGGGCTTGGATTTGGGAAGGGTCAGTTCTAATCTAAGGTGTCTGAAGGTCAGGGCCCGATTCAGTGAGGGGCCTCCTGTACCACGTGTTTGTCTGTAAGAGCCAGACATTTGTGTGATCGGAATAGTGACTTAGGTAAGGAGGCGACCTCACATGAGGGTTTTTGCTTTTGTTTTGTTTTTTGACAGGGTTTTTCTGTGTAGCCTTGGCTGTCCTGGACTCACTCTGTAGACCAGGCTGGCCTCGAACTCACAGAGATCCTTCTGCTTCTGCCTTCCAGACTGCTGGGATTGCAGGCGTGTGCCACCACGCTTGGCTCTAATGTGAGATTTGATCATTTGAACCTTTGGAAATCTTTTGGTTGCAAATCACCGAGTAGCCAGCTGGAGCTGCTTAAAGGGAATTCGTTGCTCACCTCACTGGTAAATTCTGAGGTGCAGAGATGCAGGGTCCTGAATGGCTCTCTCTGCTCTGTCTCCCTGGTGTTGCTTGCCTCTTGGCCTCCCGATCCCTGTGCTTAGCTGCCCTGGACCCTGAAGCCTACCTGCTGTGCACTGTTCAGGGAAGACCAGGAAGACAGGGTGCTCTCCTGGTGGCCTCTACAGAAGAAAGAAAACAAGCTTCTGTTAAACCTGGCCAGCTGTGCTGGGTTAGGAACCTGGCCCTTGATTCAGGATTTTGTAAGCTCAGACATAACCCGCAAGGACTCATCCAAAGCAGAGCTGTGTCCCCCTGCAGCACATGGCTGAGAGCAGGGAGGTGGGAGGGGACAGTGGAAGCACACCCTTTTCTGTAGTGCTAGCAGAGACCCTTCATTGATAATTGGTCATGGCCACCCTGCCGCTCCCTCTACAACTCTAGTCCTGCTTTGTTCTATCTGGGCACCTTGATGACCTTATGACAGGGACATCTGTCTCCACTTAAGTGGGGAAACTGAGGCATGAGGTGGGTTAGTATGCCATCTAGGGTCACCTGCTGCCACGGACTGGCCCAGTCGGGCTCCCGGCGTCCTCGGGAGAACAAGGCTTCGGACAGGAAGGCACGGTTTCGGCGATGAATTGACAGAGACACCTTGATGGTTTTGACTCTGCTGCGACTTTACTAAAATCAAGCTAGTATTTTTATACAAAAGGCACCTTAAAATTGGCATACTTTCCAGAACATTCAGACTTTTACCAAGAATACAAAGTTTACATTTTAACACAAAATGCAGTGAAATATAAAGCAGTGCCCACAAGAAATCTTGGCCTAAAAACTTTTTGATCAAAGCAAACAAAGAAAAAGAAAGCTCAAATATAGTTTCATTATTGCTAACCAGTGAAGAGGAAAGTCAGGAGCTAAGTCAGATGCCTGCCAAAATCTTTTTCTGTATCAAAATCTAACTACACCTTTGTTAACCATCCTCCCATATGTCCTGCTTAAGATTTACGATCTTCCCTAGGAACAAGGCACTGAAGGGAGGGGAAACTCCCGCCAGCTGCACCTCTCATGTTATTTTTTTCTTAAAAAGGAGCCTATTATTTTTTCACTATTCTTAATGCCTATTAATACTAAATCTAATTTATTACTTTTCTTAAACTTATTCCTTTTACATTTTATTTTTAGTAAAGCCTTTAATAATCTACTAATAATAAATTTCTTTATAAAATTAGTTGTGTTGTTTCAGGAGTCACAGAGAAAGATCAAAGAATTCATTAATCCAGCCCCAGAGCCACAACTGAAAAAGCATAGAAATCTCAGAATACGTCTCTTTTCCACGTGGGATGAGTCTGCCAGGGACCTTCCAGGGAGCGAATTTCCGAAGACAGCGTGTCTCCCGCCCTGTAACACATGCTACTATGGCGACACTGGCATGGGTGTTGGCAACCAGCCTAGCTTGTTATGAGCTGGGTGGGAACTTGGGTCTCCCAAATCTAGCTTAGTTGCCACTGTAACCTGACTCAAACCTGAGGCCTGGGCAGGGCTGGGACAGCATGGGATCTCCCTCAGCTCAGAGAGGCTGTCAGTGGTGCCTGCAGGAAGGTTCATGGACCCCTCTGGCCATATGACCATCCCTGCTCTGTGTCGCCTCTGGTCCATCTATGCCTCAGAGCTCACTTTGTCTTAGGGACACTGGTAGGTGTGTGTTACCCCACTTTCTCTTCAGTAGGTGCTCATCTCAATATGAGGCCAGGCACCAGGCACCCTGTGGCTCTGCCCGGAATCCAGCCCAGAAAAAGGCTCAGGTGGGGCCAGTTGCTCAAAGGAAAGGTTGCAGGGAAGATGCCAGAGCAGAGAACAGGGTTCAGGGCTGAGTGGAAGCAGAAACATGGTCAAAGGCAGGCCTGTCTTCATGACTTCCTGCTCACCCAGAAGTCCAATTCTAAGCATGGCCCAAGGACCCTCCCTGACTCATAGGCTTATGTCTCTCAGTCAACTTTGAGATGGAAGATCCAGAATTAACTTCATCTCCATAAATGGCCCCAACAGCATCTGGGACCAGCAGGACCAAGCAGAGAAGGTCTGATTCAGACATGGAGGTATAGAGGAATTTTAATTCAGAGCCTGGCTGCTCTGGAAAGAGATCACATCCAAAGACATTCTAGGTCTGTGTGATCCTTCTGGAATACAGACATGCCTTTAATCCCACGAGACAGAGGCAAGCAGGGTTCAAGGCCAGCCTGGGACAGAGCAAGTTTCGGGTAGGGAAAAGCTTAGGTCCAGGTGTGGCATGTTGGACCTTTAATGAAGCACTCAGGAGACAGAGGCTTGCAGCTCTGAGTTCTAGTCAGTGCTGTTCAGGCAGTTCAGCTGAGTCAGTGAGCTGAGAGGCAGTGCAGTGGAGCTAAGTTTGTGGCAGTTCAGTTTGTGGAATTCAGAGGCAGTTTTACTGGGAGAGTTTTACAGAGACAGGTAAAGACAGAATGAGCCAGAGAATGAGAAGGAGCCAGATTAGAACAGATTGCTAGAGTTAGTTTGAGGCCAAGAATAGCATTTAATGAGAAACTTAAAGAGAAGCCAGCTTGGAGAGGAGGCTGAGCCAGAGAACAATTGAGTTGAATCAGCCAGCCAGAGTTCAGAAAGAGCTAAAAATGGTGAGCTTGAGTCTCAGAGGCTGAAAACATTCTAGGCCTAGATTAGATTGTATGGAGGCTACAAGCTTCCAGGACTAGGCCTAGGTTAGCAGACAGTAAGAATAAGCCTCTGAGATGACAATTTCATCAGGCTAGTAAGTTACTTTTACATAGAGGGATTAGGCATCAAGGATGAAATCTGTACCAGGCCTCAACCTTTGGACATGAGAAGGTCGAGGGATACGAACCAGCACAGTGGGTCTTACCTCTTTCTCCCTTAAACTTACTTTCTGAAAATTCTCTCTTTAAAGCTCACTGTGTGGTTGAACTTTAAACTTCTAATCCTCCTGTCTCCAACTCCCAAGTGTTGTTACTCCTGGATCATAGGCACACACCACTTGTACCCAGATTATATGGTGCCCAGGACCCAACCCAGGACTGTGCACATGTTAAACATTACTGCTCCATCTCAGAGCCACTTCCTGTTTTCTAGCACACAGTGCTGGCTGCTAGTGTTCAGGCCAAGAACTAAGTGTATATGGTGCTCATGGCTGTCTGCAGGCCCACCTGGGGGTCTGGAGAAGCCTCACTGCAGGGGCACATATGCTCCCCAAGTCTGTTTCCTTTGCCCAAACAGCTGACTCAACGTGCAGCCACAGCTGTTGGTCTAGGGCCTCGTCACACACTGGGGGTTCGGGGAACCCTGAGTCACTTGGTATAGGTATGCTGTTGCCTTCCAGAGCATCACATCCTGGGAATCTGGGGTCTGACATCCTAACCTGCCCCTCAGGGTTTGGGCAAGTTTCCAGGCCTTGCCTGGGCCAGTCTCTCAGCTAGCCAGAGAACAGCTGCTTTTCACCCTCTTAGTTCATGCCAGTTTGTGCCATGGAATGCATGGGTGTTGTGTGTGGAAAGCCTGTGGATGTTGCTAAAAGGGTCCTCAGGTGAGTCAGGCTCTGGTCCCCAGCAAGACCCAGGCTCTGGCAGAAGGAAAAGTGCAGCCCTGTACACTGCTTGCTCCCAGCTCCCCACCTCTCCTTTTGTTCGGTTCCATTCTGCCCAAGCTAAAGAAAATGGCTCAGAGGTTAAGAGGACTCTTCCAAAGGTCCTGAGTTCAATTCCCAGTAATTACATGGTGACGCGCGCGCGTGCGCGCGCACACACACACACACACACACACACACACACACACACACACGTTGGTTCAGTGGTTCAGGGCACTTGTTCTTGCAAAGGGCCCAGCTTTGATTCCCAGCACCCAGGTGGAGGCTCCCCACTTCTTGCACCAGGTACACATGTGGTGTGCTCAAACACATGGAGGCAAAACCGTCGTAGACACAATCATAAAAGAAGCTGCAGAGGTGATAGGTCTAAGGCGTGGTTTTGGACAACCAGCTCCACCTGTTTGAGGGTTTGGACCGGAGTCTAGAGAGAAGTGCTGGGGGTGTGGAGATCTAAGAGGTAAACAAATGTCTCTGTTTAGAGTAAGAAGAAGAGGAGGAGGAAACAGAGCGCTGCCTCTTCCTCAGAGGCAGCTTCCTTGTCTTCTGGCCTTTGGAGTCTGAACATGCCTTCAAGCCCCGGATCCCAGGACCCAGCCTTGCCCCAGAACCAAGCCCAGCAGGGCGGTGCAGGCAGCCAGCCTGGCCAGTCCCTGGACACGGTGAAGATACCAGTAGAGGAGGTTGGCAGCAGCAGCCCTCTGCAGGGTCAGACTGCCAAAGGCACAGGCAGTGGTACAGGAGGTGGAGCTCAGAAGAACCCTGCTTCCAGTGACCTCCTAGAGGTGAAGGACCCCAATACCTCTCAGCCCTCAGTGGACAAGGGCCTGCTCCAAGAGGGAGGCTCCGGCCCAGCCCTTTCTGTCTGTGAAGGCCACCTGAAGGGGACTGATGTTTCCCAGAAGGCCCCGTCACCTGAATCTAAGGGGGAGAAATCCGGACCACAGAAAGAGGTGCCTGTGAGTGGGAAGCAGGCCTCAGAGGTGAGCAGCAGGAAATGGGGGTCTGGGGGTGGGGCATGTCTTATTCCCTTGGCTATGGCCTCCCCTGGGACCTGCTCCCTGGGCAGGGCAGGGCAGGGAAGGGATGCCCTCTGTCACTCAACCTTTTGGCTGGCTGGAGCCACAGTCGAAGCATTGCATTTTGTGGCTCAAGGTTTGGGTGCTCTCTGTTTCTTCCAGCCAACTAATACTCCAGGCGAGGCAGTGAAGAAGGCTGGGAAGGATGCAGCAGACAATGCTCAGAAGCAGAAACCATCACCTGTTGGTCCTGCCTCCAAGGACAGATACCAGGTAGAGACTTGACTGGCTGACAGGCGGTGTCCTGCACACAGCCACCTGGGTCCCTTCCTCAACTGGTCATCCCTCAGTCCTATGGAGACCTCACGTGGGAGGCAGTGCCTGTCTCCATGGAGTGCCATGCTAGAGAGAGGCAGGAAGGAAGAAGTTCCCTGAGGAAATGTGACAAATCCTGGGAGGGTCCTGGGGATGTGCAGGCTGGTGTCCTGAGGAGATAGCTCCAGCTCCCTCCGCTTGGGCGGCTGGGGAAGACCTGAGGAGATGCTGTGGGAGCAGAAACCAGGAAGTGCCCTGGCATGGAATGGCATGTGCCAAGGCCCTAAGGTAGAATGTGGTGAGCCTGTACTCAGAGAAAAGGGAAGCTGAGGGATGGAAAGGTCATGCACAAGGTTGAAGAGGGCTCCTGTGGGCCGTGCCAAGTGGACCAGGAGACCATGCCAGGTTGTAAACAAGGATGGCAGTGCGCCTGGCTGCTGTGAGACAGGTCTTGTCTTAAGCATTGGGATTTACTTGCTTGTTCCAGGAAGCTGACCTCAAGGGCAAGGTGGCTGCCACCAGTGGAACTGGGAACACCCAGCAGGAAGACAAAAAGTCAGATGGGAACAGAAATTATGCAGCAGCTGTGAAAAACAAAATGCAGCAGGGAAGCCAGCAGGCCGCTGCACCGGAGGCAGCAGCGAGGTAGGCCCATGCCTTGTGCCTGTGTTGTGTATGGCTCTGCCTGAGTCATCAGCTCCAGGCACACTCAGCCTGCATCCCTGTCAGTGCCTTTGGAAAGTTTACCTTTGGGAGGTCGGCTCCGGCAGTGCTCATCTGGGACACCAGTCCCAAATCCTCCTTTCCTGTTGCTCCCTGGGGTCTTAAAGTCAGTGTGAACCTAAGGAACACCGCTGTCTAGGCTGCTAACCTGCCCCACCCCCACTATCTGTAGCACGGAGCTTGGTGGTGCCTCCTCACTAACTGGGGAGAAGCAGTAGCCCGCTGGGGGCCGTGTATCTATCCTGAACACCTGGCCCTTGGCTTAGGGCTGTCACACAGCAGGGAAATAGGAGAAATAAGGATGGTTTGTGCACGTCTGTATGCGTGCGTGTGCCCCATGTCTGCATGGACCCTGGCAGCTAGTGTTTTCTCCCCCCTCTTTCCAGGACACTTAACCCAGGGGATGGAGTCACGGTTTACTTCCACGCCATTGTCTCCCGTGATTTTGGATTCAACCCCGACCAGCACAGAGTGTGTGTCAGAGGAGGAGAGGGGCTCGGGAGAAAAGCCTGGACAGATGCCTGTGACATGAACTACACCAAGTGAGTTTCCCGGACGTGGAGCTGACCTGCCACTCACAGGCCGTCTTTCCTTTGTTTGCACTCTCGCCTCCTTTATTTGCTCTTTCTTAATTTTGTCTTCTCCTGTTTTAGTTTGTTTACTTGAAATAGGGTCTCACTCTTTTGCCCTGGCTGGTCTGGAACTCATAGCGATCCTCCTGCTTCATCAGCCTCCTGAGTTTGAGATAATAAGTATGTATCACCAGGATTGGTGAAAAAATTTTTTCTCTTGCTTATTTTATTGTTGTTATTATTGAGCCCAGGTATCTCTGTAGCTGTCCTGGAACTTACTCTGTAGACCAGGCTGACTCAAACTCACAGAGATCAGCCTGCCTCTGCCTCATGAATGCTGCAATTAAAGGCATGCACCACCATTGACAATCTGAAAATGGGCTTTTCAGACACATTCTCCAGCATGCATTGCTTTTTCATGTCTTACTGTGACTTTCTTCAGGCTTCTGCCCGAACGTCAGGCCCTACTCTAGGAGTACTATAGCCTTGGGGCTGGGCTTCATGACACGTGTCCTGGTAAATGGCCATGTTATGTTCCTCCACAGAGACCTCCACAACCTTGGGTCTCTCATTGAGGGCCAAATGGACATTCCCAGGCAGAGCCTGGACAAACCCATCCCTTATAAATACGTCATTTACCGTGGTGGCAGCAGCAAGAACACTGGGGAGTATGAGTTCATCTACGAGCAGCAGCAGAAGAGCGGCGACCACATAAACCGCTGTCTGATGGTTAGATCTGCCTTGCTGGGCACTGGAGGTAAGCCGGCAGGGCCCCTGAGCGTGTCAGCACACTGGGCTTCTGGGAAGCAGACAGGCGGCATGGGTCCTCTGCTTGGCACTGGCCTTGCCGCTGCCTTAATGTTCGAAAGTTGTCTTTGGGAGCCAGTTTGACTTAAAACTCAGGGAAAGCTTTCATCAAGGAGGTGGATCGAAGGAGCTGAATGGAGGGCTGGCTGGGACGCAGGGTGACTGCAGGCAGGGCAGGAGGTGCAGTGGCCTGGCTCTCCCAGGCCTGGCAGAAGGTGATTTTGACAGTTTAAGAGGAGCAGAGTCTCTTCCATGCCTGTCCTCATTCCCATATGCTGCTTATCCCGTCTTCCATTTGGCTGGAACTTGGGGAGGGCACCCTGGTCTCCTGAATTCTGATGCTTATTGGCTTTTTTCAGCCTGGGCTTGCAGCTCTTGTCCTCCTTCCACAGACCACAGACTGTTGAGCTGCCAGACATGTGCCACATTCCTGTCTCTTATGTCAGGGCCTGGGGTCTGGACCTTCTTTGCTGCTTCTTATGCATTTTAGTTGAAGCACAGGCAGAGTCCTGCTGAGCCATTTCACAGTCCTGTGGCTTTGCTCGTTTTTTTTTGTTTTGTTTTGTTTTGTTTTGTTTTGTTTTTTCTCTTAGTTCTGAGGATGGAATCCAGGTTTAAAAATATTTTAAAATACCTTATTACATTTACATGAGGGTGTATATACCACAAAGAGGCCCAGGCATGCTTGTGGAGGTCAGAGGACAGCTTATTAGGTATGGCAGCAGGAAGGAACCTTTGTCAACTGAACTGTCTCCACAGGCCCCATAATTATTCTTTGGTATATTCTTGGCTGTCTTGGACTCATAGAGATCCGCCTGCCTCTGCCTTTCCGAGTGCTGAGATTACAGGCGTGTGCCTCCACACCTGGCCCTCATAATATTTTAATGACAGGATTTGACTGTTGCCTACGCCGGTCTTTGTTCTTTTTCATTTTTACTGCTTTAAAGATGGATTAATTTTATATTTTATGTGTATGTGTGAGTAACTATACACTATTTGTCAAGGTCATCAGAGAGCTAAGTCAGACGATGTTGGCAAAGAGAACATGGTATTCCTCAGACACAGGTCAACCTTGGCTCCTTGGAGGCACTGGCTCAGCCCTAGACTGGCTTTGCCAAGGTCACTCCGAGACAAGGATGCAGAAATAAAGCTACCTCTGTCCTTTCAGGGCCTCAGAGAAAGTCTTGGGTTGGTCCGTTTCACCACATATACATGTATGTGTGTCATGTGTGCGCCTAGAAGCCGGAAGAGGGCATCAGATCCCCTCGAGCTGGATTTGCAGGCTGTTGTGAGCCACCACATGGGTGCTGGGAACGGAAGCACAGTCCTCTGCAACTGCAGCAAGCAGCTGCCCTTAACTACTGAGCCATCATCACTCCAGACCTTTTTTTTAAGATTTATTTATTTATTGGGTATACAGTGTTCTGCCTGCATGTACACCTGCACACCAGAAGAGGGCACCAGACCTCATTGTAGATGGCTGTGAGTCACCAGGTGGTTGCTGGGATTTGAAGTCAGGACATTTGGAAGAGCAGACAGTGCTCTTAACCTGAGCCATCTCTCCAGCCGCCCACCCGCCCACCTTTTTTTTAAAGCCTGGGTCTCATGTAGCGCAGATTGGCCTTGGCAAGGAAGACACTAAGTTTCCCATCCTCTGCCTGCACCTGTCAATTCCTGGGACTGCAGGACTGCTCCTGCCTTCCATGTTTCTGTGGGGCTGGGGAGCCAGGGCTTCGAGCATGCTGAGCGAGCACTGTACCAGTGCGTTACACCCCAGCCCAGGTTTCACATGGCTGGCAGAGTGAGCTGCTCTCCTGCGTTTCTACGTGCTGCGTGAGGCCAGGCCTCCAATTTGGAGCTCACCCACGTGAGGTTCTTCTGTCCCCTCAGACTGGCATCAGTATGATGACATAATCTGCATGAAGCCTCCGGGGAATGTTCTTCAGCAATTTAAGAACTGGCTCACGGATGGCAAGAGGAAAGAGCTGGTGAAAGGGAAGAAGCTTGCGGCGGTTGTCATGCTGGGTCGCATCTTCAATGTGCTCCAGCCCTGGAGCGCCATCAACCTGCAGAGCTTCATGACCCAGTTCAAGCAGTTTTACTCTGTGGTCAAAGTGCCTATGATTTACGAAGGCCAAGCAAAGCGATGGTCCAGCCTGGGATATGACGAGAAAGAGGTACCCAATCCCTATGCTACTGTTAGTGGCCGCTCTGGAGTAGACAGGCAGTGTCCCTTGACCAAGGAGAAGTTAGAAAGACCCCTTGACTGAGTAGTGCCGACGGGAACGGGAGGAGCACATGCCCTGCCCTGCCTCCAGCCATTGTCCTGTGGTCTCCCAGAAGCAGGCTCCTTACCTGCACTGTGGTGTGGCTGTCTCTAGGATGCTACCTCCCCCACCGCCCCCCTGCAGGGCTGGGGACTGGGCATCTGTGAAGCAGGGGAGAGGCCGGTGAGACCTTCCTTGGAGTGCTCCCTGCTCTGGGGTCTCAGGGACCTCTCTGGTCCCTGGCACTGTTACCCACCTCTCTGTGGCCCGCACAGCTCACACGTCTTTCCCTCCTGGGCCTAGGTGCGGGCGAACCTATGGGAGCACATGAAACAGCAGATGGAACCCTTCCTGGAAGGAAAGAGTGGGGACTCTCTGCCTGCCGACTGTCTTGTGAGGAGCAAACTGAAGTTGGGCCTGATCATCCTTTCCATGGTGGAAGAAGTTGACTTTCCTGTACCTAAGGCGGACCTGACCTCACTGTGCTACCTCCTTACCCCAAGTGCTGACTCTCCAGAAGCCCTCCACAGCGACCTGAGCCCCATCCTCAGCAAGCTTCAAATGTATTTTCTGTTTATTCTTTAATTTTCTTTGTACCCATGTTTCATCTGCATCTATGGTTGTGCACCATGTTGGTGCCTACTGAAGGGCAGGAGGAGGAGCTGGACCTCCTGGAACTGGAGTTACGGATGAGCTGCCATGTGGACCCTGGGCACTAAACCTGGGTCCTCAGGCTTAGCTGCTGAGCCATCTCAGCTCTCCAGCCCCACTACCCTTCCTTTTTATGTAATAGTCTCACTATGTAGCCGGGCTGCTGAGAGTTCTGTCTGCTGCTCGCTGAGTGCAGGATTGCGGGTGGGAGGCACCATCCTGTTCACGGAGCTCTGGGGAGTGGTGCAAACATGCAGCCCCCGGTGCTTTGCAGGCTGAGGTGGGAGGGTCCTACGGGCTTGGGACAGGGCGTCTCTCCGTAAAGGAATACACCAAGTACAAGCCAGGCTTTGGATGTTTGCTCACATGCCTCTGTGGAAGCCTGCATGGGCCACTTAGGTTAGGAGGCCTGTTGTCACTGCGGGGTCACAGGAAGTTTGGAGGCTGGTTTGTTTAGGGCTTGAAAGTTGTATCTGGCAGCCTTCCCTGAGTGGCTTTACTGGCGTTAGCTTGTTGGCTTCCTGTGTTTGAGATAGTTCCCCAGCTGTGCAGTATGGGTGCACACTGCTCTTGCAGGGTTCCATGAGGGTTGGTCTAGGAGTGGGGCTACCCTGACTTTCTTAGGAAAGAAGCGTCTCCTGGTGTGGACCCTGTCCAGCCACACACACTGTTTGTTCCTTGTGCTCTGCGGATAGGCCACTGGCCCGCCCTCCCCTCACTGTGCCTCTGTTTCCTTTTAGATGGCGTGCATACTTGACAAACCTGTGCCACAGGTGCATCGACCAGGGGCTGGACCGATGGCTGGGCACCTTGCCTGTCCTGCACCACTGCACGCAGCTGTCTCCACCCAGGAAGGACTCCAAGAGCCAGGCCGAGGATGCCTGGGCAGGCCTTGAAGGCATCTCCTTTGTACAGTTTCGGGAAAGGGGGCCCACTACGTGAGTTGAATAGCTGCATTTGGATGCCATTCACAGATCCACTAATGTGCATCCTTTAACCTTAGTTATGAAGAAAATGTAAACATCAGGGGTATGTGCATTCAGCGGCAATAGCAGCACGTGTTCTCTGTGCTTTAAGAGAAGCCGGCGGTGGTGGCACATGTCTTTAATACCAACACATGGAAGGCAGAGGCAGGAGGATCTCTTCTGAGTTTGAAAATACAGCCTAATACAGAGTTAGTTCTAAGACAGACAGAACTATGCAGAAACCCTGTTTTGAAAGACAAAACATTACTGGTGACAAGTTACTGTTTACCTCCCCATCCCCCATCACCAACCAGTGTTTTTCCAATCACCTGTTAGGTCAGGTATGTGTAGGGTAATGCCAGCCTCCTGAAGGGTGCCCCCGCTTTGCTGCCAGTCCCCCGTTGTCTCTGCCTAGTTATTTCGTGTGTGTGTGTGTGTGTGTGTGTGTATGTATGTGTGTGTGTGTGTGTGTGTGTGTGTGTGTGTGACTGTCTGTCCTATGGAGCATAGAGGAGATCCCCAGTATTGGTCTTCCATTCTGAAATGGTGCCTTAGTCCTTCAGCCCATGACCTTCTGTGCATTCTCCATACGGAAGCGCTGGGGTTACAGATGCTCAGGCCCTGTGGCTGGCTTTTACATATATACCTGTACGGCAAGCGTCGTCACACCCAAGCCATCCTCCAGCCCTTGCCTCTCTGACCAGCAGAGCTGCTGGGAGAAGGCTCTGATGCTGGCCTAGGCAGATCAATAGTGGTAGTGTATTCACTGTGGGCTCTCCCTTCTGGGACAAGAAAGTCTTACAGAAGTTCCTTAGAAGACATAGAGAAGAGGCATGGAATGGATACTTTTTCTTTTTGTTCTGTCCCCCACTTCCTCCTCCTCTCTTCCTCCCTCCCATCCCCTCATTGTGGAGAGGAAGCTTGGCCTGAGCATGGTTGGCAGGTGCTTTCCCCCTGGGCTCTACCCCAGAAGTCTTGTTCCCTTACAGGTGTAACGTCACATTACTCTATGGTTATGTCTCAGTTTCTCCTTTGCTGTGAGCAGTCCGCTTTACTCCACTGGGGACGCATTTCAGGCTAATAGGACTTCATCCTGTAATGGTTTATTTATCCCTCAGTGTTGGCAAGAAGTATTTCTGGTCCTGGGGTTTGAACCATGGTTCAAGGAAAGGAAGTCAAGGTCAACTGTAAATCTATTCCCCATACACTGCGTGTACATCAGGGAAACAGCTCCAATGTTTCTCCTTATTGTGTATGGAAGTGGGGGGAGCACACAGATACCTGTCTTCACACATCTGTGGTAAGCATGTTACCAGTGAAGCTAGAATTTGAAGTTTTTGAAAAGCCTGTGACTCTAAAAAGAACACTAACTTGAAAGAAAATAAAAAAAAAAATTACAAACTCTCCGCTGACCTTTCACAAAGTATGGTCATTGTTAGCTGGTGGAAAAGCCGCCCTGCATTTGAAATGCAAGCATGCATATTTTCAGCTTCCAATTGCCATAGTTACTGAGTAAAGGTTATTTTTGATAGAAGTTCAGACCTCTGCTGACCCTGAGCAAAACGGAATATTAAGACCACTTAGTTTTGCAGTGTCCTCTTAAACAGAGTAGGATGTGCGCATCTGTGCACTGGACAAAACTTAGGAAGACCCGTGGTCAGGGTTGGGCGTAGCTCAGAGAGTGACAAGGCGCAAGCACCACTGGAGAGTAACGTTATGGTCAAGCTCAGAGCAAGTCCTGTGTCCCTCCCATGATGCACAGCTTGCCACAACTCAGGGTAGGGCTGGAGGCGGTGCCTTGTGCTGTGGTGAACCCTGGCCTCTAGGTAGGGGGAGGGGTGGGGTCTTGCAGTCTTAGATAGACAGGAGAACAGGGGTGGGACTATGATGAGCACCTTGAAGTATGATGGCAGCGGCCATCCAGTGGGGGTGGGATCGGCTGAGAGCCAAGACGGCTGCTGGTTCAGAGCCTGCTGCAGGCCACCCACAGCAGCAGGGATGAGCCGGTCACTCTGGGCACTGGGATCTCAGCTTCTGCCAACGGAATGCCCACAAAGCTTGATGCCCTGCCCCAGACAAACGGCGGCTGTACCACTGGTTTTGGTACGGGATGAAGGTCTAGAGCGTCCAGTGGTCAGCCTACCCTTGGAGTTCCTCACATGCTTTCAATTCTCTCCCTGGCTGGCTTTTGTTTCCCACAAAGCCCTGCAATCTTTAAGTCTGCCTTACTCTTTGTTGGCTATCTGACCTGGCTCCCGCTCTGTCCTCAGGAAACAGACTCTCCTGTTCGTGCAGCGTCATCTGGCCCTGCTGCAGGTGGATGAGTACCTCTTCCGCTCCTGGTTCAGCCTGGTCCCTCTGAAGAGCTTAGCTGCCTACCTGGAAAACTGCACAGAATACCTGAGCCATGCCCCTGCCCGAGTCCTGGACTGTTTTCAAGGGCTTTCATACCGGCTCCGAGGACTGGGGAAGATCTCACACCAAAACGTAGAGGTGTGTTGTGGGGTGTGGACCAGCAAGAACCGGCTCACTGCTGCAGGGCTGGGAGAGGGCTCAGTGGTAGAGGGCCCCTCATGAGTAAAAGCCTGGGCCTCTTCCTCAGCACCACAAACCAAAAGTGAGGCGGAAGGGAAGCTGCTTTAAGGGAAGGAAAGACCATATCAGTGTTCTATGAGCACAGAGGCCTTTTTTCTTGGCACAGTCTCCGAAAATACAGTCATGGCATGATTGCACCTTCCTTTTCTTCACTCTCGTAGGATGTCGAGAGGGTCTTTAAAATGCTGATGCACCTTGTGGAAATCTATCAGGTCACGTAAGTACAAAGGCCAGAGGCAGCCTTGTTTTCCACATGCTCCGGGAGGCATGGTGGGCGCCCTGATGGCCACAGCTTCTCGCACAGGCTGCCTCTCTGGGGAGACCCTAAACCAACACGTTCTCCAAGCTCTCTGAGGCGCCCCAGCTTTGGCTGCTGAAATTTTACCCCCTGCCCTTGCTGTGCTTGCCTTCACTGTACTTTGGGGCTCACTCGAGGGCAAGTCAGCCTTGAAAAGTCAAACATGGCTGTGTTATGTTCCCACTGCTGTGACAAGAAGCTTGCCAGGACAGCAGGAGGGAGGGTACGCTCCCGCACTGGTGAGGGGTGAGGGCCGTGCTGTTTGGGTTCTCCTGCAGCAGGGGCATGAAGCAAGGCATGTGCTGCCTCTGAAGTCAGGAAGCCGGGAGACCCGTGCTGGCAGGCAGCTCTTTCTCTGTTTTTTCTTCATTCTGGAACTGCATGAGCTGCAGCCGTGGGTCCTCCTGTAGTGTGGCACATGGTCCTGACTGCTGAGCCTTCCCTCCAGCCCCAACCCCAACCCCACCCCTTTTCCATATACAGATTGTCAGGCCTGCTAGGTAGTCAGATAAGTCCCTGTGAGATCCATGCACAAACACACTCAGTAAACATTAACCTGTGTTTGTAGGACACAAAGAAATTGCTCTTTATTTCAATTTAGCCTTTTCTTTCCCCTCCCTCTTCTCAGTTCTCAACCATTTCTCATTTCTCTGCACTATTTTTTGAGTAGGATGTTTGGGGAGAGCCTGTTACAGACCTACTTAACTGAGTGTCTGACCCTCCATGAAACTGTCTGCAAGGGCACAGCTAACATGATATTCTACGAGATTCCTGCCCTGTCTGCCGAGCTTGTCTGCAAGATGCTTACGCTCAGACCTCCAGGGGTAAGTGGGGTCCTCGAGGCCTATACTGTTTGGAGGGATGGGCATCTAGCATCCTCAGCTGGAAGGGGAAGGAGACTAGCTGTGGGCTGACTCAGCCCTCAGGGAGTTTATTGGGGTCCTGCTCCAGCTGAGCTGTCTGGGCATGGAGGCATTTGGGGCCGTGGGGGGAGAGATTGCTTCTGCTGTCCAAAGGCGGGACCCCACTCATTATACTGGGGACCACTCTGCCCTGAGCACATGCTCACTCCCTGCTTTCTGCTCGGGAGTTTAGAGTAGCAAAGCCCATGTCCTGAGCAGCCCCACAGTGCGCCTGCACCCTCCTCGGCTCCCAGCTCCCGGCCCGGCTCCCGGCCCAGCGATTGGCCCAGCAACCAGCCCCTGGCCCTCTGTGCTTGCTGGAGGGGACTGCAGCCTGGTCTCCACTTTAGATCTTCATGTCTTTGAACTTCATCCTTCTTGCTGCTTCCTTCACTCACCCATTTGAGACAGTGCTCTCACTGCTGTGCATCATCTCTCTGAGTCTGCTCCTCAGCTGGAAAGTGGTATAGAGGTCTTGGGCATTTCACTGAATTTCTTTTTTTTCAAAAGTCAGAACTGACTATCAGTGGAAGATAATTGTATATTTTGTTATTCCTTTTAGTTTTTTTCAACATATTTATATATTTATTTATAACATGTTATATAAATACTTATGTATTTTGTATGTGTGTATTTGTCAGAGAGAGCCAGAGATCAAACCATGACATGAGTGTAGAAGTCAGGACAACTTGTAAGGAAGGCTCAGATCTCAGTCATCTGTGGTGGCACATGCCTTAATTCCACTCAGGAGCAGAGGCAAGCAAATTGCTGCGAGTTTGAGGCCAGCCTGGTCTACAAAGTGAGTCCAGGACAGCTAAGGCTACACGGAGAAACCCTGTCTAGAAAAAAAAAAAAAAACCTAACAAACAAACAAAAAAGAGTCAGTTCCCTCCACTGTGTGGGTTCTGGGGATCGTACGCTGGTCATCAGGACTGATGCCTGCAGGTTCTGCAATCCCTCTCTCACATGCCTACAGGGTACCAAAGAAGAGGCGGCTGCAAAAGCTGATGAAGACTTGCTGACACACACTCTCCAGGAAGCCCTGAGCACCACAAGAAACTGGCTGCGCCACACGTTTAAAAGGAGCATGTTCCGTGCCAGCTCAGACCCTTCCCTGTCCACCTATTTTAAAGAGATGGCGATCCAGCTTACCTACCCTCAAGAGATAGAGGTGAGCCTTCCTGAGAGCTTGCGAAGCTGCCAAGGGCACATAGGTGTAGACATAAGGAAGGGACTGGGAAACGTCACTGCTGCCCAAGAACTATGACCACGTCCTGAGGCCCAGCCAGTGGGCTCCCCTGTAAAGAAGGGACTTTGTAGACCCAGGGACAGATGGAAAGTGCTGAATTGTCCAGGGTCCCTCTTGCCAAGAGGTGATGGGGACAGCAGTGTCAGGAATGCTGCTTAAAGCTGGGGATGTGGCGAGTGACGCTGGAGCTCTGAGCTGGAGGTGAGAAAGAAGCTGTGGAGTGACAGCCAGGTGCCCCTGCAGCAAGGTCAGGAGTACAGTTCTGCAGGTGGGCTTGGGTTAGTCCAGTGTGGCTGGCAGTGCCTGGCTCATCACCTGGTGGTGTAACGTCTGTACCTTACCCCAAGTGGTAGAGAAATACCAGCAGTGTGTGTGCCAAAGCAAAACCCTGGGCTTTAGTGGAAGGAACTGTGTCTACTCTTCTTCACTCATGCATTAGGGGAGACTCCTTCCAAACAAAGAAAAGTCACACATGGGGAGGATGGTTGTGGGCCCTGCATTGTATGGGCCAGAGTGGGTCGCCTTGCCCTGATTCACCAGTGACAGTGAATCTGAGGGCCCCTTGTCCTTGAGGCCTGGGCTCTAGCCGTTCATGCTGCCATAACAGGATCCACCTTGTTTTCCTCTCTTGAGACAGGATCTTACTATGGTGTCCAGGCCAGCCTCGAACGAACCCCTGGACTCTGACAATCCTCCTGCTGCAGTCTCCCAAATACCTGGGACTACAGATCAGAACCCCTGTGCCTGGCTGTCTGTCTACTTACATTTCCTCCCTGTTGTCACTTTTGAATCTTGCAGGTATGGCGGAGGCTGGCAGAAATCAAGTTCCCGGAGAAGCATGGCTGGAAGCAGTCACTGCTAGGAGACATGGAAGGGAGGCTCAAGCAGGTACCTGAGCTTGGGGTGCAGCGGAGACCAGCCCCCTCACTCACATACCCACTGGTGGAGTGCTTTCAGTGTGAAGGCTGGTGGTGCTCAGGCAGGGGTCAGACGTGTGTTTCTGCTTTGGCCACTGTCTTGACCTCAGAAGAATGTCAGAGCTTTTCTGTGTCCCTCAGAAGACTAGGGACAGAGTTTTTATGATGGGGACCCTAATCATAGCCAGGGACGGGTGCACACACTTGGACTGGCCAGTTAGTAAAAGCTGCAACCGAGAGGAGACACACACAGACACTCACACACACTGTGTGTGAATGCAGCTTGGTGATAATGGAAAATCAGTTTTTACGTAGGTTTATCAAACTGTCCAATAGATGTTAGAAAAGTTGAAGTAGAAGGAAACAGCTTATTTTTTCAAAATTTACCTATTGTCACATGCTGCAGTGCTGGCAGGTTTTTTGTTGTTTTTGTTTGTTTGTTTGCACAGGGTGGGTCAAATGCCGTTTTAAGCTTTGGGTTTCTGAGTGGCTTTTTATCCCAGGCCTGCTTCAAGCTCCCAGCAATTCATCCTGCTGTGGCTTCTCAAGTGCTGGGACACAGGCAGCAGCCACATGTCCAGCTACAGACATGACTTTCCTTGTTCCTCTCATGCTGGGGTCATTGTGCACATTCTTGATGTTTGTGCAGGGAAGCTTAAGTCACGGGCGGTGAGGACACCTCGTGTTTCCCCAGTGTAGCAGTGGGGTACCCCACAGCCCTCACGCCTTCCCCCTTGAGGCACCCACATCCCTGATCTCGCCTCCCCCTTCTCTGCAGGAGCGTCCCCGTTTGCAGATCTCCTTCTTCTGCAGCAGTCAGTGGCAAGATGGCGGACTCCATGATAGCGTGGCCAGGAGCTTTGAGAAGTGTGTCATTGAGGCTGTGAGCTCTGCCTGCCAGGTCACTAGCCTTTCCAGCATGGGCTCACAGGGGCTTTCTGATAGGGTCTGCCAAAGGTGCTGAAGCCTGCTTGTTCTGAGATCCCCTTTGTGCCCAGAGCCATATTCTTATCCAGCAACTTAAGAAATAGCATGGATTCTTGTTCCCTGGGCTATTGAGTGCCGTGCAAAGCCACAGCTGTTAGGCCAGATGTCAGAGCAGGTTGGCCAAGCCTAGCCTTGTCTACGTAGCTAGGGTCAGGCCAGCCAGGGCTACACAGTGAGACTCTGTAACAAGCCTTACAGGCCTTGCCCAGCTGCCTGGCAGGCTGAGCCTCAGTCCCGCCCGAGAGCATCAACTGCTGGCTTGGCATTATTTTCTGTTAGGTCTTTTCTATTCAGTGACTGAGACAGGGGCCACATGTGTGAGAGGCGTACTCACTGAGCTGCTTCCTCGAGCTCCTGTAGTTCCAGCTCTATAAGGCCCTTCATCATCCACCTGAGTCCTCTGAGTCAGGGCATGAGGTCAGGTCCAGTTTCAGGACACGCATGAAGGAGATCAGAGGACGACATCTTTTGGCAGCTAGGTCTCCTTCCATGTGGGAGCCAAGGGTTGTCAGGTTTGTTGGAAGGCACCTTTACCCAGCTCTCTGGGCTGCACTTTGCTATTTCCAGTCTATATTTTTAATGTATGTGGTGCTGAGCATTGAAGCAGGGCTTTAGTCGTGGCACGCAAGCATTTAGCCATTGTGTCACACCCCGGTGAGCATTTTTCCTTTTGAGGCTCTGTGAACTGTTTTGAATAGATGTGAAATGTTATTGAAAGGAAAACCGTGAAAAGAAAAATAATGTATTATAAAAAGTTACAGCTAAAACCAACAAAGCAGCACAAAGCCACACAGTGAAATTAAGGGACCCAGTGACTTTCTGCGCGACCTTCTGCGTGCATTCTCATGTGCCCTTTGGTAACTCGAGCCCATTACCTACAGTCAGTATTCTAAAGATAACTTTTGAAAAAATTATTTAAGGTAAGGTTTCAGCCCAGGCTGGCCCCAAACTCTGTGCAAATGCTAGGATTACTGTTTCACAGTACCACGCCTAGCGTTCATAGTTCTATTTTAAAACAACAAACTCTTAAGACATTACTACATTTTCACTCATTTTCGTTACAGTCTCAGACCAGTGTCCTTGAGGGGCTCTCATGTCAGGATATGCAGAAATTTGGTACCCTCCTGTCTGCTGTGATAACCAAGTCATGGCCTATGCACAATGGGGAGCCTGTGGAAGACCTGGATGAGATCTTCAAATACCTGCTCAAGGGCCCAGATGTGAGGCAACTCTTCAGGCTTCAGGGTGCGTGTGGGGAGCACCTGGGGGAGGTGTGTGCAGGTGTCTGCCAGGAGCAGCTGGGGGAGGGCGGGGTCGTCTCGGCTGTGGGGAGCAGGACCCTGAGGACCTTTATCAGCAGGTGCTGATAAAGGGAGCAGCTTAGCTGGAGGGACTTGGGCAGGTGTGGGCATCTTGCCACATGAAGGTTAACGCCATACCAGCTGCCTGGCTGCCCCGCTGTCCTGGAGACTGCCTCCCTGGCACTCCCTAAGGCCTCAGTTTCCAGATGAAGGGTATGAAGTGCAGAGTACAGGAGAATGGCTTCCGGTCTGCAGACGCCGTGTGGGCTGCGAGATGGCTCAGCTTCGGTAGCACCAACGTCCCCAGCCTTCTTACAGAACAGGCTGCACTTGCCAGCCACTAGCCAAATCTCAGGTCCATTGAGACCTTGGTTAGTTACTATTTATGGACTGCTTACACATGCAGGTACACACACGCACACACACACACACACACACACACACACACACTGATTAACTAATAGAATAGGAAGCCCCCCCCATCCTCCCATGATACACAGACCCCAAGTGTTATGCCTCCCCCTGAAGTCTCTCCTGTGTCTTGGGTGAGCTGCTATGTTTAGATCTTGTAGCAGGAATGTGCTGGGTTTGGTAGGAAAAGCCCAGGTCAGGTTGTAATTGTCATGTTCACCAACAGCCCAGTCCAGGAGCCCCTCTTGACTTGTGTGTGGTGTAAGGCAAAAAAGGAGTACTGTGGGGGTGGGCGCCATATGCATTTACCGTTAGCTTGAGTGTACCATGTGTGTACTTTTGTTTGATAGGTTTTCTAGAAAAATCCATTAGCACCATAGTTCCCACACAGCTCCCCCAGCACCCCTGGACTGCTGTTAACATCTGGAATGTGTAGATGGTCCTGCTGGCACACTGTTGTTAAGGCAAATCTGAGGGTTGGTAGGGCGCTCTAGGTTTTAGTCGGAGTATGATGGTAGGTTTGGAGCATGCAGTGTCACACGATATCCTCAGTGCCCCGAGGGTCTGGGACCCTCTCCTGGAGTCTGTTTTCCCCACTGGGAATCATATGGCACGTGTGACTTTAGACAGGCTCTGTGTGGCCTTGGCTGTTCTGGACTCACTGTGTAGATCCTCCTGCCTCTGCCTCCCAAGTGCTGGGACTAAAGGCATGGACCACCACATGATCTAATACAAATCTAATGATGGCAGCAGAGAAATTTTCTGTGGGTTTCACACTAATGCAGAGCACAGCGGCCAGGATATGCAGAGCTGGGAGCCATGCCCTATTGAAGTATTTACACCAGAAATTGCCTGACCTCTGCTGTCCCAGGAGGAGTCGTCAGGGATGCATGGTGGAAATTGATGGGGTCAGGAGACTCGGGTTCTGAACTGTGTGCTCTTCCTCTGATCAGAAACCAATGAGAAAATCATCCATAGCATCACAGAGAAAGGCAGGCAGCTGATGGCCACTGCTGAGTCTGTGTTCCAAAAGGTTGCCGAGGACCTTGAAAATGGCACCATTGTGGTTGGACAGCTGGAGTTGATCCTTGAGCACAAAAGTCAGTTTGTTGACATCTGGAACTTAAGTAAGTATCCAAGTGAGGTATCACCTTCAGGCTGATGAGAAACACCAAGAGGGAGAAAGCTTGAGTGTGCCATTGTGGGACTCCCTCATTCCTGGAGTCACAGGCCACTGATCTCCAGGAACAAGGGACAAACTGGGGCTTCTGAGGCCCATGAGCACAAAGGGAAGTAACATTTGAGGACCAGTTTCAGGGAGGCAGATCAACAATTTTCTGGGTGAGGGAAGGTTCTATAGGACTTTTTAGTAGGGATTGGGGATATCCAGGATGGGTCAATGTCATTGGCTAATGGTACTGAGATGCCTCACTAACATGGAAAGGCACCCCAGAAATCCCAGGTGCCTGCCCTGTGGGTTCTTATTGGGAGAAAGGGTGTTACCCTGTCATTTCCCTGAGGACTACATGACATTCCCCAGGTGGAGGTGTAGAGATTTGGGCTCCCCAGATGAGGCAGAAAAGGGAGTCCTCCATTTTGCCTAGCTCAGGGCTTTCTGGTTATGAAGGACTGCAACCTTAGTAGCAGGGTCCAGCAGCCATTTTGTGGACAGGATATGCTTCTGAGCTTTGTAATTGCCAGCAGTTCTTGCCAGAAAGTTGAGAAGCAATGGTTTACTATTCTGAGGGCATCATGTGAAGGCAGTAGAATAACAGCAGTAGGAGCTTGCTGTGTTCCGTGCTGCCAAGCACATGGCACAAAGGTCTTCATAGGCTGGGTGAGCAGAAATCTTCCCAGTCCCCCTTATTGCCCTGACCATGAAGCATGAACGTGGAAGACAGACAGGTTTGTGTGAGCTGTCAAGTTACTTTTCAGGTAGAACAAGGCTGCCACTGCACGAGAAGGCCTGTGCTGTGAAGGACTTGCTGGACAGAAGAAAGGATGATCTGAATTTCCTCAAGCGAGAGAAGAGATACGTGGAGAGTCTCCTGAGGCAGTTCGGGGGAGTGAAGCACCTCCTGCAAGGTGGGCCCCAGGAGCATGAACAACTGAGGGGCCTCAGGGTGAAGGGCAGGGCAGGTGCAGTGAGGATGGACAGCAAGGTGCACAGAGGCAGAGATAGATGGGCAGGTCATGGGAGAGAGTGTGTGTGTGAGAGAGAGAAAGAGAGAGAGCGCACATGTGGAGTCCCAGGATAGATAGCTGGGATTTTTTCTTGAGCCCTTTTTCATCTTATTCAATGAGACACAATCACAATCCTACCCACAATCTCAATCAGAACGAGACAATCACACCCACAGCCAGTTTGCTCTAGGGATTCCTTCATCCCTGACTCCCAGCTGGAATTACAGCCCGACTGCCATTCCCCCCCCCCCCAGTATTTATATGGGTTCTGAGGATGAGAAGTTTTTAAATCTGAGTTCACTGGCTTTTGCCAGAGGTACTCAGCATGACCTGTGTTCACTTCCATTCCTGGGGGCACCCCTACGTGCTCACGCCTATCAAAAGAAGTGATTCTCCCAAGATGGTGAGGGAGCTCTGTACTCCTTCTACCCTGCAGGCTGGGGACCCTGTGCCTCCGCCTAAGTGTGCTCCCTTGTATTTCACTGCCTGCTTGCCCCAATTCTGTTTGGTAGGCACAGCTCAGCTCCCTTCCCGAGGGAGAATGAGAGCTCTGAGTCTCTGGGAATGTCTGCCCTAGCTGAGGCGCACAGCTGGGCTAGGGACAGAGGACACAGAGGAAGTCAGTGCCCTAGGCGTGCTGTGCCTGCCTGGAAGCCTGCGCAACGCTGCTTTCTAACCTTTGTGTAGGACAAATTCTCCATCACTGGACCAGATGCTACTCAAATTCAAAGATCCACCTACCTCTGCCTCCTGAGTGCTGGGACCAAAGCATGTGCCACCTAGACCAGCCAGTTTCTGGCTTGTTTTAGAATTAGTGTCGGCTTTAGAAGGGATTTTCCCAACTGACCTTTTACCCAGAGTTTACAATATTTTCCTTCTTGTGAGAACTGAAAAAGCCAAGATGGAAGGGAAGGAAGATGTACGTGTTCTCCGAGAAAACGATCCCGATGGTTGTATTTGAGTTTTCTTCGAGAGGCGACTAGAGAAAAGGTCAGGTCTGTGTGTCTACAGTAGAGCCCTTGTCCAGTGTTGCAAGGCAGCAGGATTTGTCAGTGCCAAAAGAACAAACTCCAGCTCTACACATTCTGACTCATGGCCACAATCCCAGCAATTCAGAGGTTGAGGCCTGAGGATAATTAGTTGAAGGATAATGAGTTCAGACCTCACTAAGAGATGGGATGTCAGGTGGTGGAACCCACCTTTGATCCCAGGATTGGGGGACAGAGGCAAGTGTATCTCCAAATAATTTGGGGGCCAGCCTGCAGAACAAGTTCCAGAACTGCCAGGGCTACACAGAGAAACCCTGTCTCAAAAAGAGAAGCCAGGTGCTTGCTTCGGCAGCACATATACTAAAATTGGAACGATACAGAGAAGATTAGCATGGCCCCTGCACAAGGATGACATGCAAATTGGTGAAGCGGTCCATATTTAAAAGAGAGAGAGAGAGAGAGAGAGAGAGAGAGAGAGAGAGAGAAGCCAGGTACTCAGGAGGCAGAGGCAGGCGGGTCTCTGGGAAATAGGAGGCATGATAAAATACAAAAAGTGTATTAAAAAGCTACTATGATCAGAGGTTTAACTTCCAACCTTTCACTCTGTTTTCCATAGTGGAGTTTGGAAATATTGAAGCAATACACGCTCAAGACCTCAGCAATATGAAACTAAATGAAGCCGTGATAAAGCCATCCGGTCCCTCACCCATCAAAAGAAAGACACATTACGACCTGAGCCCTGAGACCCGAGAAATGGCAAGCAAGCTGCACTCCCTGAAAGACAGCCACATCTTCCAACAGTTCTGGAAGGAGACAGCGGAGTTGCTGAGTAAGGAGCGCAGAGAGTTCTTGCTCCCAGAGGCCCAGGAATACCTGTATAACCCTTGCTACAAGCAGTTTCACGCTCTGTACCAGAATCTCAAGTCAGGAGAGATCACCTTCGCTGAGGTTGATGCCATCTTCAGAGATTTTGTAGATAACTACGATGAACTGACCGAGGACCTTAAATCCCTGTGCACTGTGGACTCCCAGGCCCCAAAAGATTGGATCCCAGAGCGTGTTGGGCAGATCAAAGAATACCATACCCTGAACAAGGCTGTCAGCTCTGCCAAGGTCATCTTGCTGGTCCAGAGAGCTTTGGGCGTGACTGGTGACTTCAGTGTTCTGAACCCATTGTTAAATTTTGTAAGTTTGGCTCTCCTGAGAGTGATGGTGACCTAGATCTCCCTGAGGGATGGGGGAGGGGGGTTCTGGCTTGGGGGTGGGGTAGGGAGTGAGGTGGGGGAGGGGTGGGCCAGACTTCTGACTAGAGTCGGGTGGGGTGGGAGCGGGGGCATCTGGCTGGTGGGGGTTGGTGGTGTTGGAGCAGCAGGAGCAGCAGAGCCCTCCTCAGTGCTCAGCAGCGCAGAGGCTCTGCTCTGCCTGTGACGAGAGAAGGTGAAAGTCTGAGCTAGTAAGGGGCCTGCCAGGGGACCAGCAGTCCAGGAGGAGGAGATGTCCTTTTTAATTACTCCTTTCTCTCCTTTCCAAACGCTCCTATGTTCCTCTCCTTGCTTTTTCAAATCCATGGCCTCAAGCCCGTTGTTGTGGCGCAAGCCTGTAATCCCAGCACTCTGGAGTCAGAGGCAGGCAGATCTCTCTCTGTCAGTTCAAGGCCAGCCTAGTCTACAGAAAGAGTCCAGAACAGCCCAGGCTACATAGAGAAGCTACCCGCCCTCCCCCCAAAAAAACCCCACAACCACCACCACCAACAAAATAGTAAGAATGGATAAGATTATCAAAATCTTGGCCACTTTTGCCAAGGTCTTTAATAAAAGAATCTGACCACTGAGGTCACAAAACACAGAAGGATGGAAGGTTATGTATCATGGATGTAATTGCATCAGCTCTAGGCAGTAGCAGCAGCAGCAACAACACCATACCTGGCAGAGCTGAGGCAGGAAGTTTCTATTCTGAGGTACTATGTAGTCTGCCTGGCCTGACTGCTGCTTTGTAGACCAGGCTGGCCTTGAACTCACAGAGATCCACTTGCCTCTGCCTCCAAGTGTTGGGATATGGTATGTGTCACCATGGCTGCCTTTAGGCCTTACCCTTGACCAGTAAAATAGAAATATATAAGTATATATTAAATATAGAAATACATTAAATATATTAAATTAATAAATATAGAAATAGAGAGAGACCAGTAAAATTGAAATATATAGAGGGAGCCTTTTGGTGAGGATCAGATTTTAAAGGCTCCGGAAGCTTTGGTGTAGAGTGGGAGGTGTGGGGGGGGTGGGTGGGCAGGAACACGGGGCAGTGTTGATCTGGGAGGAGAAGGTCCTGTTTTCCTTGATGTAAAGTGTGCCAAGCTCCTGCTGTGGGTGGTAACTGTTCCTATCTGAACACCAGGCTTGGCTAACCAGGGCCAGCACAAGCTAAATTTCATCTTCCAGGCAAATTCCTCTGAGAACTTTCGTCATGAGAAACTGGTCCAGATGAGCCCAGAATTCATCCAGGCCAAGAAGCTGCTCCAAGACATCAATGAGCCTCGTGGCCGCTGCCTGGAGGAGCTTGCCCTGCAGACGGAGCTGGTGGCCTGGCTTCGGGAGGCCTTGGCAGGTATGGCCTGCCCTGGGGGTGTGCCTGGGTCCTGTACATGTGGTATTCAGGAGGGTCCCACCCTTTGAGAGCTGGGCAGAGGCCAGGAAAGTTGCTCCCTGCCTTCCTTGGGTAGAGGGGCAGTGTCTGTCTTGTTGACTGGGGTCGTATTTTACTCCCATGGTGTCTGTCAGTTTCCTTTGCGCCTGCTTGCTTTCTATAAAACCCAGCCTCCATTAGCCTTTTATTTTTATTTTGTATGTAACAGTGTTTTGTCTTCATGTCTGTATAAATCCCACATATGTGCCTGATCCCCTGGAACTGCCCTGTGGGTTGAAAGCTGCCCTGTGGGTGCTGAACCTGGGTCACCTCCAAGACCAACAAGTGCCCTGTGTAGCCCGGCTGTTCCAGATCTCACTCTGTAGACCATGCTGGCCTCTGCCTCCCGAGGGCTGAGACTAAAGGGAGGAGCCACCATCTGACATTTGCCTTTTTTTCAATTATTATTAAATCATTTTATTTTTCATTTTATGCGTATGGGTGTTTTTCCAGCATGTGTGTTTGTGTACCCTAACACGCATGGTACCCAGAAGGTGTCAGATCCTGTGCGGGGGGAGTTTTGGATGATTGTAAGCAGCCGTGTGGGTGCTGGGAATTGAACCTGGGTCCTCTGGAAGAGCAGCCAGTGCTCTTAGCTATCGAGGCATCTCTCCAGTCCTCCTCCCCATTTAACCTTTTCCTCCAGAACACAGGGCTGCTCTTGCCCACACAGGTGTTGTTTTACAACCCCATGAAGGTTGAGAGCTTGGCACTGTTTAGTTACGAAGATGAGGTGGGGAGGTGGGAAGGGAGGGGCGCTGCAGGGGTGGGAAGAGGGCAGTCAGCCACTGTCACACACCAGGACCTGTGAGTAGGAACTGCCTGCTGCCGCCAGGGGCTGCGCTGCTCCAGCTCACTGTGTTGCCTCCATCTGGGGCCTTTGGTTCCACAGTGATGCACGTCTGTTGAGTGGTCAGAAACCTGGGGAGAGTTAGCTCAGTTCATCATCAGTGTTTTTTTTTACCCACTGAGCCTCACTTAAGTGACATTGTGGAGATTCACAATGTAGCTTGTGCTCAGCACCCTGCTGTCTGAGAAAGGTTAGCTGCCAGTCAACAGACTTAGTGTATGTTCCACATCTGAGCAAAAGCAGGAAGCGGTCAGACCAGGTGTCCAGTGATAGCTTCCCTTAGGATTCCTGCCCGAAATTCACATGGTCGTGTAATGACCTCCCCTCTTCTCTCAAGACATCAACGAGCTCAAGGTGTTTGTGGACCTGGCCTCCATCTCTGCGGGGGAGAGCGACATTGATGTAGACCGGGTGGCCTGTTTCCATGACGCTGTGCAGGGCTATGCTCCGCTGCTGTACAAGCTGGACCCAGCCGCAGGGTTTCCGGACTTCATGGATCATGTGCAGGAACTCTGGAGGGCCCTGGACAATGACCCTCACCTGCCCAATAAGCTGGTAAGTGTACTCAGTGTCTGAGGCAGATTCAGTGCAATGGCTGACCGCTCGGTGACCTCCACAGGTTGTGGCAAGGCTGCCACAGATGGCAGTGACCCCTACGGGCTGGCAAGGCTGATACTGATGGAGCTGCTTCATGACAGATTCCACTGTGTATGGGAACATGTGCCCTGTCTTGAGTCAGGAGGGCATGTATACAAAGGGGCATGTTGTTCCCTGCGGCTGGAAGCAGGGGGAGAGTGAGAGGAAGAATCATGGTGAAGTCTTGCCTGGTTCTCTGAATGGTCACTTTCTTCTATTACTCTGACTGGCACTTGAAGAACAGCTGAGACTGACCTCTGGCCTTCATATGCATGTGCACAGACATGCGCCTGCACGTGGGTGTGACCAGAACGCACTGGTATGTGTACGCTCACATACATACACAACAGTTGTTCTGGGGGCTGAATTCGCTTCCCTAACTTTTCATTGAACTGACATCCTGCCCAGCGTCCTTGCATGGCCTCAGACTGAAGAAGTGGGATACATAGAGAGCTAAAAGCTCACATCCAAATGGCAGCCCATTATGCAAGCTTTCCTTACTCCTCTGGTCTTTCTCAGAAACCATAAATGGACTCAGGCTTAAGAATGGTTCAACCTCTGTTGCTTTGCAGAGAGCCCAGGTTTCGTGCCCAGCACCCACATGGTGGCTTACAACCTCCGTTTCCACGGTACCAGGCACACACATGGTACAAATACACGAGGCAACTACTCATGCATACAAAATAAAATTTTAAAAATGAAAGAAGTCAGGCGCACATCTTTAATCTCAGAACTCAGGTGCAGAGGCAGGAGGATCTCTTTGAAACCAGGTTGGCTCTAACTCACGGAGATGTGCCTGCCTCTGCCTCCCAAATGCTGGGATTAAAGGTGTACACCACGAAATCTTCAAAAACAAACAAATGGATAGCTTGGGGCTCTATAACGCTTCCTCTGTTTCTCGCCATGGTGTGTGGTGAGCTCTCAGTGGGTTATGGCTGTTCTCCACTCAGCTGTAAACAAGCCCAAGTGCCCCTACACCTCCCAACTATGGCTTTAGGACACAGTGGAAGCATGACTTACGGTACACTGAATGACAGAGCCCCAAGGAACAAGGCAGAGCAGGAGCTGGGGCAGCTGCACCCCAACAAGCGCATGGCCACTCACTCCAGCCTCTTCTGCTTCTGTCCCAACAGAAAGATTCTGCCAGGAATTTGCAGTGGCTGAAGACAGTGAAGGAAAGCCATGGGTCTGTGGAGCTCTCGTCTTTGTCTCTGGCCACAGCAATCAACAACAGCGGCATCTATGTTATTGAGGCGCCCAAAGATGGCCAGAAGGTGAGCCTCCTCGTGCAGTTCTTCAAGGCCCTGCTTCTTGCTGTGATGCCATGGGACTCTATGCCAGAAACTAACCTTCAAATGTACACTGCCTCCCAGGTTTCCCCAGACAACGTTCTCCGCCTCCTCCTCCCCGAGGACCACGGTGCCCAGGAGCAACTGCGCAGCTACTCCATGGAGGATCTGAAGGAGCTTTTAAACAAGCTGATGCTGATGTCTGGCAAGAAAGACCACAACAGCAATGCAGAAGTGGAGAAGTTCTCAGAGGTGAGCATTTGGGTTTGTGCCGCTGCCACAGGGGCACTCCGGCCTCTAGTTGGAAATGATCTGAGTTGGCTTTTGGTCACCAAACCACAACCCCAGAGAAGTATCTGAAGTGGGGCAGACCCTAGGAGGAGCAGGCCCGCCTCAGGAGGAATGGTCTCCAGCTGTGGAGAAGAGATAAGCGGCAGACAGGCTTAGAAACAATCACTTCAGTGTTTCTAGAATCTGGCAGACATGTGTTATGCTCCTGTTGTGGCCGGAGGAACTTGAGTTTGAGGCCAGCCTGGGAACATGAGACCCTGCTTTTACACACATGGGCCTTACATTGACATTCTTTGTCTTTCCCTGGACACGGTAGCATACACCTTTAGTCCTAGCACTCAGGAGGCAGAGACAGGGGGATCTCTGTTATGGAACATCAGTCTGGTTCCATAGTGAATTCCAGGAAAGCCAGAACTATATGATGGGACCCTGTCTCAGAAAATTAAATGAGAAAAAGAAAAAGCAAAGAAAGAAGGGATATGGAGCTCCTTGTTAAGCTGGTGGTGTCACTGCAGAAGGGAGTGAACTGTGTCTCAGTGAGCCAGTGACGACAGCTAAGGCTTTGGTGTTGTAAGCAGCAGGTGTGTGTAGGTCAGCAGGTCTTCCCTGCAGACCTATGTGTACCTTGGCCCCATGATTCCCTTTCCCCCAGGTCTTCAGCAACATGCAGCGGCTTGTACATGCCTTCATGAACCTGCACTGCGCGGGCAACATGCTGTTCAGGACGTGGGCTGCTCAGGTCTACTGCTGCCCCAGCGGGGGCATCGCCATGGACTTCGGCTTACAGATGCTGAGCCAGCTGACAGAGAGTGGCGACATTATCAAGCTCCTGGGAGCCCTCTGCAGGCAGATGGAGGACTTTCTAGACAACTGGAAAAGAGTAGTCACCCAGAAGAGATCAGAACACTTTTACCTCAACTTCTTCACTGCCGAGCAACTGGTCTACCTGAGCAGAGAGCTCAGGAAAGTCAATCCCAGTGACGCTGCTCTCATGATGCTGTCCTTTGTCAAAGGCAAATGCACTGTTGATGACCTCTTCCAAGCCAGGCGCTCCAGCGAAAGCAAGGCTCCCAGACACTGCCTGGGGAAGGTTGTGAAAGAGTTGACTCAGCGGCTCCTTTCTGAGTCCAGCCTAATGGGCAAGCTTCGGGTTATTATGGAGCATTCCTTAGTGTGCACGAGTGTCTTCCTGCCACACTGTCTGGACCTGGATACCCTGGGTAGATGCCTGGCTAAGCTGGCCACACTGGGTGGCTCTCCTGTGGAAAGGCCACTCCCCAGAGGCCTGCAGGTTGGCCAGCCTAACCTAGTGTTGTGTGGCCACTCTGAGGTGTTGCTGGCCGCATTGGCTATCTACATGCAGGCCCCCAGGCAGCCCCTGCCCACCTATGATGAGGTGTTGCTCTGTACCCCAGGGACCACAACTGAGGAGGTAGAGCTACTCCTCCGACGCTGCCTCACACCGGGCTCCCAGGGTCGCAAGGTCTACAGCTTGCTGTTTGCAGACCAGCTGAGCTATGAAGCGAGCTGCAAGGCAGAGGAGCTCTTCCATAGCCTGTGCACACAGTGCCACCGGGAAGACTACCAGCTGGTGATCATCTGCGACGCTGCCCGGGAGCACTGCTACCTCCCCTCCGCCTTCAGCCAGCACAAGGTCCCCCTTGTTCCCCAGGCCCTGCTGCCAGACATCCAAGCCTACCTGGAGAGCCATTATCAGGTCCCGCAGCAGATCCTGTCAGCAGCAAGTGTATTCAGAGACCGGATGTGTGTTGGGATCGTAACCTCTGAAAGACCTGGTGTTGGTAATGACAGGCCCCCTCTTCAGACACCTCTCAGTGACACTTCCTTCTTCATCAGGGGTGTGGCTCTTTCTTAGCTGTAAGCCAGTAACCTTCTGGGACTCTGTCCTTTCTTGCCTAGTTTGGAAACTGGACAATTCCTGAGAGTCCCATTCCCTTCCCACAGCAGATTTCCGCAGTTTATGTCCTCTGCATGCTGCTGGCCTCTTTTGTCAATGTTGTCTGTAGGTGAGAAGAAACCCTGGTCATCCTTTGGTTGCCATCTGTTTCCTTCCATTCCGCCCACTCTTCCCTGAACCATAGTCACTGTTCAGGCTGGTCCTGGAGACTTTTGCTTTTGCCGTCATTGATGCATCATCAGTATCCAGGAAAAGGCAAAGTTGCCCAGTGGGTGGTAGGCAGGGGCCCCAAAGAGTCAAAGGAAATGAAGCGAGTAAGCAGTGATGGTGCTTTGCATCTTGTTTGCATTATGTAATGGGTAACTTCTAAGACATCTCTGTATCTTCCCCTTGGTCTGTAGATTTGGGGTCTAATTCTTATATGTTCATTATAGGAAAGTCTCTCTACGTGAACACATTGCACAAAAATCTAAAAATGGAGCTAGATGATGAAAGGTTGCCTTTAAAAGTTATTCGGCTGACAGACCCTCACGTAGACGAGAGTCAGGTCCTGAGCTCGCTCCTGCCATTCTTGGATGAGAACTATCAGAGGGCACCTGTTATAGTCCACATTGATGTGAGCACCTCAGTAAGTATCTTAGTGGCAACACAAAAGACTTGGATGGAGCAAGACACAGTTATTCTAGCTTGACTGCCTCCTCTCCTCACAAGTATTACTGTCAAGGGACAAACAAGCCAGTCCTTAGGCTGAGAGCAATAGCTAACTATTAGTAATAGTTAGCTAATAGTCCTCCATTTTCACAAGCCTGTGTTTCCTTCCTTAGGTGCAGACTGGGATTCCCATCTTTCTTTTCAAACTGCTCATTCTGCAGTACCTAATGGATGTAAATGGGAAAATGTGGCTTCGGAACCCATGCCATCTATATGTTGTTGAAATCCTACAACAGCCAAAGAGGTCTTCCAAACTGGTGCCCATCAAGAAAAACAAAAAGGTTTGGTTGTGATAGAGCACTGCTTATCCTGTGCTTGTTTTGGTTTTGCCCACCTGATACAAGCGTGAGTTATCTGAGACAGGAATGCACAGCTGAGAAAATCCCTCCAGAAGGCTGCCTGTAGGAGAGTTTGTAGGACATTTTCGTGATTTTTGCTACAGCGGGGCCCAGCCCACAGAGTGAGCAGTGCCACTCGGCGCTTGTGGTTCGGGATGGTGTAAGACAGCAGGCTGAGCACCCCATGGCGTGCGAACCAGTAGGCAGTGTTCCTTGATGGCTTCTGCTTTAGTTCCTGCCTCCATCTTCCTGTCCTAATTTCATGCCCCAACTTTCCTCAGATGGAGTTTAAGTGAGAGTTTTAAGATGAAATAAACTCCTCCCTCTTCAGGTTGCTTTGGTTGTGGTGTTTTACCCTGCAGGACAGAACTTGGTACCAGGTTCGTGGGATACATTGCTGTGACAGACCTGGCCGCGGGGTACAGTGACATTTGAACCCTGAGACAGAGCCTGGCCTGTGACGTTTAGAGGATAAACGTTATCAGGGTTATTTGAGTGATGTTTTGAATTAAGAAGCTGTGGATTTGGTTAGCTGGGACTGAAGAATTGACTGCTTAGCAAGACCAGGGCCACTAACATGAAACCTTTGCTTTGCTTGGACAATTGGTGCTAGTCAGCTTGGTCTGTGCTAATTAAACCGTAGGGCTTGCTAGGGAAGCTTATTGACTGAGGCTGACCTCCTGAGGCTGACCTCCTGAGGCTCCATTCCCAACAACAGAAGGAGCCAACCCTGTTTTACAACTGGCCCTGAGGTGCACCCCCTTATCAAGAACAGACAGCTTATGGGGGCAGCTCAGGGGCACAACCACATTACTAAGTCCCTGTCCACAGTTCTGCCAGGCTGGCAATATGAGCCTGGGAAACAGCTATTCAAAAATCTGGTGCAAGAAATAATTCTGATAGTCTCTCCCTCTCTTCTGCTGGAGGGAGGCTCCTCTTGGAGTGCTAGCCAGAGGCATATCCACCCCTCTACGTGGTCCTTTTCCTGTATTAATGTCCAGTCATGCGGAGTGATTTCTTACTGAAAAGGCACATTGGTTTGATAAGCCAAGCATCAGAGAAGATGAGGTTCTCTTGGACCTGAGCATGTGAAAAAGTTTGGAGCTCATCCATGCACACAGGTGTGTGTGCACAGTAAGAAACAAGTCCAAGGTGAAGGACGTGTCTTCTAGTTCCGTGCTCTAAAGCCTCAGCAGGCAAAAATTGCCAGGCCATGGAGATAGGCTAAGTCCAGTGCAGAGGGCGTGGAAAGCTAAGACACAAAGGCAGTTCCGGGATAACCTCAGGGATAACTGTTTTGTGCATTTCTTTGCAGGATGCACGTGCACCCCTATTCAAGTTCCTTGATATCTTTCCCAAAGTCACCTGCCGTCCTCCCAAGGAAGTGATATACATGGAGCTGACTCCAGGGAGGAGCCACACCGAACCTGGAATGGACCCACTGGAGTTCCGCAGTGAAGCTTTCCAAAGACCGTACCAGTACTTAAAACGGTTCCATCAAAACCAGAACCTGGACACATTTCAGTATAAAGAAGGCTCCGTGGAAGGCTCTCCTGAGGAATGCCTGCAGCACCTCCTGATTCACTGCGGCCTGATAGACCCTTCCTGGTCAGAGCTTCGGAACTTTGCTTGTTTTCTGAACTGTCAGCTCAAGGACTGTGAAGCTTCTGTCTTTTGCAATTCAGATTTTACTGGAGACACACTCAGGGGCTTCAAGAACTTTGTGGTAACCTTCATGATCTTAATGGCAAGGGACTTTGCCACACCCACTCTTGACACTTCAGACCAAAGCCCTGGCAAGCACTTGCTTACCATGGATGGAGTTGCTGAAGAAGACCTTGCTCCCTTCTCTCTTCGAAAGAGGTGGGAGTCAGAGCCCCATCCATATGTTTTCTTCAATGGTGACCGCATGACCATGACATTCATAGGTTTCCACCTGCAGTCCAATAACAATGGCTATGTTGATGCCATCAATCCTGTGAATGGGCAGGTCATCAAAAAGGATGTCATGACGAATGAACTGTTTAATGGGCTGACACTCCAGAGAGTGCCCTTCAATGTCGACTTTGATAGCCTGCCCAGATACCAAAAGCTTGAGAGACTCTGCCTGGCCCTGGGGATTGAGTGGCCCAGTGACCCAGATGAAACGTATGAGCTTACAACGGACAATATGCTTAAGATACTGGCCATTGAAATGCGCTTCCGGTGTGGGATCCCGGTCATCGTCATGGGGGAGACGGGCTGCGGGAAAACTAGGCTCGTCAGATTTCTTAGTGACCTCCGGCGCGGGAGTGCTGAGGCAGAAACAATGAAGCTGGTGAAGGTCCACGGAGGGACGACTGCATCCATGATCTACTCCAAGGTCAAGGATGCTGAGAGAGCAGCCCTCTTCAATAAGGTCCAACACAACTTGGATACCATCTTGTTCTTTGATGAAGCCAACACAACAGAAGCGATAAGCTGTATCAAAGAGGTCTTGTGTGATGGAACAGTGGACGGTAAGCGGCTGCAGGAGGGCTCTGGCCTGCATATCATTGCTGCCTGCAACCCTTACCGGAAGCATTCCCAGGAGATGATCCTCCGCCTGGAGTCAGCAGGTTTGGGATACAGAGTGAGTGCAGAGGAGACTGCAGAGAGGCTGGGCTCCATCCCCCTGCGGCAGTTGGTGTACCGAGTGCATGCTCTGCCTCCAAGCCTCATCCCTCTGGTATGGGACTTCGGCCAGCTGAGGGACTCTGCGGAGAAGCTCTATGTCCTGCAGATCGTACAGAGACTGGTGGACTCCGTCGCAGTAAGCGAGCGGGATACCCATGTGATGGCAGAGGTGCTCTCCGCCTCTCAGAGGTTCATGCGGAACAGAGAGAATGAATGTGGTTTCGTCAGCCTCCGGGATGTAGAGCGCTGTGTGAAAGTCTTCAGGTGGTTCCACGACCACAGTGAGATGCTCTTAAAGAAGCTGGATGACTTTCTCCATGAATCCAGTGACAGCGAACATACTTTTGAGAGAGAGCCTGTTCTCTGGTCCCTGGTCATGGCCATTGGGGTCTGCTACCATGCCTCTTTAGAAGAGAAAGCACCCTACCGCACAGCCATTGCCAGGTGCTTTCCAAAACCATACAATGACGGCAAGGTCATTCTTGATGAGATCACTCATGCACAGGATCTTTTTTTGAGAGGGGCACCCCTAAGGATGAACATAGCCAGGAACTTGGCTTTGAAGGAGAATGTCTTCATGATGGTGATCTGCATTGAGCTTAAGATTCCCCTTTTCCTGGTGGGGAAGCCTGGCAGTTCCAAGTCCCTTGCCAAGATCATTGTGGCAGATGCCATGCAAGGGCAGGCTGCAGCCTCTGATCTCTTCCGCTGCCTGAAACAGGTCCACCTGGTATCATTCCAGTGCAGCCCCCATTCCACGCCCCAAGGCATCATTGGCACCTTCAAGCAGTGTGCCCGCTTCCAGCAGGGCAAGGACCTGCAGCAGTATGTCTCGGTGGTGGTGCTAGATGAGGTGGGGCTGGCCGAGGACTCACCCAGAATGCCCCTGAAGACTCTGCACCCCCTGCTGGAAGATGGCTGCATTGAAGATGATCCTGCCCCGTACAAAAAAGTTGGCTTTGTTGGCATTTCCAACTGGGCTCTAGATCCTGCCAAGATGAACCGAGGCATTTTTGTGTCCCGTGGTAGTCCCAATGAGAAAGAGCTCATAGAGAGCGCCGAGGGCATCTGCTCTTCAGACAGGCTGGTTCAGGATAGAATCCGAGGGTATTTTGCCCCCTTTGCCAAGGCCTATGAAACAGTGTGTCAGAGCCAGGACAAGGAGTTCTTTGGGCTTCGTGACTATTATAGCCTCATCAAGATGGTCTTTGCCAAAGCCAAAGCTTCTAAACAGGGTCTTTCCTCACAAGACATCGCTCAGGCTGTCCTTCGGAACTTCAGCGGTAAGGACAACATCCAGGCACTGGACATCTTCACGGCCAGTCTTCCCGAGGCCAGGCACAAGCGAGAAGTCAGCACTGTGAGCCTGATCCAGCAGAACCTCTACAGCGGGGGGCTGGACAGTGCCGAGTCCCGGTACTTGCTTGTGCTGACCAGGAACTACGTGGCGCTGCAGATCCTCCAGCAGACGATCTTTGAGGGTCAGCAGCCGGAGATCATTTTTGGCTCCAGCTTTCCCCAGGACCAGGAATACACTCAGATCTGCAGGAACATCAACCGGGTGAAGATCTGCATGGAGACAGGGAAGATGGTGGTGCTGCTGAACCTGCAGAATCTGTATGAGAGCCTGTACGATGCTCTCAACCAGTACTACGTCTACCTTGGGGGCCAGAAGTACGTGGACCTCGGCCTGGGCACCCACCGAGTCAAGTGCCGCGTCCACGCCGACTTCCGCCTCATCGTGGTCGAGGAGAAGGACGTGGTGTACCAGCAGTTCCCCGTGCCCCTCATCAACCGGCTGGAGAAGCACCACTTGGACATGCACACCATCCTGCAAGGGTGGCAGAAGACCATTGTGCATGAGCTGCAGGAGTGGGCATGCGCGTTTGCAGACGTGAAAGCAGACCAGCTCACGACCAGACACAGCAAGTACAGCCCTGCGGACGTCTTCGTCGGCTACCACGATGATGCATGCGCCTCTGTGGTGCTGCAGGCTGTGGAGCGACACAGCTGCAAAACTCTGAGCGATGAGCTCTACCGGACAGTGTCTGAAGAGGCCAAGATCATCCTGCTGGATTGTGCGACCCCAGACGCCGTGGTGCGCCTGAGTGGCTCCTCTCTGGGCTCGTTCACTGCGAAGCAGCTGGCACAGGAGTATTACTGCAGGCAGCAGCACAACTCCTTTGTAGACTTCCTCCAGGCCCACCTGTGCACGGCACACCTGGGATGCCGGGCTGTCTTCACTGAGGTGCGAGCCTTCCCTCACCCCCTGCCTAGGCTCAGGAACTCAAGCTGCATTTAAGCCAGCATGCAGGGATGACTTAGGTCAGCGCTGTGCCGAGCCTGGGCTCCTCGTGTTCTGAGCTCGGGGGTATGTTCAGTGCCCCCAGGTCTGCACAGTTCTCCCCTTTAGTCAGTGCGTGTGAAGCTTAGAACGGCAGTGTTCAAGCAGACAGTGTCAGGGACGCTGGAAGCCTGTACATGAGGTGGGGCGGAGAGGAGGACAGATGTGACTCTCTTTCAGTGGCACCCTCAGAGCTGACTGGGCAGGTGCCAGGATGAAGGGCTTGCGAGGTGAAGATCTTTGGAAGAATTTGTCGCTAGAGCTTGAGGTTCAAGCCTGTGTCCTAAGGGTGAAATGGTGAGAAAGATCTCAGAGGGCCTCACAGCTCCACTAAAACACTTGATCCTTCCTGCCCAGAGGAGAGCGTCCAGAAGGGTCTTGGCAAAGGGACAACAGTGAGACAGAAGTCCTCATGGAAGCAGAGCAGTGGGGAAGCCTCAGTACTGTCAAAACAGAGAGGCAGATGGCATCCAGTCCTCTAGTCCCAGCACTCAGGAGGCAGAGGCAGGCAGATCTCTGAGTTCCATGCCAGCCTGGTCTGCAGAGTTTCAGGATAGCCAGGGCTACACAGAGAAACCTTGTTTTGAAAAACAAAGAAATGGTTAGGGGGCTGGAGTGCTCAATGGTTAGGAGCACTCAAATTTAACCCAAAGGACCTGGGTTCACTTTCCAGAACCCACGCAGAGCTCACAACCAGCTGTAGCGCTAGTTCATCAGGAGATTCAGTACCATTTGACCTAGATGACCACAGGCACACAGACGTACACGCAGGCAAACCATCCATACACAAAAAAATGCAAGTAAGAAAGGAAAGAACTGCTTGGGTGCAGACGCACAGGCTAATTATTGATTTTACGAAGGGGCATTAATTAGGCCATGAGGCATCTGGACAGGGCTCTCACTGGAACCCTCTAACAGTCTGTTGGCTTTGCTTAGCAACACAGAAGGTTCGGGTGTCAGCATCAGGTTTGGAGATGAGGAAAGCAGCAAAGATCAGCCGAGGAGGTGGGAACTGGAATCTGTCAGCACACCCTGAAGGATATGAGTTCGCAGGAGACCAATGGCTGACACTGTCCAGCAGTGTAACCGGTTCTCAACAAGGGGTCGTGACCTCTTCCTGTGTGGAATGACCCTTTTACAGGGATCACATCAGCAGATATTTACATTACGATTCATAACAGTAGCAAAATTAGTTATGAAGTAGCAACAAAAATAATATTATGGTTGGGCTCACCGCAGCATGAGGAACTGTTAAAGGTCGCAGCATTAGGAAGGTTGAGAAGCCGTTTGTGCTGAAGTTTCCCGAGACTCCAGAGGGGTCCAAAGCAGGAAGGAGAGCAGGTCATCTGTCAGGGCAAACCTCCCCTTACCTCAGGTGTCTTCTCTCTGGAGATCTCGGACCTGTGTTTTCTCTCTGTAGACACTGTGCCCCCATCGTGGGCAGGGCTCAACCCCCTTCTGTTCTAGGTTCTAACCTTTCCTCTCTTCGCAGATCACCACTTTCTCCAGACTGCTGACCAATCATGACTGTGACCTCTTGGGATCTGAACTGAGAGGGCTGGCCCCAAAGCCGACAGTCCTGTCGCTGCAGCAGTTTGACACGGAATATTCTTTCCTTAAAGATGTCCGGTGAGGTGCCTGCTAGCTGCATCCGTCAGGGCCTGGCCCCGTCAGGTGCACTGGCAAAGCTGTAACCAGTGCTTATTAATGAACTTGAAGGACGCTTCACTCTGTGGTGGCCTGGCCTCCTGCTCTGCCCCTTGGTCCTCACTACTCCATTCCTCTCACAAAGCTTCCCAGCCTGGTCCTCTGTCTCCTCAGGAAGCATTGCTGGCCATTTAGAGTTTTGCTGTGTCATCTGCCTCCCTGAGTAGGGCATCTTTCGTGCATTTTCCTGCCCTCACCCTTGCATCAGGGAATTCCTTTATCCATTTTCCGGGGCAGGGAACTAACTAACCCAGAAATCAATTCCCTTTCTCCTCCAGCTCCTGCTTAATGAACCCAGCCAGCCGTAAAATCCTAGTCATCCAGACGGACTTTGATGACGGTGTCCATAGCGCCCAGCTCGTAGCCTCTGCCAAGTATGTTTTCAGGGCCTATCCAGAAGCAACACGGGAAACAAACACTCACAGCCCCAGAAAAACCTCTTCCCTGCAAGCAGCACAATGTCATCAGAAACAGGGGTTAACAAGGAAATTCCTTCATTTCACCAGACAGCTAGTCTCTAGGGAATAGGTCACGGAAGCAACAGGACTGAGTCCTGTCCCAGCACTCATGTAAAGCAGGGTGTGGCAATACACTCTTACAGTGCTGGGGCTGGAGAGGCAGAGCCAGGTGAGACTTGGGCCCAGTGGCCAGCAAGGCCTAGTGAGACTCTCTGGAAACCAAGACCACTCCTGAGGAATGACACAAAAAGAGAGACAGAGAGAAAAATTGTAAAACACAAGTGTCAATAGTAGAACATTAATAGGATGTTTCAAAGCATCCTTGAAACATGTTTTGGTCACTGTTTGCAACTTCATGATATGAATTTATTGCAAATTCAAGGGCACTAACTAGACAGACTGTGTAGGCGCGTGCGCACATGCATGTATGTATGTAGTCTGTGTGGCTGGAACTGCATGATCATCACATGATAACCAACCAGTTCCCATCCCTGAGCTCCTCTTGAGTGTCTGTGCACTTTGCCTGCACGGATGTGTGTCCCTGGCGCCTGCAGAGACCACATGATGGCATTGGATGCGTCTCCTGGAACGGCTGTAATGTGTACAGGGTTCATAGGAAGGCCAGAGAGCCTTAGCCTGAGTCACGGCAAGGCAAGGCCCAGTGAAGCATAGGGTTCTATGCAAGAAGGATTGCTAATCCTGAGCAGAGGGTTCTGGGAGGGGTGGGAAGTGAGCCCCCCTCGCCACGGGGGTGTGAGCTGCATTTCTAGCTCCCGGAACTGTGAGACCCTGTCATCTCACAGGGCACACGCCAGCCATCTGTTTGCTTGGTGCAGATTTCTGTTTGTTTTTAAACAGGTACTCTGCCATCAATGAAATCAACAAAATACATGGGACACAGGACTGTGTCTTCGTTTATTTTATCACAAAGCTGTCCCGGATGGGAAGTGGTACATCCTACGTGGGGTTCCATGGAGGTAGGACCACACAACACTGTTTCTTTGAGTAGTGATTACAGTATTTCCCACGTGATCCTGTGTCTTAAATTAGAATCTGAATTCCAACAATACTACTGAGTTGCAATTAGATTTCGCACTCAGTCACTAAAGCCTTTATGTTTTGTTGGGTATGGTGGTTGCACACACTTTTGTTTTTCAAGACAGGGTTTCTCTGTGTAGCCTTGGCTGTCCTGAACTCACTCTGTAGCCAGGCTGGCCTCGAACTCAGAGCCGCCTACCTCTGCCTTCCTGAGTGCTGGGATTAATGGAGTGGGTTTACAAGTGGTTGGACACACTTGTAATCCCAGATTTCGGAAGGCTGAAGCAGGAGGATTGCAGGTTCAAGGCTAGCCTGGATTACACCGAAAGACTTGGTTTCAAGAAACAAACTTTTGCACATAGCAGTGGCTTCAGCATCTCTTTGTCTCCATTAGGTGAGCGTTGCCATCTCCCTGACTCCCACTTCTATGATACAGGGAATTCTGAGGTGTTCCCACCTCACTAGTACCAGCTTTACTTTTATCTCCTTTCAGTTTTGTGTTCTCTTCATATCCCTCTGCTATTCTCTCTGCATAAGGCATGTGTGTTCCAGAATTCAGAAACAACAGAGGTGATTTTAAACAGTACTTAAACAGTACTTAGGTTGATCTCGCTGACAGGTCTTGTGGTTTCTCGTATGTCATCTGCCTAGTCTTCAGGGTACTGATCACTCCTTTAACAGTGGTGTAATTACAGATCTGGGTTGGGTGCTGGGTCGATGGCTCAAAGGGACCTGATGCCTCTTTTGACCTACAAGCACACCAGGAACACACATGCAGGCAAATACTCAGATACATAAGAGTAAATCAATCAATCTTTAAAATAAATTCTGGGTTAGCCCAGCAAGATGGCTCAGTACGTAACAGGGCTTTGCTGTGGAACCACCTGAGTTTGAGCCCCAGGGTCCACATGCTGGGAGGAAAGAAGCAACGATCTCTTCTGAACCCTGAACTCACACAAGTGCCATGACACAGGGGCACACACACATTCAAGTACATACACAACATAATGAAAGCCAGGTTGGTGGTCCGTCATTGTTTGTAAGCAACAAGAAAATAGACAGTCAGAGCAGCCCGCACTGACCCTGTCCTTCACGCAGAGCAGCCCGCACTGACTCTGTCCTTCACGCAGAGCAGCCCGCACTGACTCTGTCCTTCATGCAGAGCAGCCCGCACTGACTCTGTCCTTCACGCAGAGCAGCCCGCACTGACTCTGTCCTTCACGCAGAGCAGCCCGCACTGACTTTGTTCTTTACAGGGCTGTGGCGCTCTGTACACATTGATGACCTTCGCCGATCCACAATCATGGCCTCAGATGTCACCAGACTGCAGAATGTCACCATCAGCCAGCTGTTCAAGCCAGTGGGCAAACCTGAGCGTGAGTCACAGGACAGTTATCTGGGGACATGGTGTAGGGGAATGGCAGCTGTGGTGCTGGAGGCAGAGCAGCTCTCTGTCCCAGCCCGTGACCCTCAGCAGAGTTCACAGTTCACAGTGGGCAGTGCCAAGGAGAAGGCCACACGAGTATGCCCCAGCATGCCAGGGTAATGTATGGTTCCTTTGCCAGCCCTCAGAGACCAAACTAGTGAGCACCTGAGCCGGGAATGGGAGCTGATATACAAGACACGGGTTCCCTTTACTAGGGCCATCACTGCGGACAGGGCCAGGGAGGCCTGGCAAGTCCCACTTAGGCATAACCCCAGACAGTCTGCCATGCCCCATTCTGGTCCTGCATGCTAACTTTGACATGTCTGCCTTGCCTTCCGCCTGGTACAAGATGACCCAGAGGAGGAGATGGAGACAGAGACCAGCAAGTCAGGGGAAGTGCCAGAGGAAGAAATGGAAGTGGAAGGCACAGAGATGGAGAAGGCCTCTGACCCAGGAGGCTCTGATGTGAGTCTTGCTTTTCTCATCAGCTAAGGGAGAGTCTTGAGCTGCCTTCCTGGGAGTTAAGGAATCCCGTGTTTATGACTGAGGGAGGGGAGGTGGGGTTAATCGGAACCTCCCCTCTCCACAGTAGATATGTAAGGGAATCGTGCCTCTCACTGTGTTAGCTCTGTCCCGTTCCTTCATCCCTTCCCATCTGTGAATGCTAGTCATCAGGAGGGATGGCTGGGAGGTGTGACTTTTGCCATCTTTAACTACCAACTGGAACCACACAGTCGCTAACATCTCCAGACCGTAGTCCCACATTAGAAGCCTTGCTCTCTTCTCAGTGCTCACAGGTCCTGGACACCACCAGACTGCTGCGAAGCTGCGTGCAGGGTGCTGTGGGGATGCTGAGAGACCAGAATGAAAGCTGTGCGCGCAACATGCGGAGAGTCACCATTCTTCTTGGCCTCTTAAATGAAGACAACACACGCAACGGTAAGCACTGTGTGTCGAGGGGCATCCAGTGGAGAGGGCAAGCCTTCATGGTTCGTGGGCCTGACAGGCTACATAGTAATCTGTCAGGTTCTGTTGGAGACCTTCCCTGGCCAAAGGGTCAAACTCTGTGATGGGCCTACAGCCTAATGTGCATGAACAGAACAAACTGGGTCCCTGCTATCTTCACAGCCTCTTTTTTGCGGAAATCTAAGATGCGCCTCCATCTTCTTCTAAACAAGCAAGAAGAAAACCAGGTCCACAGTCTAAAGGAGTGGGTCAACAGGGAGGCTGCAAATCAGGATGCCCTGCAGGAGGCAGGCACCTTCAGGTACAAGGGGGAAAGAAGCAAGAAGCCCGGAGGCCTTTGCACAATGCCAGTGCTGTGATGTTCTCTGTTGGTGTGACTCAGTGCTGTGATGTTCTCTGTTGCTGTGACTTCTGTATGTACTCTGTTGGTGTGACAGTTCTGCTGGTGTTATGGTTGTGAAGTTCTCCTGCTGGTGTGATGGTTGTGAAGTTCTCCTGCTGGTGTGATGGTTGTGAAGTTCTCCTGCTGGTGTGATGGTTGTAAAGTTCTCCTGCTGGTCTGACTGTTGTGAAGTGTTGGTCTGACTGTTGTGAAGTTCTCCTGCTGGTCTGACTTGTGAAGTTTTCCTGCTGGTCTGACTGTAAAGTTCTCCTGCTGGTCTGACTGTTGTGAAGTTCTCCTGCTGGTCTGACTGTTGTGAAGTTCTCCTGCTGGTCTGACTGTTGTGAAGCTCTCCTGCTTGGCACTCTTATAAGTGCTCAGGCATTTCTTCCTACTCACCCTGAGCAGATTTGAGATGTAACTTGCCCTGCCAAGGGCCTTAAATGAACCTGGGTGGTGGGATATTAATGCTCTTTTTATTTGTTTTATTTATTTATATTTGTTTTATTTAAATATATTTTAATAAAATATTCAGAGAAACCCTCAGCTCATCCATTCCTGTGGGATCTGCTTGCCAGTCTGTTTGAAGCCACAGAAAGTGTTGTCAGAGGCTTGAGCTGACAAGGACACCTGTTGCCTGAGGTGACACTCTCTACAGCATTAGGAGCCAGGAGAGTACTTAATAGTTTCTACAAAACTGTCACCATTTCTTCTGGACTTGTGAGGAGCGTTGAAGAGCCTGTGTTGGCGGTCTGGAGGGCCTCGGGCTCTCCAGCTGTGTCTTCGTCTCTACAGACAGTGGTTCCGCTGTGTGGCCTTTGACCACACTGATGGGGGATGACTGTTGCCGGTGGCTCTGCTTCCTCGATGTGGGGCTTTTGTATTTCACTGACCTCTTTCTTGCCTCCTTCCACTTTCTGAAGGGACCGGCAAGACCTGATTATCAACGCCAGCTACATTTCTGCTTCCATGCCTGCTGGCCACCTTGCTAGTGTGTTTTCTATCCATATACACACTCCGTCTCCTTTTTCTGTGCCTCTTTGCTCTGGAATTTGTTAGGTCTCTAGGATTCAGAGCAGAGTAGGTGGTCTCAGTGCTCACGGCAGTGCTGGTACTACAACCCCTGATGGCTGCCTCCCAAGCTGTCCCTCGAACAGCTGCACATGTGTCCTCTGGGGTGGCTGGCCCCAAAGCCTACCTTAAGTGCTGATTGGCTTCAGCTCCCCAGTACCCCACGTATTGGGTTTTCTTTTTCTGATTCTGTGTTTGCAGTGAGGGTCTCCCAGCTTGCCTCCAGCCTTCACGTTTGTCCTTATCTCTGCTTCTCACTGTTTGAGGTGTGCCTGTTAAACCAAAGGGTGTCTTTGTCCACTGAGACGTCTGTTTTCTTCCTCAGGTTTTTCTTTTTTTAAATCTCTTCTGTTCAAGTTCTCTATATTAGATGCTCACACTAAGTACAGTCTCAACATTACTTAATTCTTTTAATTTACTGCAGCTTTTGTAATCAATTTTAGGCTTAGCTATCTAAGCTGTATAGATGTGTATGGTGCTAGACTTGAACTCAGGTCCTGGCTCCCTCTAAGCTGCTGCTCTCCCACTGCATCACATCCCAGCTCCAAGCATGTCAGCAGCAAAGTGTCTTGTAGGTAATTCACACAGTTGACCTTGGCTGTCTCAAGCCCACAGGTGCAGTGCACAGAAACATCGAAAACTCCATCCCTGGAAGCATGCTTTCTTGACTGACCTGGAGAAAGCTGACTTTGGGCTCTCTTTTATTGTAGCTGCATAAAGTTTCCTTCTCAGCGAATCTGGTCATTGTTTTCATTGTTAATAGAACTGGATGGCTGGTTCTGAACACCGCCAGTGCCTCTACCTTTCTGATGAGGGTTCAGTCATAGCTGTAGAAGCAGGTTCCACCCGGTTCTACCTCTAATCTTCTATGGTCCTGTCTGTCTCTTCCCTCACTTCCCACTCCCCCTCTTCTGCTGTTTTGTTTACGAGTGTTTTCATGCATGTGTGCCTGTGTGCCACCCTCAGAGTCCAGAGAGGGTGTCATATCCTAGAACTGGAGTTACAGATGGTTGTGAGCTGCTTTGTGGGTGCCAAGTCTCATCTGTTTGTGGAAGCACTGTTAACACTGAGCTCTCTCTCCAGCTGCTTTCTGGAAGATGCTGAAAAGCTGTTGCTCTGGCTTCCATGTGGGACCCTCAGGAGGGGTACGTGGTGGCGCAGGGCATGTCCCAGTTGCCTGACCACAGCAGCTTCCCTCTGCCCTGTTGCAGGCATACCCTTTGGAAGAGGGTCCAGGACGTGGTCACCCCCTTCCTGGCCAGCATGATATCTCACATGGACAGAGATGGCAACCTGGAGCTGCTGGCACAGCCAGATTCACCAGCCTGGGCCCAAGATCTGTGGATGTTTATTTACGGTGACGTTAAGTTCCTGAACATCCCTCTTTTGCTGAACAACACATGGTGAGTGGGCGCCTTGCTTTGGTAGATGGAAGGCCATTGTCAGGAGAACAAGCAGCTCCTTGTTCTCTCCCCAAGCTCCTGATGTGCAAGTAGTGCCCTTAGGGATCACAAGTAGCCTGGGGGGTCAGAGCAGCAGGCAGTGCTCACCACTGAGCACGCAGGGGATGGTTAGGTCACCACATGCTGAGCTGGGCTGAGCCTGTACTTTGCCTTCCCTGTTCTTGTCCCCGTCCCAGGGCCTGACCTTGTGGGGCTCCAGGATGTAGGCTACCAAGAAATACACAGAGGAAAGGAGTATGGAAAAATGTGTGTGGGTGCCACATTTGTGGGTACCCATAGAGCCAAGAAGTGGGTGTCGGATCCCCTGGAGCTGGAGTTAGAGGCAGTTACCCAATATGAGTACCAGGAACAGAACTCAGGTCCTCTGGAAGAGCCGCTGAGCCATCTCGCCAGGCCTGGAAGTGGGATTGTGAATTGCTGTGGAAGTACCTAAGTATGAGGTGCTGCCGATGTCGCCATGTTCAAGCCTTAAGTGCACGAGCATGTGGAGGACAGGGGTCAGCACGGGGTGTCTTCCTCCACCACTCTCCACCTTTCAGGAAAGGTTTCTCTGTGCGTGCGTGTGTGCGGGGGTGGGTGAGTGTGTATGTACATGGTTGTCCACAGAGACCGGAGAGCCCTTGGAGCCGGAGCTACACGGGGTTGTAAGCCATCTGATAGGGTGGCTAGGAACTGCACTCCGGTCTCCCGGAAGAGCACTGTGCTCTTCCTGCTGAGCCATCTGCCCACACCCTCCCGCCTTAGATTCTGAGACTGACCTCATGGGAAGCGCACCTATTTGGTAGATTGGCTGTTCAGCCAGCACCAGGAACAATGAGTCCCCAGCTCCCTCCCAGCACTGGGGTTTCCGGTGCATGCAGTTGTGCCCAGCTTCTTTAAAGGGTGTTGGAATTCTAGGCTGAGGCCCTCAGGCTTGCACAGCACTTCACTGAGCCACCCCCCGCCCCCCATCTCGTCTCTCCTTGTTTTCTTGCTGTTCTAAAATGGTGCATCTCCCATGTGGGCAAGGGCTCCATTACAGCCTCTCAGGACTGAGGGTTTGCTGTCGGCTGTGCACACTCGTGTCTCCAGCTCCCTCTCACACAAGCCTTGCTCTCATTTGCCTTGCTGCAGGTCAAAAACTGACAGGTCTTCCATCCTGGTGCAGAGCCACATGAGCCTGCCCAAGGAAGCCTGGAACAGCGTCCCTTTCAGCTGGCGGATCAGGGACTACCTGGAGGAGCTCTGGGTTCAGGCTCAGTATATCACAGATGCGGAGGGTGAGTCTGCCCCACTGCGCCCAAGGCCGTGCGGGTGGCTTAAGCCGCCCAAGCCGGCAGAGTTTTAACAGTCTGGATGTGGAATAGCTCCCAATATGGCACTCCTTCATCTGAGACTTTCTGTTGAAGGGCTGACAAGATGGCTCAGTGAGTAAAGGCACCTGAGTTCAGTCCTTGGTGTCAGCATGGTATGAAAGAACAGAGGGCCACACCGTTACAACCTGTAACCAATTCTCTTAACTCCCTGACGGCCCTGCTCCCAGTTTCCAGCCCCTTCAAATGCTTCCCTTAACCATTCCTAACTATTCCTCCTTTGCTCTCCCACAGTCTGCTTCAGCAGCCCATCTCCCAGTTTTCCTAGCAGCTTCAAACCATAACTGCTCAGCTCAGCCTCTTCTATCTCAACCATCTCCTAAAAACATCTTCTGCACCCCTCTCTTCTCATCTGTTATTATTATTGTTGTTGTTATTACTATCATTATAGATTTCTCTGTGTAATAGCCCTGGCTGTCCTGGGATGCCTTGTAGACTAGGCTGGCCTCAGAGCTCCATCTGCCTCTGCCTTCCTGAGCCCTGGGATCAAAGGTGTGCGCCTCCACACCCAGCTCAGCTGAGAAAAAAAAAATTTTTTTTTTGCTTCCCTTTAATTTTTTTATTTAAAAAAATTATTTTTATTTTTTTCGCAATTCAATATCTATACTGATGGAAGCCCCTCCCTCAACTCCTCCCGGCCCCACCCTCCCTTCCCCTTCCTCCTTATGCCCTTCCTCTAGCCCACTGAAAGGGGGAATTCTCCTTTGCCATCTGCCAGAGCTTGTCAAGTCTCATCAGGACTGCCTTTTTTTTTTTTTGCTCACAATTCTTAAAAGGCCACTTGACTGGCAACTGGGTATTCTTTAAAGGTCCACATGCACAAGATAAGGCACACAGACATGCACAAATACAGGTAACCATAAATTAACATGTTGAAGGAGCAAGTCTCCATCAAGGATGACATGACAAGGGTAGCCTTTGATGCGACCTTTAGTCACTGTTTGGTGCATGGCACAGTGGGTCAGGGTACATCGGGAAAGAGCTTGCTTCCTCAAGTAGGAAGGTCATTCTCATCTAAAGCTCTTGGACAACTCAGGTGGCAGCCTGGGGAAATGTCCCCACTGTGGAACTTTATCAGGAAATGCTGGCAGGAGGGCAGCATCCTCCCCGTTTGGAGCCACCAGGCCCTCCCAGTCACATAGGAGGGATTAGGCCATTGTCCCTCTAGGAAGAATGACATATAACATCTTGTGAAAAGTTGCTTTCTGCCAGAAGTGCCGTCAGCCCTCACTCCTCAGAGGCTGATGCAGACATCCTCGCTGACCTTGGTCAGCATTCTCTCCTGTTTCCTGGCCACAGCCCATCCCCCTGCTCCGAGGGTGGCATGTGTCAGCCGTGGAAAGGCAGGGCACTAGGTGCTGTGGCGCTCCTCCTGTTCACCTGGAGCTCTTGCAGCACAGGGGCAGTGTCTGGTTTAGCCCCTTTGCTAAAGTTAGTGACCTAAATTTAGCCCTGGTTCTGCCCCTTTGTTTTCCCTACCATCTGGACAGTGGCTGCACCATCTTTTTTCTGGGCTCCAGCTCAGCAGAGCCACCCTCCAGCCTAGTCTCCTTTATGGGGCCATGATTTCTCCTGCTTATGCCACTCTCTGTCTTCCTCTCTGTAGGATTACCGAAGAAGTTTGTGGAAATCTTCCAGAAAACTCCCCTCGGCATGTTTCTTGCTCAACTCTCTGTGGCACAGCAGCAGGAACTCCTGCAGAGCTACTCCAAGGACTTCCTGCTCTTGACCATGAGAGTGTCTTCAGGGGAGGAGTTACAGGTGGGTATGGTGTCAGGGTCAGGAGTAGACGAGAGCACATCCTCACCTCAGACAGAGCTGCCAAATCAGAATACCGTAGAGCTGGGTGGCATGGTCTGGCCAGGCCCTCGGCCTCCACTCTGCTTCTAGAACTACTGAACCTGTGTCATCTGCAGGAGCTCTAGGATAGCCCTGTAGCTGCCAGTGTAATGGTATACATCGATAATCCCAGCACTGGGGTGACAGAGGCAAGAGAACAGAAGTTCAAGGCCAGCCTGGGCTGCATGAGACCAATATAATAACAACAACACCAACAATAATAATAATAAATTAAGTTCAGTGGAGAGATTGATGCATGTGACTCCCTAAAACCGTTGTCACTGCATAGGTACAAAGTTGAGAACATGTTACAATTAATATCTGGTCAGAGCTTAATGCAGTCCACCTAGGGGTCATTAAGAATTTAGCATTGCTTGACTTGTGAAACTTACAAGCCACCTGCTGATGGGAACAATCAGACGTCTAGATACAGCACACACTTCAGTGTAAACAACCCTTAGTGCTGTATTTACATGTCCTCAGCAAAATGTGTGAGTGTGACAGTGTGGGATTCTAGAGGCTGAACCAAGTCTCTGCCTCGGGCTGGATCTCAGTTCAGTCCCCAGAACCCACGGAAGTATACAACGCCTGTATCTCTGGTGCCCTCCCCCCATCATCACTAAGAAAATGACCCACACCTGCATCTGACGGGGCATTTTCCCAACTGAGGTTCCCTCCTTCCATATAATTCTATCTTGTGACTGGCCAATGAGGAAAATGGCTGTAAGACACAACCAAAGTGCAGCCAGGTGATCACAGGCCTGACTTTTCAATGTTCTTTTTAGAGCTTTTGAGTATTTGATTTTCCATAGGAAAAGATGAACTCCTCATGTACAACTACTTGCTGAAATTCTTTTGTCTCCAGTTTCTGCAGATGGCCCTGTGGTCCTGCCTCAGTGAGCTCCAAGTGGCTTCAGGGGTACCTGAGGACGAGCTCTCCTTGCCCTGGGTGTACCTTGCCTATCAGCACTTCAGGATAAGGCTGCAGAACTTCTCCAGAATTTTGACCATCCAACCCCAGGTTCTGCGCAGCCTCAGTGAAGCAGCAGAGAACCACAGCTTGGCTGGGTGTGAACTGGTACGGGTCCACTTGGGGAACCTGTGCCTGCCCTCAGTGACTGCCTCAGATTCCATCCTGGGAGCAGAGGGCTTATTATGGAGCGTGTTATAGATTCCTTATGGGCACATCAGCAGCTGCCAGGGGTGGGTTACAAGTCTGGTTAAAGTAGGTGGTGACGGAGCTTAAAACACGGGTGGCGGCAGAGAGGAGGCCCTGCTGGGTCACATGCTAGTTCTTCTCTTCCAGACACTGGATGCCTTTGCAGCAATGGCCTGTGTTGAAATGCTGAGGGGAGACATCCTGAAGCCGAGCCCTCAGGCTTGGCTACAGCTGGTGAAGAACCTGTCTGTGCCACTGGAGTTTGTCTGTTCAGAAGGGTATTTTCGGGACAGTGGGAGCATGACAAAATCTGTCGCCCAGGAGGTCAGGTGAGCAGCAGGCGCCTGCCTCTGAGTTGTCTGTGCTCACCCCGGAACCTACCAAACCCAAAAGTCTAATTGAGAAGGGTGGGCGGGCCTTCCTGGGCCATGAGGGCTGCTCACCTCGTTCACCTGCTTACCAGCAGGCTCTCTCTCAAGTGCTGGCCACTTTATTTGATTGTAAAGAGGCAGGACCGCTTCCTTCCGGGGTGGGAGGAAGTGGACATGTTACAATGCAGGCAGTGTGAAAAGACAGCAGGGACAGGTAGGGCAAGTGGAGAAGGGGCAGGCTGCCGAGGTCAAGAAGCAGTCAGTTTGCTGTGCTGAGCTTGCAGGACCAATGTGTACTGAGGCATTGAACTTGAGGCAGGTCTTAGCTGATGTGTGGAAGCTTGTCTGCAGCACAGTGCTGTCCAGGCAAAGCGCCCTACAGCCTCAGCTCTCGCCCTTCGCTCAGCTCCTGCTCTCCCCCCATAGCTCAGGCTCTGCTGTCAGAAGTCACTGGGTAACACCTTCTTTCGCAGAGCCCTGTGGAACCGAATTTTCTCTGTTGCACTCTTTGTGGAGCATGTCCTCCTGGAGACCCAGAGCCAGATTCCTGAGCTGAGTCAGCTGGTGACCAAGCACGTCTTCTTACTAGACAAGGTGAGCACTAGGCTCATGTAAAAGTCTGCGCTGTGAGAGCTGCAACCTCCCTTGCCAGTTTCCTCTGGTTGGTTATCGCTTAGTGCTCTGGCAAGTTGACAGAGCTGTGCAAAGGGCAGTGATGGTGGCAGCTGTGTGACTGTTTCCTCTCTGAGATTGCCACACCAGGGCATGTCGCTGAGCATTCAGTTGCAGAAGCAGGGATGCAATTAGCCAGCCTGTGACCCCTGTGGGAGGTCTGAGGAGATTTAGGGTCACTACAGCGACCCTAAAATTATCCAGTGGCCCAGGTGCCACAACAACCATGAGGAAGAGCAAGTGAACAGGATGCCCCTGGGTTTCTGCCCCTCCCCACCTTTGATAATGCAAGTGATATTACAGGGAGCTGTTCTGCGGAAAAAGCTATCATCTCTGAGCATGCTGGCAGCAGAGACCCCTCAGCACCACACAGCCTTTGCCTCCCTTTCACTTACCTGGTCCCATTCATTGAGACCTTTACATGGGGGAAGCCAGCTGGGGATGGTCCTTCACATCAGATGCGGAGAAATACAGCTCAAGGTTGCATGCAGCCCTTGAAGTGCAGGTGGTGTGATGGGAGGGTGACATGGAGGCCAGGTCCCGAGGAACAGAATGGAGTGGCTCGTTCCTCACTAATGTCACAGCTGCAGAACGGCTCCCAGGAGCCAAGTGCGCAGGGTTCTTCAGCCTTGTCCCTTTGCCGCCTTTCGCCCACTGATCTGGGGAGGCTTTCCCTACCATCACCCACAGCCCATGGGGAGTGAGCGCGTTGCCATTGTGTTGTGCCACTCATTCCCACTGTCCGGCTGGATGTGTTGGATGAAATCTGTGCGGAGATGCTGGGCCTCATGTCCCACTTTGTCAGGACAGAAGGCTGGGTTTGTGTGTTTGCAAAGCTACCTCACATCATTGATCTGACCCGACCAGGGGTTAACAGTCATGATGTCCCCAGCCTCTTCCAACAAGTACTGTTTAAAAAAAAAAAAAAAAAAAAACAAAAAAAACCTCGGGATTGGATTTTCCTTTTCAGTTAGCTATGATCGAAAACACAGATGACAGACAGACATAAAATCAGCAAGGCAGACAGGCAGCCACCAAGATTCTTGTGTATATGATCTGTCTCACATAACAGTCTTTCTAAACATGTTGCTACAGTGTTTGCTCTCTAGTTGGTTGGCTCTGTTTCCGTTATGACCCAGCCAGAAGTCTCCTGCCATATTTGAAGCTTGTGCTAAGGTGCATATTACATGAAGCTCCCGCTTGAGCCACGCACGCCACTGACAGTGAGCACAACACACCACTGCGCGGCCATCCTCATGGTCCAGCTCAAGCTTTCTGTCTACACAGAAACAGCCTCCACTGACCAGCTCTCTCAGCCTTCACTTCCCCACAACCTCTCTTCTGCCTTCTGAGCCTGACTGGCACAGGAGCCTCACATGAACAGAACTTACAGGATTTGTCAAGTGTAGTTGTGCCCGGCAGAGACACTTCTTAGGTACACTAAAGCAGACACTTTGGCTTTGTTCAGGACGGTTGGACTCCCCAAGCATCCAGAACCTGGGATGCCCTGAATGGCTTCCGAAGAGCTGTTGCTGTTAGTGTGGGCATCCCTGCACAGATAGTGCACAGGGCCAGTTGTGCAAGCCAGCCTTCCTGCGGGGCTATGGCTGTGGAATACAGTGCTACAGCAGGCATACACTAAATGGCGTGTGGGGGTGACCACAACATGGGTCTAAAGCATCGGCTTGTCTCCCCCAAAGCCGACATTTGTTTTAAAGGTTAGTAGTGTATACACAGCCAGTCCTTAAAGGAGGAGGTGGGGAAATTTCAAAAGTTGGGAAGTTTGTCCTTTAAAAAGCAGCAGCACCGGCAGGGCTGGAGGTTGGTGCAGTGGACCTGACTTCGAGCAGACCCACAGGTAGTGACTTTATCCCTTCACTGAGGTGGAGACAGGATCCCTGAGGCTGCCTGTCAGTTTAGCTGAGACCATTCGCAGACTCTGCCTTTTAAAACAAGAGGTCGAGGGTGGACTTGAGGGATGACACCCAGAGCCGACGTCCTCCAGTCTCCACAGATGTGCACATACATAGATGAAAATCAGCCACAAAAGGGGCACTTTGGGACAGTGAGAGGGCTCAGTGGGTGGAGGTCCCATCAAACCCGACAACCTGAGTCCACACAGATGGAAAATGAGATTGCAATTAAAAAAAAGACATTTAAAACTTGGGGCTCTTCCTCCTCCTCCTCTTCCTCTTCTCTTCCTCAGTATGTATGCAGTTCTTGCAATCCTGGAACTCACCATGTAAACCAGGCTGGCCTCAACTCACATGGGGGTTTTGCCTACATGTATGTCTATGCACCAAGTGCATGCCTGGTTCCCAGGGAGGCCAAAGAGGGAATAGCAGATCCCCTGGAACTGGAGTTACAGATGGTTGTGAGCTGTCGTGTGGGTGCTGGGACTTGAGCCAGGACCCTCTGGAACAGCAGCCAGTGCTCTGAACTGCTGAAGCACCTCTCCAGTCCCCAAAATGTGGGACCTTTCTAAGGCAAGCATCACAAGAGCCAGTACTGCACGACCGCAGCCCCCGAGCCACGGGTGCTGGGTCACACTCAGACTCCTGTGCAGCCGCACTGCTCACCACTGCCCTTCTCACTCAGTGTCTTGAAGAGGACTCTGACATCAAGACCCACAGGCCATTTGTGGCTGTAATGGCCACACTCCGTGACTGCAAGGACAAAGCCTGCAGGACCTTCAGCAGGTGAGGTGTGCTGTGCCTAGAACTGGGATGGAAAGAAATGCTTGCAGCCAGCTTTTCTGCGCTGGAACTGATTGCCTTCTTGGGTTTAGGTTTGGTATTCAGCCGTGTTTAATCTGCCATGGAGATGCACAAGACCCTGTCTGTCTGCCCTGTGATCATGTCTTCTGCCTACCTTGCATCAGAACCTGGCTTGTCCCGGGACAGATGTTATGCCCCTACTGCTTAACTAACTTGCCAGACAAATTCTCACCAGCTGTTTCCGAGAAGTACAGGTAAAACACCACAACCTCCCCTCTTTTTTTCCAGTATGGTCTTCAGAAATTCCAGGTCTTAGACAGCTTTCTCTGGGTGTAAAGCTGGTTTCAGAGGACTTTCATAAGCACCCCCAGAAGCAAGCCTTCCCAGACATCTGCCTCAAAATCCCTTTCCCAAACATGGAGATACAAACTTAGGAAATAAACCAGAAAGTGGCAAATAAAGCCCTTGGAAGAAAACCAAGCACATAGGTGCAGTCTGACATCTTTCAGTGGAGGGGCCTGAAGCTCTGCTGGGGATGGAACTCAGGGATTCATTCCTGCAGGCTCACAAGTGCCCTGCCACTCACCCAAACCCTAGCCAACATCTCCCTTCTTTGTATATGTGTGTGTGTGTGTGTGTGTGTGTGTGTGTGTGTGTGTGTGTGTAAATAAGTATGTGTATCTGTGCGCATGCACCTGCCTGCAGATATTTTCCTTGATCACCCTCTACTTCATCTTTTGGGACAGACACCCCAGCAACCCAGGAGCTTGTCTCTTTGACTGGATGAGCAGAGAGTGGGCTCTAGGGATCCTAGTGCTGAGATTGCAGGTGCAAGGCAGGTCCATGGAACCATGTCCGCTGCTCCTCAGTCTTCAAGATGTGTGCATGCAGTCTTAGTCTGGGAGGATGAAGGCAGATCTGACCCAGCTTTCAGGTGATGGAGGAGCAGAGGCCCCAGCACTACAGGCCTCAGCAGCCCTGACTCATCCTGTGAGTCCCTGTGCTCTACGACACCCAGTGGTCCAGACAGTGACAGTGCCCCTAGAAGCAGTCCTGACACTTGCAGTTTGAAGACCAGTTCTGATCATCTCATTTGTTGATTCAAAGTCCAAATGGAAAGAAAAAAAAAGAGCCTACTTTTAATCCCAGCAATTAGTAGCATGACACAGAACTGCCATGAGTTCAAGGTCTAACAAACCTAAACACTGGTATTTACTAAATACCCAACACGATCCCATCGCCGTGCCGGGAAGCGTTGGAAACACCTTGGCAATCCCCCTCCCTCCTAAGGAGAGCCATTGAGAAGCACGCCCGTTTCCGGCACATGTGCAACAGCTTCTTCGTGGACCTGGTCTCCACCATGTGCTTCAAGGACAACACTCCGCCTCAGGGGCCTGTGATTGACACCCTGTTGTCCTTGCTCTTCATCCAGAAGGAGCCCCTTAGAGACGCTTCTCAAAGTGAGTCACCCTCTCCCTGTAATTGTCCGAGGCAGAGTCTTGCCTCAGCTTTGTACCATGATGGCTACAGTCCTTTCTCTCTGGCTGCAGAACACCGTGAGCACACGAAGTCTCTGTCTCCATTTGACGATGTTGTTGACAAGACCCCTGTTACCCGCTCCGTGGTGCTCAAACTCCTCCTCAAGCACAGGTCTGGAGCGAGAATTTTATTTCTTTGAAAAACACAGAAATAGTCTGGGAGTGTTTTCGTTTTAACCCCAGGTGTGGAGGATGGGGCTGTTGCAGGTTGTCGGCAGCGGCTCACTAGGTGGGGGTGTGGTTTTGCCAGCTGCCAATAGCTCCTGTGATTGTGTGACATTTGGAAGTCTGTGGACTCTTCAGAGGGTATATAAATATTAGGCCCTGAGAAGCAGGGTGAGTTGTTTGGTCAAGGCTCTAAAAGAAGTTATATATGGTGACTTGCCTCAAGGTATGCTCCTAATCAACAGAAAGTAGTCTAACCTTTCCCGCTCCATCCTATGTAGTGTTAGGGGGCTGAAAGGGTAGAAACGGGTGGAAGGAAAAGAACCCAAAAGTAGCCAAAGTCTGGCTACACATGTCAGTGGATCTCATCTGGAGCTTTGCTCTGTCTTGGCTATACCGGGGCTAGGAGCTAATCTGTGGTCTGGAGAAGCTCCTTCTGTGTGAGCAAACCTGCTTTACTTGAGGCTTGTGTGCTCATACTTTTCCCCATGGGCCCATGAGTGTGGCCCAGCAGCAACTGATACTCAGCACGAAACCATGGTGTGGTTCTGGCCCGCTCCTGCCACCCCGTCTTGTGATGCGTTGAGAAGTGACTCACTGGCCAGTGCTCCGGTATCCTGCAGGTCATGTGGGCTGTGAACAACACAGGAGTAGAGGCCCCCTGTCCTCTGTGGCGGAAGTGCTGAGCCACAGCTGCAGCTCTGCAAGTGTCCATGTGGTTCTAAGCCCCAGAATCCTGTCATGGCACTTGGCCTTCTGGGTACCTGCAGCTTTCCTTCCTTCAGGGGTGCTGGAGACAGGCTGGGCTCACAGCCCACAGGCACGCAGAATTGAAGGGAGATGCAGGTGTCACTCAACTGGCTTTCCTAAACCATGACTGTTCTGTGGGCAACAGAAGTGCGCTGGATACCAGCTGCACAGCAGGACACAGTGGGCACCTCATAGTCACATGGCACCCTGCTGAGTTAGGAACCAGCTGCTTGTTTCGGGTTATGCTATCTGCCCGGGTAACTGAAGGAGCATTGTCCTGAAGAGTGATCCTTGTCACAGCTAAACACCATGGCAGATAAACACAGTTTAAACACTTCAGTGAGGATTTGAATTTTAGACAATATGTATCCTCAACCACAGGCAGATGCTACATGGTAAGACTTCAGATTCTTTTTAAGGAGATGCATGGTGATGTTAATGACTCTGTATGTAGTGTTTTTTCCACTACATTCTATAATAAAAATGTATCAATAGTGCAGATATTTTCTAGATGACCAATGCTTGTATTCACAAACTCATCCAGGTGCTGGGGATGCAGTTTGGTAGACATAACAGTCCCTGGGTTAGAGCCTGGCACTGGGGGGAATCCCATAAACCGAGCCACGTGTGTCTGTCCACAGCTTCCATGAAGTAAAGGGTTACATCCAGAGCTACCTGACCCAGTTAGAGAACAAAGCATTCCCAGCAGAGGACAAGACCGAGCTGTACCTGCTCTTCATCAGCTGTCTGGAGGTAGGATGGCTCCCTGCACTTCTGGAAACATACAGTGAAAGCCTTTCTGAAAACCAACAGGATGCCATTGTAGTGAGGGCAATAAAGAGCTTTTGTGTCCTGTGTGACCGCTCACCAGGGAAGTTCCTATATAGTCCTAAGCTGCCTGGGGTGGTTCAGCACTGCCTCTCTCTCAGGGGCCATGGTGAGGTAGTAAACTCAGTGATGCCCAAGCTGGCAGCATTCTGTAGATGAGCAGTGTTTGCAGTGCTGAGTTCCCGGTAATGCATTTCTCAGGTGCTGCATGGCCACTTATCACAAAGAAGGAAACACCCAGTCTGCAGCACAGCACAGAATTGTACTAATCATGAGCTCGTCACTGTGAACACTTCCTGCCATCCTCACATTAAATAATTATACACTTTCCCTTGAAAGTTTGCCTGTTATACTCTTCCTCCTGCCCTTCCACAGAAGGGGATGCTCTCAATGACCCTGTCTTTCCCATGACTCTGCATGGGCTTGCTGGTGGGAACTGATGCCTTTAGAGCCTTTGTGCCCTTCAATCCTCAGGACTCCGTGCATGAGAAGACAAGTGCTGGCTTCAGAAGTCATGAGCAGGCCCTGAGAGAGGAAGGCCATTTCCTTAGGACATATTCCCCAGGAAGGCGAGGCCAGGAGCCTGGCAGCACGGCTTCGGTGGAGTACCTGCAGGAGGTGGCCAGAGTCCGCCTGTGCCTTGACCTGGCTGCTGATTTCCTCTCAGAGCTTCAGGAAGGCTCAGGCAAGTCTCTCCTGTGAAGATCCTCTACTTCAGAAGCCTGGGACGTATGGGAAGCCTGATTTTAGGTCAAAGCTGTCCTCTTACACATACCCTCTGTGTCCGCTGGCAGACAGATGTCCTGTCGCTGTTCTTCACCTGCTTCCTCCCTTCCCCACAGAACTGACTGAAGATAAACGGTGCTTCCTGAAGCATGTCGAGCAGTTCTGCACTCGCGTCAAGAATGACTGGCACCGAGTGTACCTTGTGAGGAAACTCTCCAGCCAGCGTGGGATGGAATTTGTGCAGAGCTTCTCCAGGCAGGGCCACCCATGCCAGTGGGTGTTTCCCAGGGGTGTCATTGCACAGCAGGTGAGGAGGGAGTCTTGGGCATGAAGGGCATTCTCCTCACTGTAGCTGGCCTTGGCTGAGGCTCAGCGTGCTGCCCACCTGTGCCTCCCGTATACAGATGGGAAATGAGTCTTTGCATCTACTTAAGCATGAGTGTGAACCCCACCACAGGAGGATACGTGTGTGTACGTATAAAGTTCTGGAGTGTTCATGTGCAGTTTATCTGGGTAGATTCAGGGAAGCTAAAGGAATGTTTCTGCCCTGCCACCAATTGCGTCCTTTCTGGCTGTGGCAGATAGAAGAGACCAGGTGTATCCTATTCTGTCAAGTCTTTCTCTGATTCACCTTTTCTGCCACTCAATTAGACTTCACTTTCAAACATGGGTGCTTCCTTCTACAAACTAACTTTCCCTTCATTGTTTGGGATTAAAGGCATGTCCCACTGTGCCTGAATCTAAACTTTTCTTTACCTGAAACTTGCGCTATACCAGGCTGGTCTCAGATCTGCTTGCCTCTGTGTCCTGGATTAAAGGTGTGTTTGTATTCCAGTATAATCAGACAGATCTAGAAAATCTTTGTTCTGAATTAATATTCCTCTACACATGCCAGCACTCCAGATGCAGAGACAAGCAGATGTCTGTAAATTGGAGGCTGACCTGGTCTACAGCCATAGCTCCAGGACAGCCATGGCTATATAAAGAAACCCTATCTCAAAAAACTAAAATCCCAGCCTAGTCCTCACCAAATCACCATAATTGGCTTAGAGGTGACAACTTTTATGTCTCCTGGTCTTTATAGCACTATGAGTGAAGAAATCAAGCAGCTACAAAGTCAGCCCACCCCTTCCTAGGCTTCTAGTCCACAGAAGAGACAGATAGCTCCCACAGATGGCTAGCCACCTCCAAGTCTCAGAGGACAACCTGGTGCCTGTGTCTGTCTAGCGTTCTTTGAAAATATCTCTCACATCCCCACTGTGACTAACCCCTACACTGCTGGGCTTGCAGAAGGACCACACAAGTCAGATGGACCGATTCCTCGTACATGGCAATGAATACAAGGCTCTTCGTGATGCAGTGGGCAAAGCTGTGCTCGAGTGCAAGACCCTGGACGTTGGGGCTGCCCTGACGGTAATCTGAGTCTGGCACCAGAAGGCACTCCCTGGAGGCCTGCATCTTCCCTTACGTGTGGTTCAGTGTCATGGGCCTTAGAGGAGCCATATAGCCTTAAATCTTATTTGCTATCTTTACCTTTGCAGGCCTGCAGAGGCCCCAAAGCCCAGCAGACAGCCTACTTACTGCTGGCCTTGTACACAGAGGTGGCTGCTCAGTACCGTTCGCGCAATGCCAGCCTCCATCCAGAAGCAAAGGTGAGCCACCCCACACAGCAGGGCTTGTGTCCAATCTCAACTCAATGCCACAAACACACATAATTTTCTATCTATGATACAGGTTTTCAGCCTTACTAGATGGTCTATTTTCAGTTTAGTCCAAAGCTTGCAGAATTACAACTAACATTCAGTTCAAGACTTAAAGATAATGTGGGGCATTAGAGGATGACCACTAATGTGGCCACGCAAAGCCTATTCTCTGAGGAACTTCCCTTGAACTGGTGATTGCTCGTCCACATTTGCCTTAATGTTTGGTAGTAAAGTGTGGACTACTAAAGCTCAAACAAACCATGAAATTCCAGTGTTTTGTTTTTTCTTCAGTGTGTATGCTGGATAGTGCCTGCCACAGACAGGATCTGTTTTTCTGGGTTTTTTTTTTTTGTTTTTTTGTTTTTTTTTTTGAGGCAAGGTCTTGCTGTGCCTGTGTGGCCCAGGCTGGCTCAAACTCACGATCCTCTTCCCTCTGCCTCCCAAGTCCTGGGATTATAGGTGTGCATTATGACACCCATGTTCAGCCTGGGGTTGGGGGTTTGGTGTTTCTTTGCTTTTTGATACAGGGTATCATGTATTTGGTCTCGTCGTAAATGTGAACACCTCATTCTCCTGTTTCTGCCTCCCAGCTGCTCAGGCATGTACCACTATGTCCAGACCTACAATGTGGTTTTGAAACATGTTAACATTTTTTCCATCAGCAAATTGAGGCTGTAAAAGATTTCGTCAAGGAAAGCAAGCTCCTTTCTGCGCCTAACGTCAGACACTTTGCAATATCGCTAGTGGATAATACTCTGCCCCTGCTGCGAACCAGGACTGCCAACAGCAGCCTGGAAGGAACAGTGACCGAAATGGCTGTCCATGCTGCGATCGTACTCCTCTGTGGACAGAACAAAGTCTTGGAGCCCCTAAGGAAACTGGCCTTCTCTCCGGTCAACATGCTGGTAAGATCACGTCAGTTTTCCCTCTGTATCTTACGGGCTTTGTCCTTGTGGAGAGCAAACCTGCAGACCTGGGAACATTAAACCACTTGTCTTCTTGATTTTGATCTGTCTACCCACAGTGGTGGTGAAAACATGGCTTGCCCTTTGCTGTCTCCCACAGACTCCTGAGCACTGTGTTAGCCAGGCTTCCCAGAGAACAGAACCAATGGCATTTGATAGCTTGATACAGTCTGGGTAGCTCAATGATGGCTGCCTTACACTGGGGAGGCTAAGAACACAGCAGCTCAGTCCACGTGGCTGAGCCTGCACAGTCCCCATCTGACACTGAAGACATAGATGATTCCTGGAGAGACACTGATGGCAGTGATAGATGGCAGCAGTAGCAACAGGAAGATGAACTCACCAGCACAGTGGGAAGGCAGCAGGCCCTCCCACTATAGCAAAGTTTCTTCTAGCTGCCACCTTTATGGAAAAGTACTGCCCACATTTAGGGTGGGTCTTCCCACTCCCAATAACCTGATTAAGAAAACCCCTCATGGTAAGCCCAGCAGTTTCTCTCTTAGCTGATTCCAGATCCAATCAGACTGACAGCCAAGATTGGCCATCACCATCAGGTATGCCTGGCAAACAGTTGTGAGGCTGGACAGTCATGGCCATCCTTGCTCTGGCCTCTAGCTGTGAGGCTGTAAGGCTGTGCACTCATGACCTGTCCTGCTTTCGCCTTTCAGAATGCTTTTCTCCCAACAATGCCTGAGGACATGCTGGTTCAAGCCAGGGCTCTGATGGGTTCGGAAGGTGTCCACTGGTATAGTAAGTGTTGCTGTCATGCTTTTCTGGGCTCACTCAATCAATCAGCCAGTGATTGTACAGGCCTTGGGTTGTGCTTGGGATCCATAGTTACCTTTAGTGGCTTACATACAGTCCATGCTCGGCTGTGCATCTGAGTCCATTCAGAGGGCTCTTTGCAAAGTGCCTGTGCTTTCCAGAATGCCACATCTGAGAAGAGGGTTCTCTGAGCCACACAAAGACAAGGCACAAGATGGCAGTTTTGACCCAAAGATAACTTGTGAAAGACAGGACTGGAAGGCAAATAATATAGCTCAAGGCTTTGTGTACATTTGGCCATTGCTTTGAGTAAATAATCTTTTAAAAATACATTTAAATTTTGTCAGATAACAATCCTCAGAAAAGAAACGTGGAAAATACTATCAACTTTCCCACCAAGTTAACTAAGTGTGAATTGCAATCAGTTTCTCTTGGCTTTCTAACATTATATTCAGACATGTTCACTAAGCACATCTGTCTTTAACACCAGGCATATGTCCCATGCTGTCTCATCATTTACCTGTCAGTTCAGATTTCTAGGGAGGTTGAGGCTGTGGAACACCTGGTCAGGTCAGAGGGGCCAGAATATGGGTCATTTGAACCTTTACTAGCCAATGTGTGTCCTGTTCTTTTAACAGCTTGTCCCAATGGCCATCCATGCTCTGTAGGAGAGGTAAGTTTTGGTGTTTGGGGGCAGAATTTGGTTGGGTGCTGAGAAGAGGTGGGCTGGAGTTTGGAACCCTGAGCTTCTGGTAACACACAGTGGTTCTGAGGACCGCTCAGGATATTCTAAGTTCTGAAGGCTTCTAGTCCAGGGTGCTCCAAGTAGCACCATGGCAAGCTCCATTATGCGGCCTGCTCCACACTTCTCAGAACAGTTAGCAGCATGGCTAGCCTCTGCACAGTAGATCCGGGTAGAAACACCTGCCAGAGTGTGACAAGCTAGGATGTTTCCAGACGTTGTCACAAGGCCATGGACCCCAAAGTGCTTTTGGTTGGTAATCAGCACTTCCTCACCCCACACAGCAGGGTCAGTGACACCACAGAATGGAAAGACATTCAAGAGCGGCCCAAGGAGAATTCATGTAATCACCCTCTGGGATATGAAGGCACCACCCCAGGCCCTGTGCTTGCTAAGGAACAGAATACCAGGCTGGAGGGACACATTGTTCATTAAGAAGAGACATAGAAGTACTGAGGCAAACACTTAACCTCTTCTGGAATTCAAGTTCTTCTTTGTCCATGAAATGAGGAAAGAGACTCTTCCCCAGGCTACTCCAGGCCTTGGTGTACTGTGGGCTATATGTCATCAGATAGAGCCACACCATTTCCCTTTTTTATCATAGACTTAAAAAAAAGTTTTATTTATTATGTATATAGTATTCTGCCTACACATATGCCTGCAAGCCAGAAGAGGGCGCCAGATCTTTATAGAAGGTTGTGAGCCCCCATGTGGTTGCTGGGAATTGAACTCAGGACCTTTGGAACAGCAGCCATATCTCCAGCCCCCATCCATCTAGCTTTTTAAAAGGGGCCTTTGGGAATAATAAATCTTGTAGTTGGATTTTTTTTTAAATAAATATCTCCAACATATATAGAAGAAATCAGACTGGAAACAAGTAATGCCATTTTTCATGGTGCTAGATAGTGAAGCCCTAAGATACAGGTACAGGAAAGAAAGCAAGATTGTGCTTCAGATTTTCCTATCCTGTGTCAATAAGATTGGGATTCAAACTTTTTTTAATAATTTATTTATTTATTATGTGTACAGTGTTCTGCTTACATGTACACCTGCATGATACAAGAGGGCACCAGATCTCATTATAGATGGTTGTGAGCGGCCATGTGGTTGCTGGGAATTGAACTCAGGACCTTTAGAAGACAGTCAGTCCTCTTAACCTCTCAGCTATCTCTCCAGCCCCTCAAGCTCAGTGTTAGCGTCTACTTTTCCTAAATGTCTGCTTTTTCCCACTGTCAATATGCTTGTAGTGCCTACCCTGTCCCGCCCCAGAGCCCACACCCACAGGGGAGGCGGTCCCCTCCCAGGGCCGAGCAGGGTGGCTACACGGCAGCACTTGTGCATGAAACAACACTGTGTTCACTCTAGTGTGGGAAGCCAATGCAGCAGAGCGTCTGTCCGGACTGCCGGGTTCCTATCGGAGGCCGCAACCACATGCCACTCACTGGCTTCAATCCTATCAGGTACATGAGCCGCCTCTTCCCTCTGTGGCACAGCCACAGCCACCAGGATCTGTGTCACGCACGGCAGCAGTGCCAAGGTCCCTGCCATCAGAAAACTGTAAGGCGCTGTCACTGGACTGAAGTAGGAAGCAGTCTGCGTGTTAACAGTGTTGTGTGGGTCCTGGTAGAAGGGTTGTTCTATAAGCTGGTGCCCTGATTCAGGAGGATAGTCGGGGCCAACAACCTGGCACAGCACTTGCCTATCTCCACATGCTGCCCAACGTGTGCCTGTAAACCGTCAGTTTTAGCTCTCTCTCTCATCTTCCCCTTCCCACACTCCTGTGGTTTGGAGTGGGTTTGTGTTGTTGTTTGCATAGGGTTTCATGCTATACCCTTGGTTCTCCTGGTACTTACGCTGTGGCCCAGGCCTGCCTCTGCCTCCTGAATGCGAGGACTCCAAGGCACACCACCACACCTGGCTTGTTTTTGTTTTTGAAAATGTGCGGACAATGAAGGACACATAATCAGACTTGTCAAATATGGCCATTGCTTGGTCTGTGTGAAGGGTGTGCTCGAAGACGCCCACCCACCATTCTAAAGTCCATCATAAAGGCTGCCTGTCATCTGGCGCGGCAATTAGATAGAACGCCGTGCCTCTCCCATCTGGGTTGTCGCCGCATCTTCAAAGCACGAGTGCTGTATAAATACCTGTTCTCCTGCACTATTAGGGGAATTGGCACAAGAAAGCCAACCTTTGGTTGTGGTTTGCAGTTGTTTGGCTCTAGAGAGCCAAAGGGCCTGTTCTAGCAGACTTCATAGTCTAGATAAAAGCCTAGCTCCCAAGTGTAGCTGCCCATTCCCTCGTTAGTGGTTGGTGGGGCCTGTCTGCAACACAGTATGCGCTATACTTGTGCTCTAGTCAAAGCTTACCACATTGTGGCCGCAGCTGAATGTGCACAGCTGTACCTCCCACCCTACAGATGCAGAATGTTCTTCCAGACCTTGCATCCCAGTTACTGGGACAATGAGAGGAATGTGGGAAGCACTTGCCTGGGTACAAAGTGTGGCAAAGTCCAGGTGCCCAGAGACAGATGCCTTCTTGGGGACAGCAGCAGCCATTTCATGCAGCTTCTCTAAACTGAGTCTTGGGGGGTCAGCTAGAAGGTAGATCTGAAAAGATACATAGGCAGACATCCCAGGCCTAGAAGAAGGAGGACTTTAATTTTCCTCCAAGCATGGAACCCTTCCTCCTGAGGGTCGGAGATGAGCTTTCAGTCTTCACCTTGGCTCTTTTCCAGTGACACTATGGACAGAACGAAGACTGGCCACGTGTTGGGAAACCCCCAGCCCAGTGGTGCTGCAGTGGCTTCTGACCGAGGGATGTCACCAGTGACCTTTGTTCTCACCCGGCTGCTCACTCACTTGGCTATGCTTGTGGGAGCCACCCAGGATCCCCAGGTATTTGTAATGAGCCTCTAGAGGAACTATCTGTTATCTCCTGTCAGCTCACCAGGCCAGTACCTGTGGAGTCTGCAAGGGGACAAAAACCTAATGTCTCCTAACCGTTTCCAACATGGTGGGAATGGGATGATGTGCTCTTCAGATTATTTAAAATCCACTTCACTTTTTATTAATACTTTCATGATGCTCCAGAGGATCCCTTGCCCAGCTTCCTCTTAAACTGACACCAACTAGTTTCTGCATCTATGAGATTGATGTCCCTGTGTACAAGCTATCACTCTCAGGGTGCAGCATGGAGAGCAGGCTAAGGTCATTCATGCTGCGTCTCCCCATTTTAGTATTAGCCAAGAGGACAAGGAGTTCAAGGTTGGTCTTCTGCTCTCAGAGGACCCCAATGTCGGCTTCTGCCTGTCCTTGCTCTCCTGTTACACCAACAAATCAGTGTCTTCCTGGCCTCTCCTGGACTCTTCATCTTTTGTATGTGATATATCCTGGGCATTTTGTTTCGTTACTCCCAGGCCATGATCAAAATCATTACTCCTCGGGTCCAGGACCCACAAGGCTTCCTACAGCAGCATACCCAGAGAGACCTGGAACAGCTAACCAAGATGCTGGGCAGGAGTGCAGACGAGACCATCCATGTGGTACACCTCCTCCTGGGTGGCTTGCTCAAGGATCAGCACCCTGTGTTTGGCCAGAGTAAGCAAAGGGGGCAAGGGCTAAGCTGGGCTGAGGGATCACTTCCCATGACTCCTGAGTGACTGAAAACCACAAACTTGAGCTTAGCTTGATGACCTGTGATCTAGGAGTACTGTGAGTTCAAGGGCAGTCTGGGCTTCACACTAAAATCCTTCAAACAAAACCAGAATAAATGGGTGGGGGAGCATGCACCCTTACAGGAATGCTGAAGAGGTTCCTGTGTTCCCCATCCACCAACCTACCTAAGAAGGCCCATGTGCCTGTGCTACTTGGAGTGTTCACACACAAGTGCAAGTGTTGGAGACATGCCCATCAAGAATCATGTGCAAGAATCAGTCACTAATGCTGGGCATGGTGCACACCTGTAATCCCAGTACTCAGGGAGGCAGAGGCGGGTGGCTCTCTGTGAGTTTGAGGCCAGCCTGTCTACAAAAAGGAATCCTGCCTCAAAACATAAAAAGGAAAAAAAAATCAGTCACTAGCTTTGCTTCTGGTTTTTACTAAAAATTCCAGGGTTGTATATTAGTCTAATAGTTGACAATGTACAGTTTACATGTACACAGTTTATTGGAAAAAAAGGCAAGCTCTGCTCACCACATTAGAACATTTCTGTCCTAAGCATTTAAATCTCCCAAGAAAGGGCATGCAAGATGATATATCACTGAAGTTGAAATCATTTTTGTAAAGACTGATTTATGTATATGAGTGCCCTGTCTTCACGCACACCAGGAGGAGGAGTCAGATCCCATTGCAGATGTTTGGGAGCCACCATGTGGATGCTGGGAATTGAACTTAGAACCTCTGGAAGAACAGCCAGTGCTCTTAACCTCTGAACCATCTCTCCAGCCCATGAAGATGGCATTATTATGTCTTTTTCTTAACTGCAAAAAAGTTTTTTTATTTTGGTGGTGCTGTGGCCTGGAACACAATAGGGAAACATTTCTCTGAAGCTATACCAGAGTCCTGCAGGAATCTCTTCAGATCATCAATGAGAAAGCAGTGGTATCCCGAGTCTTTCTTTTTGCTGGGTTGTGAGTTTTAGGAGACTCTCCTGTCATCGCCTCCCATGCAGCTCTTGCAATGCAGATGTTTCAGGTCCCGAGAATAGAGTTCGGCTTGTCAGGATTGGCTAGCCAGTGCTCTTAACCCCATCCCAACCTTCTGGTCCAAGGTGTTATTTTAAAATAATATACAATAAAAAGTGCTGCCTGCAAACAGAACCCACTCACTTAGGGCCTTCCTCCCCAGTCAGCATTACAGGGCTATTTAGTAAAACCTCTTTTCATTGAAAACCTGTTTTGGCAAAACCACCTTCATGGGTCCTGGTCTGGGGATAGCTACTTGAGTGGCTGGTGGTGGCACATGGCCACTGTCCTGTCACTGCTCCTGGGCTTGTGTTTTAAAGTTCTGTCCTTAGTACTTTGTTCAGTATGGTTTCATGAGGACAGCAATAGGGTCAGTGATTGTCTGAGGTTGAGCTGTCTTCACAAAGGCAATAGCAGCAGATGATTGCATCAAGCGCTGTTGGCATCCTTGGGGAATGCAGGAAAGTACTTCCTCATAATAGAACATTTCATTGGCACTTATTTGGTGCTTACTGAATGTAAGATGCTATGGATCTCATTCTGGGGTAACCCACATACTGTTTTATTTGTAGGAGTGTTAGACTTTAATGTGGACTTGTTAACCAAAGCACACAGAAACAACTGGGAGAAGTACTTTGAAACTCTTCTTCTATGGGAACTGGAGGTGAGCTGTCGCTTAGCGCCTATGTCTCGGTTAGGAGGAGGGGTCTCCCACTCTGCTGAGCAAGCTTTATCCATCATTGCTGGAGAAGGACTGCAGGAGCCTCATCTGAGCCTCAGATTTCAGCTTGCTTGTCATCACTTTAGGCAGCTGAATGTGAGGGTGAGAAGCAGATCTACTGTCCTAGAAAGGCCCACTAGGATGCACAGCAGTCGCAGATGAGATACTGTCGGACAAGAACATCACTGAGAGGAACAAAGCATTCCAGAAATAAAGTGAGGAGATGAAAGGCAAGCAGTGAGGATGGCCTTTAGTCTTGCATTTACTGTATCCAGGGAAGCAAAACCCTAAAACAAGGAAGTGTTTAGATCATAACAGAAACTAGCAATGAGACAGGCAAGGAAAGGAGGTTAGGCACCATACAGTTGCGAGGCTTCTCAGCCTCACAGGTGCAGCAATGTCTCAATTCTAGAATTCTCTCATTTTCATCACCAGCATCTTGACCAAACCTTGCCAGCTGTAAATGCTCTTATCAGCCAAGATGAACGCATAAGCTCCAACCCTGTGACCAAAATCATATATGGGGACCCAGCGACCTTCCTGCCCTACTTGCCCCCCAAAAATGTGGTTCACTGCTCGAAGATTTGGAGTTGCAGAAAGAAGATCACAGTGGAGTACCTGCAGCACATTGTGGAACAGAAAAACGGCAGAGAAACCGTGCCTGTCCTCTGGCACTTCCTCCAGAAGGTACGAGTAACTGCTGGTTGACCTCACCTATTCTGTGCAGACCAGTCCCAGGAACCAGGAAGCCCTAACCCTTTGCTCACAATAGTGGCACCTAGGGTTGAAGCTCTGAGAAGCACTTGCTGGTATCAGGAGATGCAAAGAGAAAAGCAGTATCAGGCAGTCTGGAGCATAGTCACAGGTGAAATACATATGGTTTCCAGAGATGGTTCAGTTTTGTTTTTTTTTTTTAATTGATTCAGCATTCTTAACAATGCCTGTGGCTGGGTAGTACCCAGATCTCAAGGCATTTGAATATACAGCACCAGATCAAACCCCATACTTGTTGGCCATCTGTATTTCTTTTTAAGAATTATCTATTCGGATCATTTGACCACTGTTAATGGGATTGTTTGGTTATTGTTAAGTTTATGAGTTTCTTACATACATAAGCCTTTTTTAAGGTAAACTTCAAATCTTTATCTCTGTTGACTGCTTCTTTGTTAAACAGAAAGTTTTCAGTCTGGTATAACCCCACTGGTCAACTGGTGCTTTTGTGTTTCTGTCCAGAAACTTCTCTTCACTCCAGCCTGTTTCCCCTGGTTCCTCTGGCAATTTTGGGATTTACATTTAGATATTTGGTCCACCCTAGTTTGACTTCTGCACTGGATGAGACAGGGTTCAATCCTCAGGGCAGCTGGCTTTTGACTGGGCACACAGGCACATGGGTCTGCCGATGGGTGGCAGCACTGTATGTAAAGGCATTCGTGGGCACAGAGGAAGAGAAAGAATGGGGTCGCCTCTACCTGATGCTAAATCCTGTGGTATGTCACCATGAAAAATGGAACACTGACCAGATTAAATTAGCAGTACCAGTCCCCCATATACCTACAAAGTATACATGCCAGACAGCATTTCTCAGGGAAACAGAGGCATCAGTACTAACCTATCTTCCTTTCTGTAGGAAGCGGAATTAAGGCTGGTGAGATTCTTGCCTGAAATCTTAGCCCTGCAAAGAGATCTAGTGAAACAATTCCAGAATGTTTCAGAAGTGGAATACAGTTCCATCAGAGGTTTTATTAACAGTCAGCATTCAGGTATGACTACCCAGCTTTAAAAGATGCTGTGACTATTTGTGTGTAACAGATAAGGGGCTGATGGCTCAGGAGCAGGTGAGCTGTGCATTAAGCATGAGATGCAGAGCCCTATTTCTAGCTATATCAGCTGTGGCAGGAAGGCAAGGAGCTGGTGTGGGTCAGGACTTGGCTCTTCTGTTGTAGTTCTTACCAAATGCTTTGCTCAACAGATGGGCTAAGAAAGCTGTTATTTGATCGAGTCACTGTATTTCTGTCCACATGGAACGCACTGAGACGGTCACTGGAGACCAATGGTAAGTGTCCTCCCTCTAGCAGAGTCACAACAGAATTGCTGAGCACACAGTGCTCTGAGCTCAGCTCTGCCTGTCACACCCAGCATGCTCTCTAGGGGTCTTCAGATGGAGGCTGTCTTAGTTAGGGTGACTTTCTGTGACAAAACACCATAACCAAAAGCAAGTTGGGGAGGAGAGGGTTCATGTGACTTATTCCTTCCTCATCAAAGGAAATCAGGACAGGAACTCGAACAAGGCAGGAACGTGGAGGCAGGAGCTGATGCGGAGGCCATGAGGGGTTACTGCTTACTGGCTTTCTTTCTCTTACAGAACCCAGGACCATCAGCTCAGTGATGTCCCCACTCATTATGGCTTGTACCTCCCCCATAAATTATTAATTTAAAAAATGTCCTACAGGCCTGCCTAGAGCCAGATCTAATAGAGGCATTTTCTCATTTGAGGCCCCCTCCTCTTTGACTATAGCTTACGTCAAGTTGACATGAAACTAACCGTTACAGAGGATCTGGGAGAAGTATGACAGCATTAGAACCTTCATCTTCTTGAATCTAAAAACTGGGTTTTAAGATAGAACTGGGATCACTGAAAACTTGTATGTTTGGTTAGAGGCGAGACATTAAAACCAGCTTCCCAGCTGGAGAGATGGCTCAGAGGTTAAGAACACTGACTGTTCTTCCAAAGGTCTTGAGTTCAATTCCCATGCAACCACATGGTGGCTCACAGCCATCTATAGTGAGATCTGGTGCCCTCTTCTGTCCTACAGGCAAAGCACTATATAAATAACATAAACCTTAAAAAAATAAAATAAAAAAACCAGCTTCCTGCTCTGCGTTAGATGGGGTGACCATGTCAGTTCACCTCTTCCCCTCACCTTCATGTTGAGGCTTCATGTTGACATGTCTACCCTGTCATTTTTAGGTGAGATCAAGCTGCCAAAAGATTACTGCCGCTCCGACTTGGATCTGGATGCTGAATTTGAGGTCATCCTTCCACGGAGACGGGGCCTGGGCCTCTGTGGAACTGCTTTAGTCAGCTACTTGATCAGGTTACACAATGAAATGGTCTACACCATTCAGAAGTTCTCCAGTGAAAACAGCAGGTGCGTGCACAAGCCAACGGACCATGGTTGCTTTCCCATCGCCTGACCTCCCTTTGCCACTCTCTCTAGAGTCCTCAGGCATACAGCTTTGACCTGTGCTCAAACAGGAGTGTCCCTGTGTGTCTGCTCTTGGCACCAAGCATGTGTCTCATCCCGCAGCTATTCTGTGGATACCTCTGAGGTTGCTGACCTGCATGTCATCAGCTATGAGGTGGAGCGGGACCTGACTCCACTGATTCTCTCCAACTGCCAGTACCAAGTACAGCAAGGGGGAGAAACATCACAAGAGTTTGACCTAGAGAAGATCCAGCGGCAGATCAGCAGCCGCTTCCTCCAGGGCAAGCCCAGGCTGACCCTCAAGGTAGGCTGAGCCTGCTGCTAGTTATGTGCTTTGTGTCTCTGTCATGAATACCCTTCAAATGTCTGAGCAACACCGGAGTGCACTGTGCCGCCCACGGTGTCGTCTCCTTCCCACAGCTCCAGCAGCCGCCTGGCTGTGGTGATCTCAGGCCATTTGGCACCAGCATCTGCACCTCATTCCCCACAGACAGCCTCCATGGATTTAGCTTTAGTTTTTCTACTATTCTTAATGGCGCCACCAAGGAACTCTGCCATTGTTGCCCAGTTCCTCAGCATTCTATCCCCAGCCTGTCATTTTAGCCATCTGTCATGGTGTTCCCTGGATCCTCTCTGCGTTGGCACCCTGCATGGCATTCCTCTGCCTCCCTTCACTTGACAGAGACGGCCCTGAGGCCTGGCTCCAGCTCAGGTTTCCAGTCACTCGGTTGTCTGCCCTCACACACAGGCTTCCTGCCACCCATGGAACACAATGGCAGAGCCACACTCTGTTCCTTCATCTGGACTGCTGTTGGCCCTTCTGTCCAGTCAGATGCTACATGTAGTTTGTGTGTGCTGACAGACGTCTGTAGGTTTATCACACAGCTCACAGTCAGGCCAGAGCCATTTCTGATTCACTCTGACAGCCCTGCTGGCCAGCGAAGTGACTTCCTTGTCCAAGTCATTGAAGAGATGGTGAATGAGCTGTCCCTCACCTGGTGTTCCTTGTATACTCAGTATGGGACAGTGTTCTATATGGCAGTATCTTTGAAGCCACTGTAGCAAGGCTTCCTGGTTGTGTTTGCAAAGAGAGTGGCTTCAGCATAGATGTCCTGCCGCAACACTGCTGCCTTCACCAGGAAAGCCCTGAGTAACTGGGTACTGACCCTTAGTTACTGAGGGATGAATGTATTTGCCATCTAGTGAAAACACCCACTGTGAATTTCATCTCTAAAAACTTTTCTTTCTCAATTTAGGGAATACCCACCCTGGTGTACAGACACGACTGGAACTATGAGCATCTCTTCATGGACATCAAGAACAAAGTGGCACAGGTGCTCATGACAGTCCTTGTCACTTGCTGGGCGGCTGTCTATACTGAAGACAGCTCTGGCCAGCTTCATCACATTCCTGTGTGAGCACTAGAGTCTCCGTGTCTCTATAAGAACCCTAGGACTCCAGAGGAAAGCAGGATAGCAGATCTCCAGATTTTCTTGTTCAGTTTAAACATATGGACTGTGGGGCTGGTTTCTTAGGAACATATCAGGGCTGTGTGAGCTGAGGCTAAACAGCCAGAGAAGTTCATGTGTCCCTGCTCTTTCCTAGCAATTCTGAGAGGATGCTATATGGCTGGGCCTCCTCATAGGGTGGTTTTGAGGCTCTGAGTTTGTCTATTTCTGTGGAGTCTGGAGTGCTGCCTGCACTTTGTATGCACCAAACATCAGCCAGTTGCCTTCTGGAGAGCCTGTCCCTGCTCTAGCTTGAACAGTGACAAGCTAAGCTCTTCTCAGTTGGTAAGAAACAAGCCCAGCCATAACTCCACCCTTACATTTTGTTCCCCAGAACCCACTCCCTAACTCAGCCATCAGTAGCATCAGTGGACAGCTTCAGTCCTATAGCGATGCCTGTGAAGCCCTGTCTGTCATTGAAGTCAGTCTGGGTTTCCTGAGAACAGCTGGTGGGGACCCTAGCATGGACCTGACTGTGTACATCCAAGATGTCCTGCAGATGGGTGAGCAGACAGCTCATGTTATAAAGGTAAGTACTAGTGCCAAGCCTGGTGCTATAAACCAATAATCCCAGTTCCGGTCAGCAGGAGTTCTATCCCATATTAGGCTTCTGAGCAAAAAAACCCATGTCTCAAAACTGAGGGATGTCCTCCTGGGAAGTGAGCATCTAGGGAGAGCTCCCCATCTGTGAACACTGTGGATTTGCAGTGTGTGATGTCATAGCTTTGTGTTGCTTGGGAAAGATCAGTTGAACTTGTGGATAAGACTGTCTCATGACAAGGGAAACAGAATGAGCTCAAGACAGAAATGTTTCCATGATGTGGCAGTGAGATTCCTTAATGCACTGGTGACACTGTTCCTCTTTCAGGCCTTACACAGATGTCAACTGAGACATGCCATTGCTCTCTGGCAGTTCCTATCTGCACATAAGTCAGAACAGCGGCTGCGACTGAAAAGGGTGAGTCTCACCTTTGCTTTCACTGTGGAGGGAGCAGCACTGACCATCTGCCCAGGCCTGAATGTGTCACATTGGACCCTTCATTTCAGGAGCTGTTTCGGGAAATTGACAGGAAATACAAACAGGAGCTTAGTCCACAACACGCAAGGCTTCTCAGCACATTCCTGAATGAGGCCGGCCTGGACGCCTTCCTGCTGGAGCTCCATGAGATGATTGTACTGAAACTCAGGGGTCCCCAGGCTGAGAGCAGCTTCAACCCCAACTGGAGGTATGTCTGGCCTTGTACAGCTGATGGCAGAATATCCTGTTGCTGGTGGCTTCCCCTATTCTCCTTATATCAAGTAGAGTTACATAAACAAATGTTCACTTTGCAGCAGAAGCCACACCACTGTGTGAAGGAGGTAGAACAGTTAGCTATCTCTTCCAAGAATGTCTCTCTCGGTGTGTCTGGTCTTGCAAGCATCTTGGTCCTCTTGAACTGGAAAGCATGACCTCTTGCTGGGTTGATGTTAAAAACTCTCTTGTTCCTTGATTTTCCAGCCTCAAGGAGACTCTGGTGAGTTACATGGAGACTAAAGAGAGTGATGTCCTTCCAGAAGTGGAGTCCCAGTTCCCAGAAGAGATACTCCTGTCCAGCTGCATCTCTGTGTGGAAAGCAGCTGCCACACGCAAACAGGAGCGGCAAGTGAGGTAGAGCACCTCTGCCTTCCTCAACACCCCACCCCCACCATAGCTGTGGCCTTGTGTGAAGGAGAGTGCACACAGCACTGGATTCAAGGCTCACACACACCATACAATCTGGTGGCTTTTTGAGAGCCAAGCTGTTTCTGGAACATGTGCCTATTCTAAAAGTTCGTCAAGTATGATGAAACAAAATTGGCAATCAACTGCCTCCTGTACATTCCAGAAGAAACTAGAGTGCAGTAAGATCACACCCAACAATGATCCTTAAGACTGCCAGGCTCTTACCTCATATTCCATGGCCACCACTTTATTGCATAGAGAGAGCAAAAACAAAGGTAGTAATTTTTTATTCCATAGCATATATACAGAAGAATCTCATTTTATTCTGTCTTCCAGTCCCTGAATTTATAAATACTATGCACTTATCTCTTGGTTTGCAAGATGTATGAAAATTGGTACACCAAACCAAGGAAACCCAAGGTGCTGGTAAAAGCTGTAAGGCCACATGAACAAGAGCTAATGTCAACCCCACCATGAGTCACTTCTAATTTCAATGGGACAAAGCCAAACACTCCCTGAGAACCCTGGACGGGGAGTGCGGAAGGGTGACTAAATTGGAGAGCGGGAACTGTTGGGTGGTAGGGCGCTTGCCCACCTTGTGCAGAGCCCTGGGTTCTCTCCCCAGCACCACAGATGAGACAGGGGACAAACAACAAAAAGCACAGCAGACTGGCCAGTGCAGTTTCCAGTTCCTACAGCTTGAGATTTCAAGTGAAAATGTGTTAGTGTAAGCCTCGATCAGTGGTGTTTAGGAACTGGCACTGTGACTAGGGTAGAGTATATGTGGTGCCCTAAAATTCAGTTTCAGCATGTTCAAAAGAAAGGCATCGGAGAGTACTGTGAAGGGTTACTGACTGCAGCTGTCCAGCCAGCACGCACTGTGAGCTTAGCCTCCTGAGTACGCAGCGAGCTGGCTGAGTGCAGACCAGGTAAAGAGGAGGAGGAAGAGCCCACCCTGACCTTGTGCTGCCACTCTGTGTCAATCAACTCGGGTTCCCTCCATCCTTCTGGACACTCACAACTGGCCTCTCACCACCATCTGCAGATGTAAGAACAGTGTTTACGAGCTGGAAGTCATTTCCTTCTCAAGTCTTGAACGCTAGGGCCCAGGGACTCTGAGCTACAAAAACACAGCATGGTGGTCAGCCCTGCAATGGACTCAGCTCCACCAGTAGAAGGTGCATCTGGAACCATACCCCTCACAGCCTGATATGGGGGCCAGGCTCTGCCAGTAACGCATTTCAGACTGTGTTCACAGCAACAGTGATCTCTTATTCCAAACTAGAGCACCCGTCCTCGCGTGTCCTCCCCCCAGGTTTCCTGTTGAATGGATGTTCTTTCGGGGCACTGGGCTCACTGAACTTCCCAACACCTATGATACCTCAGAGGGCAGCTCAGCCCCATACTGTTTCTTGTTGTAAAGGCTTTTGTTTTTTGGCCTCAGCCTAGGTGTTTGTTTGTTTTTGTTTTTTCTGTCATGAAGAATTTTTAATTAAGATGTTTAATTTTGTATGCTGTTTCTGTCTATGTAGTGTTTCAGTGTCTGTACAAAATACATGGATCTAACACCGGCAAAAGTAAACTGCATCATTTTTGTCATTCCTATTTTAATAAACTTGAGCTTTACAGCTAAGAGCTCTTTTTGGATCCAGGAGATGTCTCAGCGACTAAGGGCAACTGGCACCCAGCCTGACAACCCTGGGAACCCATGTAGTAAAGGAGAGAACTGGCTTCTCCAAGCGCTCCCACACGCGTGCCCATGCGCACACACACACACACATTATTTTTTAATATTTATTATGTATACAGTCTTCTGCACTGCATGTACACCTGCCCACCGGACCTCATTATAAAGGGTTGTGAACCACTATGTAGTTGCTGGGACTTGAACTCAGGACCCCTGGAACAGCAGCCAGTGCTCTTACCTCTGAGCCATCTCTCCAGTCCCCCCCACACACACACTTTCTCTCATTTAAAAAATGGTGAATTTTTAGATTTTTAAAATCCTTTTGAGTGCAGTTTCCATTTCTTACATGAGGCTTTTCGAGATGGTTTTTGGTTTTCTGTGGAAATGTTCCTGCTGTAGTCTACAATAGGGTGCAGAACAAAACCTACGCTCTTTTTTTTTTTTTTTTTCTCCTCTGAGCAGGACTCTTGTTTATGATAGAGACAGCACTGCCCTACTGCCACTGAACACATCTACCAGGAAATAGAGATGAGCTGATTCAGCAAATTGGGCTGTAATAAGGAAGAGCCCTTAGAAATAGGAAAGAGAAGCAGTAATTCAAATCCCATGCCTTTCCTAAAGCATTGCATGACTGGCCATTTATTAACTGAAATAGTCATGAGCTACTTCAGTTCCAAGAAGAAAGCAGTGGCTCAGAGGGCTCAGCCAGGTCACACAAGTGACCCAAGTCTGGGTGCCCCGAAGTACCAGGTTGTGAGCAGGAACATGCCTCATGCTGTTACAGGACTTACTGGAGAGGGGTAAGCACACACGTAATCACCCAAATAATATGTTCACCAGAAGACCACAGAAATGACTCCAAACAAGTCTAGGTACAAGTCTAGTGACTCAGAACTGCATCCCTGAAAGGTCCAACCCTGCTTGGGTAACACTTTATCAAAGCTGAACCCTAGGGACCCCTGAACAGTAACAGTTATCTCCACAGGTCCCTTTTCTCCCTGTAACTCCTAACTCATTTCACCTTGAAGGCAAATCTAGTAAGTCTTTGGACTTCTGGGCTCCAGAGCCTCCCTCTGCTTCTCAGGTGCCAGTGTCTCAGGAGGAAAGAGCTCCTCAACAGGTGTTGAGTGTTGAATGTCCGAAGTGGAAGTCTCTGGTTTCTTTGGAAACTCAGTTATGTTATGTAAATGTTTTTGTTTTAATCCTAACTGTGGGATTTTAGATTGGACTTTAGTTTGTCACAGCTGATAACTGTCTCGTGGGGTGTGGTCTTTGCCAGCTGGTACCAGCCTGCCTAGTGAAGCAGGGAGAGGGGCATGGCCTAGGATTCAGGAAGATAAAGAGGAGAGCTCTGGGAGAAGGTGTGCCCTGTGGTGTGTGGCATGTGACAGTTTGGAGCGGTGAGACCGTGGTGGCTTGGAGATAGAAATGTTTCAACACGGTGGCTCGGAAGAGACTGCCTGTTGTGTCTGCTGTCAACAGAGACTGGTATTGCCCCAAAGGAGTCCAACTGACCCTAAAAGGCCAGAAGTAAAAGGGGTCTTGCACCCCCCTCCCCACTAACATTCTTTCTCATACCCAGGGTTAGGGGGTTGGTGGAAGGGAGGTAGAAGTGTCAGACCCTTGGAGAAAAGCACTAAAAAATATCAGGCTGCTAAACCACCTGAGTCTGGAGAGGTGACCACTGGGCAGAGGAGAAAATCCCAAGGCCCTGAGCTGAATACCAAGCAAACTAGAATCTGTATTGCTTTCTGCACTTTTTGGCCCCTTAGCTTGCTAAGCAAACCTGGGCACAAGCATCCAGAATCCATGTTTTCTTCATACTGGAAAATGAGCACAAGAAAAGCGCCTTTCTCCTTTCAGCAATGCTGGAAACTCTCACCTCTGTAGTACTATGGTACACCACACCAGAATGTCTCAGCCATCCAGGATAAGAGTCAGGAGGGCAGGGTGCAGCACTTACAGTAGCCCACATAATCTGGAGCTGTTACTGCTGTGTTCCCTTCCCACACAGACATCAAGATCAGTGTTCCTTTCAATCAACACCTCAGCCGTAACTTCTTCAGAAACCATAACTTTTGTCCCATCTCCCTGACATGAAAGGTTCCCAAACGCCAAATTCTTTACCCTGACCACTCTCTGTCAAAGCCAGGCCTACCTGAGCATGGTGCTGGCTCTCCTGTCAGCCAGCTCAGTGACTATAGGACAGCCACCTCTTCAAACCGGAGTTGCCTCCTCTGCAAAATGCCTTCCAGGTCTATGGTAAAAAGAACACAGGGTAGACAAACAGCACAATGTCTGCTATGCAGCGAGTGCTAGACAAACAGGACTTTCTCAACTGAAAATTGGCTAGCTTTCAAGGTCTGTCAGTTGTATTACAGGAAGCCTTTCCCAAACCACAAACTTTAGTTTGGTCTAATCCAAGCCTTTTATATTTTCCCCTGAAAACATATACTCATGTATGTATACAAAACTACTGACTTAGGTATACACTTCTCTGAATTCTAGCAAACTGTAAGCCAAACTTAGCTGATGCCTTTAACACCCACTGCCCTCTTCACTTGGCACAAATGTTGTTCCCTCTGCCTGCCACATTCTCATTTATATTCTTTCTTCTTTGACCCTTGCACTGTCTATGGTGAACTCTAGTCATTTTCATCCCCCATCACCCTCTCAAATCATTGAGCATCAGCCAATTTTGCATTTTGTTTTGCGTTGCCACCTGTGTGGTAGATAATCTTATTTGGAGACTTAACTGTAGGTATCTGGAAGGAACTAAAGCCCAAGCAGTTGGACACACCTATGAGCAACTTTCTTGATTGGAGTATCCAAGGTCCAGAGACCCAGCCTAAATCTAGGGCACGTGGTGGCAGCCTGTATAAAAGGACATGGAAGGAAGCTCTTGCTTTTTGCCTGCTTGCCCTCACTCTCATTGGCAAGCGTTAAATTCTTTCAGTTCTGTTCCTCTAAAGAACCCTAACACACACCCTGGTCTGCAGGATCTTTTTATTTATTTTTTATTTATCTTTTCGAGATAGGGTTTCTCTGTGTAGCCCTGGCTGTCTTGGAACTCAATTTCTGTAAACCAGGCTGGCCTAGAATTCAGAAATCCACCTGCCTCTGCCTCCCAAATGCTGGCATTAAAGGCATGCCCAGGCCCCTCACTTTCACTAGTCTTTTGATTCGCTATTTCGCACTTGGGGTTTCTCACAATCGATACAAGTTAAGAATTTATGCTGCAAAGGTGTCTCTTCCTCCTTTAGACTATAAATTTAGAGTGGTTCTCTGCTCCGCAAGCTCGCGCCCAGGAGCAATGTGCGGACCTGAACCTGACCTCAGAACTACAGAATCTGCAGTAAGGGAAGCGCCTGGCTCCAGGGCTCGGGGAGTGCGAGGGATGCCAAGTGCTGGCCAATTCTTCCGCTTCCTGAGAGGGCTGTAGACGCCGGTAAGGTGCAGAGCAGAGTTCGCATTTCCAAACTCCGGGCGGCAACCCACCTACAGGACAGGGGACTAGCCGGTGTCTGGAGAGTCGCTCCGGAAGGTAGCAGCCAGCGCTCGACGCACAGCCTTGCTGTGACAGCGGCCTCTGGTGGCGGCGGCGACCGCTGAAGGTTCGGCGCGGGTCGCTCCGGAAGTGACGTTGTAGAAGCGTAGCGGCCCTAAGTATGGCCCACAAGGCCACGGAATGTCCGCCAGAGGAAACCCTGTCGCTCTGGAAACGGTAACGGGGTCCAGGTCGTGCAGTACCCAAGGGTGGTGGCCTTCGCCAATGTCATTCTGGCCGCACAGCCCCTTTGGCGGCTGAGAAACTGAACATCAGTGCCGCACCGTGGGCCTGGCGCGGCCGCCAGCTGCCGGAAGTTGCCGCCTGCCTTTGTGGGCGTGGTGCCCGTTTCCGGTACTGTGTATCGCCTCGTGGAGCGCTTTTCTTCCTCGTTCTGGCTTGATGGGGAATAAAGGAGGGCGGGTTGGATGGACGGGGGATGACTCCACGAGGGTCGCGCTCTCGCGTGGGCCCTGAGCCCGGTTTGGTGTTTGTGTCTTTGTAGGGAACAAGCCAGGCTGAAGGCGCGCGTGGTGGAACGTGACACCGAGGCCTGGCAGCAGGACCCCACCTTCTCTGGCCTGCAGAGGGTCGGGGGCGTGGACGTGTCCTTCGTAAAAGGGGATAGTACCCAGGCCTGCGCTTCCCTGGTGGTGCTGAGCTACCCAGAGCTCAAGGTAACCTGGCTGGGATGAGCCTGGTGCAGTTCCGTTCGTAGGCTAGGCTACGGGGACTCTGGCTCCCAAGATAGGGATAAGAGAAGGGCTACAGTTCTGTGAATTTCCTTTTTTTTTATCGCCCCCCACCTCCGTGCTTTTCAGAATTTTTGATGCTAGGAAGCTGACTCATGACCTGGGACATGCTACGTAGGGGCATGCATGTGGTATACATAAACTCCCACAAGCCCACACATACCTACACAGATTAAATCTTTTTTTTTTTTTTTTTTTTTTTTTTAAGGGATCCACAGACAATCCCAGGTCTGGTTTTCATCGTGGGTTGCTCACTTTAGTGGCTCACAGCACCACACCACAGGCTTCTAGACCTCCTACTCTCTATCTTGTCTCACACTAGCTCCATCTTTTAAGTTATTTATTTTTCTTTTATTTTATTTTGGTTTTTCAGACAGGATTTCTTTTATGTGGCCCGGCTGTCCTGCACTCACTTTGTAGACCAGGCTGGCCTCAAACTCACAGAGATCTACCTGCCTCTGCCTCCTGGGTGTTGGGATTAAAGGCATGAGCCACTAGCCCAGCTGTTTTTAATTTTTTGAACTACAATTTTTAAAAAATGGTTTTCAGCTGGTCTGGCGGCACACACCTTTAATCCCAGCACTTGGAAAGTAGAGGCAGGTGAATCTCAGAGTTTGAGGCGAGCCTGGTTTAAAAATGGAGTTTTCGGACAGCCAGGGCTGTTACAGAAAAACCCTGTCTGGAAAGATGAAAAATAAAGTTTTTAGTTGTTATTTTCATACATGTTTATTATTGTACCTTATTCCTGTTCTCCCACAAACACGATACTCCCCATTCTTCCTCGTCTTCTACCTCTTAAGTGTTGCTGGACTCTCTCCTCCTGTTTGCATCCCTCTGTCCTTTGCATGTGTATGCAACAGTCATCCCTTCTGTAGGCTACTTGCCTGTTTTTTCATAGGCTTCCTTGCCTCGAGTGTTCTTTGGTCCACAGTTTTTGTAAAAAGCAAGTGTGATCCAGTCACAGGCCCTCACCAAACTTTTTTCTTTGTGTGATGATGCACACAGCTGTAATCTTGTCCTTTGGAAGGCTAAGGAAGAGGAGCAAAAGCTCAAGGCCAAAGTGGGATACATGGGACCATGTCTCAAAACAGCAAAACCCTTCAGTGCCCTTTCCATGGTCTTACAGGTAATAAAGTGCATACTTGTTACGTGACATAGAGGCCCCTTGTGCTCTGTTCCCTGCTGGGTGTGACCCTGATGCTTCCCCTTCCACACTGTCCTCAACACTTCCCAAACACTGATCTTCATAGCTTTAAATCCTTCAGACAGTGATCTGATGGCCTGTCTGTGTAGACATGCCTTCTCTCCGAGACTGGCCCTCACCTGGCTGGTCCCACTGTTTGAAAAGCCAGTTTACACATTACTCTAGAGAACCGCCTTCATCCCAGAAGACCAGAGTTGTCTCATAAAGCAAAATGCCTCAGGCTGCGTAGCTTGTAAATGAGCATTTCTCTTGATTGTGAAGACGAAGTTCAGGATCAAGGAGTAAAGAGAGATTGTGAGGCTCTGGTAAGACTTTGAGATTCAGATAGGCCCTTCTCCCTGTGTTCTGTTATGGGCTAGATAGAGAAGACTGCCTGGACATGGGTTCAAGCCAACAGAAAGTATTAGCCGGCCAGCCACTACCCTTGGAACCCCACTGTTGCACTGAGCCTTTCTCAGGGTGAGTCTTTAAGCACAAAAACCATGTTCTGGTTTGACATACTTCAGTTAACAAGAATAGAAGTGGAACTGCAGAAGCTAAAGAGCAGTTAGTATGGTTTGAAGCTTTCCCAGAACTATATAGACTGTGACGCATTAGGTTTTGGTTTTGGCAGGTGGTGCTATTTACATGCTGAATTTTACAGTCTGAATGGTACTTTCCTCATGGAGTCAGTTGTGCTAAGGTCTGGGCCCTGTTACAATTCTTATGTCCTCACATGTGATTTAGTCACCTCCGAAGTGCTCCCAGTATTTTTTTTTCTCTCTACTTTTTTTAATAGTTTTTTTTTTTAAAGATTTATTATTTATATAAGTACCCTGCCTGCATGTGTGCCTAGATACCAGAAGAGGGCACCAGATCTCACTACAAATGGTTATGAGCCACCATGTGGGTGCTGGGAATTAAACTCTGGACCTTTGGAAGAACAGCTAGTGCTCTTAACCTCTGAGCCATCTCTCCAGCCCCTATGCCCCACTTCTTAATGTAGTCCCTTCTGTAGGTTAAAATTTCACTGTATGAATTTAAAGACAATAGCAACCTCAAACCTCTCCTTTGTCATACGGAAATGAACATAGCCTGTCTCCCTCTCCAGAGGGTAAATTTTGGTGCCAGCTATCTTGACTTGCCCTGGTGTACGTGACACACTAAGGTCATCTCTAAATAGATAATGTGCAGGAACGAGCAGTTGGCCTGTGGTTCATCTACAGTAGCCGCTCAGGAAGCCTTGGCTGCACCCAGCTTTAGCATTTCTACCATCACTCCTCCAAAAGCAGCAGGTTCTTCCCACCTCTATAGCTTTATGCCTTGCCCAGAAGGTCCCTTTAAGTTCCATTTCAACACAAATGCAAAATGCCTGCTGTGCTCTGAGCCCGCTATGTAGTAGGAAGGAGCTAGGTCTCACGGCCTTATGGGTCCCTGGTTACTCTCAGTGGTAGTGTAGGAGGTAAGAGCAGAGGCACTGGCCCCCGGCAGCTCCTGTGATACCCTGGGTCTACCCTCCCCACACTATCCCTTCCACCTATTTTCCCCTCTAACCTTGTGAGAAAGATTATCAACTTGACATTATCCAGCGTCACCTAGAAAGAGGGAGCTTGAGTAGAATTGCCTGAGATTGACCTGTGGCCACATCTGTGAGGGATTGTTGTAATTGATTATTCAGATAAGAGGCCCAGATCACTGTAGGCAAGTGGGCCTGGACTGTATAGGAAAGTTGGCTGAGTGAGCAGTAAGCAGTGTTTCTCCAGGGTTTTGCTTCAGTTTGTGCTTGCGTTCCCATTCTGGCTTTCCTCAAATGTGGATTGTGACTTGAAGGTGCAAGTTGAAATAAACCCTTTTCTCCTCAAGTTGCTCTTGGCCTGAGTATTTTGTCACAGCAACAGAAAGCCAACAAGAACAATGATGGTATTAATGCCAACTCTTAAAGAGTTGTGTAGGAAGCTGGGCAGCCGTGGCTTGCACCTTTGATGCCTAGTCTATAGAGTGAGTTCCAGGACAGCCAGGACTGCACAAAGAAACCTTGTCTTAAGAAAAGAAACAGTTGTGTAGGAAGCAGCTGGCAGATTGCCCTCTTCCAGCGTTTCCCTCTGCAGACTTAAGCACCCTGACTTGTGGCCTTAAGCCTTATTCAGTGTACCTGCTGTCATAACGTTGCTCACCCATGTGAAACCTACCAGGCAGTGTTCCATCTTTACCCCCTCACTGAGCACTCTCAAGGGCAGTGGCATGCCACAGTTGTGCTGTGGTCCAGCACTGAGCAGAGTGCCCATGCTTGCACATTCAGTCAGCATTTGCTTCTTGCAGTCTTAAGTCAGGGGAGAGTTGTGGAAGAGTGTGTCCCATTGGTTCCCAGTTGCCTGCCTGTGGCTCCCCTGGAGTGTGTTTAGAGATACAGATTGCAGAAGCAGGCTCCTGAAGGATGAGCATCTGTGGAACCTAAGCATATTAGGTACACGTGACAGAGACGAGTGTGGGTTTATGTTGCTCATGCTTTCAAGGCACAGTCCATGGAGGCAGGAGTCTGAGGCTGCTTGTTCACATCTCAGCAGACCAGAAAGCAGGAAAATGGGATGTTGGAGCTTAGCTCGCCAGCTCTCCTTTATGTGCCTGGACCACAGCCCATGGATGGCACCACCCACATTCGGGGTGGATCTTCCCTCCTGAACTGAGCCTCTGAAATGTTCTCACAGGCGTATTCAGAGGTGTGTCTTCTACATGATTAAAATTATTGTATGCATATGGGGCTTTTGTTTATATCATGGCTGTGCACTCTACATGCCTGATGACTGTGGAGGCCACAGGATGTTCGATTTCCTACTAGAATTACAGACAGTTGTGGTTGTGAGCTTCTATGTGGGTACTGAGGATTGAACCCAGGTACTCTGGAAGAGCAGCCAGTGCTCTTAACCATTAAGCTATCTCTCCAACCCCACTCAAGAAACTACAAGTCTAACCAAAGTCGATGATCACACTAAAGCTGAACATAGTTTGGAGAGGTGTAACTTCTATTTAGGACCAGACTAATTAGGAATTGAGGAACTGTTCTAGAATTGGATTCGGGGCCATGGAGAGCTTGCTGGGCAGTTAAGTGTGCTTGCTATCACAAAGGACCTAGGTTCAGTGCTCAGCACCCACATGGCATCTCACAACTGTGCGTAAGTTCATTCCAGGGGATCCCATGGCCCTCTTCTGGCCGCCATGGGCACCACACGTGGTGTGTTTCCAGACCTGCAGACAGAACACTCGTACACTAAAAATAAATGCAGTATTTAAAGTAAGATCATAATGATGGTGGGAACACCAAACCTCACTGAGTCACACACTTCACAAATGAGTTTTGTCAAATGTAAAGTATGCCACAGAAAAGCTATTAAACACAGTTCCAGAGCCGCAGCTCCTTTACGGGGGAAGCACATCTCCTACAGAGGGCTTCCCAGGAGTAAAGCTTGGTTGGAGAACTAATGGTCTTCCTTTACACAGGAAGGAGTTCTGTCCTCAGCACCCTTGACAGATGGCAGCCGTATGGGATAGCTCCTCCCATAGCTGGCCATTTGTAGCCTCTGTGTCCTTTTCCATGGTAGAAGAGGCTTCTCTGACGGTTACTCATCAGTGCTGCCCAGGCAGCAAAGCGTAGAAGGAAGGCCCTTCCCCACCTCCCACTGTTGGCCCCGTCCTGAAGGCCACAGTGACTTACAATGCCTCACTTACTGCTGGTGCCTACTGATGCTGTCAGCAGGGTCCATCCTGCACCTCGTACCTGTGCAGTCCAGCAATTACGGCTCACCCTGGTGCAGTCAGGGTCATGTGGGTTCATGGTCTCGTGTCCACACATTTGTGTAAGCACAGCCTAAGGCACTAGGCATGTTTTCTTAATTATTTTTGATACCACAGTACAATTGTAAATTTCCTTTTTCCCTTTACTCCCTCCAGACTCCCTCCATACACTGTCTGCTACTCTGTAATGTTACTTATGTGTATATGATTTCAGGGTTGACCACTTGATTACCCAGATTGGTGTGCTCTTTCCTAGGGAAGACTGCTTCTCCTGCTCGCAGCATTCTTCAGTTGCCTGTAGTTCTTTGTCTGGGGTTGAGGCCTCCTGAGCTTTCCCCTGTCCAAGTTTATGTGTCATCCATGTTCAGGTCATGTAGGCAGCCATGTTGTTGGGAATCCATGGCTGCAGCTTCTGACATTTCTAGAACAGTCCCACACAAACTCCTTGTTCCTCTGGCTCTTACAGTCTTTCTACCCACTGTTCCACAACGGTCCCTGGGCCTTAGGAGTTGGGTTGCAGGTGCATCTATCAGTTGGGGCTGGAATCTGCAGCACTGCATTTTGATCAGTTGTCTTTTTCTGTAGTGGTCTTCATGTGTTGCTGTCTGAGCCGGATTCTGAGTGAACACCCCATTTAGAGTCATTGGCAGCTTTGAGAAGTTTCTTCCTGAGTCCTTGGTGAAGTGTTAGGCCAAGCCCCAGCACCCAGTGGCCAGTTCTCTAGGTACACTTAGGTGCAGATCCAGCTTCAAGGGCTCATGGGAATTGTGGTCTGGAAACCCTCATCAGGAGCCTGGAGGGGGGGGCAGGGAGAAATGGACACAGTAGGAGTGGGTCTCTACAGCAGGCCAGTGAGGCTGATGGAGTTACAGAGTCAGGAGCTCACACCCCATGCTGTGTGCAGAGCCCTAGCCTGAGCCCCTTAGTGCTCAGTTGGCTTTTAGAGGCACCTCCAGGTGATGATGGACCACCGTCCTCCTGTGGTCCTTCTGAGGTGCACACAGTACTGCCCAGCTCACAGCATGCTTGCTCCGGGCCTTCTACTCTGAGCCTCAGTAGGCCTGAGGCTGGCCCTCACCTCAGCCAAGCTCCTGAAAGAGATGAGGTTTAGGGGTGCAGCCGCTCCTCATACACACCAGGCCCTGAGGGTGTTCCCTGTATACACTTGGTGTTGGGGCTCTTGTCCATACCAGGCCCCAAGCAAGCACTTATAAGATGAAATTTAAGTCGACTTGCCACCACCCACTTGCAGGCAGATCATTTTGCCCTGTCTTTCAAACCCTGCTCTCCTCCTAGGCACAGGTGGGAGCCATGGGTGGATGGCAGAGGAATGCAGCCAGCATCTGACCTATACCTGTGGGCTTTGCTGTCAGGTGGTATATGAGGACAGCCACATGGTTGGCCTGGAGGCCCCTTATGTGTCAGGCTTCCTGGCCTTCCGAGAGGTGCCTTTCCTGGTAGAGTTGGTACAGCAGCTGCAGGAGAAGGATCCAAGCCTCATGCCCCAGGTAGGTGCTTCCTAAGGTCAGGAGAACACCCCGTCTTGTGCCTAGGGAGGGAAGGCCCCTCAACCACTGCCACCCACAGAAGGAGGGGGTGAGAGTTTAAAAGACCAGGGCCCCTGTTGCCATCTCCCCTTTTTGCTGCCCCAGGACAGCCCAGCCGATTGACTCCTCTGTGGCTCTGTAGGTCCTTCTTGTGGATGGAAACGGGGTGCTTCACCAGCGAGGTAATCCTCCGGAAAGGCTCAGATGGGTACTGAGTGTGAGTAGAGTGTTTGCCACCCAAAAGAGCCCCTACTGTCACCCACCTCTGTCCACCCACTTGCCTCCCATAGTACCCTATGCTGGCCCATCCCCAGTGATGATAAAGAGGCACAGGACTGAGCTCAGGTTAGCTCCATTGTCCCTGTTCATGCCAGGGCACTGTGGCCTGGAGAAGGGTACAGTCACACTCCCAAGCAAGACATGAGGGAGGTATCAACCATCCTAGCCTGCGGTAACGATAAGGGCCTGGCTAGAAACCCTAGGCCTGGAGCTAGAGGATGGACACCAGTTCTGGGCCAGCAGACCACTCCTGGGTGTATATTCCCAGCCACTGCAATCTAGGCCCCTGATTGCAGGACCTTAGGGGCCAGATGCAGAGGCCTGAGGACAGTCCCAGATGGTAGAGGGTGAAAGGTTTTGAGGATGTGTTGTGCCTTAGGTCACCCACACTGTCAGAGGAAGAAGGCTTCCCACATGCCATCCTTAATACTGCTGAGGTCAGGACACAGGGCCTCGCTCATAGTCCAGTCAGTTGGGTTCCTGCTCAAGAGTCTGTCTGTAGATGAGAGATTCTAATCGGTTCCCTATCCCATCCCCACCACCTAGCTCACCCCCTTTGCTCCCATGCAGGCTTTGGGGTGGCCTGCCACCTTGGTGTCCTTACAGAGCTGCCCTGCATTGGGGTGGCCAAGAAGCTCCTGCAGGTGGACGGGCTGGAGAACGATGCTCTGCACAAGGAGAAGGTGAGGAGGGCCTTGGGGCTCCCTATGACCCAGCTAGTGTGCAGCTCTGTTAGCCCTGGGATGGGGCCCTCAGGGCTAGCCTGGCCTGCTGCACACACCTCACATCCCTGGTTTCTTGCCCAGAAGACCTGCTTTTCCCAGGCACTTCGTTCCATGCACCCCTGGGCAGCTCACCTAGCAGTGACTCACAGCCCTCCACCACATCTGCCTCCCTTGCTTCCCTACGTCTGTGCCATTGCGGCACTCAGGCCAGGCCGTGTCCTCCAGTTCTGGGGACAGGCTTTCCAGGCCTCCCATCTCACCCCAGCCACCTTCTCCCGTCCCGTGCCGTTTGCAGCCAGCCTGCAATCCAGGTTTACTGTGGTTGGCACCACAGTAAGTAAGTGCCAACTCCGGCCCTCGCTCCGCCCGCCTCCAGTTTGCCGTTTTCTACCCCAGAGTCCTCACTGGGGTATGCCATCCTCATCCAGGGGGGGCCATTGATGTGCTTGTCCCTTGGGCAAGTCCCAAGAGCAGGGCCCTGGCATCGCTCTCCTAGCTCCCAGGAGCCTGTGCGGAGGGTGACTTCTCGACACCGGTTGAGCTGTGGAGCAGGTTGAGCTGTGGAGCAGGGAGAACCAGGTCCTGATCACTGGGTGTGCTGATCCTGTCTCACCCGAAAGAAAAGGGCTTCGAGTTGACGTGCCAAATCCATAGCTGGAGAGGGGGCGCGAGAGGTGGTAGCTTCAGCCTGGACGTGGACTGCTGAGCCCAGCGCACCTGTGTTCCCTCCACCTGCCTTGTGGGGCGTTGGCAAACCACAACCGCTTCTCCAAGCCCGTTACCAGGGTACATTGAGCTTCATGGCAGTGACCTCAGCACCATTGCCAACAGACTCAGTGCCACCTCTGAGTGTACTGCCGTGATGGAGGGTGGCTCCTAGCCAAAATGAGGCCCTCTCATCACTGCTTAGACTTTTTTTTTTTTGAGACAGTGTTTTTCTGTGTAGCCTTCACTGTCCTAGACTTGCTTTTGTAGAGCAGGCTGGCCTTGAACTCATAGAGACCCACCTGCTTCTGCCTTCCTGAGTGCTGGGATTACAGGCGTGTGCCACTGCGTCCAGCCCTTTGTTGTTTGTTTTTTTTTTATGTGTTTATTTTTATTTCATGTGCATTGTTTTGCCTACATGTATGTCTGTGTGAGGGGTTGGATCCTCTGGAACTACAGTTGCAGACAGTTGTGAGCTGCCATGTGGGTTCTGGGAATTGAACCTGGGTCCTCTGGAAGAGCAGCCCATGCTTTTGACCACTGGGCCATCTCTCCAGCCCCACTATACACATTTTTATAAAAGTATTTTTATAGTTTTTTTTTCTGTGTTTCCCAGATTATGCTCCTGCAGGCTGGGGGAGACACATTTCCTCTGGTGGGCAACTCTGGGACTGTCCTGGGAATGGTGAGTGCCCAGAAGGCTGTGCCCTGTCCAGACTCGGGGTCCACTAGACCAGGCGCTTATGCAGGCTGGACCCTGTCCTCTAATATCCTGCCACCAACCAGGGTGTGCTGTGTCAGTCCTCCTCTGGCTGCTCTCACCCATGTGCCACCTGAAGATAGCTGAGGGCCAACAACCCCAGAGTCCCTGCACCCTGTGAACTCCTTCCTGCCACCAGGACCTCCTCAGAACCTTAGTCCTGCTCCACAGGAACATGCCCCATCTGTGCTTGACCCCCTCCATCCACAGGCCCTGAAGAGCCATGACCGCAGCACCAATCCCCTCTATGTCTCTGTGGGCCACAGAGTAAGCCTGGAGGTCGCTGTGCGCCTGACCCACTGTTGCTGTAGGTTCCGGGTCCCAGAACCTATACGCCAGGTATGGGGGCTGGGGGGAGGGCCTGCCATTGCCACACAGTCTCACCTGGGGTGGGTCTTTGCAGGGATCTGAGAATGCATCCCAGCCCCTGGATCGAGAGCTGGGTGGGGCTGAGTCCTGTAGGCAGGAGTGTAGAGGAGAGGCTGCTTTACTTGGAGATTCTTGCCACCATGCTGCCTCTGCCTTGCCAAGCCTCTGGCACCCAGCACCGGCCGTGCAGGTGCTAGAACACCTTGTCTTTCCAAAGTTACCACATCTCGGGCAGGACCAGTGGGGAGCGGCCCTTGTCAGTGGCTACATTGAGCAGGCTTGTGCTGGTGCCAGGGAAACCAATTGAGTCCCCAGGGGATGGCTGTGCCAGGCACCTGTTGCCTACGCTGCACTGAGGACCCAGAGGCTCCGCGCTCTGATAAGCCAGGCATCTCGGCCTCAGGGAAGCAGCATCGGAGCTCCCAGCATGCATAGGTCACCTTTCTGCATCACCTCTCACATGCGGGTGCCTGTCCCACAGAGGCCCTGAGGTTGGGGACCCTGGCAAGGCCATTCTTTAGAGGAGGACAGGACAGCGCAGGCTCTGGAAAGACACCAGCAAAAGCCCTGGGTCAGCTGGAGTGGGGAGGCAGGAAGCCTCAGATTCCAGGCCCTATCACTGTGTACACTCAGGAGGCTGAGGTCCTCGGGAGGTGTGAAACAGGGCAATGAGCAGAGAAGCTACAGGCTCAGCCCTCAGGAGAGCTGCAGATGCACAGAAGGGCCGTCATCCTCCATGGGGGATTTCGGCAGGAGCCTAGAACCGGCTTCCGGACAGAGAAGGGGGCTCCATTTCTCTCAGGAGTGACTAGAGTGCTTTAAGGAGAGGCCCACATGCTAGGCTGTGGTATAAAAGATTTTCCACAGAGTGTTACAATTTAGCTCTTTTAGAATGAGATCACCAGTGGCAGTGGAAAGTCAGGAGTTCCAAAACCTATGGCAATACTAAGGTGTTACAGCTCTTGGTTAAACTGCTGTGCTGAGTGAAAGCCCTTGCCTGATCAGCTTGCAGCTAAAACACAGGCCTAGCAAGGTCCAGGCCCAGTGGCCCAGAGGGCAGGCCTGGTCCTGACAGGATAAATGACTAATCTCAGGCAGCCAAGGTGGAAAGCCGACAGTATCACAAAACCAGTTAGCCAGCCAGCATGCATATTCCCCCCTCCCCCACCACATTTATTTGAAATCAGGGATTTATAAACCTTGGGCAGAGGGAGGGATTTCGAGGTTGAAAGTGTTTGATTTGCCAGGGTCAGGGGATCAGGGATACTTGATTTGCAAGTAGTGGTACAGTGCCTCATTTTTCATGCAGTATCTTTGTCTTAACACAAGGAGAACACAGTATTGAATTAGCCTATGTATAGGGCAATCTCCAAGCATTATTGAAGGTCACTGCTGAAGACTAAGCTCCTTAGTAGGGTGGGGCATTTCTAGGCATTCCCAGATGCTGGTTGGAGTGGTTTCCTTATCAGGAAAGGGTCTAGCCTGTAATCTGTCCTGAGGACTATGTGACGCCCTTTACAAGACCTGGGGTCACCCTGATCAGGAGAGACTTACAACCTCCCTGAGAAAAGGGAGTCCATCCTCATAGACCGGTGCAAATAAATGGCTATCTGGAGATGTCAGACTTTAACTTCATCCAAGAACGCTCCACAGACAGCCACCAGGTGGCAGCAGCGGGCTGTGCCTCCAGTGATGCTCAGCCCTGCTCCTGAAAAGGTTTGCCCAGAGGTGGCTTCTGGGAGTGATTGAGCTGTTGTCCTTCCCAGGGAGGCCCTCTTCAACCTGTCCTCATCTGTATTGTTGCTGCAGTGGCAGATGCAGGGTCTCTCAAACCTTTGAGCTGCGTCCCTAGCCCCAGGGAGCCTTTCCCTTTCCATTTTGGTCTAATGAGAGAAAGCTGATACCCTTCGTAGGACTTATAGCCCAGTGTTATGCAGTCCCAGACCTGCTCTTTTGACCTTGTTTTTCCCCAGGTTACAGTAGTTTCTGTCCTAGCAGGTAAGGGGTCAGTCTCCTGCAAAGCACCTTGACTACTGAAAGCCAGCACATGCCTAGAACAAGAGAGCCTGCCCTGCACACAGCAAGCACATGATCTCCCAGGAGCCCAGGCTGACAGGGGGAAGGGAATAAGGCTTGGCCCTGCCCAGCAGGACCAGCTGTGCCTCTTGACCTATCTTCTTTCCACTGGCCCTCAGCAGAGCTCCCTCCTGACAATTCCACTTCCCCAAAGTTCTCCAAGGAGGGACTGGTGCCTGTCTCTAGGGTCTGCCTTCCCTCTTCTCTGGTACGTACCCAGACTCTAGTACAAGCCAGTAGGGCTATTGGTTTCAGGCCCTGCTGCATTCCTTGTACCAGGTCTAGGCCCTGCCCATCAGGACAGCCCACTGCCCACGGCCTACTTCCCTTGGCTGAGGAGAAGCTGTTTTCAGGATTAGCTGTTGCTCTCAGTGAGTCATCCCAAAGCTAAGCTAAACCCATCTGAGCTGGGATCAGGGGCTTCCTGAGGCCAGGCACCTAGAGGTGGCAGTGTGGGGGTGGGGGTATATCAACTCTGAGTCCCACCCCGTCCCTGCCTGTGGCCCACAAGCCCTTTTTAATTGTGGTAACTTGCCAAACTTTCTGGAGGTGGGCAGGTGTTGGTTACACTTGACACCCATCAGAGGGACAGCCAGAGATGATAGACACCTGGCCTGTGGATCAGAGGAGAGGTCTGGGCAGCGTGGAGAAGCTGGAGCTCTGGACCCAGGTTTCACCAGGTCAGCCAGCTAATGCTGGGAGGAGCCAGGATCCTCAGCCTATTCACCTCAGCCCTATGGCTCCGGCATCTCTGTGAGCTGCACACTGGTGGGACTGATGTCCCCAAAGGACACGATAGCCTGTGTGGGCTGCCTCTGGAAGGGTATAAAGTGGTTCCAGGCTGGCCACAACTGTGTGTCTTTCAGGCTGACATCCGCTCTCGAGAGTACATCCGAAGGACTCTAGGACACCCTGGGTCTCCTGCACAAAAGAATGAGAAGTAAGTATAGGAAGAATGCCCTCAAGGGGCTGTGTGTGAGCCAGCCTGTCCTTGACGAAGGGTTTGACCTTAGGGCCACAGTGTGAGAGCAGGCCTGGCAGAGGACCTAGGACTACGGCTCAGCTGGTCCAAACATGGTTGCTATCCTAGTTAGGGTTTCTGTTGCTGTGAGGAAAGAAACACCATGGCCAAAAGCAAGTTGGGGAGGAAAGAGTTTATTTGGCTTCCACATCACTGTTCATCATTGGAGGAAGTCAGGACAGGAACTCAGGCAGGGCAAGATAGGAATCTGGAGGCAGGAGCTGATACAGGCCTGCTTCAGCCCGGGCGGTGCTCCCCGTGGCTTGCTCAGCCTGCTTTCCTACAGAACCCAGGACTACCAGCCCAGGGATGGCCCCACCCCCAGTGCGCCGGGCCCTCCCTCCATCACTAATTAAGAAAATGCTCTACAGGCTTGCCTGCAGCCTGATCTTACGGAGACATTTTTTTAACCGAGGCTCCCTCTCAGATGGCTGTAGTTCATGTCAAACTGACATAAAACTGCCCGGTACAGTTACCTGGCCTTTTCTGGTCCCCTTCATCTGTCCAGAGGTCCAGCCAGGTCTCCCTAGAACAGGTCTGGTCTTTGGAGTCAGACATGGTTCTTTTCTTTGTAACATTCCCTCACATGCCTGTCTCCTGATCACAGGAGTTCTTGTCCTTCAAGCTTTGAGACACAGTGAGTCTTGTCAGCAGACACAGTCTCAGCTAGGGACACAAGGCTGGCATGAATTCTTTACCCAAACTGGTATTGCCAGATCAGGACTTAGGGAAGCCTTGCCAAGAAACAGATACTGTGACCCCATTGCACAGGCAAGGAAACTGAGGCACAGGGCATCAGCAATAGAACATGGAGCTATTGCTTCAGTCTTTTTTTAATTTTTAATTTAACTTTTATTAATTACACTTTATTTATTTTGTATCCCCCCATAAGCACCTCCCTCCTCCCCTCCTGGTCCCACCCTCCACCCCCTTTCTGTATGCATGCCCCTCCCCAAGTCTACTGATATATTGCTTCAGTCTTGATCAAGACAGCTTCAGTCCTGATCCCTGCCTCTGGGGCACCTCACTGCCCAGGTGAAGACAGAGGCCCCACCTTGGCTGGGGCATGAGTAGTTAAGGATGAACCTCCCTTGCTCCTACCCTGGGTAGCTTTGGGCCCTTCATCAGGCCTTACAGAGCCAGGGGACTTCTGACACACCCTGGCTTTTTATGTTTCCTGCTTCTTGATGTCATTACCAGGAGCCAGAAGGAGCAGAGGCTAAAGTCATGCCCCAAAGGAGGTCCAGGAAGCCCTGCAGATGGAGGCAGGCCTCCTGAAGACCGTGGCAGAGGTACCAGCACGGACCTGAAAGACCCGAGCCAGACCTCCAGGAGCAGCAGAAGGACCAGCAGTTGAAGGGAACTGGGCATCAAGAATACTCAGACCTGTGTTGTCCTTCTCCAGCCTGGCACAGTCCCCACCCTGAGAAGATTATCTCGGGCTGTGGGGACCTCACCCACTGCCATGGGTAGAGCACCAGGCCCCAGAGGCTACCGTGGCCAAAACCCCAAGAGGGTGCAGCAGGCATGTTAGCCTGGGCTGGTGGCTGCCAGCCTCGTCCATCTCCGGCTAGTCATTGTGGTCACCATGGCCCAGCTAGACCACATTACAGACCAGGAAACACACATGAGCATCAGGGTACGTGAAGAGCCTCAGGCTTCAGGTACCCAGAGGCCCTCAGGTTGGCAGCCTGTGTCAGCACCTGCAGCTCTGTACTTCCACTTCTGTTGAATACAGATCTGGTTCTGGCTTGGTGGCTTTATTCTCCGGGATCACGGCTACATCACCATCGCAGCCACCGTAGACTGTCCTTCTATGGGCATAGTTGGGCTGCAGCCCCATAGTTCCCGTCCATAAGCCTGCCTGCCATGGAGCTTGGGGGACCTGCAGTGGGAAAGCCTCAAGCCTGGAGCAGGCTCCATAGTGGGCGTCAGGGAGTCAGCTGCACAGAGGGTGCCAGATGGGAAGCCGGCTGAGGCCCATGGTGAGAAAGCCCCAGGCTTGGCTCCTCACTCCTCTTCCTGCCACCCTCTCACCAGAGGGAGCGTCAAAATCCCATCCCTGTGAGAAGGCAGGTCTGTTTAAGCCGGCGGATTATCTGGGTGGGCTTGACAGGCTGCTGAGGCAGGCCACAGAGGTGGCTTCCAGCATGGCTGTGGCACCCTGTCCTCCCGCACATCCTAGGGACACCAGAGTGGCAGCTGAGGTGGGACACAGGTGGTGGGCCTATAGCATGTCTCCTGCCTGAACCCCAGTCCCTGACTTCCTGGAGGGGAGGTGACAGGTGGACACCCCTGGGAGGTGGTCAGCATGGACTGAGGGTCAGTGATAGAGGAGGACAGCAGGGATGGCTCTCCTGGGACACCCAGTCCCCTAGCCTCAGCTCCTAATCCGGTGTGTAGTGACTGCCGAGACCCCTCGGGGCGGGTGTGCTGCTGCCCTCTGTGATGGAGCCGGCAGCTGGTTCCCAGTCCATGAGGTGTGGGGCAGAGGGCAGCACCCTCCCCTCCACACGCCTGCTGTGTCTGCAGGAACCCCGGGGCCACCCAGGGTGTCTGAACAGGAAGGTAAGCCCTGTGGTGTCCATGGCCCCCACCTCCCATAGTGTCGTGTGGGAAAGGAAGTGTGCACTTGAGCCGGAACCCCGCACAGCTGTGGCCTCACTCCACCTACTTGCTGAGTCAGAGTCCCAGGTTAGTACCTTGGATCTATCAGAGTGCCTCAGACTGGCAGGTCTCCCAGGGGTGCGCCCCCCACCCTTCCCTGCCACTCAAACACACACGCACACACACTCACACTCCATGTTCCCTGGCATTCCTTTGGAAGCCAGAGCCGGAGGGCCTGCAGCTGGCCCCACCATCTGCCTTCCTAACTTCTTCCAGATTCCTCCCTTCTCAAGCCCCGTCAAGACAGAACTGTGGAGGGGGTGGGGAGAGCAAAATGCTGAGGCTGAACCACCATGGCGAGAATCCTCAAGCAAAGCTCAGGTGTCAGGTGGGAAATACGGCCTTTCCAGCCTCCCATGCAGCCAGAAGAGGTGGGTGAGGGCTTCCTTTGGGGCCTGGCACAGGGCATCCTTGCGTGGAGGAAAGCAGTTTGGAGTAGGGCCCTAGAGGCCAGGGCAGTGAGTCTTTAAGGCCAGCCTCTCGGATGAGGAGGGAACAGCTTACAGAGTGTCCGACCCTGCCTTGCTTGAGCAGGCATCTCCCACTGCTGTGAGGCACCAGAGCGTGGCAGGGTCCCCGCCCAGCAACCCCTCTGACTCCTCTGCTCTGAACACAGGGAAGTCATACCACACGCTGCCCAGCACACCAACACCACTCAGCCTGGCATCACACAACTCAGACCCTCTTCTCAGCAAGTCATGGGCAGGGTGGCTCTCCAGACTGCCAGTATGGCCAGAAGCTACAGGGAATGTACCCATTTCCCTACCCAGCGAGGGGCAGGCCACAGCCCGAAGGTGGGCTTGTAGACAGCGTCTGTGTGATGTGTTCTGAGAGAAAATCCTTTCAGTTAAAATACAGCTTTGTGGAATATTCACGATCCGGTTTTGCACAGTGCTATGTTTGGGCCCAGCTACTGAGGAGCCTGAGACTGGAGGATTGCTGGGCCTGGGTTCAGGGCTAGCCTGAGCAACATAGGCCTGGGGCTTTGTCACAAACAAAATGAGGATGCATCGGGTGCAGCCATTACCATGCTCGCCCCAAAGTGCTTCCACTGTCCCAAAGGGAGGCCTGTTTCATTAGCTTGCACTACCCACCCTTCACCACAAGAACCTGCCAGCCCAACAGCCCCACTATGTATGCCTGGGTTTGCCTGTTTCCAGCTCCTCTGATGGGTGGCATGTGTCATCAATTCCCTCCTTTTGTGCATTTGGTTTGTCCAGTCCTGAACCTGCTCCCCCTCCCCCATATGCTCGGCTTGTGTCTGTCCTGGAGAGCCCAGCTCCTTTGTAACTGTTTTCAGCTTTCTGGGTGCATATCTAGGAAGTCCTTTGGTGAACTGATTCTTAACTTTATAAGAAACCCACCACCAAGCTGCTTCTCACAGGAGCAGCCCCTCCCGCAGCCCTGTCACCACCCCCGAGGGCATGTCCTCACACCTAGCACCTGTTACTGAAGAACCACTGGCCACCCAGTGAGTTGGAAGGGACCTGATAGGAGTTGATTTGCCTTCTAGTGCTGAGTGACATCAGCACCTCTTGGTCACTTGTATATATTGGGATAAATATCTATTCATATTCTTTGCATGTTGCTTGTGCTGTGTGCTCGAGTGTGTGTAATTGGGTTATTTGTAGTTGAGTTTCAAGTTCTGGATTTTAGGAGTTAGCCTCAACTGTAACCCATTACTGTTCTCTCTACCCCTGAGATCACCTGAAATAGCCTCCACTTTAGTCCTGCCTTTGGCAGCCCCTGTCCTTTACCGGTCAGTCATGGTCACCATGAAGTGCTTTTCTTGGTGGCTTCCTGGAATGACCTGGAGGAGTGGGAGCATAGGTTCCCTACAGGGGACCCACGTGAGTCCCCAGATTGAGAGGATCAGTCCGACAGCACCTCTGCATCACAGCCTTCCCTGCCTGTCCCCATGCCACTAGCCATGGCCCTATCTGACACCGCAGGAGCAGGTCCAGCTGCACTGTGGCCTGTTGGTGGAGAAGGGTGGGAGCTTGTGACAGCCTGAGACAGGGTGGTGGTCTGTGCCTCTGGGATGCCAAAGTCTGGTGCATGGGCTTACTGCAGGGCCACGCCATGCTTGGTGTACAGGCCAGTGCTTGAGGCCCTTGCCCTCCAACCCCCACTCCACCTGAAGAACCATGATAGCCCAGAACTTGCCGGGCTGAGCTGCTACGGGACTGCGGTAGCAGGGCGCAAGGGCCAGGGGGATGCAAACTGAAAGAGCAGGGTGGATGGAGCGGAGAATGTGGGCAGGTCTGGGGTGGGGCGGCCAGACTCCAGTGCTTGAGAGATGGGCCCCTAAGTGCAGTGGCGTCTCCGCTCCTTCCCGCAGAACCTTAAAAATAGGGCCGAGGTGATGTCCATCTCAGCACACCACAGCTCTCCAGAGCTAAGAATATTCTTGAACCTCTTAATAATTCAAGTCAGATCCAAATAGGTTTTCATATTCATCTGCAGCTTCTGTGCCCCTCCCCAGCGCCCCCACCCCTGTCCAGCAGCTGGGAGGCTTCCAGGAAGAAGCCACCTAAACTGGCCTGAGACACTGAGGACCCCAGCCATTCCCATTTCCTGCTCACCTGGCAACCAGGAATGGTAGACACCGCCAAGGCTGGAGTGGCCTATCATGATCTGGCCATGGCCAGCCCTGAGGACAGAGGCCCAAGCCGTTACTCCCTACATAGCAGGCAGGTCAAGCTGGGGAACCCGACTCTTCCTCAGTACCTCACTATAGCCACTTGCTGTCTCCTGGCTTCGGGGCTCAGCTGCTCCTTAGACCCCAATGGCTGCTACACAGTCCCTCAGGAGTATTGTCCTACCCCTCAGAAGGGTCCTTGAAGAGCTCATTCTGGGACTGTGACCCAGTCAGCACATCTGTGCAGGGCTCCAGCCCAAAGTCTCTGTTCTTGCCTGCTCACTGTGCCTAGCTAAGTCACTCTGCCTCTCAGTGCCTTTTAATAGAGACGTGGTAGGTTTAGTGTTTGCAGATTCAGCAGGGTACCTGCCTGGACCACCTTCCCCTCCAGAGATAGTGCCAGGCTGAATATACCCCTCACCCACCAGCCAGTGAAGATCAGACAAGTATCAAAAGTGCTGAGCAAGCGTCAGCATGATAGCTGGAGGACCACACTCCTGGCCCGCCCACCCCCAGCTGCAGCCCAGCCCAGCAGCACCACCTGACCAGGTCCAGCAAGAAGTTTTAATTTAAAGTAGAGGCACAGAATAGAGGCGTCACTGACATGCAGATGGATGGCCCAAGAGGTAGTCAGGTGGGTGTCACAGAGGTGACGGAGCAGAATTCTGTTTCTCATTCCCGCACAGAGCAGGCATCCACTGTACACTGTAACGGTCCTTAGAGGCTCCTAGGAAACGGGAAGGTGAAGTGCAGGGCCCGGACTCCAGGCAGGGGGACTGCCAGCCGTTCCCGGCAGAGAGCTTCAAATATAGTGGGAGCCTGGTTGGGGTTTTGCTTTGTTTTGTTTTCTCTCCAACAAGGTCTCATCACAGCCCAGGTAGGATGACCTTGAGCCTCTGGCCGTCTGACCCCACCTCCTAGCAGTGGGGTTACAGGTCTGTGCCACCCCACTGCTGCTGGGGTCAAACCTAAGGCTCTGTGCGTATTAGTCAAACTGCCAACTGAATGGCATGCCCCGCTTTGGCTTTGTTTTCGTTCCTTTGAATTTCGTTTGTCATGTTTTTCTAGTCAAAACCGCATTGTTTGGGTGGTGGAACAGTTCTGGAAGGCTTGCTGTAAGAAGCTAGGACCTCCTCGCCCCAGTCTCCTCTCAGGAGCAAATCGTTAACTTAGCATTTGATTATTCTTGAAAAAATATTTTTAAACCATGTGTGTCTCTGTGTGTGTATGCAAGCAACTGTAGTACTTCAGGGGACAGAGGAGGATATCGTGACGGAGCTGCACACTGCTGTGAGCTAGGTGTGAGTGCTAGGAGGTGAACTCCGCAAGAGCAGCCAGTGCTCGAGCGATCTACCTGCCGATCTCTCCAGCCTCCGGGTGCTTAACCCCGAAGAGCATGCGAACGTCACTCCTTTCTTCCCTCCAGACTTAAAAATTGTCATTGCCTGTTCCTGTTGCTGCCCATTGCCTGTTCTCCTCTGGTAGCCATTGCTCATGTGCACACACCCATTTCTCACGTGCCCACGGGTGTGCGTGCACACATGCACGTGTGCAGTGCCACACGTGTCATTACAGGGGACTCAGAACCCAGTGTCTGTAAGTCCTTGCAAACAGGACTCTCGGCTGCGCAGTGTGTCATAATCACTTCTGTTTACTTGCACAACTTCTTGTTTTTACCTAGGCTTAACAACTGCCCTGTTTAAGGGAGGGGCTGGCTTAGTTTCTGCATACCACAACTTACTTCTCCCTGAACCCTGCAAGGGGACCAAGCAGGGGTGTTAGTGTCAGAAGGCCATGGGTGAGCTTGACTCAGGGTGCCTCTGGTAGCCATTCTCCAGGACGGCCTAGCGGTTCGCCCTCCGGAGTTTGTGTACTTACACTAGGGTCACTGTGTGACTCATGAATGATGACAAAAGTAAGCATGGATCATTCCTAGCTGGAGGTTGTAGAACGTGTGTGGCTGCTGCGCGTTCTCTCTGTTTCTCTGTCTCTCTGTCTTTCTCTGTCTTTCTTTCTCTCCCTCTCTCCCTCCCTCCCTCTAGTATCTTCAGCTGCCATGCCACAAGGCTGGTACCCATGCCCTTTGCATGTGGCCCATTTCCTTGATAGGTCACATGCTTTCCTGGGACCTAGGAGACCAATGAGTTGAAAGCCTCCTCCCCCTTCTCTACACTGTGGGAAGGTGGTGGAACCTTTAGGAGGTGAGGCCTGGATGAGACAACAGGGGTAGGACCCTGAAGAGGACCACAGGGCCAAGGGATCCCTGCTTGCTTTTTGTCATGATGGGATGCTTTGAGGATACCATTTTGGAAATGTCTCCTCAGACTTCAGATCACAGCAGCCTTGGCTGCCATCATTGTAACCTCATGAGACTCTGACAGAGAGCCCCTAGCCCATCTGCTTCCAGTCTTCTGTCCCTCAGAAATTGCACACCACAGTGAATCTTTGATCCAAGGTAATTTGTTAGCTGCAGGAGACAGGTGATACACATACATTCCTCCTCCCAGACCAGCCATCTCTGTCACCCTTGGACCTGTCACCTGAGGTGCAGGTGTGCACCCTACACAATTCTCCATCTCTCCAAAGTTTGTGTTTTAATGTTGTGCAAGCCCCTTCCAGCTGTGCGCCCATCCTTCCACCTCGGAGACCAGGGCTCCCCTTGGTCTTGCAGCAGGGAAATCTAGAATGAGGCTCTTTTTGTTTTTTGTTTTTTAAACTACCATGAGAGATTTTTACCAGCATGCTAGGGTGTGGCTCACTGGTAGAGCACTTGCCTATCATGTATTTGATCCATAGCCCTCAACTACACACGCCAAAATAGCCCCTGTGGTGCTGGTAGCTTTGTAAGTGAGCATCACGAGTCCAGATGTCTGTAATGCCCTACAGTGCCGGCTAGTTTCCCCTGTCAGTTTTGTGGAGGGAGGCCACCTTAGTTGGCCAGCTTTCATAACTATAGAAAAATACTGGAGAGAACCATGGGAAATAAGAGAAAGGCTTATTTTGGCTCAGGGCTGTGGGCACCAGTAGCTTTGGAGCCTGTGAGGAGACAGCACATCTTAGTCAGGAGCCAGGGCTGGTCTCAAGACAGGCAGAAAGCAAGGGAGTGAAGGAACAGGGTCCCGTGGTCCCCTTCAGGGTCACACCCCCAATGTCTTACCTAAGCTTCACCTCCTAAAGGTTCCACGACCTTCCCACAGCGACAGAGAAGGGGGAGGAGGCCTTCAACACCTTGGTCTCCAAGATCTTAGGGAAACATGTGACCTCAAGGAGCTGGGCCAGATCCAAAGGTCTGCTGTCCTGAGAACTGAAGCCAAGGCTAGGACCCCAGGGACAGGGTAGGAGACTGTTCAGTGTGAAGCTCATTGGCCCCCTGGCTCTCATGACCCAGTGCCCTGACACTGGAGCAGAGAAGGGCTGGCTTCCTTCCATCTAGGTCAGTATTTCCCAACCTGTGGGTCATGACCCCTTTGGGGGGGGTGTCAAATGACTGGCAGATCAGATATTCTGACTATCAGATATTTACATTAGATTCATAACAGTAGCAAAATTACAGCTATGAAACAGCAACAAAAATAATTTTCTGGTTGGGGTCACTGCAGCATGAGGAACTATATAGGGTCGCAGCATTAGGAAGGCTGAGAACCGCTGCTCTATGGGACTCTTGTCCCTCAGCTATCCAGGGGTGCCAGGAGGAGCTGTGAGCTGGATCCCGCAGAGCACCATGGTTACAGCGATGCCAGGTCACTCTGATGGTAACTAAGCAAAGCAGAAGTGGGTCCTGATAGCCCTTGGGGCCTAGGTGACCCTCTGTGGACTGACCACTTTGCCCAGACTTGATTTCCAAATCTCTACCAGGCTTCTCCCATGTCAGGGCTTGCTGGCGCCAGGAACCCACACTTCTTCCCCCACCTGGTGACCCCAGGTGGACCAGCCTCTATCCCGACGGCTGTGGCAGAAGCCCCAGACGCTGCAGGCTAGGTGGCTCAGCCTAAGCCACGGCATGTGTCCTGGAGTGTGAGACAAATCAAACCCAGCCAGAACCAGGAACTGGCTATGCCTCCGCTCATCCTGGGAGAAGGACTGCCCAATGGAAGACGGACGCTGTTTCCAAAGGTGGGCATCCCATGTGAGGAGACTGGCCATAGGATCTCACACAGCTTGGTCTCTAAGGTCCTAGGAAATGTCTATCTCCCAGACACTCTCTTCCTCTGCTGGCAAGGAACAGTATGATTAAGGCTCCATTATTAACTTGCCAATCTCTTTTCTGGGGCACAGCCACTAACAGCTTAGGGGACCCACTTGGCATATAACGAGGTCTCCATGACAAATTACTTGGGTATCAATTAACTATCTGGGGAAATGTCATGCAGGATCCGTCATGCTGGCAGGGGAGAGAGAGCCAATTAACCTGGAGCAGCCAATCCAATCCACACTCAGCCTCCAGCAGGGCCGAGAATGAGGCGAAGCAGCCTGCAGGGGCCCGGAGTGGGCAGAGCCTCACCACCGGCCCTAGACTGACACAGGCTCTGTCCCTTCACTCGGAACACGGTCACCCACAGCTGAGGGGACCAATGGTTGTGTTAGATCGTCACTGGGGAGGAGTAACTGTGCAGCCAGGTCGACTCTGCAGGAAGCAAAGGGGTGACGACATCCTCCAGGTGCTGTGCAGCTGTGCGCGAAGGGGTGAGTGGACCCCAGAAAGATGGTGTTGGGGGCTGAGAAGCAGAGGGCAGCCCAGGTGTCGCCTAGGCACAGGCTGCAGCACACTTGGCACTCGGATCCATTGGCAACACACTGGCAGTTACCAGCAGAATCCTAGTTCAGCTTCTGGCAAGCTGCAAGGCTCTGGGGTGCTCTCTGAGGCTTCCTGGGCCTGCTTTTCCCACCCGTGATACAGGGACAAATGTGACCCCTGCAGCTGTAGCTAAATCTGCTTCCCTCCCTTGCTGGAAGGCTTAGCTGTGGCTCCGAGAGGCCCGGCTGGGTGTCCTGGGAGCAGGAAATAGACACCCTGGAGGAAGTACACAAGGCCCTCAGCGGGCACTATAAGCCCTGGCGTGTTAGTGCCATCACTGCCTGTACCTTTGGAGATGTGGCTTTGCTTTCAAAAGGCCCTCTGGGTTCTTGGGTGTGCCTACTCAGAACAGCTGACCCACCCCACACCATGGCTCTGTTCATGCTGCCCAGCCCACTCCCTGGTCCACTCAGTAACCGTGATTGGCAGCTGCCACTTCCCAGCCCCCATGCCTCATGCCTATTCATGACACTGACATATGGCACCTCGGTGGGGGGCTGGAGGGAGCTGCTGGTTGAGGGAGTGCAGCGTGTCCCCATTCGAGCCCTGCTGAAGCAAAACAAATGCAAGATGCGAGGGGAGCAGAGGCGGCCTGGAGGCGTGTGCGCGCCTGCCTGTGTGTGCCTGTGTCTGCACACTCGCCCCGCAGGGACGCTGTGAGGAGGACAGAGGGTGAGCTGGGGAGGCTGCGAGGACCAGGCCTTGAGCCTCTGGTGTCTGCACTGTGGGGTCCTGAGGAGCCAGGCTGTCCACCCACTGCCCCAGGCACACTTGCACAGCACAGTTTTCTTCTCTTACACTGAACACTGCGCTATAGGCCAGGAACAGGCCAGAGGTCTGCAGTCCCACAAAGGAGCAGATCTTCGGGAATGTTCTTTTTGTAATCAGGATAGTCCTAATGTCAAACCAACCCTGAGGTCCTGGGATAGGGTCTCCCCTGTAGCCCATGGCCTGGAACAACTCCTGCCTCAGCCTCCCTGTTACAGGTGCTGACCACTGTGCTCTGAGGCTATCATGGCCCACAAAGGTCCTGTTTCAGGCCTGGCTAGCCTTCCATTACCCTGTTCCTGAAGCTGAAGGAGTGGGTGGAGCTCTCAGGCCTCCGTGGCAGACGAGGCTAAGGTCTCCTTTGCCCAGTCCAGGACTGGAAACGAACTGGGTTGTATCCTGGGAATGCCAGTGGGTCCAGGAGCTGTGGCCTCCTCTGGCCAGGAAGTTTAAAACAGTCTCTCGGCCCTGCACTGCCTTATCACCACCTGTCCCTACTAGTGATATGAAAACTTTAGGGGAAGATGGAGATGACTAGGCCTGCTTCAGGGAAAGACCTCCATACTGTGGGCCTGCCTCAGAGAGACACCTCCACACTGTGGGCCTGCCTCAGGGAGAGAGACCTCCACACTGTGGGCCTGCCTCAGGGAGAGAGACCTCCACACTGTGGGCCTGCCTCAGGGAGAGAGACCTCCACACTGTGGGTCTGCCTCAGGGAGAGAGACCTCCACACTGTGGGCCTGCCTCAGGGAGAGAGACCTCCACACTGTGGGCCTGCCTCAGGGAGAGAGACCTTGATACTGTGGGCCTGCCTCAGGGAGAGAGACCTCCACACTGTGGGCCTGCCTCAGGGAGAGAGACCTCTATACTGTAGGCCTGCCTCAGGGAGAGAGACCTCCACACTGTGGGCCTACCTCAGAGAGACCTCCATATCATGGGCCTACCTCAGGGAGAGAGACCTCCACACTGTGGGCCTGCCTCAGAGAGACACCTCCACACTGTGGGCCTGCCTCAGGGAGAGACCTCCACACTGTGGGCCTACCTCAGGGAGACCTCCACACTGTGGGCCTGCCTCAGGGAGAGACCTCCACACTGTGGGCCTGCCTCAGGGAGACCTCCATATCGTGGGCCTGCTTCAGGGAGACCTCCATATCGTGGGCCTGCCACTGGGAGCTGAGCTTCAGAGTGGGGACAATCAACTCCCTCCCCAAAGCTGTGCTGGGAGGAAGCCCTGCAGACACCCCTGCCCCCAACACTGGCAGGCCTTCTGAGAGTCTTGACCTGCCTGTCCTCGCCATGGAGGAGATCTCCCTGGCCCAGCAGTATTTGGGGAGCCACAGGCTCTGCCCTGAGGGGCAGCACTCAGGTTGGTTGGGCACTGGGCCGAGTATGTTTCAGGCACCGCTGTGCATCGAGGCATCTGCTGCCACCATCTCAGGGCAGATGGCTGCCAGTGAGCTAAGTGTGTGCGGGGGAAGGGGTGCCATAGGAACCCCTTCCCGCAGGGAGCCTGGGGGCGGGAGAGGCAGGCACCAGCTAGAGTGAGCAAGGAGCAGGCCACATCTGAAGGAGGGGCCCACATAGACTCTGGGTGGGGTAAAGCCAATGAGTCTCTGGAGCCCTTGCCCATCCTCGGAAGAGAGGTGGGATGTGGATTTCCAGAGCAGGGTTGCCTGTCCCACCAAGCCTGGCTGGGTGGGCTTGGCCAAGTCTCTTCCTCCCAGGTCCCTGACAGAAGAGCGACTTCAGACATCTGCCAGCTCCCAGGCTCTCAGCTTCAGTAGGATGAAGTGTCACCAGCACACAGACACTTGTCTGTTAGGGGGCGGTACAGTGAGGACACACCAGCACGCCCGACCAGGCTCTCCGAGGCTGGGCTTTGTGTGTGTCAGCTGAGGTCACTTGTGTGTGTCAGTTGAGGTCACTGTGCAAGGCAGATCTCCTCACCAGCTGTCCCTAACCCACACTAGTGGCAATTGGAACCACAGGGTGAGGGTCTGAGCAGTCTTCTGGACAGGGTATGAACTGGGGTCAGAGATCTGCTCCCATCTGTCCCCAAAGATAAGTCTACTGCACCCAGGACTCACAGAAGAGCCAGGAACCCCAGTCCTCAAGGAAGAGATAAACGGAATTCATCCTGGAAAATCATGGAAAGACAGGCCCTCCGGGGGCATTAGGGCCTGTGGAAAGAGGAACTGTGAAAAAGTCATCAAGGGAACAGCACAAGGCCACCAACAGCCCCGCAGGTCTATGAGTTGCCCCAGGTTCTAAGGCTTGTGTTTGAGGCAGCTCTCTTCATCCCTACAATCACCCTTTATGGTTGAGGGCTGTTGCCTCCTAAGACCGAGCTGAGGCAAGGCTGCGGAGGTCTGAGTGCTGCCTGACCACTCCATGCAAGGCTGGGCTGGGGGGCTGCTCTGCCCCCTGCCAACCCTAGCGTGTGGAACTGTGAAGACTCCCTGTCCTGCAGATGTGCTGCCGGCTACCTCCAGAAGCCCAGAGACAGCAGCACGTGGGTCCTCCTTTCCTCCACTCCCCTCTAGGCCGAAGGTGGCCACTCCTAGCTGGCCACACCCTCTCTAAGCTCTTACCAAATGCCTCCTCCTGCCATGACTCAGCCCGGCTGTTACTCAGCCTTCCTTTGGCTGGCAGCTGCCTTTTGTTTTGAGGGTTTGGTCCCTCCCCAAAGTATAATACTGGCCCTGAAAATCAGGGTGTCTCTCACAGCACTGGCCACTGCCTAGGGGTGATCAGGAGTGGCTCATGATGGCTAAGGTGGACGGTGATCAGACACTGAGTCTAATCACCTGGGCAACGGAGACTTGGTTGCCTCCAGAGCAAGTACAAGCCTCGCTTTCGTTTTACAGATGGTTCTACAGTTCCTGGGCCATCCGTCCAAGGCCATCCTTCCCAGATGCCTCAAGACCCACGGATCCAACCTGTCCTTGATGTCAGAGAGTGGGCATCCGGAGATCAGAGGCCCTCTTGGAAAAGGAAAGACCAAGAGGCCAATTTTTCAAGGGACTAACAGAAAACACAGTGTTCTGGAGAGGTGGGAGAGAGGTGTCACTGCCCATGGCTGCACTGCAGAGCTGATGAAGGTTCCTCTGTCCTGAGGAGGCTCCATGCCAGGCAAGCTGGCCCTGATAGGGCTGATCCTCTCCTGGGACTCAGCCCACATGGCAGAGTGGTGGACAGAAAAGTAAAAGGGATGAGGCACTTGAGCTTGACACCTAGACTACCTTTCCTCATCTTGAAGTGGGGTTTGAAGCACCTCCTTTAAGGGTGACAGCCAAGAAGGTGAGGCAGGAACAGCGAAATGTGCACAGACATCACATTCCAGTTTCAGCTCTGCATCTGGAAGGTTCACAGAGGAGAGCATTTGCATTCAGGGAGGAAGAACCAGCTTGAATCCAGAGGAGACTTGAGGGGAAAGGGGGAAAGCTGGCAGTGGGCATCGAGGGACTCAATGATGCTGCTGTGATCTCAGAGACTGGTTCTCCTGTACAGGAGTCTAGGGCCCCAAGGTGCAGAAAGGACTAGGGCCCTGGTGAATGGTGCCTCCATGGTACCTCATGGGAGAGGGTGGATACCCCCATCTGGGTAATTACAAACTGACATGAGGTTTAAATAAGCGAGGGAGAAGATGGTCTCACAATCCAGTGTGGGCTGAGCCAGCCAGCTCTGCCCAGGCCCAACTTCTCTTCCCACCTGCAGTGCCTTCTCAGCCCCTCCCTACTCTCATGCTCTGTGCCCATGTCTCATGTAAGGGGCTGGACAGTAGCCCCAGCAAGATGTATCTACCCAGAACCTATGACTGGGACCTTATGTAGACAAGAGTCTACAGATGTCACCAACTTACATGCCTCAAATACATGTTTCCCATCACTGGGCATGGACCCAGCAGCCCATATTTGCTGTCCTAAAAGCTGGGTTACTTTTCCCTATTGCTTCAGTGATGATCTGATAGGTAGGGAGCTGAGAAGTAAGGCTGAGTCAGCTACTAGCACTGTAGCTGCAAGGGAGTCAGGAAGGAAGCATTCTTATGTATGCCTACATAAGGCGAGACCTTTTACTAACAACATAGCTGCCACCTTTTACTCCACTCAAAAAGGAGACAAGCAGGCATGATGATGCATGCCTTTAATCCCAGCACTTGGAAGGCAGAACCAGGCATATCTCTGTGAGTTTGAGGCCAGCCTGGTCTACAGAGTGAGCTCCAGGACAGCCGAGGTTACACAAAGAAACCCTATCTCAGAAAACAAAAACAAAAAGGAGAAAAGATGCCAGGTGTGATGGTATACACTCAGAGGCAGATGATGTAGGTAGGTCTCTCTCTCTCTCTCTGTCTCCAGAAGAAGGAGGAGGAGGAGGAGGAGGAGAAGGAGGAGGAGGAGGAGGAGGAGGAGGAGGAAGAGGAAGAGGAGAAGGAGAAGAAAAGAGAAGAGACACAGAGAGGGGAGGCCCTGGGAGGGCAGAATCAGGGGGGGGGGTCCTATTCCATGATGGTCACCAGCATCCCAGAAGCCAGAGCAGGGCCTGAGATGGACTCTGAAGGACTCATCCCTTCTGGCATCTTTATTTTGGACTTTCTGGTCCCCAGAGATGTGAAGGAATTATTTCCTCAGGCTCACATAGCCTTCCCTTCTCCCTTCTTTCAGGCCAGTCCTACCAACATGGCCTGGGGAGCTAAGCATGGAACACAGCAGTGATGAAAACAGACAGACACAGCCTGGAGTGTCCACAGCCCTCAAACCAGGTGTTTGTCTCTTCCTGTGTCCCCATGGTATAGCCCTTGCTGGCATCCTGACTTGTGCATAAATACCTGCTCCAACTTTCCAGCCCAGCCCATCTTAGCATTCTCCCTCAAACCCAGAAGGTTGCTAAGGAATTTGGCTGAAAAAGTCCTCTTTGGGTGAAAGGAAGGGCGACCACCTTCCACTTTGTAGAATCCCAAATTTTGTAGGTGGGAGTGAGAACCCTTCTTCACTGACTCCCTTGCAGCTATAGTACCAGCATCTGGCAAAGGCTCACTATGCAGTTCCCTGCCTCTCAAAGGTAATCATTACCAAAGCAATGGAGCTGAGGATCATGGCTTTCATGAGAGCAGATGTAGGCTGCGGGATCAATGCTCACTGGTGGAAGATGTATGTTTGGAGCATGGCTCTTGGCAGTGTGGCATCCAAAGCCACCTTTATGCTTCTTTGGCTGAGTGAATGACCCACCCAGTATCTCTAAATGAGTCCTTTCCCATGAAGCCAGCCCATGTGAGTTCTGTTAGTTTGTGGAAATGTGTAGGCTGAAGGATGTCCTGGGCATGGCTCCCAACTCTGCCCATGAGACAGAGAGGTCTTTCCCAGAGACCAGCTCCTGAGCCCCTTGCCCTCCTAACCTGGCTGGATAGGAGGCCTCATTGGAACATGGCTGAACAGCAGATCTCAGAATCAGCCTAAACTGGGAACACTGTGGGTCAGGACACTGGAGCTCTCCCTACACAGCCTTTGGCCCATGCTCACTCTGCTCTCACGCTGCCTTAGCCCCCTGGACCCTCTAAAGGTTCAGGCCTCACTTCTTCTGTCCGTCCTCCTTCTCTGTACTACCTCCTTCTTAGAAATGAAGTCATCTAGAAAAATAATCCAAAATTAGAAAGGGAAAAAAACTAAGAAAGTGCGATTTTTTCCCCCTTCAAACATTTGCTAAGACACCTCCCACACGGATGAGTGTCCACAGGGGCCTGTTTTGGTCCAAGAGAGACTGTGCCTCAGGCTGTGTGAGGCAGTGGGCCTCTGGGCCCCATGAGAGGGGTCTGCATGGGACCTCTCCTTTGCCCCTGGCAAGGGTCAGACCCCAATATCTGATCCTGGGAACTCTGGGCCCCCAGAGCTGTCATCTGTATGCAGAGGCCCCAATCCAGAGACAGGAAGAGAGCCCTTTGGGTGCCAGGCCAGGGAGTGGCCTTAGCTCCTGGGTGGATCTCTGCCTCCTGTCTCTCCGTCTTCCCACCAGCCCACGCCCTGCTGCAGAGTTCTCGTTTGTTTATTTATAATTTATACTCAGCCTGCTTCCAAGAACGCTCTGAGGCCCTTGCTGAAAAGCTGCTTCCTGGCTCCTCTGTGCTGCTGTCAGTCCCGGGCTGCAAGCTGTGCACACTGGCACTGCTCTCAAGCTGATGCTCAGCGAGGCTTCCAGGGCCCTTCAGATGGCAGATGTGGCCCCAAACGCAGTCTTCCCATGCCACCTGTGTGCCTCGGCTACAGGATGCAGCACCCAAAGCCCAGGATGCTTCTTCCCTCTTGATGAGACCCTTCCCCAGTCCCCAATGAGAACAGGGGTACCCCTCTTCCCGGTGCTGCTGCTGCCTGATACAGGCTGTCCTGCCCTACCTGAGACCTTGCCTTTTCCTGCACATACCACTGTAGGTAATGGGCAAGGATGGCAGTCAGGAGGATGCCCCAACCAAAGGTATTTCTTCGTAGTCACCATTGATGACATATGAGGAAGGACAGGCTGGAAGAAGCCACACCCTTGACCTTTGACCCTTGACCCAGATCTGTGACTAGATGGTGAAGTGCTTTCAGGACTTGGATATCAGAATTATTGGGAAGTGGGGTGGGAAGCCAGCATTGTGAGGCTGTGTGGGGACAGCTGCATTTGGCAGTTGTGAAGTCACAGCTTTGGACATAAAGGAGGCATGCCGGAGGGTCGAGGCAGTCTCCAACCTTAGCTGGGTGGTGGTGGCATTCACCTTTAATCGCAGCACTCAGGAGCAGAGGCAGCAGGCGGGTCTCTGTGAGTCCAGCCTCATCCACAGAGCAAGTTCCAGGACAGCCAATGCTGTTACACAGAAAAACCCTGTCTCGAAAAAACAGAAAAAGAAAGAAGAAGCAAAAAAATAAAAATAAAAATAAAGCCCACTCTTTTTAAAATATTAAACTTTCGAGTTGCTTGTTAAATGGCCAACCCGCATTAACTGGCACACTTGGGACCGCAGACGGTGCAGTGCTGTACGTGTGACATTTCCTGGGGAGACATGAGCACACCTCTGCTCACTCCAGATCGGGGGCCCACGACAGCCCAAAGTACGGACACCACCAAAGTCCAGCTTGGGGAATCCGTGGGTTTTGTTGGACTTACAGGAATACGGATGAGGGGCTACCTAGAGGAGCAAAAATGACTTGAAGACAGCTGCATCGCTGAAGCCCACTCCAGCATGGGCGACAGCTCACAGAAGCTGGCAACCTGAAGCACACTGGACAACCCAGTCAGCTCAGTGGATTGGGAAGTGTCCTTTCCAGGAAGCTCAGCTGGCCTCTCCCAGCCAACTCACTGGTCTCTGCTCCTTCCAGGCAGCAGGCTGGTCTTTGAGGCCTAGTGAATCTATCCAGTTTCAGGGACTTCCTGAGCTTAAGGAGCTTTCTTTCCTGCAGGATGGAATGTTTCCACCTCCTCTTAGAGAATCCTGTGCTACCTCACCTGAGAACATCTGTGTCTTTTTGGTTTTTTTTGACCACTTTACAGCCTGATCACAGCCCCCTCCCTCCTCTCCTTCCCTTGAACTCCCCTCCCTCTATATCCCCCCCATTCTCAAAGAAGGGAGCCCCCCCCACTAAGCACCAACCTACCCTGGCAATCAAGTCACAGCAGGACTAAGTGCATCATCTGCTAAGGCCAGACAAGGAAGCCCAGGGGAAAGGGATCCAAAGGCAGGCCACAGAGTCAGAGACAGCTCCTGCTCCCATTGTTAGAGGACCCACATAACGACCAAGCTGCACATCTGCTACATATGTGTAGGGGTCTAGGTCTAGTCCATGCATGTTCTTTGGTTGGTGCTTCAACCAAAATTTCTGTGAGTCCCCATAGGCCCAGGTTAGTTTACTCTATAGGTCTTCTTGTGGTATCCTTGACCCCTCTGACTCCCTCTATCCTTCTTTCCACTCTTCCAAAGGGCTCCCTGAGCTTAGCCTACTGTTGGCTGTGGGTCTCTGCATCTGTTTCCATCAGCTGCTGGATGAAGCCTCTCAGAAAACAGTTATGCTAGGCTCCTGTCTGCAAGCATAGCAGAGCGTCCTTAATAGTGGCAGGGGTTTACTCTCTCCCATGGAGTGGGTCTCAGGTTGGGCCGGTGATCTGTTTGCCATTCCCTTAATCTCTGTTCTGTTTCATCTTCACCTCTATACTTCTTGTGGGCAGAACAAATTTTGGGCTGAAGGTCTGATGGGTGGGTTGATGAGCCTCAACGGCCCTGGGAGCCCCGCTATAGAAGCTGGTGACTTCAGGCTTCCTATCCCCCACTGCTAAGAGTCTCAGCTGGAATCGCCTCGCATAGACTCCCAGGAGCCTCCCCATCCCAGAGATGTCCCCCCACCAATTTCTGATCTCTCTCCCAGTCCTCTTCCCACCCTGATATCCCCATACCTGATATTCACTCCCCCTTTCCTCTCCCCACCCCCTCTCCCACCCTCCAGCCATACCACTCCTGGGCATCCGAAAAGATGCCCCACCATAACACAAGGACACTTGCTCAACTATGTTCATAGCTGCTTTATTTGCAATAGCCAGAAACTGGAAACAATCCAGATGTCCCTCAACCAAAGAAGAGATAAAGAAACGTGGTACATTTACACAATGGAATACTATTCAGCTATTAAAAACAAAGACATTATAAAATTTGCAGGCAAATAGATGGAACTAGAAAAGATCATCCTGAGTGAGGTAACCTAGACCCAGAAAGACACACATGGTATATACTCACTTATACGCAGATTTTAGTCATAAAGTACAGGATAACCATACTACAATCCACAGACCCAAAGAAGTTAAGTAAGAAGGAGGGCCCAAGGGCGAAGGCTTGGATCTCACTGGGAAGGGGAACTAGAACAGAAATCCAGCCTCTTACTGACTTTCCTCCAAGATGCAGCCAGCTCCCACCTGTGAGAATGGCTGTGAGGAAGCTCTCTTGGATCCTAGGCCATTTCCTGGCAACACAAAGAGACTTGACTGCGGGGAAAGGCACAGGGTGACCACAGGAGGTTGAGCTGGCCCAGGAGGGCAGCCAGAGCAGGCTCACTATTAGGTAACACGGGGTTGTTCCATGGCAACTCCGGCCAGCCGGAGGGCTCCCCAGACCAAATCCTTATTCCTAACTTCATGAGCTGCTTTGGGGCCCCTGCATGCCTTGCTTCTGGATGGAGATCACTGGGCTGGCCCTTCCTCACTGACTTCTTGGGGCTTCCTGTCAGCACAGTGGCCTCTCCCTCACGACCTGTCTGTCTCTTCTGTAAAATCATCTCGGGATGATCCCTCTGCCAGCTCTATAGCTCTGAGTTTGGCAGAGCAGGCCAACGTCATTGCCAGCCATGGAGTATGCAATGGGCTGCCCCTTCCTCCATATCCACAGTGCTCAGCCATGCCAGCTCCTCCCTCCTTTGGCTTAAGACACAGCCTGGAAGACAGGAAAGCCTGGCAGGGCAGGGCTGTGGGAATGGCCCTGGGGAAACTGGTGGCAGGAGAAGATGCCATATGGGGCATGTCAGGGATATTCCACTGCTTGGTGGGCCAACTGCAGAGTGTGGCCTTTCCCAGGTGCTGGCTCTCCCTGCCACCAGGCTCCGTGGTGCCACACAGATGTCCGGGCTGTGGGAGTAGAAGCATACCAGCTGTCCATTCCTGGCCACAAGGCTCCATGCCAGCACACAGGAGTCTGCTGGACCCCATGACACAGCCCCAGAACCTCAGATTCTAGGACTGACGGAGGCAGGGGCAGGTGGATGTGACAGAGCCATGCACGATCCTGACACAAATGCCTCTGAGGCCATCTGCTGCCAGGGTGGCCTCTGCTGTGCTCACGAGGCCAGGGAGCATATGGCTGTCCGGGCTGCCTAAGCCAACGCCTAACCAAGAGCTTCCCTCGCAGTGCCTGGCCCCACAGGGAAGCCGTTTGCCCGGATGTTTAGATACAATTTTGGGCAGTCCCAAAAGCTTGCCTGGCTTCCTGCCTGGGCACGTGATCCTCCAGACACTGCAAGCAGCCCTGAAGCCATTTTGAATGAGAATGGCCCCCATGGGCTCATCTGTTTGAATATTTGGTTCCCCGTTGGTGAACTGTTCAGGAAGGATTAATAGGGTAGCCTTGTTGGAGGCCAAATGCCACTGGAGGTGGTTGTCCAGGTTTCAAAAGCCCACGCCAGGCCCAGTCCTGTTCTCGTCCATGTTTGTGGATCAGGTGTGAGCTCCGAGCAACTGTTCCTGCGCCTGCTGCCTGCTCCCCACCACGACGGTCAGGAAACCGTGAGCCAGCCCCCGTGAAATGCTGAGTTAGCCCCGCCATTGTTGTCTGCACAGCGCTGGAACAGGAACAGATGTGACAGCCAGCCCAGCACATCCTGCTCACAGAATGTGCTCTGCGCCGGCTGCTACCCACGGAAGTGGCTCGCGGGACCTGCGGCACAACTTCCAGAAGGCCTGGGAAGTTTCCCCTGTCCTGTGCCCGGCACGCATCTGGCTCCTGTCAGACCAGGTGACACCGTGTCTCCTCCAGCAGCTAACTTAGCGTGTTCTCCAGAGAGGGGCTGTCTGGATGAACTGACGTCTTTAGGCGGGACCCAGGGTGCAAGGGTAGGACCCCTGGAGGTGCCTGGGCCCGCCCACAGGAATGCCCTGGAAGGCGCTGGCTTTCCTTCCCAGAGAACTTCAGGCCACCGCCCTCGGGGTACTTGGGAGCAGAGGCTTCTCACCCGGCCTCTCCTCCTCACCTCTTCCTGGGGAGTCTGCGTTTACTGAGCATGTTCATGGTCTCTGCCCTCGCAGTCAAGGTTATCAACTGTGTTGGATGGTGAGAAGACACAGAAAAAACATGGCAGGGAAATGACGGGGGGTGGGTCCTGAAAGTGAGTCACGGGAGGCAGGATGGCGCAGAGGGGTGGGAGAGGTTAGGGGTCCAAGCTGTCACTGAGGGGAACAACACAAGGTCTGTCGCGCAACGAACCCGCCCACGCTGAGACCAGGGACCCCAGCCCGTCCTGAGCGAGATGCGCCTGCGCGGCACATTCGGAGGCCAAGGCAGGAAGTCCCGCCCCGCGGCTCCGCCTCTCCCGAGATTCAGCGAAGCTGGCGGCTGGCTGGCCGCGTTGCCGTGACAACCGGCTCGCCAAGGTGTCCCGCGTTCGAGCCCCGACCGTGTCTCCGCTGCTTTTGTGTGGCACGTGTCCTTCTGCCCCAGAGCTCCCTCCTGGGGACCGCACCCGACCCCGCTGCCTTCCATCCTCGGCCGGGGTCCTGAGGTGGCCTGAGCTTGCCGGGTGTGTGTACCGAAGGGACAGTGACAGCGGAAGTGGCCAAGAGGGAGTTGTGCCGCACAGGCTGGAGAATTTGGTTAAAAATAAGGTTTAAATTGCATTTCAGTGTAGAACATTTGAGCAAACACTTGAAAATATAAAAGTCCTTGGCTGATGCATATTGAACCACGGTATTCTGGTTGTGGGTTTGTTTGTTCGTTTGTTATTTTTTGTCAACTTCAGTCAAACTGGAGTACTCTGGGAAGAGGAAACCTTAATTGAGGGATTGCCTCCATCAGATTTCCCATAAACCACTCTGTGGGGACGACTTTATTGATTATTGATTAATGTGGAAGTGCCCAGTCCATTATGGGAGGGTGGTTCTAGGTAGTACAAGAAAGCAAACATGCCTGGAGGGATGGCTCAGAGGTTAAAAGGTCCTGAGTTCAATTCCTGGCAACCACATGGTGGCTCATAACCATCTATAATGAGATCTGGTGTCCTCTTGTGGCATGCAGACCACACATGCAGGCAGAACACTGTATGCAATATATATATATATATTTTTATATATTTATATATATATATATATATATATTTTTTTTTTTAGAAGAAAAAGAAGAGCAAACTGAAAGCATAGTGTGGTAAGTGTCTTAGT